>NC_085959.1:2521193-3148992 GCF_963556715.1 Cydia fagiglandana | reverse complement strand
AGGAGGGACAGGAGGGTTATGATTTTGACCGGTATGTATGTGGGTATGTATGTATGTTCATTTGTTCCCTCAGAACTTCTAAAGTACGCATTATAATTTGACAAACGATATGTCATTCGAATCGTCTTAATCGTCCGCTGGTTATAGGCTATATGACGTCACAAAAAAATGAACACGGCGCCCTCTAGAGGTCATAAAGTCACGAACCAAAAAAATAAAATAAAATAATGATGACGTGTTGTATATCATTTGAAAGAGCTCAATTAGCACATTTCAAATATATACATATTGCTAGCTTTTGCATCCGGCTTTACTTACATGAACCCGATAAAACATTAATTTATCGGGTAGGTAATTCGAACTACGAATCTACAAGCGCTCTGGATTCTATCCGCGTATTACCCAATTAAGGCGATACAAGATGATTTTTGCAAAAGAAATTTGTTTGGCCACTATCTATACATGGTGTTTTTTAATGATCTGCAATATTTTATAACGCAAATAGGTATAAAAGTCCAGATCAGCCAAAATGTAGGCAACAGCCGTACAAGAGACGTACGAGGCACGCTGTACGTACGAAGCTCGCTGTAGGTGTTCCAAAACCGGGCGCCTCCGGCGCCCTCATACTAAAAGGGTCGGGCGTAGCCCGACGTACGAGGTACACTATAGGCGATCCAAAGCCGGGTGTTGAAGGCGCCCTCATACTAAAAGAGTCGGGAGTAGCCTGACGATACGAGGTACGCTGTAGGCGTTCTAAAGCCGGGCGCCGAAGGCGCCCTCATACTAAAAGAGTCGGGCGTAGCCCGACGTACGAGGTACGCTGTACGCGTTCCAAAGCCGGGCGCCGAAGGCGCCCTCATACTAAAAGAGTCGGGCGTAGCCTGACGTACGAGGTACGCTGTACGCGTACCAAAGCCGGGCGCCGAAGGCGCCCTTATACTAAAAGAGTCGGGCGTAGCCCGACGTACGAGGTACGCTGTACGCGTTCCAAAGCCGGGCGCCGAAGGCGCCCTCCCGCCCTCATACTAAAAGAGTCGGGCGTAGCCCGACGTACGAGACACGCTGTACGCGTTCCAAAGCCGGGCACCGAATGCGCCCTCATACTAAAAGAGTCGGGCGTAGCCCGACGTATGAAGCTCGCAGTACGCGTTCCAAAGCCGGGCGCCGACTCAAACTATAAGTTTATACTATAAGAGAAGAGAAGTAGAGGTACACTATAGGCGATCCAAAGCCGGGTGTTGAAGGCGCCCTCATACTAAAAGAGTCGGGCGTAGCCCGACGTACGAGGTACGCTGTACGCGTTCCAAACGTACGAGACACGCTGTACGCGTTCCAAAGCCGGGCGCCGAATGCGCCCTCATACTAAAAGAGTCGGGCGTAGCCCGACGTATGAAGCTCGCAGTACGCGTTCCAAAGCCGGGCGCCGACTCAAACTATAAGAGTCGGGCTTTAAAGTAAAGTGGCATACGACCACGGCTATCCTCTGAATCTCTGTAAATATATAAAAAACTAGCTGTGCCCGCGGCTCCGCCCGCGTGGAATTCGGTCTGTTGTATTTTTCTTCCTCTCCCCTGGAGGCGGAACTTGAAGTAAAGTTGACAGATGGATATGCTAGAGGACTGTAGTCCAGATAAAATATTTTACAATTAGGTACCACTAAATAAAACTACACTCCAAAATCAATAGCTTTTTTGGCCCTTATTCAAATTTTACACGTGATTTAAACGACAGAGTTGTAGGTGTATATCGGACGATACAGTAAGGTACGCGCGCGAGCAAAAGCGAATCGGCTTGCCTGGCTAAAGCGCCACTCACCGTGGTCTTCTTCAGACTCCTGAGGAAAACCACGTGCCCTTTGTAACCTCAATGCGTTGCGAGACTTTCGCGAATCATTCGATTTTTTTAGGGAAGGCATGGTAATGCGTATAAAATGCGAGTCCCAAATCGTTTGACTCCGCAAACGACCAGTGCCAGATATTTTGATGCCCTAAGCATTTCTAGACCATGGTGCCCCCTCTCCCTAGGGTCGTCAAGATTATATTGATTTTTTTTTTGGTCAATTGAGTGACGTTCATTGCCGCATTACAGCTGGATATGGAAATCAGTCACATCATTTTATCACAAAAATTGAGAGTCCTGCAGCAATAACGTTGCAACAGAGTAATGCTGCTGAAGTCGCCACCTGAATATCACCTTTCTATATCATCTTAGAATGTTATTGAAAACGCGATCGAAGCGAGCGCGAAAATTTTTCGATATAAAAACGCAATTTAATAGACAGTTGGTCATTTTTATTTTTAGTATGGAAATAAGTCACATCTATTTGCACAAAAATTTACAGTGTTGCAACAGTTACGTTGCAAAACAGTAATGCTGCTGCAGTTGCCACCCGAATATCACCTTTATCATATCCTAGAATGTTATTGAAAACGCGAGCGAAGCGAGCGCGAAAATTTTTCGATATAAAATCGCAATATGATAGACAGTTGTACATTTTTACTGTTAGTATAGAAATCAGACACATCATTTTACCACAAAAATTGACAGTACTGCAGCAGTAACGTTGCAACAGAGTACTATTTTCGATATAAAAAAGGCAATTTGATAGACAGTTGTACATTTTTACTTTTAGTCCCAACCAGGCGCGAATCCAGGATTTCATACAGAGAAGGGATGTGACAGTTTCTCTCATCTTCTACTGCTCGCTCTTTGGCTTCACTCGAAAGCGCTACTTGATAGGATGCTTTTAGTTTTCGGCTTTCACGGGGCCCCTGAGACCTAACTGCCAAAGTGTTATCACTTTGACAGTTAGGTCTCAGGATCGCGGCTAAGTAGTAACTCGCCTTGGCCGACAAATCTGCCGTTCAAGAGAGCAAAATTCGCTATAAAATCGGTAACCTATGTCGAAAAAATCGGCTGGCCGCAAGCCCGAAAGCAAGATTTTTTTCCATGACTTTAAGGGC
The DNA here is from genome assembly GCF_963556715.1 of Cydia fagiglandana. Classification (NCBI taxonomy): domain Eukaryota; kingdom Metazoa; phylum Arthropoda; class Insecta; order Lepidoptera; family Tortricidae; genus Cydia; species Cydia fagiglandana. The sequence goes on along the minus strand of NC_085959.1, from coordinate 3,146,029 downwards.
CTCCGCGTAAAGGTCAAATCGAAAGCCTACGTTGGAGATGTTCTTTCGTACCCTCACTCTCTTACTTTTAGTATGGAAATCAGTCACATCATTTTATGACGAAAATTGACAGTGCCGGAGCAGTAACGTTGCAACAGAGTAATGCTGCTGCAGTTGCCAACCGAATATCACCTTTAGCATACCGCAGAATGTTATTGAAAACGCGAGCGAAGCGAGCCCGAAAATTTTTCGATATAAAAAACGCCATTTGATAGACAGTTGTACATTTTTAGGGTTCCATACCCAAAGGGTAAAACGGGACCCTATTACTAAGACTTTGCTGTCCGTCCGTCCGTCTGTCACCACGCTGTATCTCACGAACCGTGATAGCTAGACAGTTGAAATTTTCACAGATGATGTATTTCTGTTGCCGCTATAACAACAAATACTAAAAACTGAATAAAATAAAGATTTAAGTGGGGCTCCCATACAACAAACGTGATTTTAGACCGTAGTTAAGCAACGTCGGGCGGGGTCAAGTACTTGGATGGGTGACCGTTTTATTTTTGCCTGTTTTGCATTATGGTACGGAACCCTTCGTGCGCGAGTCCAACTCGCACTTGCCCGGTTTCTTTACTTTTAGTCCCAACCAGGCGCGAAAAAGTTTGCCCCTCCTTCCTAAGTAGCGCCGTAAGATTCAGGGGCAAACTTAAATCAAGCGGGTATTGTGGCTACCCCCCCTTATATGGGTTGAATTTTTATAGCCTATAACCTGGCCGGAGATTTTCTCGACAGATTAGTAAAGTTTTCATCAAAATCCGTTCAGCCGTTTTCACGTGATGCGCGTTCAAATAAACAGACAAACAGATAAACAGATAAACAGATAAACAGATAAACAGACAAACAGACAAAAATTCTAAAAACTGTTGGAACGTGTTCTGTTATCGATTCTAAGTATCCCCAGCCAACTTTTTTTCAAATATCTTCCATGTACAGACTTTCGACCGTCTACAGCTTTATTATATGTATAGATAGATGTAGTAAATTATATTACGTTGTATTTTTTTTTTAAACAATGATAACATTTATAATATTTCCTGTTTAATAATTTCAGATAAGAATTCTATCTTGTTTCATACTTTTTAGAGCGCGATTTGCAGTAGTCGGGTTTTAGTTTTTGAACTTATTTTTTTCCTTCTCTGCCTGACACACAAGGAATCCTAGTTCAGGCATTTGTAAACCACTATTAGTTGTCAAGCGGACCCCTGGCTCCCATGAGCCGTGGCAAAATGCCGGGATAACGCGAGGAAGAAGAAGAATAATTTCAGATCCATGTTAGATCAGCATCGCATTATAAAATAATAATAAAATAAAAATTAAAAATAGTTTATTTACCAGAAAAAATACATATGGTTTACTTAACCTATGACCGCCACACTAGGCTAGGCCCGTCTTGTCCAGTTTAAACAATTACAATTTTCAATAGCTTAAATATCTTCCTATTATATTGTTGGAATTGGCTTGTAGACCTTATCGGGATTAGTCCGGTTTCCTCACGATGTTTTTCTTCACTGAAAATCGACTGGAAAATATCAAATAATATATCGTAGCCAGAAGGTAGGTAGAATCATGGAGTTCGCCTTTTGTACATTAAGTTTTTCTTTTATGCACGTATGTTTAAACAAATACATATACAATATTTACCATGGTTGCATGCTGAAGCGATTTGGTTCGCTTGAGCTGTTGTTAGGTATCCCTCATTTATTGACGATTTCATCCATTCTGCAGCTTTATCTTCAACATAGAACACGACATCTTTATCGTTCGTTTTTATCTGCAAAAGTGAGACATAATACTCTATAGTGTTCACGTGCTGCATCCGCGCCGGTAAAGATTCCGACTACAACTATTGTACATACATTTTCCACATCGTTTGTAATTGGGCATTTCTATTTGTAGATGCACCCACAAATTGCATTTGAGGTTTTGGAATTTTCATATTATTTTCACCCAGAATCACGAGATCTTTTGATCCTAATACGAGAAAAGTGTCCCAAAAATTTTTTGGTCTTCTTGTTACTGTCATAGAAAGTTTAAAAAAAAGTAACCAAACAGACTAAGAACATTGGGGACATAGAAATGCCCAAATTAGATGTCCTCGTTATTTGTAAATATTTAGTGTGTGTAGTATTTATCCATGTAATTGTGTAAATAAATGTATTATATGGGTACTCCACAGCGAAAGTTTTTCGTGTTTTATTCACCATCGGCAGCCCGACAGCGTATATATCTACACTTATACGTCATACGCTACGCTGTGGTGTTGGTTGAGTCATCCTTGACGTGTAGACCGACTTAACTGCTACTAGTTGAGTGTGCTCAGAGCATAATAAAATGGTCAACCACGGCGTTGCATGAACAAGAGATTTCCTTTGGCAAGTTGGTCCTTAGGACCCAAGGATAGATTTAAGAAGTGGAGCCACCCAGATTTTTGATGCAGGGGGGGGGGGGTTAAGCGTCTGCGACGTCTGAGGTTAATAATTCTTTAAGTTTAGGTTCTAAGTCAAGTTTAGTATCATTTTCAACTAAATCAGAGATGTAGACATAGTTTTCATCGAAATCGGTTCAGCGAAATCAATTGTTTTATTGATTACGGCGTTTATAGATTACGGCGCGCCGTGCGAAACTCAGGACGGAAGATTTGACGATCGCGCGAGTTTTAAATCTTTTGCTCAATAACTCTGAAGTTAGATATACTTCTGATTAAAATTTCACTGCACGAATCCCTGGATTTATTACTAGCTATCTTATACTAAAATAATACTGATGGAATGCTGCATGGAATTCAGGGTAGGTAATATATATTATGTACATTATACGCTGTCGACGCCTTTGATGAATAAAACGCGTAATATTGCAGCCCTTTTGCAGCTGGGGGTCATCCATTAATTACATCACACACGTCGCGGTGATCAAGATAATGTGACATGTTGTGACAAGAGGAGAGGGGCCGGGAATCACAAACTATGTGACGTCACTTTAACTTCATCAGTAACAAAAAAAAAATATTTAAATTATTTTATTCGCTGTACGATTAAAAACAAGTTTTTGGAACGAGAATCGTTTAATTATCTGTCCCAATCAGTTTCGGGTTATAATATTACCAATAGGTATTGCTTTTGTTAACAATATTTTGATAAAATATTAGTCCGCCATTTGTAGGTACATTGTTGTATATATTTAGTGCAATAAACTTTAAATAAAATAAAATATAAAATAAATATTAGCCGATTTCGTTGAAAAAATGTGACGTCACACCAGGAGGAAGGGGTTTGCCAAATGTGATCAAGTGTTATAGGGAGAGGTACTCGTACCTCATACAGGAGAAAACCTACAAATTCGTGTGATGTAATTAATGGATGAAATTACATGGACTTGAATCGTGGGTGTACATCCGTGATAAAAAAATACCACCAAAACTTACTATTCCCAGATTTCTTAAAAGACAGTCATCTATACAATCTTCAACCTCCTTTATGCATATAGGAATTTTTTTTAAATCTAGTATTGAGCCCATTATCTTCTCTGCGACCTTGAAATAAATAAGGGGAAATAAGAAAAATAGTACATTTCGATGCTAGTGCGGAAGGTATGTCATTACTTCACGAGTACCGAGATATCTTGCCACGAGCCGCAGGCGAGTGGCAAGAATCGGGACGAGTGAAGAATGACATTTCCGCACGTGTATCGAACGACGTTTTTTAATACAGTTGCGAAAAAATAAGAAAAACATTGTTAATCGTACACTAAACAAAAGTGGTAACAGTGACAGCTCGGTTAGACGTCGTCTTTAAGTATATTATGGGCGTTTGGCAGCTATTCCGTTCCATTCAGTCAACTTATTAAGAACGGAATTTTCAATATTGAATATTAAAAAATAAACGTGCTATAATGATGAAGAGGTAAGTAATTAAATATGAAATATGTAATATTTTTCGTATTCTTACATTAACGGTAGGTTTTTATGCTGATTACGACGTTTAAAGGAAACTAATATTAACACTCATCAATAAGTAGTCGTGAATTGGAACAAGTATAAATTTAAAAAAATTGGAAAAGTAAAAAGCACTAGTTCGAGATAACCAACTTTCCGCACGCTAAACAGCTACGTAAAGTAGCACTTTTTGAGCAACTGTATTAAAAAATAAGATTAACCTAGTTATGCGATAATTACGGTAAAATAACAGACTGCCGTCCGGCATATTGTTTGACGTAAAGGCATGTAAGGCAGAAGCCAATTCAGTATACTTACAGCCACGGTTTAAAATAGTGTACAATAAATTGTAATCAGTTATTCAGTTCTGTTATGAAAACAATCGAATTTTCTTAAGTAAGGAATAAAATGAAGTTCAAAGTGTTTTTATTTGTGAGTATATGTGACAAACTGATTACAGTGGCGGTAAATAAATATGTGTAGCACTATGTATACCCTGCCTTGGTGTACAAAAATATACTTTATCTACACACGTGTCATTAGTGCTCTATAATGCGTTCAGAAACCGTAGGAAATGACAAGCTTTATTACAACCAATTTTACTATGAGAACTTTCTTATCTGTGATAGTACGAAAATTTGTACTTTAATATACATAACGTTATAGATTTTTGTAGGTTATGAGTTTAAATTTGGAACAGCAGTCTAAACTCCAGTAGGTCTCTATTCTAGTATCCATAGATATTTAAACAGTTATCGATACGAAACGTCAATTTAGTATGTTTTTTAAATATAAACCGCACGATATTTGATCTCGAGTGACATGAGAATAGGGACTTCATTCTTTTGTCTAGGAATTAAAAAAAAACTATGGATGTGTGCCATGCGTGAAAAAAGTTTTCATTCACCGCCATTTGACGTACAGTTTATCTTTTAGTTAGTTTTAAGTATGTGTTTAGATAAAGTAGTGTATGTAACTATACATAATTAGGCATTAAAACACTCGTGTGATCCTATCAAGAAACTCACTAACGTTCGTTTCTTAAACCCACACTCGTATTTTAATGCCTCTCATTATGTAGCAGTCACATAAACTACTAAAGTAACATGCGAAATGAATTAACATATTTTATAAATACCTAACTAACTAGTTATTAACTATTAATATTAAAACTTTAAAAGTCATGTCTAATCAGAAGCATTATAGGTTACAGCAAAAATTAAAAATAGAGTAAAAACAATTATAAATTAATAATGTAGGTATATAGTGTATACATTTTTTAATGCTTAAGCTGATTTAAGGGTAACCTTCTAAAATGGGCAGGAAATTTGTTTGTGTTTGTGAAATAGAAAACGTCAGCATTTTGAAGTAATTCCTAGATCATTTGATATCTTTATTTAACACAAATGCTTGACTTAATAACTTCCTTAGTTCAAATGGCTGCGAGCCAAAATAAAAACTAATCCCTAGGGATTAAAATGGGTCATGGCTCCCACCCGCGCGCAATACCACCTACCTGTACCTGCGTCAAACACTGAAACACCACACGCTTTATAAGCAAGTGTGATGTAACAGTACATTGTGCAACGAGGGGGGTAAGTCAAATACTAGAAGTGAGACTCTAGTTTGCAATATTCTTTCCCCCGGAGTAATACACAAAGATTTTCATCGCACTTGCGAAGACAAAACTAAATTTTAAGCGCAATATTTCTTAAATACGGTGACAGTCAAACGTTATTTATTGGGTAAGTTGACATTGTTTGTATGGTAATTTTATCTTGTATTATCTTGTGAGCGTTTGAGATCTCGTGTACTTAAGCCCGCAAGAGCTTTTCACAAATAAAATAAATCGTTCGATATATTGTCATTTTTAGAGCACCGTATTACAAAACATTGTTCACAGTGCTCTTATGGGATCACTTCGGTCTGGCAAATCAGTTAAATGCGTTTTTCTCAAAGACCGTTTGATGTAGGTAGGTTAATAGGTACCTGCAATTTGGAATAGTTATGGCAAGTACCATTACTAACACTGTGAATAAGTCAAAAGTGCTTATTTCTGGTTTTAGGGGGTTGAGAGGGGTAGGCTGAATTTTTATTTTCAATTGTAACAATTGTGTGAGGTGCCATTAGAAAGCTTGCAAAAAATTTAGTCCATGGACTGATTTAGACTTCATTTTAGAGTGCAGTAGTTTCGATAAAAATGCATTAAAAGTTGCAAGTTTTCATACAAAAAATTTAATCTCTGTCCTGGCGATTTTGGCGAAAACTTAGCTAACAGGCAGCTGACCAGTCAATACCCAACCAAAACAAGCATGATGGAGACGGCGGGAAAATTATCAGGTTAAGGCGCTCTTATACTCGAGTTTTACGTTTTCAAGGGGGTGAAGCAGACGCAGCGATAGAATAGGCAGGGGGGCACCCCGCGCGCCCCACCGCACGATTCCCGCGCAACACGTCTACTTCCTTATTCTGTCGCCATCCGTATTCTGGTTTGTTAGTTCCGAAATTTTTTACGGAAATTTATATTGAATAAGGTTTATATATTGACGAAATAAATAAAAAATGAGATTGTTTATAGGCTAGTTCGTATTTTGATGAGTATTTCATGAAATTTACAATGTTGGTAAGTATAGATAATTATATGTAGAGTATTCCACAGTAAAATAATAAAAATCAATGATTTCTAATCACATTTAATTCCACGTTGTTTTATAATTCATGTAGTCTTGTGTGATATAATAAGCTTTAGAAATCGATACTTTTGGGTTCAATTGGCGTAAAGGACATTTTGGCGAAAATGAGTTATATATACAGTTTTATTCAAAATTCCAAGCGCTTTCGTTCTGTATAGTTAAATATTCAATATCTCTTTAAATGTTGTCAATTTTATACTATGATTTTGGAAAAACACCTTAGCTCAGGGGGCGTAAATGACCAGTTATAAATTACATAGTATAGTAAAAGTAATTGTTATAAATTGTATTGATAGACATAAATAAATAGATATGATTGTGCTGAAGTAATAAACAAATAAAACAAAAATTGTTTTGTGGCAAAAAAAATTTGTAAGTACTCATTACGCCCTTTTTATAATAAGACAACCATAAAAAAAGAGGCGTAAGGGACGCTCTTCTTAAAAACAGTCGTATCTTTTGGCGTAACGGACATGCTATTTTCGTAAATAAGTATTGTATTATAAGTTCAAGCAATCAGTTCAAAAGAACTCAAAAAGTTAAGAATAAGCCATAAATACAGACATCCGTTTATTGAAACAAACAAAAGGTATGATTTTTTTTTCTCAAAACCAAAGCGTTTTTGGCTCTCCTAAAAATCGCGTTTTGTCCGTTAAACCCTTTGAACCTACGGTAGTCGATGTGTACCGTAGTTGGTAACGAATACACCCTGAATTCAGAAAAAAATATCTGAGTATGTCACTTACGACCCCCTACTAAACAAGACTCACTAAATTATCAAAAATGTCATGGTCGTAAAGGACATTCATAGTGTTTTTGACCAATTTTAAAGGACATCAACTTCTTTCGTATTGAATTTATAGATATGATCGCTAATTTAGGTTAAAGAGACTAACATTTTGAATACTTTTCCAATACACATCAAAAATATAGCTCGATAAATAAAAAAAATATATCAACATTAAACAAAACATCGCAGTTATTCGCGTCTCCTGAAAAGTAGCATTTTGTCCTTTACGCCAATCGAACCCAAAGGTATCTTCAGTTTTGTCTTGACCGGGCGCGTGCAATATTACACTGGACTGCCGAGATAAGCGAGTGTTCAATAAGTAATTTGCGTACGATTTCCTATTCCTAAATGATCGATTTAAAAGTAATGTTAAAAATAGGCTCATATTAATTGTTATATTGTTTTATTGTGTAGTGGACATAATATTGTCTATCGTTCGGACAATATTTTATTGAACTTGCCGAGTTTTTTAGTATGAATGTACTCGTAGCTATCTATGAATGTTTATGTAACCTGAGAGATTTAACTAGTCTTTAAGTGTGGTTTCATTTAGATAGATTAACCACATTGTAAGACAAAAGTTCGATAATATCGATACCATTGATAAAATATGCTGCTGTCGATCGTCCTATAAGTTGTCAAACACAGTCCTTAATAATCCCCTATCCTCCTAAGGTCCAATGTCCTACCTAAAGCATTTATTCAGTTCGATGAAATTTAAATCATAATAAGTCGTTCAATTTTCATTTTATTTGTAATAATGGATATTCTTGTATAAGATATATGTGAAAGCTTTTAGTACTAGAATTTTTAATCAATAGCCTTACCACGACTTTGACACTGACATATTCGCTAACGTCTGCGTAACTTACTTTCTATCCAACCTCGACACTGGCGGAATCATCAAGCCCTGATGGAGCCATAACACACAAAAATTGATTGAACTTACTTTCTTACATCATCGAGTATCTTATTTTAAAACGATTATGAAACAATTAAGTAAACGAATTAATTTAAACCGATTTGGTCATTAAATAGTTATTACTTCTTCGTCCAGATACGTTTCAAACTTTTTAAAGTGCTTGAAACGAAGTTTTTTTGTTTTATATCAACGAGTTAGTGTAGCCGAGCTCATGCAATGACAGAAATAATTAAATTACACACAAACAACCACTTCCACTGCTCAGGGACGAATAATAACAGGCATAACATATCCCTGCGCCCGATCAAGCTGCATCTCCGATGAGAATCGGGGTAGCGAGGCGATGGGCAGTCGCTGATACACCTGTCTTTTTCTCTTAATCAACAAAAAATGCGAATCAGAAAGGTACAGAGTGTATTATGTACAGGCCAGTATCTTGTCGCAGGACTGTAAGAGATTCCACTGCGAGTAAAATAACGATAGTTGCTGAAAAAACCTGAGCTGAGGTTTCTAAGTTAAAGGGCAAACATTACATTTTAGTAATAAAGGGCCCATAAAACTATTTAATAATTTGGTATTATAGACCTTAACGCCCATGAATAAAGATAACTGCGGAAAAAACTCTTAGCGTAAATGTTTTCAGATTTAAGGACATTATACACCATCAAAACATAATATTAAGACACATTAATATTAGAAAAGTCCTGTACAACCTGGTTCGCTTCATATACTTATGGTAAAATCATTTTTAGGGCGGGTAGTAAAGGGCAAGTAAAATAATATCAATACTAAAATATGTCCTTTATGACCATCTTGACCATACGATATGAAAAATCATCAAGACAAATGAAGGGCTTAAAGGACAACAAAAGACATGTGAGTCATTTACAACAATATTTATATTTAGCGGTAACCTTTACGATAACATATATGAACATGTAATTTATAACTGTTCATTTACGGTCCCTGAGCTAAGGTGTTTTTGCAAAATCATAGTAAAAAATTGGGTCGTAAAGACAACTTTTTAAAAGATATCGAAATTTTAACTATGCAGGACGAAAGCGCTTGGAATTCTGAATAAAACTGCATATATAACTAATTTTCGCCAAAATGTCCTTTACGCCAATTGAACCCAAAGGTCGATATTATAAATGTCACAAATTTTCCTAAAATTAACAATATTTTTATGTACCTATATACAGAATATTCTAGAGGTATAATAATATTATATTATAATATATTATTATACAGAATATTCTAATAAATGTATTGACAGTGCGCTGTTATTATGTAAATTTAATGAAATTTATCTCTAAGTAAGTCTCTATGGTTCATTTTATATATTGCTTGAATAGCCCTCTTCTGCAGAACAAAAATGGTATTTAGAGTTAGACGAAGAAAAGTCTGCAGCGGATTTGATAGCCCACGCAGTGCAAGTGTTATTTTAAATGTCAAACTTCTATGAAATTATGAGTGTAAATAATACTTGCAGTGCGTGGGCTATCAAAATCGCCTAAAGACTTTTCTTAGTTTAACTCTAGTAACTATTCGGTCGTATCAATGTTACATAGTATCTGAACGGTTGCTCCTTCTGTCTTATGATGACATAATGCTATGGCAGTTATGAAAATAAATACTGATCGAGTTGTTTACACATAGGTTAGCAAACGTTTTGCTCACTGCAAAAGCTGCAGAACTCAGTCTATTTGAAAGAGGAGAAATATGGGGACCCCACTTGAGTTTAGAATCTAGAGTTATACCATGAAAAACTGTAGGTACTATCAACTAATCGTAATATGGAGCGCTTCAAAAATTGGCGAGCGTCCGACCTCCAACGCGTCCCGCTTGGGACTGAGCGGTGAGATGGCAGCGGGGGCGCGAGTAAATGGTGCCGTGAATTCGTAAATTTTGAGTTTATAGTTATATGTGTTACGAAATTAACAAGATTAAACCCGACGGACATTACATCATTACAGACGTTTATTTTGATGTGATTTTCAATACATAAAGTAGTATAATATTTAAATGAAATGAGTTATAAGGTGAAAAATAAAGGTATGTTTGGATTTTTTTTCTATCGAGCGAAGTTTGTCCAATTATGTAACGAGTACCCGACGTACTTAGATAAAGGTCTCAAAAACAACATATATTTTTTTCACGTGTTTAATCTTTGCCGTTTCTTAATAAAATGGCATTAAAATTACGTTTCTAAGAGCTTACCTCGCCTTAACTTTATCTTTATTACTTTTTCAACTGCAGCCTGATCTTTAGCCTAGCCTTATAGCCTGAGCTTAGGGCTAGCTAACTGATGCTTACACTGGTCATTTCATATTAGGAAGTAGTTTTAGCAGAAAGATCCTTACTTAAAATTTTGGCATTGAAATCTATAACGTATGTCCGTGCTATAAAGTTTAATTTTACTTACTTTTGTGAGATATTTCATTTTTACAAGCTTTTATTTAGTTTCACCTGACCATTGTCTGTCTGTCTTTCTGTGTGTAATCAAATCTTGCAAGTTAAATTTGATCCACTTCCCGGTTTCCGATTGAGTTGAAATTTTGCATGCATGTATAAATCGGATGATAATGCAATATTATGGTACCATCGAGCTGATCTGATGATGGAGACAGGAGGTGGCCATAGGAACTCTGTGATGAAACAACGTAACCTAATTGTGTTAGGGGTTTTTAGAATTGCCTCGATGGGTATTAGTTGTCTGTCGTAAGAAAAGTACAGTCAGCGATAAAAGCTTGTACCTAAAATGAAATTTTTGCCAAAAACGTATTTTCTGAATAGCCTATAAGTATAAGAGAGAAAAAGAGCTACAAAATACAACCTTGATATAATGCAAATAAGTTTAAATTTTGAACGGGCTTTCCAACCAATGGACTATCTTAGTATGCTCAGTAAGAAACATATTTATTATTGGAGTTTATCTGTAATAGTACATTACTACAGAGACCGGGACGAAAGGGGTTGCCGGCCGAAGACTAGGTCTGAGGCGGGCAACCCCATTTCCCGCCGAGGTATGTATAGTGCTTTTCTCAAACATGCAATGAAATAAATAAAATGAAAAATCCACGAAACCCAAGTTTTATTTATAGAAAAAACTAAAAGTAAACTACACCCAAAATATAACTAACACGTACCTTTATCTTTATCACTCGTATGTTTTACACGAGTCGTGTATTTTTACTACCCGTATATTTTCATGTATCTTTGATTTTTTCGCCTTGTATCCGTCAGACTATCGTTTTCGTCGCATAAGTTTACATAGTTTTGAATATTGATATCATGTTTCACATACATCGTTGCTTTATGCATGGAGTAAATAAGTATAATTTCCACAGTGTTGACGATTTTGTGGTTACTTTCATCTCTTTAAAATATGCACAAAACTGTTTCTAATAAACTGCCTTAATAAATTATCAAACTGCACAACGGGACTTAATCGCGTATTTAAGTTTTAAGATTTACCTCCGACGTTTCGAGGACGGCGTTGTCACCGTGGTCTCGGAGAAGACTGGCTCAAGTTGACATCAATATCTCCCGTCCCGTTGTGCAGTTTGATAATGTTTAATAATCGTGAAAGTTTAAATCAGTGTTTTGCCATAATAAATTGCCATAAGCAAACTTAAACATTCTTCGTCTTTGACTTGGCGGCAGAGGCAGCAAGTTATTTAAAATCAATTCTGCTTACGCTGCCAATTCCAACTCCTACGATTACAATTAATATAAATTTCATTGTTTCGTCGGAACTCATAAAATCAACAACCATAAATCCATTAAAACGAAAATACAGAATGAAATTTTTTCTACTTTGCCTCCATAACAATTTAAAAAAATAACTAGGTACGCGTGTTTGAGTAGACCTTTTTACCGCTAACGTTTAGATGAAATATTTTAAATGTTTTTTTTTATTCGTGTGCTAAATTTATAATTTTTAATTATAGAATTTAGCTAATAATGTATTATTTATTATGTTCATGTTGACTTTACACAAATAAAACTGCAAATTATGGCAAATTTTTTTTTTTTTGTATTTTTTTATAGGCGTAGTGGCGTGGTAATTACGAACCATAAAGCAAATACTGCCTCTAGATTTGTTTGTAATGGATGTAATGGACTCTAATAATTATGCCTTCATTGGAGTAAAAGAGAAAGATCCCCGCAAATTGCGAATTTCGGTTTTCGCGGTAACCCCTCAGTCCTGTTACGAGAAAATTATTTTGGAAGACATTAATAGTATATGACAGTTAAATATCACAGTTTTTAGAAACAAAGGTAAAATTGACGAAATATTTAAAGTAAGCCGATCTTGTTTTTTAGCAGTTCTAAATAATATTAAAGTCTATATATATGACATGGAACTAGATACAAAATCAAATAAAAAAATAATAATGAGTTCTAAATTCAAATTGAAGGAGTATACATTTAAGGTATTATAGGCCAAGCACGCACCACGATTTTAATTTTTGCGATACGATTTTAGAATCGCGCTGTAATATATCGCAGAAAATTCACTGCGCGCACTGCGATGAAAAAGTCGACGATTTGTTCATTCTCAACATGGATTTCGTACCAGTCGCTTGTCATGAAACGTGTCTTTAATATGCGAATGCTGTATGACTTTGAGCATTTATAACACAAAGGTGATCCCCGTCTATTTCCATAATTAAATGGTTAACATCTAGCGTCTCATTTTGAGACTCCATTGGAGATGCAGGTGCCGAGATGTTGGGGTTTGGAGAGCGAAATGCCGACTGAGGTCCGGCCGGGGTGCGATTTTATTATCATAGTGCGCGCGGGGCCATACAACTCCGCATGCTGCAATTCACTTTGCGACAATCGCGTCGCGAACAATCGTGGAAAAATGTGACAAATCACAATTTTAAAATCGCTGCGATTTTTTTTCGCATATGCGCGCACCAAATACTTTATTCATATATATGGTACAAAAACAACATATAAACACATACGTTGCATTTCTGCGACAAAATTATCGCAGGACAAAAAATCGTGGTGCGCGCTTGGCCTTACTCTAAATTATTATAATACATCAAGCATTCGCGAGATGCTCGACTTCGGTATTCAAACACAAAGCATTATAGTACAAGAATCTAACTAAATGCAAGTAAGTATCCAAACGTGCAAAATAAGTATCCAAACTTAAAACCGTCTAGGGATGCATGGTAAGGTGCTCTGAACACCGTAGTCTTGACTTCGTGCTTGGCCAATTATTTGACAGGTTAGGCATCGATCGCTCAGGCCCATCCGACATTCAGCCACGATTGAAAATTGTGTAAAAATATTTTAACGCTATTTATAAAATTAATCAATTTAAATACTTTACAATGCCTATGCTCGGAAACTGGCACTTTCCGTACGTGTGCGGGGAAGTAGCTTTTTAATTTACTAAATATTGAATAGTTTCGTGTTGTCCTAACCTAGGTAATAATTGAAGGGATGTTTACAAAAACAACATAACTGCTTAGAGCGGTTGACACTTTTTAAAGAACATATTAATCGTTTCAGGTGTCAACCAGTGTAGTCAGTTATGTTGTTTTTGTAAACATCCCTTCAATTATTTTAACAACTGCAATCGAAGAATTTTAATTTTCATCCTTTTTAAGTATAATCAATAAAACATTTATTAACAAACAAAAAATCTTGATGTGTGTGTATAAAAACAGACAAATTATTGATTTATCTGAAAGTTTAAAAATAAATACATATATTATGTTTCGGCATTATTGATATTTAGCGCCATCTGTAATTGATTTATTTCATGTTTTTCTGCGCCATCTAGTGGCGGTCGGTGAAACGAATGGCAGATGATTTTACTTTGACAAGCGGCTTAACTGATTATTGGCGTTTGCGCGCCATCTGTTGGCGACTTTATTAATCATTCCGTGAATCAGGTGACCGTTGGCAAACCGGTTGGCTTGTTTTTGAACGGAGGCGAACTTCACTTTCGCTTGAGCCGCCGGCCTGTCTACGCGTCAAGAGGGATGAATCATCAGCAGTTCCACTTCATCAAATATCACATTTTTGAATGTATTTGTTGATAAAAATACAAAAATCACTGTATGTATGCCTTTAATATTTGAGGAGTTCCCTCGATTCCTCATGGATTCCATCATCAAAACTGGGTATTGACAAAAACGGGACCAATCTGTATGCATATACAATCATAAAAATAATTTTCAAAATCGGTCCAGTAATGATGGAGATATGGAGTAACAAAACAAAAAAAACATACAACCGAATTGATAACCTCCGCCTTTGAATTTTGAAAGTCGGTTAAAAAATATATGATGTACGGTACGTCACGTAAGCCGCAATTTTATTATGTTACTTGCTGCTACGGAACCCTTCATGGGCGAGTCCGACTCGCACTTGGCCGCTTTTTATCATATTGGGATCGAATGAGCTGGTGGCTGACTATGACTAGAAATAACATATAGGTACATAATACTCGTATATCCCAATTACATCCCATCTTAACCGGGGAAAAATGTATGAAAGTATGTTGCGGGGAGCAGCACCCTGCTCTCTGCAACATATGCCAAGCGCCACCTTATGCCAAGATGTGACAATCGCTTGCAGAAAACGAAACGCTAAGATTTAATAAACTTTTATGTATAATATGTATATGGAAATGATCTTGTTTCGTTTCGTTTGAAATCGTTCAAGTTTCGTTTCGTTTTCTGCAAACGGTCGTCGTGTTGGCTAGGCCCCCAAGCTAGAAATCGAAATAAACGAGATCGTATTATAAGATGGTGATGGATCCAGTGAAAGTATTTATGTATCTTTTTACTAACTGAACAAGAAATGCAGGGCAGCTGTGCCCACAACCCCGCAATCACAACGATTGCTGACACCATCACCAACGCCATTGTTCTCGAACTGCAACAGAAGGTAGGTATTTATTGTGAATATATGTATATTAAGTATACTTAAAAACACAACACAAACACAATACAGGCTAAATACAGGCTGTTTTTAGGGTTCCGTACCCAAAGGGTAATAAAAACGGGACCCTATTACTAAGACTCCGCTGTCCGTCTGTCTGTCTGTCACCAGGCTGTATCTCATGAACAGTGATAGCTAGGCATTTGAAATTTTCATATATGATGTATTTCTCTTGCCGCTATAACATCAAACACTAAAAACAGAAAGTAATAAATATTTAAGGGGGGCTCCCATACAACAAACGTGATTCTTTTGCCGTTTTTTGCTTAATGGTACGGAACCCTTCGTGCGCAAGGCTGACTCGCAAATGGCCGGTTTTTTAGGCACCTGCAATAATTTACGGTGTGATTATACGGGGTCATTTTTGGACCGTTAGCCATATTGTGCGCGGGGATTATTAGGTAGGTCATACTGAACAACTGTTTTTATGGGAGCTTGGGGCCAACTGATTAACAGTCCGCCGGACGGTATCGGCCTGTCAGTTGTTCGAAACTGTCAAAATTTTGTTCTAACTCACAGGCCTACACTGTCCGGCGGACTGTTAATCAGTGGGACCCTATATATTATTCAAAACCTGATTTGACACCGTGACGTCATGATATCAAACTGAGATAAAATGAAAAAAAAAAACGATTATTTCGTATTACATTCATAAGAATATTGTAGACTAATACCATTTAAGTAATATCATTTTAAAATGATTCGGAATAACTACCAATACAAATCGTGTTATGCATAAGAAACAATATTTTGCTTACTTATCAAGCAAATTATTATTTTTTTTATTATGGTTCCATTCGAAAATGTTTTCATGTATTTTATGTAATGTAATGAACTTTAATACTCGATAACTAGAACTTTCTTTGCATAATATGAGCGCATTAAGGTAGCCTTGTTGGCGCGCTTTAGTTTTTTGTCCACAACATCCAGTTTTTATCAGAAATTTAAAATTTGAATTGTGATGTATAGTTGAATAACTGTTTTTTTTAAATATCATACGCAACATTTTATTGTCGATTTTAGTTTAGCTATAAAATTGATATAGGTACATCTACTTTTTCCATAAAAAGTGGCGTTTCTTTGTTCCAAGGTCTTAAACCATACTTTTTTTACAAACAATGTTTAAGTGAATTATAATAAATTTATTAACCTTTCATTACATATAACACACATGTATGTGAGACTCATAGTACGAGTATAGCTATAATTTACATTTTACGAAATTCGGCAGTGATTATTTGTATGACGTCATTATTCGTCACTTGGGGACAATAGAGATGGTCTCCTGGCAGTTTTAGAACCCAGGTTATATTGCTAATAACATACTAGAAGCTTACGTGGATTATCTTGAAAATGTACTATTTGGATTTTTTTAACTTTGATACATTTGTACTGGCAAATACCTACATTTTGATGCATCATTTCCACATATTTGGTCGAATTTTGATTTTATTGATATCAATGTATGGCTTAAGATGTCGTCTGTAATTTTGTAGTACATTGCTTTAACGTCCGACTTTTGGTTTGGTTGTAAAACCCAAATAATCGAATATTTTTTTACATCATTTTGATTCTTTTGTAAATGGCTCTTAAACTGCTGTATATTTTGGTACATGAGTGATTCTCAAAATAATGGCATCTTAACCTGTCATCGAGTTTTTGAATTAAATGTATCTTTATTTGCTCTTTTTCATATGAAACAAAAAAAGTATCAAGATAAACTAAAACAATGTTTATCGAGGCCAACTCTTTATTTTTATTTAAATTTAATACTTATATTTATATATATTTATAAAAATAAAGAGTAGCACTTTTCACTGTAACCTGTCTTGTCCAAAAGCATCGCTCTTCCAGTTTTACTTCTTTATATTTTATAAGCATCAATTTATGTACCTAAATAAAATATCATGCTATATAATAACATAAAAAAATACTTTGCACAGGCCTTATATATCTAGACACGCGGCAGCGTGTCAAGCCAAGTTCAAGCAAAGGAACTGACTAGCCAGCGCCGAGTGTAATATTACACGAACCACTTGGTGCCACTTTTGACCCTTCTATAACTCAAAACATCTTTGACGTAAACACATAAAACTACGTGTGTTTAATTATATCCATAAGGATATCTAGAAGCCCAAATTTCATGAAGCTAGCTCAAACGGTTATAAAGGTATGAAGGTCAAAAAGTCCTATATTTTAAGACTGACTTATGACTTATAGTACCTAAACCTAACCTACTTCCAGATGACCTAGAAGGATGAAATTTGGAATCCAGCTTGGTTATTGTGTGTAACCGTAGGAAAAAATCTAAAAATAAAATAAAGTTAAAAAATAGGGGGGGTCCCCATACAAAAAAAACACTTTTTATTGGGACTGACATATAAGTACCTAAACCTAACCTACTTCCAGATGACCTAGAAGGATGAAATTTGGAATCCAGCTCGGTTATTGTGTGTAACCGTAGGAAAAAAACTAAAAATAAAATAAAGTTTAAAAATAGGGGGGGTCCCCATACAAAAAAAAAAACATTTTTTATTGGGACTGATATAAGTACCTAAACCTAACCTACTTCCAGATGACCTAGAAGGATGAAATTTGGAATCCAGCTCGGTTATTGTGTGTAAGCGTAGGAAAAAATCTAATAATAAAAAAAAGTTAAAAAATAGGGGGGGGTCCCCATACAAAAAAATATTTTTTTATTGTAGCATTGGAACCGTTACAAGCACATATTTGAAACTACCCCAATATATGTATTATTATATTTGCTATATTAAAATAAAGTTTAGTCAAAAAATAAGTGGTGTCCCCATACAAAAAACTTTTAATACGCTCTAAACAACCGGCCAACGGTGTGTCGTCGGCGGCGCGCGGTACCACATAATTATACAAAGAACAGAAGTAAAAACCATACAGCGGAAACAAGAAAAAACATTAAATCTCAATACCTGCCTAGTTTTCTTTACAAAAAGTATTGATATCCCACCAAAAACATAAATGTAAAAAAGGAGAGCCAAGTTCAATACAAAAATTATGCTTGGCTGTGGGGCTCGCCGCAAAAAGAATGGAGATCTAAATGAGTGCCACTGCCAAGTTCTATGCAAAATCCAAATATGTATTTATAGGATCAAAATAACATTATAAACAAGTATTAAACTCTATTTCTTTGCTTTATTGGATACCTATAACCAGGGGTCGTACAAAAAGTGCGGATGACGTCAAACCACTTATAGGATGATTTCAAATAGTATTTTTGATTTTCATAAACAATTATCACTTATCATTTATCAACCTCTTTATTAAACGATATCGCCACTTGAAATGAGTAAGTACGTTTTTGACTGACACATTGTCAATCAGATGAACAATAAATTGACTTCGTTATTGTCTAGCTATTGTATCTTCACGATTATATTTAGCTAAAATTTATATTTACTAATGTATAAGAAAACGCTTTAAAATGTCATCTTTACTCGAATATTGTGGCAATTTTCCGTTTTTGGAGGTACGTGACAAACACGTATACTGCTCTTGCTGTAATCAAGATATACCAACGAAGGTAAGCAATATTAAAAGACATTTATTCGTGAAATTTATTTTATTCACTACATCACCCTACCACCTGTATTATTAATTCCATGGATTTATTTACGATTATTTTGTTACTTCATTAATACTACTTTGTTACTACATGTCACACGGAAGTTTAAATACAAACTCAAACATCATCCTGTGTGCAAGATTACGTCATTTTTACGTCATCCGCACTTTTTGTCCGACCCCTGCCTATAACAATTGCTGTTATTTAAAAAAATGTGAGATCTTAAAGTAGGTTAGATTTGGCTTGGCCAGGTTTTATCAGAATTACAATATATATAAAATGATTGATATAATGAAAACTGGCCAAGTCAAATCTAACCTACTTTAAGATTTTTTAAATAACAGCAATTGTTATAGGTATCCAATAAAGCAAAGAAATAGAGTTTAATACTTGTTTATAATGTTATTTTGTTCCTATAAATACATATTTGGATTTTGCATAGAACTTGGCAGTGGCACTCATTTAGATCTCCATTCTTTTTGCGGCGAGCCCACAGCCAAGCATAATTTTTGTATTGAACTTGGCTCTCCTTTTTTACATTTATGTTTTTGGTGGGATTTTTTTTACAACAATATTCACGCACGAAGTTTGTCCAAGGATATTTTCACTGTTAACCTGTACCAACTTGTACATGCGTTGTATTGCATCTGACTGGTACCATTACGACCCAAGTGTCGTAGTTTCGTAGATACAAGTGGTTAAAGGCAGACATCTGGGGTTTTGTAACGGAATGTTAAAGTTAACTTGTCTCGATTATTTTAAGAATTTGGTATGGGCCTAAATGTCATCATCATGATCCTGCCCTATTCCCAACTTCATTTGGGGTCAGGCCTTCTTGTGCGTCTGCGCCAGGACAATCTGTCCCGTGTTGTCAGTATGGGGCCTAATGTAATAATGTAATTTTAATATTGTATGAAGGTTTATTCATCCATGCTAAAAGTGAGACAAACGTATTATTATCCCTTCAAGGGAAAAAATAAAATTGAACGTATTTTTCACTGTAACTTGCTTAACTTTAACCTGTGTTCAATGTATAGGTTATTGTAAGTCTTGAAACTAACTTCTTCATTTTCCGTTCCCTTTTGAAAATTTGGGGTACTTGAAGTAGTAAAACATATTTTTCATTCTTATTTGTAAAAAAAATACAAAAAAAAAATTCATTAACTTTAACCTGTCGATGCCACTTCTTGAGAATCACTCACATACGGTATTAAATGAAATACAGCATATTTAATTGGCTTTTATTCAATACCCCACACGATTATGTGCCATGCATAGTTTGGGTATTAATTTAATAATAATCCAATATTACTATGGAATAATATTAACTTCAATAAATTGCTCTGATAATTAGCTTAAGATAATATATTATTACGTAAAACGTTCATGAGTGCTTGTTACTAGGCCTACATGAATAAAGTATTTTTGACTTGACTTGACTTGGTACAATATGCAATATTCGCAACGAGGCGGGAGTCATTTTGATGACGTCATTCCGCTGAAGTAGATGGCCGGCGCCGCTGTCTCCCGGCAGTTTTGGAGACCCAATGCCATGCCCAACAACATACTAAAAGTTGGTAGCGGTTTCCGGATCTGAACTATCTCATCGACCGTTTCCCATAAAGCATGGTACTACCAGGGGTTTGACGTAAGAAAGTTTACATCAAACCAAACAAGTGTTTTCTCCTTAGGCAAAATGGCGGCAAAATAGACTAGCCAGTAGCTAAATTGACAAATCACTTTTTGCATGACAAATTTTTCTGGATAATAAGTTTTTGCAAATGATCCCGCTATAAAAAATATAATACTAGAGGCAAATAAGATTTATGCAGTAACGAAAATGAAAAATTTTATATTGGTGGTATTTTTAATGTTGTATATACATATATACTTACTATAGTTATGATATCTTTATTGATAAAAACAAAGAAATAAATAAACATATATACTTATAACGTTAACTAAACTTTAATTTTTTTGTGACAAATCAGGTTTTGATTATAAGCTCCTCGACTACGTTTCCGTAACTCGGAGGAAGATTAAATATTGTGCTTATATTGTACACAGGGAACTCTATCTATGCAATGCACCAAACTTTATTAAAATCTGGCAAAAATAAATAAAAATACAACAAAATAAAAATCGGCGTTCAAAATCTCATACTTATTATGTGTAGGTACCTAAATGTGTTCAAAGGGTAGCCTTGAATGTACGAACCGTGGGGGAACCGGCCCCAGACGCCAACTATATGATTGCCGTTTTGTCATGAATTTGGTATAACTGGATTACGAACGGGATAGACTTATGTATCTTGCAGTAGGAGTAGCAGAGAAGGACAAACAATAATAGCTCTTTCGCTGCTACTCCTACTGAAGGATACATAAGACTATCCTGTTCAGTCCCTGCCCCCCCCCACCTTTCATGCCAGATCCAGTTATTTGCTAGATTCATGATAGTGATGCAGATAAACACACACAACTTAAACATCAAATTGTATGCATAATTTTATTAAACAAATTCTATTTGTTCCTGTATATTATTTCAATAGTAAAACTAATCCATTTTCCGAATTATTGCATAAATTTGCGCAGTATTTTAATTTATAAAAATTAAATTTGTTTAAAGACGAAATATCGGAAAACTTGGACAAACCTGGAAGTGATTTTTAGTACCTATGTGATTTTGGGCAGATTTTTCGGGGTTTGTTATCTATCTATCTATATATATAAATGCAAGTGTCCTGACTGACTGACTGACTGACTGACTGATTCATCAACGCAGAGCCGAAACTACAAAATCCAGAAAGTTGAAATTTGCACACCAGATTGCATTTATAAAGTGTACAAGAGATAAGAAGCGATTTTGAGAAATTCAACCCCTAAGGGGGTTAAAAGGGGATGAAATATTTGTATGGGGTTAAAGTTTTCTTTTAAGCTAGGAATTTAAAACTTCGTAAAAAGATATATTAATAAAATACAAGAAAAGTAATTACAGCGTTTTTGAAAATTCATCCCCTAAGGTGGCGAAAAAGGGGTTGAAAGTTTGTATGGATATCAAAAAAAATTTCAAGTAGTGGACTTGAATCTTTGTATTTAGGGATATTATTAGAAGAAAGGAAAAGTAATTTCAGCGTTTTGTAAAATTCATCCCCTAACAGGGTTAAAAAGGGGTTGAAAATTTTAATCCATTACACATGCTTTGAAACTTCGTAGAAAGGCATAATAGCCAATTACAAAAAAAAGTGATTGCAACGTTTTTGGAAATTCAACCCCTAAGGGGGTTAAAAAGGGGATGAAAGTTCGTCTTCGGGTGCAAATTTTATTTTAAGTTAGAAACTTGAAACTTTGTAAAAAAGTATCAAATTCAAAGACAAGAAAACTAATTTCAGAGTTTTAGAAAATTCATCCCCCAAGGTGGTGCAAAAGGGGTTGAAAGTTTGTATGGATATCAAAAAATTTTTCGAGCGCGGGGCTTGAATCTTTGTATTTGGGGATATTATTAGAAGACAATAAAAGTAATTTCAGCGTTTTGTAAAATTCATCCCCTAACAGGGTTAAAAATGGGGTGAAAGTTTGTATGGGGTTAAAGTTTTCTTTTGAGCTAGGAATTTGAAACTTCGTTAAAAGATATATTATTAAAATACAAGAAAACGAATTTTAGCGTTTTTGAAAATTCATCCCCTAAGATTGTAAAAAGGGGTTGAAAGTTCGTATGGAAATCAACATTTTTTTCCAGTGGTTGAGTTGAATCTTTGTATTTAGGGATATTATTAGAAGATGAGAAAAGTGATTTCAGGGTTTTGTAAAATTCATCCCCTAACAGGGTTAAAAAGTGGTTGAAAATTTAAATCCATTATAAATGCTTTGAAGCTTCTTAGAAAGGCATAATAGCCCATTACAAAAAAAAGTGATTGCAACGTTTTTGGAAATTCAACCCCTAAGGGGGTTAAAAAGGGGATGAAAGTTCGTCTTCGGGTGCAAATTTTATTTTAAGCTAGGATCTTGAAACTTTGTAATAACGTTTTAAATTAAAATACAAGAAAACTAATTTCAGCGTTTTTGAAAATTCATCCCCTATGGTGGTGAAAACGGGGTTGAAAGTTTGTATGGATATCATACATTTTTTCGAGCGCGGGATCTGAATCTTTGTAGTTGGGGATATTATTAGAAGACAATAAAAGCGATTTCAGCGATTTGTAAAATTCATCCCCTAACAGGGTTAAAATGGGGTTCAAAGTTTGAATCCATTACAAATGCTTTGAAACTTCTTAGAAAGACATAATAGCCGATTACAAAAAAAAGTGATTGCAACGTTCTTAGAAATTCAACCCCTAAGGGGGTTAGAAAGGGGATGGAAGTTCGTCTGCGGGTGCAAATTTTATTTTAAGCAAGGAACTTGAAACTATGTAAAAACGTTTTAAATTAAAATACAAGAATACTCATTTCAGCCTTTTTGAAAATTCATCCCCTAAGGTGGTGAAAAAGGAGTTGAAAGTTTGTATGGATATCAAACATTTTTTCGAGCGCGGGACTTGAATCTTTGTATTTGGGGATACTATTAGAAGACAATAAAAGTAATTGCAGCGTTTTGTAAAATTCATCCCCTAACAGGGTTGAAATGGGTTTCAAAGTTTAAATCCATTACAAATGCTTTGAAAATTCTTAGAAAGGCATAATAGCCCATTACAAAAAAAAGTGATTGCAACGTTTTTGGAAATTCAACCCCTAAGGGGGTTAAAAAGGGGATGAAAGTTCGTCTTCGGGTGCAAATTTTATTTTAAGCTAGGAACTTGAAACTGCAAAAAGGTATTATATTAAAATACAAGAAAACTAATTTCAGCGTTTTTGAAAATTCATCCCCTATGGTGGTGAAAACGGGGTTGAATGTTTGTATGGATATCATGCATTTATTCGAGCGCGGGATTGGAATATTTGTATTTGGGGATATTATTAGAAGACAATAAAAGTGATTTCAGCGATTTGTAAAATTCATCCCCTAACAGGGTTTAAATGGGGTTCAAAGTTTGAATCCATTACAAATGCTTTGAAACTTCTTAGAAAGACATAATAGCCGATTACAAAAAAAGTAATTGCAACGTTTTTGGAAATTCAACCGCTAAGGGGGTTAAAAAGGGGATGAAAGTGCGTCTTGGGGTGTACATTTAATTTTAAGCTAGGAACTTGAACTTTTTGCAAAAAAAGGTATTAAATTAAAAAACATGAAAACTAATCCAAGCATTTTTGAAAATCATCCCCCAAGTTGGTGAGAAAGGGGTTGAAAGTTTGTATGGAGATCAGATATTTTGTGAGTGCGGAATGCGGAACTTGAATCTTTGTATAAGGGCATAGGTTACCTACCTATTATGAGAATACAAGAAAAGTAATTTCAGCAACCAACATCAAAATCCACTTGACTTAAAACTTCATACAACTTGCTAAAAAAGAAAAAACTTAATTTCAACATTGCTTGGATATGAAAATTATTGGATAATAAATTAGATGTAAAATGTTGAAGATAAGATTCCACGCGGACGAAGTCGCGGGCAACAGCTAGTCTTCTTCTAACTATATATATAAATGCAAATGTCCTGACTGACTGACTGACTGACTGATTCATCAACGCAGAGCCGAAACTACAAAAGCCAGAAAGTTGAAATTTGCACACCAGATTGCATTTATAAAGTGTACAAGAGATAAGAAGCGATTTTGAGAAATTCAACCCCTAAGGGGGTTAAAAAGGGGATGAAAATTTGTATGGGGTTAAAGTTTTCTTTTATGCTAGGAATTTGTAACTTCGTAAAAAGATATATTATTAAAATACGAGAAAACTCATTTCAGCGTTTTTGAAAATTCATCCCCTAAGGTGGTGAAAAAGGGGTTGACAGTTTGTATGGAAATAAAAAATTTTTTCGAGTGGTTGAGTTGAATCTTTGTATTTAAGGATATTATTAGAAGACGAGAAAAGTAATTTCAGTGTTTTGTAAAATTCATCCCCTAACAGGGTTAAAAAGGGGTTGAAAATTTTAATCCATTATAAATGCTTTGAAACTTCTTAGAAAGGCATAATAGCCCATTACAAAAAAAAGTGATTGCAACGTTTTTGGAAATTCAACCCCTAAGGGGGTTAAAAAGGGGATGAAAGTTCGTCTTCGGGTGCAAATTTTATTTTAAGCTAGGATCTTGAAACTTTGTAATAACGTTTTAAATTAAAATACAAGAAAACTAATTTCAGCGTTTTTGAAAATTCATCCCCTATGGTGGTGAAAACGGGGTTGAAAGTTTGTATGGATATCATACATTTTTTCGAGCGCGGGATCTGAATCTTTGTAGTTGTGGATATTATTAGAAGACAATAAAAGCGATTTCAGCGATTTGTAAAATTCATCCCCTAACAGGGTTAAAATGGGGTTCAAAGTTTGAATCCATTACAAATGCTTTGAAATTTCTTAGAAAGACATAATAGCCGATAACAAAAAAAAGTTATTGCAACCCCTAAGGGGGTTAAAAAAGGGGATGAAAGTTCGTCTTTGGGTGTAAATTTAATTTTAAGCTAGGAACTTGAACTTTTTGCAAAAAAATATATTAAATTAAAAAACATGAAAACTAATTCAAGCATTTTTGAAAATCATCCCCCAAAGTGGTGAGAAAGGGGTTGAAAGTTTGTATGGAGATCAGATATTTTGTGAGTGCGGAACTTGAATCTTTGTATAAAGGCATAGGTACCTAATTATGAGAATACAAGAAAAGTAATTTCAGCAACCAACATCAAAATCCAATTGACTCAAAACTTCATACAACTTGCTAAAAAAGAAAAGTACTTTATTTCAAAATTGCTTGGATATGAAAATTATATGTACTAAAGATGTAAAATGTTGAAGATAAGATTCCACGCGGACGAAGTCGCGGGCAACAGCTAGTCTATCTATATATATAAATGCAAGTGTCCTGACTGACTGACTGACTGACTGACTGATTCATCAACGCAGAGCCGAAACTACAAAAGCCAGAAAGTTGAAATTTGCACACCAGATTGCATTTATAAAGTGTACAAGAGATAAGAAGCGATTATGAGAAATTCAACCCCTAAGGGGGTTAAAAGGGGATGAAAGTTTGTATGGGGTTAAAGTTTTCTTTTAAGCTAGGAATATAAAACTTCGTAAAAAGATATATAAATAAAATACAAGAAAAGTAATTACAGCGTTTTTGAAAATTCATCCCCTAAGGTGGCGAAAAAGGGGTTGAAAGTTTGTATGGATATCAAAAAAAATTTCAAGTAGTGGACTTGAATCTTTGTATTTAGGGATATTATTAGAAGACAGGAGAAGTAATTTCAGCGTTTTGTAAAATTCATCCCCTAACAGGGTTAAAAAGGGGTTGAAAGTTTGAATCCATTACAAATGCTTTTGAAACTTTTTAGAAAGGCATAATAGCCGATTACAAAAAAAAAGTGATTGCAACGTTTTTGGAATTTCAACCCCTAAGGGGGTTAAAAAGGGGATGGAAGTTCGTCTTCGGGTGCAAATTTTATTTTAAGCAAGGAACTTGAAACTTTGTAAAAACGTTTTAAATTAAAATACAAGAATACTCATTTCAGCGTTTTTGAAAATTCATCCCCTAAGGTGGTGAAAAAGGAGTTGAAAATTTGTATGGATATCAAACATTTTTTCGAGCGCGGGACTTGAATCTTTATTGTATTTGGGGATACTATTAGAAGACAATAAAAGTAATTGCAGCGTTTTGTAAAATTCATCCCCTAACAGGGTTAAAATGGGTTTCAAAGTTTAAATCCATTACAAATGCTTTGAAAATTCTTAGAAAGGCATAATAGCCGATTACAAAAAAAAGTGATTGCAACGTTCTTAGAAATTCAACCCCTAAGGGGGTTAAAAAGGGGATGGAAGTTCGTCTGCGGGTGCAAATTTTATTTTAAGCAAGGAACTTGAAACTATGTAAAAACGTTTTAAATTAAAATACAAGAATACTCATTTCAGCGTTTTTGAAAATTCATCCCCTAAGGTGGTGAAAAAGGAGTTGAAAATTTGTATGGATATCAAACATTTTTTCGAGCGCGGGACTTGAATCTTTGTATTTGGGGATACTATTAGAAGACAATAAAAGTAATTGCAGCGTTTTGTAAAATTCATCCCCTAACAGGGTTGAAATGGGTTTCAAAGTTTAAATCCATTACAAATGCTTTGAAAATTCTTAGAAAGGCATAATAGCCCATTACAAAAAAAAGTGATTGCAACGTTTTTGGAAATTCAACCCCTAAGGGGGTTAAAAAGGGGATGAAAGTTCGTCTTCGGGTGCAAATTTTATTTTAAGCTAGGAACTTGAAACTGCAAAAAGGTATTATATTAAAATACAAGAAAACTAATTTCAGCGTTTTTGAAAATTCATCCCCTATGGTGGTGAAAACGGGGTTGAATGTTTGTATGGATATCATGCATTTTTTCGAGCGCGGGATTGGAATATTTGTATTTGGGGATATTATTAGAAGACAATAAAAGTGATTTCAGCGATTTGTAAAATTCATCCCCTAACAGGGTTTAAATGGGGTTCAAAGTTTGAATCCATTACAAATGCTTTGAAACTTCTTAGAAAGACATAATAGCCGATTACAAAAAAAGTAATTGCAACGTTTTTGGAAATTCAACCGCTAAGGGGGTTAAAAAGGGGATGAAAGTGCGTCTTGGGGTGTACATTTAATTTTAAGCTAGGAACTTGAACTTTTTGCAAAAAAAGGTATTAAATTAAAAAACATGAAAACTAATCCAAGCATTTTTGAAAATCATCCCCCAAGTTGGTGAGAAAGGGGTTGAAAGTTTGTATGGAGATCAGATATTTTGTGAGTGCGGAATGCGGAACTTGAATCTTTGTATAAGGGCATAGGTTACCTACCTATTATGAGAATACAAGAAAAGTAATTTCAGCAACCAACATCAAAATCCACTTGACTTAAAACTTCATACAACTTGCTAAAAAAGAAAAAACTTAATTTCAACATTGCTTGGATATGAAAATTATTGGATAATAAATTAGATGTAAAATGTTGAAGATAAGATTCCACGCGGACGAAGTCGCGGGCAACAGCTAGTCTTCTTCTAACTATATATATAAATGCAAATGTCCTGACTGACTGACTGACTGACTGATTCATCAACGCAGAGCCGAAACTACAAAAGCCAGAAAGTTGAAATTTGCACACCAGATTGCATTTATAAAGTGTACAAGAGATAAGAAGCGATTTTGAGAAATTCAACCCCTAAGGGGGTTAAAAAGGGGATGAAAATTTGTATGGGGTTAAAGTTTTCTTTTATGCTAGGAATTTGTAACTTCGTAAAAAGATATATTATTAAAATACGAGAAAACTCATTTCAGCGTTTTTGAAAATTCATCCCCTAAGGTGGTGAAAAAGGGGTTGACAGTTTGTATGGAAATAAAAAATTTTTTCGAGTGGTTGAGTTGAATCTTTGTATTTAAGGATATTATTAGAAGACGAGAAAAGTAATTTCAGTGTTTTGTAAAATTCATCCCCTAACAGGGTTAAAAAGGGGTTGAAAATTTTAATCCATTATAAATGCTTTGAAACTTCTTAGAAAGGCATAATAGCCCATTACAAAAAAAAGTGATTGCAACGTTTTTGGAAATTCAACCCCTAAGGGGGTTAAAAAGGGGATGAAAGTTCGTCTTCGGGTGCAAATTTTATTTTAAGCTAGGATCTTGAAACTTTGTAATAACGTTTTAAATTAAAATACAAGAAAACTAATTTCAGCGTTTTTGAAAATTCATCCCCTATGGTGGTGAAAACGGGGTTGAAAGTTTGTATGGATATCATACATTTTTTCGAGCGCGGGATCTGAATCTTTGTAGTTGGGGATATTATTAGAAGACAATAAAAGCGATTTCAGCGATTTGTAAAATTCATCCCCTAACAGGGTTAAAATGGGGTTCAAAGTTTGAATCCATTACAAATGCTTTGAAATTTCTTAGAAAGACATAATAGCCGATAACAAAAGAAAGTTATTGCAACCCCTAAGGGGGTTAAAAAAGGGGATGAAAGTTCGTCTTTGGGTGTAAATTTAATTTTAAGCTAGGAACTTGAACTTTTTGCAAAAAAATATATTAAATTAAAAAACATGAAAACTAATTCAAGCATTTTTGAAAATCATCCCCCAAAGTGGTGAGAAAGGGGTTGAAAGTTTGTATGGAGATCAGATATTTTGTGAGTGCGGAACTTGAATCTTTGTATAAAGGCATAGGTACCTAATTATGAGAATACAAGAAAAGTAATTTCAGCAACCAACATCAAAATCCAATTGACTCAAAACTTCATACAACTTGCTAAAAAAGAAAAGTACTTTATTTCAAAATTGCTTGGATATGAAAATTATATGTACTAAAGATGTAAAATGTTGAAGATAAGATTACAAATGCTTTGAAAATTCTTAGAAAGGCATAATAGCCGATTACAAAAAAAAGTGATTGCAACGTTCTTAGAAATTCAACCCCTAAGGGGGTTAAAAAGGGGATGGAAGTTCGTCTGCGGGTGCAAATTTTATTTTAAGCAAGGAACTTGAAACTATGTAAAAACGTTTTAAATTAAAATACAAGAATACTCATTTCAGCGTTTTTGAAAATTCATCCCCTAAGGTGGTGAAAAAGGAGTTGAAAGTTTGTATGGATATCAAACATTTTTTCGAGCGCGGGACTTGAATCTTTGTATTTGGGGATACTATTAGAAGACAATAAAAGTAATTGCAGCGTTTTGTAAAATTCATCCCCTAACAGGGTTGAAATGGGTTTCAAAGTTTAAATCCATTACAAATGCTTTGAAAATTCTTAGAAAGGCATAATAGCCCATTACAAAAAAAAGTGATTGCAACGTTTTTGGAAATTCAACCCCTAAGGGGGTTAAAAAGGGGATGAAAGTTCGTCTTCGGGTGCAAATTTTATTTTAAGCTAGGAACTTGAAACTGCAAAAAGGTATTATATTAAAATACAAGAAAACTAATTTCAGCGTTTTTGAAAATTCATCCCCTATGGTGGTGAAAACGGGGTTGAATGTTTGTATGGATATCATGCATTTTTTCGAGCGCGGGATTGGAATATTTGTATTTGGGGATATTATTAGAAGACAATAAAAGTGATTTCAGCGATTTGTAAAATTCATCCCCTAACAGGGTTTAAATGGGGTTCAAAGTTTGAATCCATTACAAATGCTTTGAAACTTCTTAGAAAGACATAATAGCCGATTACAAAAAAAGTAATTGCAACGTTTTTGGAAATTCAACCGCTAAGGGGGTTAAAAAGGGGATGAAAGTGCGTCTTGGGGTGTACATTTAATTTTAAGCTAGGAACTTGAACTTTTTGCAAAAAAAGGTATTAAATTAAAAAACATGAAAACTAATCCAAGCATTTTTGAAAATCATCCCCCAAGTTGGTGAGAAAGGGGTTGAAAGTTTGTATGGAGATCAGATATTTTGTGAGTGCGGAATGCGGAACTTGAATCTTTGTATAAGGGCATAGGTTACCTACCTATTATGAGAATACAAGAAAAGTAATTTCAGCAACCAACATCAAAATCCACTTGACTTAAAACTTCATACAACTTGCTAAAAAAGAAAAAACTTAATTTCAACATTGCTTGGATATGAAAATTATTGGATAATAAATTAGATGTAAAATGTTGAAGATAAGATTCCACGCGGACGAAGTCGCGGGCAACAGCTAGTCTTCTTCTAACTATATACAGGGTGAAATTTAATTCACTGGCCAAATTCATTCCCGGCACTAGGTTACACTTAAGGAACCTATTTAGCGAAAAAAAAGAGTACACTTTTTTTTAATTTTCATTTTTCAATTTTTAAATATTTTCCATGAGTCGTGGTCACCCTATTACCACAAATGTAAACAAACCTTATAGTAGGTTTTAACAACAACATCAGCAAAACCCTTATCTGACCTTCACTAAACCTTATAATCGTTGCAATAGAGTCCACCCCGTTAGTGTTGGCGATGTTAGGCAGGTTTATCAATTTCGAGGGTAGTCTAAACTAAACCATTCCGCGCTAGCGGTAAACATAACGGTAAGCATAAATGATTAGTCACTCGTCACTCGCCAACCTTAAAACATCGCGCGCGTACTAAGGTTAAAAAAATGTTTTCGAACCGGGAATATTACGAAGTGGTACGGTGTGTTATTTATTAAGTGTTGAGTGTTTACGTGGTGCACAAATGGAATCCGTTCCACGCCTTCGCAGACAAGGATTGAATCCAAGAGTACCATCTCGTGGGACTTTCGTTAATTGCGTCGATTGTTAATCAAATGTACGTAAGTTGATTCAATTTTTTAAATACGCCTGAATGCAAAGATTCCTGACCTAGTTTTTGCTCATTGTTTTTAAGCCACGGACGTTTTGTTAATAATCATTCATTAGTCAGAAATAACATTTTAGATTAAAAATAACATTTTAGATTAAAAGCCCGTTAATATGAAAGGAAAAATTAGCAACTTATGTAGGTAATCTCGCTGCAATAGGGTTCATAATTGGTGACGCGATTGCAAACAGCGGGAGGGGCGGGTGTCAATGACCTTAACTGATAAGATAAAAGCGAGTGTAGTGGGTAGAAGTCGGTTCACCATAACGTACGAGGTTTTTAGGACAACTTGATGATGAGTTATTTCGAAAAAAATGTACTGAGCGGTATTAAAAGAAAAAACACGTGTTTAATATTTTTTCGAGCTCTTTCGGTTGTTTCAATTTGGCCAGTGAATTAAATTTCACCCTGTATATAAATGCAAATGTCCTGACTGACTGACTGACTGACTGATTCATCAACGCAGAGCCGAAACTACAAAAGCCAGAAAGTTGAAATTTGCACACCAGATTGCATTTATAAAGTGTACAAGAGATAAGAAGCGATTTTGAGAAATTCAACCCCTAAGGGGGTTAAAAAGGGGATGAAAATTTGTATGGGGTTAAAGTTTTCTTTTATGCTAGGAATTTGTAACTTCGTAAAAAGATATATTATTAAAATACGAGAAAACTCATTTCAGCGTTTTTGAAAATTCATCCCCTAAGGTGGTGAAAAAGGGGTTGACAGTTTGTATGGAAATAAAAATTTTTTTCGAGTGGTTGAGTTGAATCTTTGTATTTAAGGATATTATTAGAAGACGAGAAAAGTAATTTCAGTGTTTTGTAAAATTCATCCCCTAACAGGGTTAAAAAGGGGTTGAAAATTTTAATCCATTATAAATGCTTTGAAACTTCTTAGAAAGGCATAATAGCCCATTACAAAAAAAGTGATTGCAACGTTTTTGCAAATTCAACCCCTAAGGGGGTTAAAAAGGGGATGAAAGTTCGTCTTCGGGTGCAAATTTCATTTTAAGCTAGGAACTTGAAACTTTGTAAAAAAGTATCAAATTCAAATACAAGAAAACTAATTTCAGCGTTTTAGAAAATTCATCCCCCAAGGTGGTGCAAAAGGGGTTGAAAGTTTGTATTGATATGAATTTTTTTTTCTATTGCGGGACTTGAGTCTTTGTATTTGGGGATATTATTAGAAGGCAATAAAAGTAATTTCAGCGTTTTGTAAAATTCATCCCCTAACAGGGTTAAAAATGGGGTGAAAATTTGTATGGGGTTAAAGTTTTCTTTTGAGCTAGGAATTTGAAACTTCGTTAAAAGATATATTATTAAAATACAAGAAAACGAATTTTAGCGTTATTGAAAATTCATCCCCTAAGATTGTAAAAAGGGGTTAAAAGTTCGTATGGAAATCAACATTTTTTTCCAGTGGTTGAGTTGAATCTTTGTATTTAGGGATATTATTAGAAGACGAGAAAAGTGATTTCAGGGTTTTGTAAAATTCATCCCCTAACAGGGTTAAAAAGGGGTTGAAAATTTAAATCCATTATAAATGCTTTGAAGCTTCTTAGAAAGGCATAATAGCCCATTACAAAAAAAAGTGATTGCAACGTTTTTGGAAATTCAACCCCTAAGGGGGTTAAAAAGGGGATGAAAGTTCGTCTTCGGGTGCAAATTTTATTTTAAGCTAGGATCTTGAAACTTTGTAATAACGTTTTAAATTAAAATACAAGAAAACTAATTTCAGCGTTTTTGAAAATTCATCCCCTATGGTGGTGAAAACGGGGTTGAAAGTTTGTATGGGTATCATACATTTTTTCGAGCGCGGGATCTGAATCTTTGTATTTGGGGATATTATTAGAAGACAATAAAAGCGATTTCAGCGATTTGTAAAATTCATCCCCTAACAGGGTTAAAATGGGGTTCAAAGTTTGAATCCATTACAAATGCTTTGAAACTTCTTAGAAAGACATAATAGCCGATTACAAAAAAAAGTTATTGCAACCCCTAAGGGGGTTAAAAAAGTGGATGAAAGTTCGTCTTTGGGTGTAAATTTAATTTTAAGCTAGAAACTTGAACTTTTTGCAAAAAAAGGTATTAAATTAAAAAACATGAAAACTAATTCAAGCATTTTTGAAAATCATCCCCCAAAGTGGTGAGAAAGGGGTTGAAAGTTTGTATGGAGATCAGATATTTTGTGAGTGCGGAACTTGAATCTTTGTATAAAGGCATAGGTACCTAATTATGAGAATACAAGAAAAGTAATTTCAGCAACCAACATCAAAATCCAATTGACTTAAAACTTCATACAACTTGCTAAAAAAGAAAAGTACTTTATTTCAACACTAGCTGTGCCCGCGGCTCCGCCCGCGCGGAATTCGGTTTGTGTCAGTAAGCTGCTAAATATAAAAAAAATTGTAAATTACAATACATTACGCTGTATTTTTTTATTAAAAAAATTATAACATTTATAATTTCCTGCATGGTAATTTCTTAAAATAATCTTATTGTTTCATACTTTTTAGAGCGCGATTTGTAGTAGTCCGACTACGCCCGACTCTTTTAGTATGAGAAAGTCTAAGTCGCCTAGCTTTGGACCGCGTGCAGTGCGCCACATACGTCGGGCAATTCCCGACTCTTTTAGTATGAGGGCGCCGAAGGAGCCCGGCTTTGGAACGCATTTAGCGCGCCACGTGCGTCGGGCTTAGCCCGATGCTTTGAGTATGAGGGTGCCTTCGGCTCCCAACTTTGGCAAGCGTACAGCGTGTCACGTACGTCGGGTTACGCCCGACGCTTTGAGTATGAGGGAGGCGCCCGGCTTTGGAACGCGTACGTTACGCCCGACGCTCTTAGTATGAGGGCGCCGGAGGTGTAACGTACGCCGGAGGTGGAATGCGTACAGCGTGTCACGTACGTCGGGCTACTCCCGACGCTCTGAGTATGAGGGCGCCGAAGGCGCCCGGCTTTGGAACGCGTACAGCGCGACACGTACGTCGGGCTACTCCCGACGCTCTGAGTATGAGGGCGCCGAAGGCGCCCGGCTTTGGAACGCGTACAGCGCGACACGTACGTCGGGTTAAGTCCGAAGCAGTGCCGGATTAAGATATTTTGATGCCCTAAGCATTTCTAGACCCTGGTGCCTCCTCTCCCTAAGGTCATCAAGATTACATTTTTTTGACGTGAAACGTCTTTAAAAAGCCGTAGTAGAGGTGCCGGACCAAAAACCAAATGTAACGAAAAGTGTTATGGCGCGGCGGCTTATATCTCATAAACTATAATACCTACAAACATAGTTTTGATATAGATATATAGAAGAAAGTAGCCATTACTAGGAACAGTACGTGCCGCTGACATAAATGGCGCTGATTCTGCGCTAGACACGACGTATTCAGAGCTAAAATGACCCCTATTTTCAGTGTTCATTTAGTAATGACTCATCAGCCCATTAACCGATTTCGGTAAAATTTGTGCCATTTGATAGATCTTATTTTATTTTAATGAAATATGAGTAAAATAAAGTACGTGGAATTATAATAAGCTGCTAAAACATAAAAATGTGACAGTTATTACAGAATTTTTATCACTGCTCTTGTTTGAGGCCACCGTGTGCGAAAAATAGGGCGCAAAACTGACAAAATATACTTGAAATAGTAAGATAAAGCAATAACGGTTCTTTTAATACTACATTCACCATAGTAATACATGCTCATCTCCTCAAATAATGCATTAGCATCTAAGGCGGCGCGGCGGCGCGGCGGCGCGAGTTACTTTGATAGAACACATAATATAACGTATGACGGCTGCTTGACAATCCCGAGTTCCTAATGCTAGTAAGTATATAGTAATCTTAGTTAGGTACTTTCTGATGTAATGGGTAAAACATAATTTAGAAATGGTCACTTCTGTGGACAATAGGTACTATAAAAGGTAACGACTGTGGTTCATATATATCCCGTTTTTCTCATTTGAGTCTCAAGTATTGAATGAAATATTCTGCCTGTAAAGGTGCTGCGTAAAAAAATGCTTTTAGATTCCCTTAAATGCGATGGCTACAGGAAAGACACGAACGAGTTTGCTATAAAACGTGTATTACCCGTATAAAATATCTATTCTCGTAATTTTGGTGTGTTATTTACACAAAAAATTGTACCTAATCGTTACATTCATTACTCCAAAATGAATTGATCATTTAATTATTTAAATAGGTGTGACGCTGTAATTAATTATTTTTAAATTACCCATCAAATGCCGCATTCAAGTTCATCTAGATACAGTGAATCATTATGACCCCAAATAATCTTTACAGATAAAATTTAGATATTATCCAAAATTATTATAATACATCACGCATTCGCGAGATGTGCGAATTCGGTATTCAAACACAAAGCAATAGTACAAGAGTCTAACTAAATGCGAAGGTCGAAGGCTGCGCTCTACGTAAGGCCGAAGGCAAGAAGTGTCCAGGATGTCAGTGCTTTAAAACAGAACAATATTACAAGTGTCTAAACGCGAAGGCCGAAGGCCGAGCTCCGCGTAGGGCCGAAGGCCCGAAGCGTCCAGTCTGTCAGTTCTGTGTTTAACCACTGACATCCTGGACGCTTCGGCCTTCGCATTTAGACACTTGTACTATTGTTCTGTGTTATAGCACTTAAATCCTGGACGCTTCGGGCCTTCGGCCCTACGTGAAGCTCGGCCTTCGGCCTTCGCATTTAGACACTTGTACTATTTTTCTGTGCTTTAGCACTGATGTCCTGCACGCTTCGGGCCTTCGGTCCTACGCGGAGCTCGGCCTTCGCATTTAGACACTTGTACTACTGTTCTATGTTAAAGCACTTAAATCCTGGACGCTTCGGGCCTTCGGCCTTCGCATTTAGACACTTGTACTATTGTTCTGTGTTAAAGCACTAACATCCTGGACGCTTCGGGCCTTCGGCCCTACGCGGAGCTCGGCCTTCGGCCTTCGCATTTAGACACTTGTATTATTGTTCTGTGCTAAAACACTGATGTCCTGGACGCTTCGGGCCTTCGGCCCTACGCGGAGCTCGGCCTTCGGCCTTCGCATTTAGACACTTGTGCTATTGTTTTGTGTTATAGTGCTTAAATCCTGGACGCTTCGGGCCTTCGGTCCTACGCGGAGCTCGGCCTTCGGCCTTCGCATTTAGACACTTTTACTATTGTTCTGTGTTATAGCACTTAAATCCTGGACGCTTCGGGCCTTCGGCCCTACGCGGAGCTCGGCCTTCGGTCTTCGCATTTAGACCCTTGTACTATTATTCTGTGTTAAAGCACTAACATACTGGACGCTTCGGGCCTTCGGCCTTACGCGGAGCTCGGCCTTCGGCCTTCGCATTTAGACACTTTTACTATTTTTCTGTGCTAAAGCACTGACTTCTTGGACGCTTCGGGCCTTCGGCCCTACGCGGAGCTCGGCCTTCGGCCTTCGCATTTAGACACTTGTACTATTGTTCTGTGTTATAGCACTTAAATCCTGGACGCTTCGGGCCTTCGGCCCTACGCGGAGCTCGGCCTTTGGCCTTCGCATTTAGACACTTGTATTATTGTTCTGTGCTAAAACACTGATGTCCTGGACGCTTCGGGCCTTCGGCCCTACGCGGAGCTCGGCCTTCGGCCTTCGCATTTAGACACTTGTACTATTGTTCTGTGTTAAAGCACTAACATCCTGGACGCTTCGGGCCTTCGGCCCTACGCGGAGCTCGGCCTTCGGCCTTCGCATTTAGACACTTGTATTATTGTTCTGTGCTAAAACACTGATGTCCTGGACGCTTCGGGCCTTCGGCCCCACGTGGAGCTCGGCCTTCGGCCTTCGCATTTAGACACTTGTACTATTGTTTTGTGTTATAGTGCTTAAATCCTGGACGCTTCGGTCCTTCGGCCCTACGCGGAGCTCGGCCTTCGGCCTTCGCATTTAGACACTTGTACTATTGTTCTGTGTTAAAGCACTAACGTTCTGGGCGCTTCGGGCCTTCGGCCCTACGCGGAGCTCGGCCTTCGGCCTTCGCATTTAGACACTTTTACTATTTTTCTGTGCTAAAGCACTGACATCTTGGACGCTTCGGGCCTTCGGCCCTACGCGGAGCTCGGCCTTCGGCCTTCGCATTTAGACACTTTTACTATTGTTATGTGTTATAGCACTTAAATCCTGGACGCTTCGGGCCTTCGGCCCTACGCGGAGCTCGGCCTTCGGCCTTCGCATTTAGACACTTTTACTATTGTTCTATGTTAAAGCACTTAAATCCTAGACGCTTCGGGCCTTCGGGTCCACACCACGTTTCACGTCAGCCATAGCGGCTGTGTCCCTGATACAGCCTCTCTCATTTTTTTTGGTAAATTGAGTGAAGTTCATTGCAACATTACAGCTGAGAATAGAAATCAGTCACATCATTTTATCAGGAAAATTGTCAGTGCCGCAGCAGTAATGTTCCAACAGAGTAACTTATGCTGCTGCATTCGCCACCCGAATGTCACCTTTATCATATCTTAGGTGAGAATGTAATTGAAAACGCGAGCGAAGCGAGCGGGAAAATTTTTCGATATAAAAACGCAATTTGATAGACAGTTGTACATTTTTACTTTTAGTATGGAAACCAGTCACATCATTTTATCACGAAAATTGACAGTGCTGCAGCAGTAACGTTGTAACAGAGTAATGTTGCTGCAGTCGCCACCCGAATGTCACCTTTAACATACCTTAGAAAGTGATTGAAAACGCGAGCGATGCGAGCGCGAATATTTTTCGATATAAAAATGCAATATGATAGACAGTTGTACATTTTCACTTTTAGTATGGAAATCAGTCACATCATTTTATGACGAAAATTGACAGTACCGCAGCAGTAACGTTGCAACAGAGTAATGCTGCTGCAGTCGCCACCCGAATGGCACCTTTATCATACCTTAGAAAGTTATTAAAAACGCGAGCGTAGCGAGCGCGAAAGTTGTTCGATAAAAAAAACGCCTCAGCGAGGTTGTTTTCATGCATAAAAGATGCAAGAAAGCAGAGCTTGGAATTGACCAAGTGAATTGAATTGGCGAAGTGTGAGCAAGGCAGTAGGCCCAGCTGCGAAAGAGGAAAGCTTGGATTTGGATCCACGCCCAAGTGTAATTAAGGCAGAAGATCAACTTTGCCGTAAGGCAAAGTAATTCAATTAAATTTGTTGATTCCGTACCCCCTCATCTAAACTTATAGTTAATATGGCAAAAACCTTCCTCGGTGGCTATTCATGTCACTACGTATTAAATTCAGCGCCATCTGTTAGTTTACCAGGGTACTCAATAGTGGTAGCACATTTGAAAAAAGTTTGCCCCTCCTCCCTTAGTAGTGCCATAAGATTCAGGGGCAAACTTAAATCAAGCGAGTTTATGGCTACCCCCCCTTTTAAGGGTTGAATTTTTATAGCCTATAACCTGGCCGGAGATTGTCTCGACAGATTAGTAAAGTTTGCATCAAAATCCGTTCAGCCGTTTTCACGTGATGCGCGTTCAAATAAACAGACAAACAGATAAACAGATAAACAGATAAACAGACAAACAGACAAAAATTATAAAAACTGTTGGAACGTGTTCTGTTATCGATTTTAAGTATCCCTAGCCAACTTTTTTTCAAATATCTTCCAAGTACAGACTTTCGACCCTCTACAGCTTTATTATATGTATAGATTGCTTGGATATGAAAATTATATGTACTAAAGATGTAAAATGTTCAAGATAAGATTCCACGCGGACGAAGTCGCGGGCAATAGCTAGTCCATTATAAATGCTTTGAAGCTTCTTAGAAAGGCATAATAGCCCATTACAAAAAAAAGTGATTGCAACGTTTTTGGAAATTCAACCCCTAAGGGGGTTAAAAAGGGGATGAAAGTTCGTCTTCGGGTGCAAATTTTATTTTAAGCTAGGATCTTGAAACTTTGTAATAACGTTTTAAATTAAAATACAAGAAAACTAATTTCAGCGTTTTTGAAAATTCATCCCCTATGGTGGTGAAAACGGGGTTGAAAGTTTGTATGGATATCATACATTTTTTCGAGCGCGGGATCTGAATCTTTGTATTTGGGGATATTATTAGAAGACAATAAAAGCGATTTCAGCGATTTGTAAATTCATCCCCTAACAGGGTTAAAATGGGGTTCAAAGTTTGAATCCATTACAAATGCTTTGAAACTTCTTAGAAAGACATAATAGCCGATTACAAAAAAAAGTTATTGCAACCCCTAAGGGGGTTAAAAAAGGGGATGAAAGTTCGTCTTTGGGTGTAAATTTAATTTTAAGCTAGAAACTTGAACTTTTTGCAAAAAAAGGTATTAAATTAAAAAACATGAAAACTAATTCAAGCATTTTTGAAAATCATCCCCCAAAGTGGTGAGAAAGGGGTTGAAAGTTTGTATGGAGATCAGATATTTTGTGAGTGCGGAACTTGAATCTTTGTATAAAGGCATAGGTACCTAATTATGAGAATACAAGAAAAGTAATTTCAGCAACCAACATCAAAATCCAATTGACTTAAAACTTCATACAACTTGCTAAAAAAGAAAAGTACTTTATTTCAACATTGCTTGGATATGACAATTATATGTACTAAAGATGTAAAATGTTGAAGATAAGATTCCACGCGGACGAAGTCGCGGGCAACAGCTAGTTATTTTATATTTACAAACTTTATCATAGGAATATCACAAATAGTGTACCGTTCTGATAACAGTAAGATTTTTCCTATACTATTGTTGAGATTTAAAATTGCCGCATAAATGTACATACTATAAATTAATTACTGAATTGATCGCTAATGTCTCTTTTTAAAATGCAAACTAGCTAACGGTATGTTTTCCAAAAACAAGGGAGTCAAACAGTTTCCCTGGTCAAGTCAGTAACCAAAAATAAAGTGACAGTGATACAGTGAAGTGTAGTAGTAAAAGTAACAGTGTTTAGTGATAGGAAAGTGAACTTTAAAGTGCAGTGAATAAGTGCGGATTTACAACAGCCAGGTGCGAACATTTGGTCCTATTCGAGTCGGATCAGGCTGTGACGCGAGTGATAGTGCAGTGCAAAGTGGACTCTATCGGATTGCACTAAGGACTATAA
Source organism: Cydia fagiglandana (assembly GCF_963556715.1). NCBI lineage: Eukaryota > Metazoa > Arthropoda > Insecta > Lepidoptera > Tortricidae > Cydia > Cydia fagiglandana. The sequence goes on along the minus strand of NC_085959.1, from coordinate 3,105,612 downwards.
TTGAGTAAGATCGTTCCGTTTATTTAAACTTAGAATTTCGCGAAGTGTGCTTTGGACTTGTAAAATTTTCCGCGATATTTGGGACTTAGAATATTTCGTAGTGTTTTGGACATAGTCTAATTTTCGAGTGTCCGAGACTTAGAAAATTTTCATAGAATTTAGGACATAGAAAAATTCTGTGATTAAAAGACTTTGAATATTTTTCACTAACCTTGTCTTAGAAGTTTGGAACTTAGAAAATTCTTGGAATTTGAACTTAGTCAAAATGGAAGCCTTATTCGTAGTACAAGCGGATAACTTACATCTTCTTCAGAAAACGGCTACAAACTTCAAGAAGTGTCCCAAGGCGAGACTAACCAAGTCATACTTGCAAGTCAGAGTGGAGAATTTAGACAAACTTTGGGAAGTTTTTCAAAACACTCACCGAGAGATAGTGAAGATAGCGACAACAGAACAGCGAAATAGTCACGAATATTTTACGCAAGAGATATACGACAATGGAGAAGAGTTGTATATAGACACCAAAGCGGAGATACTTGCGAAATTAGAAGGAGAGCAAACGAGTCATACATCAGGAACGGAGAAGCAATCCATCAGACCACAGAGCCAGGAAGTGAAGCTACCTAAGATTAATATACCACAGTTCAATGGAAATTACAATGATTGGGGGACTTTCAAGGATCTCTACACATCTCTCATTCATAATCAGAGTTCATTGAGCCCAGTGCAGAAATTGCACTATTTGAAGAGTAGTCTTAGTGGCGAAGCTGAACAACTGCTGAAGCACATTAAAATTACTGAGAAAAATTATGAAGTAGCATGGAATACCTTACACAACAGATACAATAACAAGAGGATTATGGTTAACTCAATCTTGAATAGATTTTTGGGTCAAAAGAAACTGAGCGTTGAATCTGCCAAAGGTGTCAAAGAATTGCTGGATATTTCTACAGAATGTCTGAACAGCTTGAAGAACAATGACATTAGTATCGATAACTGGGATCCAATCATAATACATCTATTGGTACACAAGTTAGATACAGAGTCACACAAGCACTGGGAAGAGGATCTGAAGAAATTATCTGTGGAAGACTTGCCGACATTGGAACAATTCAGCAAATTTTTGGAGGGAAGATTTAGAGTTTTGGAGATGGTTCAAACTGCGCACCCAAAAGAGAAGCCTCAAGTTAGAGCCAAGACGTTCCATGCAACTGCTACGCCTAGCAGTAACACAGACTCCAACCAACAATGCGGTTTCTGTAACGAAGATCATTTCATCTACAACTGCAAGGAGTTTGCTAAATTGGATCCCGAGCAACGATCCAAGGAGGTTCAAACTAGGAGTCTTTGCTTCAACTGTCTACGGCCTGGACATAGCGTGAGATTTTGCAAACGTAATACGTCATGCCTGCGTTGTAAGAGGAAGCATCACACACTATTACACGTTACTAAACCTAACACTGTATCACTCGAAGAAAAACCAGAGAAAGAAAACAAAGAGCAAGCTACACCAACAATCAACATAGTATCTCACTGTGCCTCTCAGAGACGGGTTACTCTTTTAGCTACAGCACTAGTGAATATTATGACAAACAGAGGAGCACAAGTAGTTCGAGCACTCATAGATCCATGTTCGGAAGAGTCATTTATATCAGAGGAGACAGTCAACAAACTACAACTCAAACGAACAAGGGTGGAAGGTCAAGTGACAGGTGTTGCGAAGATGTCGACTCCAATCAAGCACGCGGCGGAGATACAAATTGTGTCGAGAATTAATGAGAGCTACAAGCTGAACTGCACCGCCTACGTGACGAAGGAAGTTACTGACATAATGCCTGTTACGAAGATCGATAAAGAACAATGGTCTCAACTACATGGTTTGGAGTTAGCTGATCCCACATACTACAATCCTGGAGAGATAGATTTGTTACTTGGTGTGCATGTCTATACAGACATTTTAATGAGTGGAGTCATCAAGGGCAAACCAGGATCACCGATAGCGCAACAGACGTTATTCGGATGGATAATTTCAGGCGGAGCACCCGCCGAAGAGCACGGGAAGAATGGAAGAATTGTTAGCATGCATTTGAGTGTGAGTCTAGACAACATGCTGCAAAGATTTTGGGAATCGGAGACGCTAGATAATGAGAGCAAAGACACTCTGACGCCTCAAGAGAAGAGAGCTGAAGATATTTATGAGAAAACACTAGCGAGAGATGAGGATGGAAGATTCATTGTTGGACTACCATTCGTACGAGATACACCGATTGTTCCCGAAAATTCCCGTTCAATTGCTGTCAAAAGACTTGAATGTCTAGAGAGGAAGTTAGCACACAACAGCAAATTGAAAACTAAGAACGATAACGTGATTAAAGAGTACCTTACCTTGAAACACATGGAACCGGTAGACAAGCCTGAGAAAGATGAGAAAACAGTCTACCTTCCACATCATGCTGTGGGTCGCGAGGATCGGGAGACAGTAGACATGAATAGAAAGAGCCAAATAAAGACACTAGGAATAATTTGGAATATTGATGAAGACAAACTCAAGGTTACACAAAAAGAAATCAATACTGAGAAACCTGTCACAAAGAGAAATGTACTCGGACAGATCGCTTCACTTTTCGATCCGTTGGGTTGGTTAGCACCAGCAATCATGAAAGCAAAGATGTTCATGCAGAAGCTATGGCTGGAAAAGCTAGATTGGGATGAGGAACTACCCACAGATCTAAAAGAAGAATGGATCCAGTACCAAGAAGACTTACCTGCGTTATCAGCGATACAGATTAATCGTTGGACTGGTTCTAGTAAAAATTCAGCGATCGAGTTACATGGATTTTCTGACGCATGCCAGACAGGATATGCAGCAGTCGTGTACCTTCGAGTTATACCCAAAGATGGATCACAATGTCAAGTGGCTCTAATTACAGTAAAAACAAAAGTTGTACCAGTTGTTAAACCATTGTCTTTGCCACGCCTTGAGCTATGTGGAGCTTCTCTACTTAGCAAACTCATGAAACACGTGATGAGAGTTCTAAATATCGAGTTGCAACAAACCTACGCGTGGGTAGACTCCAAAGTGGTTTTAGCCTGGATAAAAGGAGATCCAAACAGATGGACACCCTATGTCAAAAATCGAGTGGTTGACATAAGGAGCAATTTAGACACACACTGGTTATATGTCAATACCAAGGATAATCCAGCAGATCCAGCTTCCAGAGGTCTGTCACCCAGCAAGCTGAAACAAAATCAGTTATGGTTCAATGGTCCGGAATTCTTACGAGAACCTGATTTCACCATACCCGTCGACTCCATACCTGAAACAGGGCTAGAGAAACGCTTGTTAGTGAAATGTAAGACAACAACCATAGAAACCGACTCTGAAAAGCTTACCTTACTGAAGAAATACTCGTCACTGCAAAAACTTCTGGACGTAATTTCATATTGTAGAAGATGGCTGAAGATCCTGAAAAAAGAAAAGAATATTAGTAAACATATAACCTGTGAAGAAAAAGATGAAGCACTTACCTTGTGTTTAAAGATGTCCCAAGAGATAGAATTTCCTGAGGAGATTGATCACCTGAAAAGTGGAAAAGCTATTAAGAAAAGCAGTCGTCTACTGCAATTCACACCTTATCTGGATGATAAAGGTATTATCAGATTAGGAGGAAGACTGAAGCACGCAGAGTTGAGTATGGATCAGAAGCATCCTGTTATAATAACTAAGAACAACGTATTGTTACCTGTTTTGTTGGATGATGCTCACAAAAACACTCTTCATGGAGGGCCGCATCTCATGACACCATATTTGAGAAGCAAATACTGGATAATTAAAGGAGGTTCTTCAATAAGGCAGTTTTACAAGAAGTGTATAACGTGTGCAAGATACAATGCGAAGACGAATACTCAGTTGATGGGCAACTTACCGGAAGTTCGAGTAAAACCTTCACGCCCTTTCCTTATCAGCGGTGTTGACTTTGCCGGTCCCATCACATGCAGAATGAGTAAAGGTCGAGGAGCTAAGACATACAAGGCATATATTGCTTTATTCGTGTGTATGTCTACCAAAGCCATACATTTGGAACTAGTCAGCGATATGACCACAGAAGCGTTTATCGCTGCCTTCAAAAGATTTGTGTCTAGACGTGGTCATTGCAAAGAACTCTGGAGTGATCATGGTACAACATTCGTTGCAGCTGAAAAAGAATTATTGAAGATGTGGCAACAAGGTCGCAACGAAATCCCAGAAGACTTGCTGAAAAGTTTAGACGACAGAGGAACTCGCTGGAGATATATTCCCCCTGGAGCACCAAACTTTGGAGGACTATGGGAGGCCGGTGTAAAATCGACGAAGTATCATCTGAAAAGAATAATGCAAGACGCAACCCTGACGTTTGAAGAATTTTATACGGTCCTTTCGCAAGTTGAAGCGTGCCTAAACTCACGTCCATTGGCTCCATTAGGCGATGATTTAGATTATTTGACACCAGGACATTTTCTGGTCGGTGAACCCTTGATTTGCTTACCAGATCGCAGTAATGAGCAGAGTAACATATCCAGCTTATCGAGATGGCAACTAACCCAACGCATGCTACGAGATTTTTGGATTAAATGGCAAAGCGAATACCTTTCTCGTTTGCAATTGCGTCCAAAATGGAATACACCTAAGAAGGATTTAGAACTTGGAGAACTGGTATTGATCAAAGATGGAAGATTTCCACCAGCAAACTGGAGAGTAGGTAGAGTACTTAAGAAGTACCCTGGCACTGATGGGTTGACTCGTATGTATGACATTCGCACAGCTTTCGGGATCACACAACGGCCGATTACCAAGCTGTGTCGACTTCCTAACTAGTGATCAAGGAATACTTCCTTGGCGGCGGAGGATGTTGAGATTTAAAATTGCCGCATAAATGTACATACTATAAATTAATTACTGAATTGATCGCTAATGTCTCTTTTTAAAATGCAAACTAGCTAACGGTATGTTTTCCAAAAACAAGGGAGTCAAACAGTTTCCCTGGTCAAGTCAGTAACCAAAAATAAAGTGACAGTGATACAGTGAAGTGTAGTAGTAAAAGTAACAGTGTTTAGTGATAGGAAAGTGAACTTTAAAGTGCAGTGAATAAGTGCGGATTTACAACAGCCAGGTGCGAACAACTATACCCTTACTAATAGTTATATATTATATATTTACAAAAATAATTATGATTTAGCCTATGCAACTTCTAACACTGATTTCGCAGTGAAAATCAATTTTATATTTTTCTTTACTAATTTTCCTAGATTCGGCAAACAATTATGTGATACACATATTATTAATTTCGGTCAAATAATTAGAAAAAATCATGCATTTAAAGGTCCGCCGCGCCGAGCGGGAGAGCGGAGAGGTAGCCGCAGCGACCGGACGTGTGCACGGAGTTCTTCTGCGCTCCGTACAGTTTCCCCGAGAGACGCAATATTTTTATTGATATACCTTGCTTGATATTTATAAATAAAATAAAATAGGTATTATTTTGTTAAGAGACCCGTCTTCATCCGAGGCGTAACAGTAGATAAAGTATGTTTGTACGTATTAATATTTACATCATTTACATATAAATATTTTCTTTTAGCTAGCTAGGTTAGCGAATGGATATAAAAGGAAAATATAATTTTTAATTACAAACATCAAGGGCTTACACTACTATTCACGGTAACTTTTTATTATAATAACACTTGTTATTTTTTTTTCATATGATAGTGTTATCATATAGAATTACAGTAGCAATATTTACAATTACGTAGGGTATTTTAAGGGTAGTATTTTAAATCCAAATCTAATCAGTCTGCACATAAAAGACGATGGGTACTGTAAAGTTTTGCAACCTTTACAGCCTTTTTAATCTGTGACTGGTTAGTTATGATATTTAAATTTAGAATATCAGCCCGCTGTCAAATAGAACGCGGTGCGCATTCGGCATTCGATCAGAGGCAGCTACCTAGTATAGATGTTGATCTTGATGTAAATTTCTCTCAAATATATTTAAAGAAGGTCTACTTCGAGTTTTCTATGCCCACGACGTCCTCCCGATAGGCCGCCCTCTTTACATGGTGGAGGATGCTATATTAGCGTAAAGTTTCCCCCAGTTTTTCGCGATATCTCGCAAAGAAGAGCGCTAGGAAGAACCCCGACCTCAATTCGCACGCCAAGCGAATCTACAAAAGCATAAGGATTAATCGCCAACTTAAGGAGACATTTCGGGTGATACTTTTCTTGTTATTTAATTCTCATTATCACCCATTCTGTAGTTAAATTTGGTTAAATTATAAAATAGCTGTGCAAAATATACGTAAAATGGAGTCTGAAAAATTCAACGGGACGACTGACGTTGAAGATTTCATCATTCAATATAAAATCGTCACCCAAGTAAAAAAATTCAAAGAGGAACAAAATAAATATGCCGTAGCAGCCTATCTGAGCGGACCAGCGCTGCAATTCTATAAGGCAAATTTTAACACTTTCACATCTTTAGAGGATGTTTTCGAAAAACTAAAAAAGGAATTTCCATCACGCGTCAATTATGCACAGGCATTTTATTATAGAACTCAAGCACAAAACGAAACGCCATTAGACTATTATTATGCCATCGATGCCTTGGCCACTAAAGCCGGAATTGATGACGAGGCGTTTGTTAAACATTTTCAACGAAATTTAACGGAAAAATATAAAATGTATTTCGCAACCATACAAATGAAAACAAAAGAAGAATTGCGAAAGGCGATTTGGCAGTATATCGACATTTTTGAATCTAATAAATCAACGCAGCTAAACATACCACTCACTGAAAGTGTTTCGCTCTCTCTACCAACCGCTTTCTCTGAGCAAGACACAATGCGAGGTTTTACTGCGTTAACATTGACGCCATCACCAAATACCTCATCACCGTCGACGTCAACGGCACCAGCAATCGCGTATAGTACGGCAGCATCAACGCCGATTACTCCAATAGCAACGGCAGCGACAGTCACTACTGAAAAAGCGGACCCGAACACTACTCCTGTTCGTAGTACCCAACCTCGTTATGATTTCAGAGATACAACACGGCGAACGCAATATCGCAACCAGTACTACAGCGGCAGAGGGCAATACCATCGATACGGATACGAACAATCTCCAAGAGGAGGCTCCACTTCACGTCAGCCCAGAAGCAGCGACAGCACCCCAAACGACAACCAGCGACGAGGCACCGGAGCTCCACGCCGCTGAATGTCTTACGCTCCGAAAAACCCGCTGGCAAATCCAGGCTAACTGGATACATTGTTATTAATTTTTATAGTACAGATTTTCTCGCGCTCTTGGACACAGGGGCTGAGACGTCATGCGTGAGCTTGTCGTTAGTGACTAGATTAGGGTTAACATATAATAGAATTAGTGATATGGTATTAGTCTTAGTAAATAACACCTTCCTAAAGCCATTAGGAACTATAAGAGCGAATATTGTATTTGGAGGCGCCGTCTTTACATATACTTTCCAGGTATTAGAGTTACCACATGACCAGTTCATTTTGGGCAGTGATTTTGGAGAAGATCATATCGCAGACATTAATTACGAAACGGGCCAAGCAATATTACTAAATAAATTTTCGTCGCCACTATTACGTCGACAGGAAGTAGAAGAATTTTTCGCAAGAACGAAAAACGACATGCTAAGCTTGACAAGGTAAATGTCAGAAAATAAATTTCCCGACAGAAAAATGAATGACATCAACATGTCAGAAATGTCAACAATTCAAGAAAACAAGAATGTACCTACAAGTGAGAATTTGGATTGTCAGATATTACAGCACACTGAATTATTTAGCCTCGCAGAAGACGTTAACTGCATAAAGATTAACGAAAATTTGACGCCAACACAAACCCAGCAACTTAACCCTAAACTTGGCAGTGTGCATTCTTATGCACGTTACACTTTTTAAAAACCTACGAAAAAAGTAAACAGCTTCATATTATTTTTTGACGCATATTTTTACACTTGATACTATACTTAATTGGTAAAAATTTTTTTTATGTCGTTGGCATATCTGATTTTGAGTGTAGCACGCAAAATGTCAGGCCGCGAAGCTGCGTCTACGCATCGTATGGGAAAAGTGGTACTTTTTAGTGATTTCCGTTTAGATTTGGGTCTATTTATGATTGTTACATAAAAACTGAATATATATTCTATACAATAACGTATTTTTATTAGTCATTGCATTGTTGTTATAGATAGCATGAACTCGTTTTATCGTATGTATCTACAAATGCACACCGCCAGCTTCTTTACTAACAACATGCATTTTTAAATGTATCTTTAAAGATACATTGCCAGGTTAAGGTTTCAGAATGTTCATTGTCTTTCTAAGAAATTATTGGGATGTTAGGACAAATTACGACATTCTATTATTAAAAGTATTTAACTATATCCTTCAAGTGTCATAAATATTACAGATAAGTCTACAGGAACAAAATAGAGCTCGCTATCGGGTTCCTCTTATTTCTCAACTTGGAGTCAGATCAGAAATAGACAGCAGCAGTTGCCTCCATCTTTACCATCTTATCTAGAGAACCTAGACTTGTCATCAGACAGGGATAATGAAACAACAGATCGCGACCTCATCCCAGCGACCACTGCTAGCCATGACCAGCATGCCACTACCACCATCGCCAAATCAGGTAACATTGCTAGTACATTCAGAATGAGTCTCCAACTACAATATAAACAGTAAGCCTCTCTGAACAAGCAAATTCGAATGCTCCGACATCATCCCATAATCCTATACCATCGCTATTTTCAGGTTTATCAATCTTACATCCTACTCTTCAGCTTCAATGCTTGCAGTAGCTACTCGATAAAAAAAAACTATAATTGTGACTAAAAAGAAGCCAGTCCAATCAAAACCTCTCACACTATATTGGAAATGTAGCGATTTACGGTAATTGGGCTAGTCAAAATTGAGTAGAAGTTTTCGAAAGGCCAGGGGAAGGAGCACTGAAACTGCAGAGTACGATGATAAACCTGAAAATGGCGATGATATATGATTATGAGATGGTGTTGTGGCAGGTTCAGAATTCAGACAGGCTTACTGATCGTCTCGTAGTTGGAGACTCACTCTGAAGATGTACTAGCAATGTTACGGTACCTGATTTGGCGATGGTGATGATGGCATGCTGGACGTGGATGGCAGTGGTCGCTGGGCTGGGGTCGCTATCTGTTGATCCATGATCGCTGTTTGATAACAGATGTAGGTGCTCTAGAGAAGATGGAGGCAACTACTAATCTATTTCTGACCTGACCCCCGGTTGAGGAACAAGAGCAATCAGATTGCGAGCTCTTTTTTGTTGTTGTAGCCTTGTCTGTAATATCTGTGGCACTTGAATAATATAGTTAAATATTTCTAATAAGTAGAATATCGTAATTTGTCCTAAAATCCTAATAATTTCTTAGTAAGACAGTATATAATCTGCAACCTCAACCTGGCAATGAATCTTTAAAGATACATAACTCACCTCACAGTGAACCTGGCAGTGTCTCTCCTAGGATACATACCTAATTTAATGTTAATTTGTAAATCCTTGGCAGTGTGCATTTAAAGATACGTTGTATAAATAAAAAACTAAAATACTAAGATTTTTTTTATTGTTTTTGTACCCTTAAGTCAACCCTTAGTATCCATTTTTTGAAGAAAAAAACACAAAATTCTAGCAAAAAAAATCCTGCCAAGTTTAGGGTTAAGAGTGTGCTTAATAACTATGAAGATAGATTTGCATATTGTGCAACAAATCTAGGTGCGTACAATGGGTATTTAATTGACATTGAAACTACGGATGAAATCCCGGTACATAAACCACCCTATAGGACGTCAGCGAAACAAAAGGAATTGATTGAAGAACAAGTACAAGAAATGTTGAAGAATGACATTATTGAACGTTCTGAAAGTCCATACGCTTCACCAGTCGTCATTGTCGAAAAAGCAGACAGGAAACCACGTTTTTGTATTGATTTCAGAGCTCTCAACAAGAAAATAAAAGCAGACGCGTATCCTATACCGAAAATTGAGGATCTACTTGCATGCCTGGAAGTAGCACGCTACTTCGCCGAATTAAATAAATAAAAGAATTCAGGCTACTGGCAGTTGAGATTGGGAAAAGGAAAGGAAAAAACGAGTTTTATTACTCAGTCAGGTTTGTACTCCTTCAAGACTCTCCCATTTGGCCTAAAGACATCACAAGCAGTATTTCAAAGAGCCATGGATACGGTGCTAGCGGATATGAAATACAAAACGGTCTTAGTATACGTAGATAATATAATAGTTTATGCAAAGACGTTCAAGGAATTCCTGACAGCCCTAGAGCAAGTGCTCAGAAAATTTCAAAAAGCGAATCTCACCTTAAAACCAACAAAATGCAAGATCGGCTATACGAAACTGACAATTCTCGGGCATACGGTTTCGTCTCAAGGAATTGAACCCGTAGAAGAAAGAGTCAAGGCCATGCAAGATGCGAAACCGCCAAGAAATTTAAAGGAACTCAGGTCTGCACTAGGATTATTTTCCTACTACAGAAAATTCATAAGCGAATTTGCCCAATTAACCCTACCACTTACGGACTTAACGAAGAAAGGTCGAAAGTTTGAATGGACACACGAGGCTCAAACTGCGTTCGAAGAATTGAAGCAGAGAATATGTCGAGCTCCAGTGCTACGTTACTTCTCATCAGACGAGGATATAATTACTAGGCTATATGTTGATGCATCAGATCAAGCTCTAGGATGCTGCTTAATGCAAGGAAAAACGCAACTAAGACCAGTAGCATTCGCATCAAGAAAACTCAGCTAGGCAGAGAAAAGTTTTGCCATTACTGAGAAGGAATGTCTAGGATTAATATGGGCTATAACATACTTTAAACAATACCTATGGGGCCTTGAATTTGAAGTGGTGACAGATCACAAGGCGCTAGTGTGGCTTCGCACACAAAGAGATATGAATGGACGGCTAGCCAGATGGGCATTGGCAATACAACCATGGAACTTCAAGATTGTATATTGCAAAGGTAAGGAAAACGTGCATGCAGATTTCCGATTTCCGATTTTATATTTGTTTATTATTGTAAAATAAAAATGCGGCTTGTTTCCTTATTTTGACGTTAGGCGAATTTGCTAACAGCTGTCAGAAATACAAGTGTCATCTAGTAATGGCCAATGACAATTAGCTGTGAGGAAGTTCGAATGAAAAAAGATGGTTTAAATTGGGTCGTGGGTCTAGTTTTTTATCCTTTTTCCAAACCAAGCCCACATCTGACCTATTTACGAGGATTACAGCCATAGGCATGACCTACGTAGAAGGTCGTAGATGTTGGCTACCTTGCATAAGGCCGACCTTAGCGAAGGGATGTTAGGAAAAAAATTGTAGGGGTTGGATCTAGGTAGGGCCAATCGGTAGTTAGGATAGAATAGGATAGGGCGTAGTTTTGTGAAAGATAGCTGCCTCTTTCACCCGAGGAGGCGAGATATGTAAAGGTTTGCAACCTTTACAGCCTTTTTAATCTGTGACTGGTTAGTTATGATATTTAAATTTAGAATATCAGCCCGCTGTCAAATAGAACGCGGTGCGCATTCGGCATTCGATCAGAGGCAGCTACCTAGTATAGACTCGGAGTAAATATCTATGGAGTAGAGACGCGCACTAATTTCTATCTGAAAAATTCTGTCGTTTTTGGCGCGGGGGACGAGGTAACGCACACACATAATGTTAACACTAATGCATTTTTAGCATGCGTCGCTACACACGCACACGACAAAATTATCAAACACTAGCAAAAACTATATTCACACAAGTACAAGAACAAACACAGACAACCCTGTCCGTGAACGAGATGACGTCAGTTCTAAGTAAACCTAGATAGTGCGAGGGACGCGCCGATAATATTGTCGATAAAATTGACAATGAATTTTAATTTCTGCTTTTATCAATTATAATAATAATACAATATCAAGTCTTTGTACCAGCATTTTACTAACTTTCAATTTTTGTATTGTTTAGATGTTATTTCTAATAGTTTGTCTATTTGTTTAGGGCGAATCTTGCAAGCTGATATAGAATGATTTTTTATTATCAGTTTATTAGTTAATATTTTACATGTTGGTTTACTTCTGAAAGCAATGCAATATACTATCGAGCATGCAGATCTGATGACAGAGATGGAACGCGGCCATAGGATGTCATTTAAGGGATATTGAGTAGGGGATAATTAGTATGTAGATCGGCGGTGGATCGTAAAATCGGGCATATCGAGATATTCCTAGGCATATCATGAAACGCCGCCATTTAATAATCAGCCTTTTGCATTTTTTGCCACTGCTAGTGCTACATTCTATGTGGCATTTGGAGCAGAATGCGTAGCTAGTACCTACGCATTCTGCTAGGTACTAAAATCATACGCTACCCAAACACGTATACTATAAGTAGGCTGTCAAGCCATTTCAATGGTTATCATTTGCTAAAATTAGGACATCCTACTTATTCGATATGCCTAAATGTTGAGGTTTGAACGGTATGGCTGGTGGTCACTAGTCAGATCATGACATGCCGGCGTTTCATGATCTGCTTAGGAATATCACACCTTGAAGTTAGCACGATATGGCTGGTGGTCACTAGGCAGATCGTCATCTGCCTAGGAATATCACCCCTTGAGATTTGTACGATATGGCTGGTGTTCGCTAGGCATCATGACCATCTGTATATGTGACGTTCCACGGGAAAAGGTACCTTATGAGGGTTTCTAGTTTCGGAGATATGAAATTTTTTGTAAAGAGGTGAAAAAATGCTCAATTTTTTTTTATTGTGTGATCTCAAACCTTAATGCGTAACGTTTGTTTACCTGTTTTTATTTTTGTTATAAGTTAGTTAAAAGCCTAGTAACGTCGTCTCAGAGTTTAGTAAAAAGGTACCTTATGGAAAAAAGGTTGAAAATTTCCAAAAAAACTAGTCAATACGGGAAAAGAAGTTTGGTAGAGAACTGTATTAGCATTCTGCAAAACTAATTTGATAATTTCAGTTCTGGTTGGGGCGCCTAGCAAATATTATAACCGTACATCGACCGACATTATAAATCCAAGTAGCCTGCTATTATACTAAAGTTACTCTCGTCAAGTCTTTCTTAACTAGAATAATCTTCATTTAGTTTGGTCGCATGCAATAAATCAGCCATTGGTTTGCTGAAAAATGCCAATACCCGACGCATTACCTTATGGAATATCTAAGGTCATTGAACCCCAATGCCGCTTGTCTTCAATGGCAACCAAAATATATTATTGATAAGAAATAGACGATTTATAACATCTTTACCCCAAAATATTATTAGTTTATCCTAACTGTTCCATCATCATCATGCCTCATCATGTAACTTAACCACAAGGTACCTTTTCATTACATACAAATTATTGGTCTTTTTTAAGATTATTATGACGAAGAACCAATTAAATTTGTGGCAGTTTAATGTAAATTAATATTTTCTATTCATAAAAGATAAAAGCTTCAATGTGATTGATGTTTTGTAGTGATGTATTATTAGATTTATTTCCATAAGGTACCTTTTCGTAAATGTATGGAGCAAATACTGTTATTGTTATGTAAGTTTAAAGTGGCATAAGGGGTTAAATATAGTATTTAGTTGGGGTTTTAGGATTTATTTCATTTGAATGACAGAATTTCTTTCATATGTGCTCAGAAAAATTGATTGTGTGTTACATTAAAAGTATAAATATTCAATTTTCTGATTTTATATGAAAAAGTCAGAAAATACATTTTCACCTCTAAATCGGTATTGTTTTTTGCTTAAACTGTCTCTCAGTGTCGTTTTCTAATAGATAAAATTTAAATCTTGAGAGCTCATTGCAATCAATCGTGAAAATGAAATAAAACTTTATTTTCAAGAGACTGGTTAGTATACACAAAAATCAGTCGATATCAAAGGTTTCTATTTGCATTACAGAACAAGTCGCAACATTTTTTTAATCTCAGATATATAAGGTATTATTATTTGTAGTCAACTATGTAACTTACTTCAGGAACATAGTTTTTTAGGCGGCTAAACTTAAAACTTCTCTATCGTAAAGTTGCTCATTTCACAACATTATTTTCAAAAAATCATATCTCTGTAACTACGCAACTTAGGAGGTTGATCTTTTGTGTTATCGATAGCTTATTTATTGTAGATTACTGGGGTATGCATAACTCCATACCCGCCATAAGGTACCTTTGACCGTGGGACGTCACATATTATTCATTATGTTTATATCGATTTTACCGATATTGGTTTTTATGGTGTCCCATCACTAATATTGGTACGGTGATACCAGAGTAATAAATTAAAAGTGCCTATTTATGGAAAGTGACAGTCGTAAATACCTTAAATTAATAAAATATTTGACATGTTAAATAAAAATATATAGCTGGTCAAGCAAATCTTGTCAGTAAAAAAGGCCCGAAATTCAAATTTTCTATGGGACGATATCCCTTCCCGCCTACATTTTTCAAATTTGCCGCCTTTTTCTACTGACAAGATCTGCTTGACCAGCTATATGTAGAAACTAAAGGAAAAATTAATTTTCAAAAAAGAGTCTATCGGTAATTTTACGTTATTTAGGGGTTGTGCACAAATCACGCGAGATGCTTTCGACTACTTTTTGATCCCCCGTCCCCCTTTTCTTTATTCTTATAGATCTATTTATTTGATTAAATAGATTAGGTTGATATGAAACTAAGGTATTATATAAAAATAATGTGTTACATAAATTATATGTGAAGTCCCACGGGTAAAGGTACCTTATGGGGGTTGGCGCTTACGCTATTATTAACGCCGCTCCAATATTATTGCGGCGCCATGCGACGTAAGCGCCGGCCGCCATAAGGTACCTTTTTCCATGGAACGTCACATATAACAAAAAGCAACGCGTATTACTGCAATGTTCTGCCGCCAGAGTGTAGCACTAAGCTAGCTAGTAAATTTTCTCTTTTCTCTTTATCGCTCAAATATGCAATAGTGATAGAGAGATTAGATACCTAACGAAATTTAAATTTTCTTGTTCCGCAGCGGACCCCCAGATTGTGATGGATAGTGGTAGTCGCGCCCCCTACGCAGAGTTTCGCATAATATTTCCTATTAGAAATTCTACTCGTACCTAATTAATATTTAGAAAGTCTTCTTTAGTATTACCCTAAATTAGATCTAATATCATATCACTGGTATCACTGTCAGATTGACAATGTTTTTTAGTTATTTGCAAAGTTAATGCACTATTTGATAATATTTAGATGTAATAGTACTTATATATGATAAGAAACGTGTTCTTTTTGTAGACTAGACGTTTCCGATCTCATTTTGCACGAGAAAACGCTGCAATTCGGCATTTTCGGTTCCTATCATTCCGCTTAGACTGACGTTTGCTGAATGGCATATGACGTGTGGCAACTAGTTTTATATAACCTCCTTGACCGGCGGCCGCGATCTTTTTGCAGAGGGGAACGCCTGTTAATGGCCGCCCCATAGATATTTACTCCGAGAGTATAGATGTTGATCTTGATGTAAATTTCTCTCAAATATATTTAAAGAAGGTCTACTTCGAGTTTTCTATGCCCACGACGTCCTCCCGATAGGCCGCCCTCTTTACAGTACTAAGGTTCACAACTTATTAATTTCACTAGACGATCACATGGCCAAATTTATCTATTTTTATTTATTTATAATGAATTTTATTAAAGTAGATTAGCTAGTAGAGGGTTAAGGTACAGAACGTACAATCATCTAAAACGTCTGGTTCAACAAGCACTTGTTGAATATAACAACAAGAAATGGACACGGTTGATAAACGATCCACAGAACAATAGAGCCCAGATGTTGCGAATCCAACGTAACCTGAAGGCTCCGGTACAGAGACTACCCCACATCGACGGTTGTAACAGCGAGAAAGAAACCATTGATGCTCTAGTTGACGCAGCAATCATCACAGAAGCCGAGATAAGTAGCGAAGATAAGAACACAGAGAAAAACACACCGTTCCAGCCTCTAGACCCTACCTCTATAGACGAAATCAGACTCGCGCTCAGACGTTTTAAAAATAAAAAAAAGGCACCTGGCCCGGATAAACTCAAAGCGGATCGACCCATTCCTCATCTGGTACAAAGTGATAGCAGATTACCTATTACTGACAGGCTACTATCCCAATAGATGGAAAATCGGGGAGTGCATCTTCCTACATAAAGCAGGAAAGAATCACCGGGAGGCCAAATCATACCGACCCATCACTCTGCTAAATATCATGGGCAAACTACATATGAACGCCTGATCCTATCACGTTTGCGTCAGACGGCCGATAAGCTCCAACCACCGTTCCAACATGGCTTTACCAAGAACAGAGGTACGGGTACACAAATTCTTCGGACTGGCAAGTTCATAACAGATGCACTGGAAGCTAAAGAGAGCGTAGCCATGGTGTCGACAGACCTCTCGAAGGCTTTCGACTCTATAAATCACGAAGGCTTAATGAAGAAGCTTCAAACAGCTGACGTCCCAAACAACATCATCAAACTAATAGAGAATTACCTGATTGGTCGCAAAACCTACGGACGCTTCAGAACTACCAGCGGAGATAAGAAAACTGTGCCACATGGAGTGCCCCAAGGCTCCATCCTAGGCCCGGTTATCTTTAACCTGTACGTACACGACGTTTGGGATAAACGGGATCACATTCGTGCCGATGCCGATGACTTGTGCATCCTCAACAGATCTCCTGACCCAAACTTTGCGACACGCCGCGCGGGCTGGGCCGCCGAAACCATTATCAATTACTACCATCGCTGGGGACTAAAATGCAACTTAGATAGAACGGAGTGTGCCATGTTCACTCACAAGAGAAACTACCGTATAAAAGACGAGGTTATCAACTATAAAAAAGGTATAAAATATCTAGGCGTACATTTAGACAAGACCATGATCATGGGTAAACAGACGGACTACGTTGTGCAGAAGGCAAGACGGGCACGAAGCGCGTTCGGCCCTATTATAGGCTGGCACGCCAAGACAGATCTGACGGTGAACTCGCCGTCATTCAGGCTTGCATAGTTCCTATATTGGACTACGGTGTGGTACAACTACTCTTACGCTACAGTAAGAGCAACTTATTAAAAATTGAACGCCAGTATCGAAAGGCTCTCAAGACCGCCGGGCAGTTCCCAAGACGTCTAGAAACCTTAATAGTCTGAGATATGCTAGACTGGGATCCATGGCACCTCCGTGCTCAAGACCTAAACGAGGATAAATATGCTCCGCCGACTCCGCGAAATGCACATCGAGGATCTTGAAACCCCTGGTGACGTCTACATCGGACACGGACAGTACAACCCCCTTATAACTAACACGAGACTAGGTGAAATAAGCTATGTACCAAAAAAAGACAGGAGTCGGCTGCTCAGCAAGCGAACAACCGCTCCACGTCCCCATTGATTGTAATTAGCTGTAAGTAGTGTAACAATAAAATTTTAACTCTGCATTTTTTCAATACTGTTTTGTACGTGACCCGTCTTCGTTTGATACCTTTACCGCCATCTAGCGAGCCCAGTCGATAACAACATGGTCCGGGTTGCTAGATTAAAAATAATTTCGGTGCCTTCCTACATTTTTGTTTATTTTTTTAATCGAAAGGGGTTTGTAAATTAAAATTGTCTTCAAATATTGTTTTTTCTTTCTATTTAATATTAGTCCAAATAAAGTAAAGAAGAAAGGTAATGTTTTCTTTTCAAAATCACCTAGGATCGCACGAATCCAGTTCGGGCTGTGGCAACTCTGCCATTTGACTTGTCATTATTCTTCCTGTCAAAATGAAGATCGTGGACCGTTTACTTTTGCGGTGTTTCGCCGTATGAAAGCCGTTTAATGGCTATAATACATCCCATCGGGAGACATCTCCTTTTTAAGTGAGTATTTTGGTGATTTTTACGACGGGTTTTGTGCATAAGATTCCATTTAATAGCGTGGTGAATTTTATTTCACAGTCCCGGATTTTTATCCTATATGGAAGTCCTGTGAGACGATGGTGTGTTGGTGGAGGCCTCGTCGAGTCGACATGCTGGTCAATCCCGGCCACGTATGCCGCTTCTCCTCGATGGGTAAGTTAATTACTTGTTTTTGAATTCGTAATCCTTACGCCCATGCGGGGGTCCGCTCTTTAAATCATGAACCGATTTTTCTCCTTTATTTAGGTTCCAGCTTGTCAAAAGTCTGTGAATCCTGTCTTACTACCTGTAACTCGTTACAGGGCCTACCACTTAGTCTACAGTTTGGCTGTAAGGCAGCCCCCAGCCAGCTTGGTGTACCGGCGGTCGGGGCCTGTTCGCTATTACTACAACTACCATGGATGCAGAGGCACTGCGACATGAGTCTCCATTAGTGTGTCGGCAGTGGTACCTTCCTTCTAATGTCACTACTAAAAGGTCAGAGACAACCAATTTATTATATTCTCCAAGGCGCCCAACTTACTTTAAACAATTTTCCTTATTTTTTATACCACATACCCAGAGTGCCCAACCATAAGAAATGTAGCCGCCAAACCCACATTTGCTCTCATATTTTTAGTTAAGTCTGTAGTAAGCTAGCCGAGGCTATTTAATATATTATAATGTCATAAGTTAACATTTGACACTTCTAAACTTAGATATTTGTCGTTTAGTCAAATAAATGTATTATAAGTAATGTACTAGTTTCCTTTATTCCATTTTAATTAGCCCCCTAAAATAATAATGGTAACAGTAGGATTAAGACAACATTAAACAACATTTTTAATTTATATATATTTACTTTGTACATACACTAACAAGCATACAGCATACACTACTTGACACTTACACAGATCTTTTGGACAAACATAAGTAGATCATAACTATCATAAGTAGCTGACACACCCACAGGCCGAATACACCACCGGACAGAATGTAACATACGAACTAGGGAAATAAACACCTTTCTATTATATTCTATTCTATTCGATAAGAAAAAAAACAAGAACAGAATTGACAAGAATATCCATATACCTATTTAACCCTTAAATGCATGGTGTAGGATGCAGCGTACACAACATAAACATCAAATTTGATGCATAATTAGACAAATTCTATTTGTTCCTGTATATTAATTAAATAGTAAAACTAATACATTTTCCGAATTTTTACTTAAATTTACGCAGTAATTTAATTAAAAATAACTGATTTGCAAGACCGAAGTGATCCCATAAGTTTTGTACGGAACACTAAAAATACATTTCTTTTAAGACGAAATGTCGGAAAACTTGGAAAAATCCGGAAGTTGATGATTTTTACACGACTGCCCAAACAAAAAGAGTGTATTGTGTTCAGCGTTCATGTTTGTATGTATATATTTATTTACTTACTAGCTGTGCCCGCGGCTCAACCCGCATGGAATTCGGTCAGTAAGCTGCTAAATATATAAAAAATAGTAAATTACATTACGCTGTATTTTTTTATTGAAAAAATTATAACATTTATAATTTCCTGCATGATAATTTCTTAAAATAATTCTATCTTATTGATTCATACTTTTTAGAGCGCGATTTGTAGTAGTCCGACTACGCCCGACTCTTTTAGTATGAGAAAGTCGAAGTCGCCTAGCTTTGCGCCGCCGCGTGCAGTGCGCCACATACGTCGGGCAATTACCGACTCTTTTAGTATGAGGGCGCCGAAGGAGCCCGGCTTTGGAACGCATTCAGCGCGCCACGTGCGTCGGGCTTAGCCCGACGCTTTGAGTATGAGGGTGCCTTCGGCTCCCAACTTTGGCAAGCGTACAGCGTGTCACGTACGTCGGGTTACGTCCGACGCTTTGAGTAGGTATGAGGGAGGCGCCCGGCTTTGTAACGCGTTCATCGTATCACGTACGTCGGTCTACGCCCGTCACTTTTAGTATGAGGGCGCCGAAGGCGCCCGGCTTTGGAACGCGTACAGCGTATGAGGGTGCCTTCGACGCCCAACTTTGGCAAGCGTACAGCGTGTCACGTACGTAGGTCTACGCCCGACTCTTTTAGACGCTCAGCTTTGAAACGCGTACGTTACGCCCGACGCTCTGAGTATGAGGGCACCGGAGGCGCCCGGCTTTGGAATGCGTACAGCGTGTCACGTACGTCTCTTTTAGTATAAGAAAGTCGAAGTCGCTTGGCTTTGAACCGCGTGCAACGCGCCAAGTTGTCGGGCTACGCCAGATCCTTTTAGTATGAGGGCGCCGAAGGCGCCCGGCTTTGGAACGCGTACGGCGCGACACGTACGTCGGGTTAAGTCCGAAGCAGTGCCGGATTAAGATATTTTGATGCCGTAAGCATTTCTAGACCGTGGTGCCGCCTCTCCTAGGGTCATTAAGAGTACATTATTTTTTTTGGTAAATTGAGTAAAAGTTCATTGCCGCATTACAGCTGAGAATGGAAATCAGTCACATCATTTTATCACGAAAATTGACAGTGCCGCAGCAGTATTGTTGCAACAGAGTACCTAATGCTGCTGCAGTCGCCACCCGAATGGGGCCTTTATCATATGTTAGGTTAGAATGTAATTGAAAACACGAGCGAAGCGAGCGCGAAAATTTTTCGATATAAAAACGATATCAAATATGATAGACAGTTGTACATTTTTACTTTTAGTATGGAAATCAGCCACATCATTTTATGACGAAAAATGACAGTACCGCAGCAGTAACGTTGCAACAGAGTAATGCTGCTGCAGTCGCCACCCGAATGTTACCTTTATCATACCTTAGAAAGTTATTAAAAACGCGAGCGAAGAGAGCGCAAAAATATTTCGATATAAAAAACGCAATTTTACTTTTAGTCCCAACCAGGCGCGAATCCAGGATTTCATAAAAAGAAGGGATGGGACAGTTTTCTATCAGCCTAGCTTCGCATAGGGCTCGATATTTAAGGGTCTCAGCGAGGTTGTTTTCATGCATAAAAGATGCAAGAAAGCAGAGCTTGGAATTGACCAAGTGAATTGAATTGGCGAAGTGTGAGCAAGGCAGTAGGCCCAGCTGCGAAAGAGGAAAGCTTGGATTTGGATCCACGCCCAAGTGTAATTATGGCAGGAAGATTAACTTTGCCGTAAGGCAGAAGGCCTCGCATAAGACCTAACGCCGAACCACAAAAGAGTGGGTTGAAATCGAATCTATGCATGTAATCACGACTCTTCTACTGCAAAGAATTACGCGCCATTATTTTTGCAAATTAGCTTTTGGACAGCTAAAAAATCGTGTGGTAAAAACGATGTGTCTGTCCCTAATTTTAAAATTTGTTCTACTTTTTCAACCTGGCATTTTGGTGCCCCCCCCCCCCCCTGAACGTGATGCCCTAAGCACGTGCTTGTTTTGCTTATTGGTTAATCCGGCACTGGTCCGAAGGTTTTACTATGAGGGTGCCTTCGGCGTCCGGCTTTGGTAAGCGTACAGCGTGTCACGTACGTCGGGCTTAAGGAATGCAAATCGGTTATTTTTTGTATGGAAATAACCGCGGTTTCGGTTAAAAACCGATTATTTCCATACAAAAAATAACCGATTTGCATTCCGTAGTCGGGCTAAGGTTAAGGTATTCAGAAGTTAAGGTGTAATAAAGAAACTCAGATAAATAAATATATACCTACATACAAACACGAACGCTGAAAACACAATAAACTCTCTCTCTCTTTTTTCTGGGTAGTCGTGAAAAAGATGGCACTGTGCAATGAGGGGTAATTAATTTACTGTCGTTTAATTTTGTTGTATATTATTAATTCGACATAATTCTTCTTCGGCCTAGCGTTTTCCCGGCCTAGCGCCAGGGACAATATAATTCGACATAATTATTCAATTAAATTTGTTGATGTCCGTACCCCCTCATCTAAACTTAGAGTTAATTTGGCAAAAACCTTCCTCGGTAGCTATTCATGTCACTACGTATTAAACTCAGCGCCATCTGTTAGTTTACCAGGGTACTCAATAGTGGTAGCACTTATTTGAAAAAAGTTTGCCCCTCCTTCATAAGTAGCGCCATAAGATTCAGGGGCAAACTTAAATCAAGCGAGGGTTGTGGCTACCCCCCCCTTTTAGGGGTTGAATTTTTATAGCCTATAACCTGGCCGGAGATTTTCTCGACAGATTAGTAAAGTTTGCATCAAAATCCGTTCAGCCGGTTGCACGTGATGCGCGTTCAAAGAAACAGACAAACAGATAAACAGACAAAAATTCTAAAAACTGTTGGAACGTGTTCTGTTATTACACGACTGCCCAAACAAAAAGAGTGTATTGTGTTCAGCGTTCATGTTTGTATGTATATATTTATTTACTTATGTGAGTTTCTTTATTCCACCATAACTTCTGAATGCCTTAACCGATTTAGATGTATTATACATCATTAGAATCCTTACGTCATCCCGGGTGACATAGTCTATGTGACGTCATTATAAAACCAATATGGCGGACGCAATACGCAATATTGCGTGACGTTTAGAAAAAAATATCTTGCAAACCTATCGAGTGGGGTCTCAAAATGAAGAGCTTAGAAAGGCGATTTAAAATATATATGCAAAATAGGCGCTTAAATCTTATTTTGGTTAAATAAGGATTTGCAAAATGTGCTAAGAAAAATAAATCTATGTACCTATCTTATTTAGTGAGCTATCAAATAAAAGGGTATTTACCGCTGATCATAAAAATATATACAAATCATCCATATGACAAAACGCTGAAATTGCTTTTTTTGTCTTCTAATAATATCCCCAAATAAAATGATTCAAGTCCCGTGCTCGAAAAAATGTTTGATATCCATACAAACTTTCAACTCCGTTTTCACCACCTTGGGGGATGAATTTTCTAAAACACTGAAATTAGTTTTCTTGTATTCTAATTTAATACGTTTTTACAGTTTCAAGTTCCTAGCTTAAAATAAAATTTGCACCCGAAGACGAACTTTCATCCCCTTTTTAACCCCCTTAGGGGTTAAATTTCCAAAACTGTTGCATTTACCCCCTTTTTAACACTGTTAGGGGATGAATTTTACAAAACGCTGATATTACTTTTCCTGTCTTCTAATAATATCCCTAAATACAAAGATTCAAGTCCACCACTCGAAAAAATGTTTGATATCCATACAAATTTTCAACCCCTTTTTCACCACCTTTGGGGATGAATTTTCAAAAACGCTGAAATAATTTTCTTGTATTTGAATAAAATATCTTTCTACGAAGTTTCAAATTCCTAGCTTAAAAGAAAACTTTAACTCCATACAAACTTTCATCCCCTTTTTAACCCTCTTAGGGGTTGAATTTCTCAAAATCGCTTCTTATCTCTTGTTCACTTTATAAATGTAATCTGGTGTGCAAATTTCAACTTTCTGGCTTTTGTAGTTTCGGCTCTGCGTTGATGAATCAGTCAGTCAGTCAGTCAGGACACTTGCATTTATATATATGTATAGATAGATAGAAGAAAGATTCATAAAATTTAGTGACTAACATATTAACATTATTTTTAGCTTTTCAGTTCGCTTTAAAATGCAGCAGTCGTGTTTTTAATTTTTTAATTAATTTATTTTTTTCAAATATTTTCCATGTACAGACTTTCGACCCTCTACAGCTTTATTATATGTATAGATGTGAGTTTCTTTATTCCACCATAACTTCTGAATGCCTTAATCGATTTAGATGTATGATACATCATTAGAATCCTTACGTCATCCCGGGTGATATAGGCTATGTGACGTCATTATAAAACCAATATGGCGGACGCAATACGCAATATTGCGTGACGTTTAGAAAAAAATGTCTTGCAAACCTATCGAGTGGGGTTTCAAAATGAAGAGCTTAGAAAGGCGATTTAAAATATATATGCAAAATAGGCGCTTAAATCTTATTTTGGTTAAATAAGGATTTACAAAATGTGCTAAGAAAAATAAATCTATCCATCTTATTTAGTGAGCTATCAAATAAATAGTACATTATTGCAGAGGCCGGGAAAGGGCAATTCGTGGATGAGCTTCGATTTTGTCGGACGACGCGAAGCGGAGTCCGACAAAGAAGACGAATCCACGAATTGCTATTCCTGCCGAGGCATATATAGTGCTTTTCTCCAAACATGCGAGGAAATAGGTTAAATTATAATTATTTAAGCATCAAATCAAACCTTCACATCCAAAATGTCAAAAACAATTTCCCTCTTTAATTAATTTTTAAAAGTTAAAGGCACAAACTTATTCTGCCATTCAGTACCATTCAATATTCGTTCATTCAATATAATTGTGCAATATAGTTGGTCAAACCAATTTTTCGGTCAGTAAGAACCAGGAAAACTATACCCATCCTTTTCTTTTGGGTGCTAGTACTAGTGTAAGACAAAGATAGTATGATTCTTTCTGTCTATGTTTGAAATGAGAAAGTCCTTTGACAAACTATATAAGCTTTATGAACACGGATGAGATTTAAAAAAAAAAATATAAATAATCTTTGATTTTATTAAGCAGTATTTGCACGATCATACACGTGAAATGATAGCTGATCGGGTCGTGTAGAAGCGGCTCGCGGCAATAATAATTGGCTGTTTGCGTTTTTTATTATTAAAAAGTAAAAAACACTACAGTAATAAGTTATTACTGTAGTGTTTTTTTACTTCCCGTCCGCTAGAACAGGACAGCGATAGTTTGATTTTTTTAAATTAGAGTTTGACATTAACGAAGAACTTCCCGTACTATTTTTGCTACAATAAGGTGAACATTTCCGAGCATATTGGAGAAAAGGGTATTTACCGCTGATCATAAAAATATATACAAATCATCCATATGACTTGTATAGGTATATTTTTATAAAGTAAATTTAGGAACTAAAGCGCCCTATAGAAATCTAAACGTGTGAACTTCGATTTAAGCTATAGGGTTTGAATAATACTAAAAGAGTCGGGCATAGCACGACATACGTGGCGCGCTGCACGTGGTCCAAAACCAAGCGTCTTCGATTGTCTCATACTTAAAGAGTCGGGCGTAGCCCGTCGTACGTGGCGCACTGTACGCTTACCAAACTCGGGCGCCGTCGGCGTCCTCATACTCAAAGCAGCCCGACGTACGTGGTGCGCTCTATGCGTTCCAAAACCGGGCGCCTTCGGCGCCCTCATACTGAAAGAGTCGGGCGTAGCTTGATGTTACGTCACACGCTGTACGCTAACCAAAGCCGGGCGCCTTCGGCGCCCTCATACTTAAAGCGTGGGTGGAAGAGATCCCTGAAAGGGATAAGTTCGCCTTTGTACTAATGAGGTGTGTTCTTTCATGTTTTATGTTTCTTTTTGTACAATAAAGTATTTTACTACTACTACTACTACTACTAAGAGAGTTGGGCGTAGCCCGACGTATTTGACACGCTGTACGCTTACCATATCCGGGCGCCTTTGGCGCCCTCATACTTAAAGCGTGGGGCTTAGCCCGACGTATGTGGCGCGATGCACGCGTTCCAAAGTCGGGTGCCTTCGGCGCCCTCATACAAAAAAGCGATCCTTTTTGTATGAGGCCTTTTTCTATGCCCGATGGCATAGCCAGTGTCTAAATGCGAAGCCCGTAGATCGAACTCCGCGTAAATCCGAAGACCCGGAGCGTCCGACAGGTACGCGCTTTCTACAATTTCCCCTAGTATCATAATTGAGAAGTCGCAATTCCACGCAAGGCCGAAGATCGAGCTGCGGCAGGTTAGTACTCGCGGAACTCGGTCAGATATTTGTAGAAATTACAGGAATTGCTAGAATCCCTAGCCCTTCGGCCTTACGCGGAGGTCGGTCTTCAGCTTACGTATTTTAACACATGTACACAAAACCACTGTAGGTACCTACAGTGATTTTGTGTTTCACCGCTAACGTCCCGCAGCTTAGCCTTCAGCCTCGCGTAGAAGCTCGCTTCTCTTGGACGCTTTGAGTGTTTGGCCCTACGCAGAGCTCGGCATTCAGCAATCTAGTCTCTCAGGGCTACCTACTTTTATTTGCAAGTTCATCACTTGTATGTAGGTAGGTATATGTTATGTATGTAGGTAGTTTAAGCAAGGGTTTTTGACAGTTGTCATTAAATGATCATCTACTGGACCACACCTAGTCTTTTATTTAACACTGGCGACGGGCTGGCAAAAATACAGTTTTTCGAAGTATTTCGCGTGTGAGAAGATGACAACCATCGGCAAGTGCATTCGACATCAGTAATGGGAATTGGCGAGTATATGTGGACAGAGTGGAAATGTACTTTAAGGTTAACTCGACCGCGGACGACATGAAGCTACCGGTATTGATCTCGGCCATCGGTGACACAGCATATGAATTAATGGTAACCTTATGTAGCCCTAAAAAAGCAGGGGAGTTAACATATGCGGAGGTTTATAAAAATAATGGAAAACCATCTCCAACCACCGCCATCTGTGTTGGCAGAACGTTTTCGCTTCCGCCAATGTCGTCAGAGCAAAGGTCAGGCAATAAAGGATTATGTAGCGGAGTTAAAAAAATTATCTCGCTATTGTGATTTTAAAACAATACTTAACGATAATTTGCGCGATCAATTTGCATGCGGGATTAGTAACGATTTATTTCGGCAAAGATTATTTACCGAATCGAAATTAGACTTCGAGAAAGCTGTATCTATCGCATCGAACCTTGAGGCGGCGGAAAGAGATGCACTAGCGGTGGATTCTAGCGGGGGCGCGGGGACATCGGCGGAGGGGGTGCATCATGCAAGCGCCAGCACAGCAAAGCCTAGTGCATTGCAATTTGGGAGTGCCTCGCGACAACAAAATCAACAAAACATGAGTGCAGTGAATTTTAAAAACGGATGCGCGGCGTGCGGGGACCGTTATCATAACTTTACGGAATGCAGATTCCAGAGTTTCGTGTGCAGTAGGTGTGGGAAGATTGGTCATTTAAGGCGCGTTTGCCCAAACCCGATGGAACAAATCTGTGGGCCGGCGGGTAGGCGTCGAGATGGCGCTTCCACTGGCCGGGGCGCGCGGTCGCGGTGGCCGCGCGGGCGCAGCGGAGGCCCACGCCGGGGTACTAATGCATATTGGCTCCGTGAGCGCGTCGACGCGGAGCTCGACTCCATGTTGAGCACCGGGATCATCGAGCCTGTTGATGCCTCCGACTGGGCCACGCCACTCGTTCCCATACGTAAGCCTGACGGCAGCTTACGCCTTTGTGCCGATTACAAGGTAACATTGAACAAAGTTTTATTGGTCGACAAATATCCCGTTCCGAGAATAGAAGATGTGTTTAGTAGCCTCAGTGGTAGTACATATTTTACAAAATTGGATCTGTCACAAGCATATTCTCAAGTATTACTAGACGAGGAATCAAAGAAATATACGGTCATAAACTTCTGGTGTGCGCCACAACACACGGACGTGTCCCTATAACCGTTCGTCACTTTTTTATAAAATAACGCGGTAAATTCAGTCGCGATAATTATGGCTTTGCCAAATAAAGATGTGTTGAAGAAATTAACACTACTCACTGAAAAAATCTGCGCTCTAACTTCAAGCATCGAAGCGCAAAATCGAAAAATTGATCACCAAGAACAGATCATAGAAGAACTCAAGAGGGTAGTTCGCGAACACACGCAAAGAATTTCCACGGACACCCCGAAAAAATTAGATACGTGTGAGACGGACAACACGTCGACTGACGCGGGTAAGAAGAGTATCGACATAACTCCAACACCGACCACCTCGGCGACGACGTCATCATCCGACCGCGCCCGACGAGCTACGATGAGAAGCGCTAAACTATCGACAATGAGCAAGCCCCAAGAAGAGCCCACGAGCAAGAAAAGGACGTCAATACCACCAACTGTTTCATCGCAAAACAAGACGATTTCGGCTTCAGAGCAGAAGGCGACGGATACGACAAACGCCGATGTGGGGCCACGAAACCAGCAAGTTGCAGCACCGCAAGGAGTGAGTGAGTGTGAGGCGACTGGTGAGCAGTCAGACGACAAAGAATGGAAAATCGCTAGAGGTAAGAAAAATAAACCACGCAAGCCTAAGCAGTCCATTACTGTTGGAACCGGCAACGAGAACTCGGACCTCCAGTCTGTTGAACAAATTAAATACATACAAGCGTGGCTATTTAAACCAGAAACGACTGAAGAACAAATTCGCCAGTTCCTGTGTAAAATTGAGCAATCGAATGAATACGTTGTCGAAAAACGCTGCATAAAAACAAATAGACACGCAGCATTTGTTATTGGCATGCCCGCAAGCTTGTACGATCGACTAACAACGCCGACTGTGTGGCCACCGGGCATACGATTCACAGACTGGTTTCTCGCTCGCCCCCGCCAGTGGCGGGGAGCCGCTCCCAGTCCGCGCTCCGCCGTCACACGGTGAGGATGCGCGCACGCTGCCCACTACTACTTGCAATGTAACGAATGACGCACCGCTAACACGTAAGATTGTGATTAGTCAACAAAACGTCCAATCTCTTAACAATAAGACGGAGAGATTGGAAGTGCTATTGAATACTGACCTAAATAGTGACATAGTGGCTTTTACGGAGCACTGGCTGACGGATGATAAAATTGCATGTATACATTTAGATGGCTATTGTTTAATATCGCATTTTTGTAGAAAACAAGCTATTCACGGTGGTTCGTGCATTTTTGTTAAAAATTCCGTCAAAGCAGTCGAAATAACAGACATACAGCAACTTTCAAACGAACTTTATTGCGAAATATCCGCGATAGAATTACTAGACCTAAATCTTATTGTTGTGTGTATTTATCGGACAAATAGTATAACCGCCAACGAATTTATGACTCGCTTAGAAAGTGTGCTCGCTAAGATCGCGGATTATGATAAGGATTGCATTATTGTAGGCGACATGAATATTGATTTTTTAAATGATGACCCTTCTAGGAAAATTTGATTGATTTACTAGCTGTATACAATTTTAGATGTATTGTAGATTTTTATACTAGGATTAGCAGTCATTCGGCTACGTGTTTAGACCATGTATATACTAACTGCCGGCCCGATGTAACGCATGCGTCTCCTGTGGCTACAAACATTAGTGATCATCTCGCGGTGCGCTGCGAGGTGATGTACCAGGCTCGCGCGCCACCGGCGCCGGCGCGGCTGGCACGCGCATTTACTCATGCGAACCGAACTTCCTTCATAGAAGCATTATTCAGTATAAACTGGAACGATTTGTGGAATCGCCGTGGACGCACGGCTGCGCAGATGGCGTCATCTACTATAAATATTATTAAATATCACTTTGACAGTTGCTTTCCATTTAAATTGTATAATCGTAAGAATCAATCCTGGGTATCAGATGACATTTTCAATTTAAAACTATTTTTATTTGATATTATTAAAATTGGCAATGTGTTTCCAAATAATGAACGCCTAAAACAAATAATCGACAGTACACATAAGAGGTATAACGAGCTCGTTAGGCATACAAAATACAACCATTATAAAAATACTATAAAAATGAGCCAAAGTGCCTCCAAATCCATGTGGCAAATTATAAATAAGGAACGGGGCAGAACCTCACGCCCTCTGGCAGATTTTTTTGATGTTGTCGTAGACTCAGACGGGACCAGTTTTGCATCGAAACAGGACGCTGCGAGTGCCATGAACAAACGGTTTGCGTCCGCGGCGGCGGCATGTGGAGCACCGAGCGCCGACTTGCCGCAGGTGAGCGCCGCGCTGAGCCTTGCCTGCGCGCCGGCCGATTGTAGCCTGCTCCTCCGTCCGTTCTCTGTAGCTGAGGTGTTTCGAATAATCACCAAAAACATCCCACACAAAGCCACTAAAGATCTATACGATATTTCTATGGAGCTCATATATATCGCTGCCACTCCCCTATCACCTGTGCTGGCGGATCTGTATAATCAATGCATTTTCGAAGGAGTCTATCCCTCATCCCTTAAAACAAGTAAAATTTCGCCTGTGTTTAAGGGAAAAGGAAAAAGAGAAAACATTGATGGATACAGACCCGTCTCCATAATTCCAGCGGTGGCTAAGGTGTTCGAAAATGGCCTCAGCTCGCGACTAACGGACTTTCTTACGGCTACAGACGCTCTGTCTGCGCGGCAATATGCCTAACGCGCGGGCCGCTCGACTTGCGGGATGACGCGTGAGTTGGTGCGCTGTGTTGTGGGTGCTCGCGAACAGGGCCGGCAGGTTGCTCTGTTATGCTGTGACCTGTCGAAGGCGTTCGATGTTGCTGACCACAGCGTGCTCGCTGTCAAACTGCGCCACTATGGCATTAGAGGTAAAGCGCACGCACTCTTAACAGATATGCTTCATGGTAGGTCCCAGGCAGTGGTAGGTGACGGGGGCAGAGTGAGATCGGAAGCGATATCGACGGCAATCGGAGTTGCACAAGGGTCGTCGGTGTCGAATATACTTTTCTCGCTGCTTCTAAATGACCTTCCGGAAGCAATAACAGCGGGAGAAGCTTATATGTATGCCGATGACGTCGCTGTTGTAGTATCCGCACCCAATATAGATGAACTTGAGCAGCGCCTAAATGAAGTTGCTAGTCAGGTATCGCGGTATTTCAGTGTGAACGGCTTAGCACTTAACTTAAAAAAGACCAATTTCCTTCATTTCAATCTTGCTGGAAGAGATCCTAGAGATCTAGTGGTACTCGTGGACCGTGTCAGAATAGACCGGGTCCAAAGCGCCGCATTTCTGGGCATTGAACTTGATAGGGGCCTCCAGTGGGAAGCACACACTATTAAAGTTTGTAACAAACTGGCGGGTGCCTGCTTCGCACTGCGACGCCTGGCAAGGGTGGTGCCCAGGGATGTGGTGAGGTCCTGCTATTTTGCCACTGTCCACTCGATCCTCCAATACGGTGCGGAGCTGTGGGGCCGCGCTGCCGAATGGGAGCGTGTCTTCCGAATGCAGAAAAGAGCCGTCCGAGCGATTGTACAGGTAGGACAAAATACATCTGCAAAACCACTCTTTAAGGACCTCCAGATACTCACGCTGCCCTCTGTAGTCATATACCAAGTAGCTGTCTATGTGCGATGCCACCTTAATGAATACGCGAGAGGAGCTGACGTGCACGGTCGTAACTTGCGGAATGCCCACAGGCTCCTGGGTGTTAAGCATAGATTAGCCAAGTCAGCGAAACTAACCCACGTGATGGGGCCGACTGTGTACAACAGACTGCCGAGTCATGTCACGAATGCGCCGTCATTAATGAGCTTTAAAATACAACTGAAACGATGGCTTATCGAGCACACTTTTTACAGCTTTAATGAGTTTATGGAGTACAAAATAAGTACCCAAACTTAGATTTATATTTAATTTTTAATTGTATATCATATTATTATGTAAAATGTTACAAATCTTATTTTGTAAATAATTTCTTGTAAACAATATTTTTGACATGTAATACGAACTATTATGAATAAAATATATGAATATGAATATGAATAAACACGCACCGAGGGTTATTCACATATAATAGATTGGTTTTTGGCTTAGCTTCAGTCCAGGTATTTTTCAAAGGTTGATGAGTAACCTCCTACAAGGTATTGATAACGTGGTTGTGTTCTACGATGATATTTTAATTACGGGAAGTGACTTAAAGCAACATTTAGCTACGGTAAATACGGTTCTAGCTAGATTGCAGGCGCATGGTTTAAAATTAAAAAAGGAAAAATGCGTATTTTTACAAGAAAAGGTGACGTATTTGGGGTATGTTATTGACAAAAGGGGTGTAAGTGTAGACAAAGCTAAAATAAAACCGATCTTGGAAATGCCGTACCCTAGTAATGTCAGTGAACTCCGATCATTTTTAGACATGGTTAATTTTTATGCTAAGTTCATCAAGCATCTCGGTAATTATTTGGCGCCACTTCATGCGTTGTTACAAAAACACACTAGATGGCAGTGGGGTGACCAACAGATTATAGCGTTTGATAGGGTAAAAAGTATGTTGTCAAGTGCCGAGGTGCTCGCGCACTACGACCCCGCGTTAGAGGTGGTGGTCACAAGTGACGCTAGTTCCTTCGCAGTAGGTGCCATTTTGGCTCAGCGTTACCCCGACGGCTCCGAGCGTCCTTTAGCGTACGCGTCGCGCGCGCTTACCGCGGCTGAGCGCAATTATAGCCAAATTCATAAAGAGGCGTTATCAATCTATTTTGCGGTCAAACGTTTTCACCGATACTTATATGGTAGGCGTTTTTCTTTGCGAACAGATCATAAGCCCCTGGTTAGTATTTTGGACCCAATGTAGGCGTACCGAGTATGACGGCCAGTAGATTACAAAGATGGGCTTTATGCTTGTCGGCGTACGATTTCGACATAGAATACGTCAGATCAGAGCAAAACGTGGCAGATGTCTTATCGCGACTTATCAAGGCGCATAAAGTAAGTGAAGCGGAGAATGAGAAAAGAGAACCAGAACAAACCTATCTCCACTTTGCGTCTGACGCCTTGCTATTAGATTATAAAGTGCTAAAGGCTGAAACTAGGAAAGACCCGTTACTGTCTCGCGTAACAAGTTTTATTTTAGATGGGTGGCCAGATTCCATAGAAATAGAACAATTGAAACCGTATTTCAATCGTAGGAAGGAACTTTATTTAGAACTGGGATGCATTATGTGGGGACACCGAGTGGTCATTCCGGTGGGCTGCCAAGACAAGGTTATTAGGGAACTTCATGAAACTCATATGGGAGTAGTAAAGACCAAATCATTAGCGAGAAGTTATGCCTGGTTTCCGGGTATGGATGAAGCGATTGAGCAGACGTGCGGCGCGTGCGCCGTGTGCGCGGCGACGGCCAGTGCGCCGCCAGCACAGGCCCCGCGCGCCTGGCCCTGGCCGGAGCGCCCATGGACCAGGTTACACCTAGATTTTTTAGGTCCCCTCGCAGGAGTTATGTACCTAGTAATGGTAGACGCGTGTTCTAAGTGGATCGAGGTTATCAAGATGGCGAGTACTACTGCGGCCGCTGTCATCGCTAAATTGCGAGAAATTTGGGCTAGGTTTGGTATACCTAAACAGGTAGTATCAGTCAACGGACCTCCCTTTTCTAGTCACGAATTTCAGTTTTTCATTAAAAGTAACGGCGTGGAGCATATATTTACAGCCCCATACCATCCTTCGTCGAACGGTGCGGCGGAAAGCGCTGTAAAAATATGTAAACACGTTTTGATCAAGGCACAAAAACAGAAACTCGATGCGGAAATAGCTCTGAGTAGATTCCTTTTAATTTACAGAAATACAATACATAGTTTGTCGGGGGACAGTCCTGCCAACATTTTACAAGGTAGAAGTTTACGCACACGTCTGGATTGTTTAAAACCGGAGAGAGGGGCGCACGCGCGCGAAGCGCAGGCGCGGCATCAACGCGCTGCTGGCGGTGCGCATCGGGGTTTCCAAGCGGGAGATATGATTTGGTACAGAAATTACAGCTCGAGGAATGCGGACAGGTGGCTCGAAGGAATTATTAAAGAAAGTTTAGGTAGCTCAGATTACGCAGTAGAAACTAGTACGGGCGAAATTGTTCATCGTCATGTCGACCAAATAAAACGGCGTTCAAGAAATACTTTGTTACTTTTCCCGTGTGACGGGGCACAGTCGGGAGCCGCAGGTCCGAGCAGTCCGGGCGAGCGCGGTGGCACGAGCGGGGCCCAAATTTTACCGCCCGACCCGACTCCGAGGTACCAGCCCCCTAGAACTCGAAATCCTCCAATAAGATATGGGTTCGAGGAAGTTTTTTTTTAACTAGATAATTTCATTTTCGTTTCCGTAGTTTAAGTGATTTAAAGAGTTGTATGGAATACTTGCCATTGTAATTCTTTTTCTTTTTTATTGTACGGCTAATTAGGTATACTCAGGTCTGAAATCAAGGCTATGTCCAAAAATTGTTCTACTAAGTATATATATAGACTTGTTAATTTAATTTTAAGATTATGGTGTCATTACATCTAATTGTATCATTACATGTTATTTTTGGCTGTAAGTACCGAATTAACCGCTTTTCATTAGCTGTAATAAATTGTAGTATCCAATGCTATAGGAAAAAGGCATTGTTATTGTGTACTTATTAGTATAATGCTCATCAAACATTTTTTCGAGCACGGGACTTGAATCATTTTCTTTTGGGGATATTATTAGAAGACAAAAAAAGCAATTTCAGCGTTTTGTCATATGGATGATTTGTATATATTTTTATGATCAGCGGTAAATACCCTTTTATTTGATAGCTCACTAAATAAGATAGGTACATAGATTTATTTTTCTTAGCACATTTTGCAAATCCTTATTTAACCAAAATAAGATTTAAGCGCCTATTTTGCATATATATTTTAAATCGCCTTTCTAAGCTCTTCATTTTGAGACCCCACTCGATAGGTTTGCAAGATATTTTTTTCTAAACGTCACGCAATATTGCGTATTGCGTCCGCCATATTGGTTTTATAATGACGTCACATAGACTATGTCACCCGGGATGACGTAAGGATTCTAATGATGTATCATACATCTAAATCGGTTAAGGCATTCAGAAGTTATGGTGGAATAAAGAAACTCACATAAGTAAATAAATATATACATACAAACATGAACGCTGAACACAATACACTCTTTTTGTTTGGGCAGTCGTGTAAACACTCTTTTTGTTTGGGCAGTCGTGTAATAATCGCAAATATGCGTTTTATTTTTTTACAAACAGCCGTTTCGCTACAAAGCTCATTATGTAGCTTTGATTCAATCTCAAGATACAATACTAGACATGGTTTAGACCTACATTATCCGGGAACAACCTCTGCCCTTGTTAATAAAAAAATGAGAGAGGCTGTATCAGGGACACAGCCGCTTTGGCAGACGTGAAACGTGGTGTGGACCGCCAATGCGAAGGCCGAAGGCCGAGCTCCGCGTAGGGCCGAAGGCCCGAAGCGTCCAGGATTTAAGTGCTTTAACATAGAACAAGAGTAAAAGTGTCTAAATGCGAAGGCCGAAGGCCGAGCTCCACGTAGGGCCGAAGGCCCGAAGCGTCCAGGATTTAAGTGCTATAACACAGAACAATAGTACAAGTGTCTAAATGCGAAGGCCGAAGGCCGAGCTCCGCGTAGGGCCGAAGGCCCGAAGCGTCCAAGAAGTCAGTGCTTAAAGACGTAACAATATTACAAGTGTCTAAATGCGAAGGCCGAAGGCCGAGCTCCGCGTAGGGCCGAAGGCCCGAAGCGTCCAGAATGTTAGTGCTTTAACACAGAACAATAATAGTACAAGTGTCTAAATGCGAAGGCCGAAGGCCGAGCTCCGCGTAGAGCCGAAGGCCCGAAGCGTCTAGGATTTCAGTGCTATAACACAGAACAATAGTAAAAGTGTCTAAATGCGAAGGCCGAAGGCCGAGCTCCGCGTAGGGCCGAAGGCCCGAAGCGTCCAAGATGTCAGTGCTTAAACACATAACAATATTACAAGTGTCTAAATGCGAAGGCCGAAGGCCGAGCTCCGCGTAGGGCCGAAGGCCCGAAGCGTCCAGAATGTTAGTGCTTTACCACAGAAAAATAGTACGTCTAAATGCGAAGGCCGAAGGCCGAGCTCCGCGTAGGGCCGAAGGCCCGAAGCGTCCTGGATTTAAGTGCTATAACACAGAACAATAGTAAAAGTGTCTAAATGCGAAGGCCGAAGGCCGAGCTCCGCGTAGGGCCGAAGGCCCGAAGCGTCCAGAATGTTAGTGCTTTAACACAGAACAATATTAGGTACAAGTGTCTAAATGCGAAGGCCGAAGGCCGAGCTCCGCGTAGGGCCGAAGGCCCGAAGCGTCCAGGATTTAAGTGCTACAACACAGAACAATAGTAAAAGTGTCTAAATGCGAAGGCCGAAGGCCGAGCTCCGCGTAGGGCCGAAGGCCCGAAGCGTCCAAGATGTCAGTGCCTTTGCACAGAAAAATAGTAAAAGTGTCTAAATGCGAAGGCCGAATGCCGAGCTCCGCGTAGGGCCGAAGGCCCGAAGCGTCCAGGATTTAAGTACTACAACACAAAACAATAGTACAAGTGTCTAAATGCGAAGGCCGAAGGCCGGGCTCCGCGTAGGGCCGAAGGCCCGAAGCGTCCAAGATGTCAGTGCTTTAACACATAACAATAATACAAGTGTCTAAATGCGAAGGTCGAGCTCCGCGTAGGACCGAAGGCCCGAAGTGTGCAGGACATCAGTGCCTTAGCACCGAAAAATAGTACAAGTGTCTAAATGCGAAGGCCGAAGGCCGAGCTCCGTGTAGGGCCGAAGGCCCGAAGCGTCCAGGATTTAAATGCTATAACACAGAACAATATTACAAGAGTATAAATGCGAAGGCGGAAGCGTCCAGGATGTCAGTGGTTAAACACAGAACTGACAGACTGGACGCTTCGGCCCTTCGGCCCTACGCGGAGCTCGGCCTTCGGCCTTCGCATTTAGACACTTGTAATATTGTTCTGTGTTAAAGCACTGACATCCTGGACGCTTCTTGCCTTCGAGAGCGCAGCCTTCGACCTTCGCATTTAGTTAGACTCTTGTACTATTGCTTTGTGTTTGAATACCGAAGTCGCACATATTTGAGTAGTATCTAAATTTTATCTGTAAAGATTATTTGGGGTGAATGATTCACTGTATCTAGATGAACTTGAATACAGCATTTGATGGGTAATTTTAAAATAATTAATTACAGCGTCACACCTATTTAAATAATTAAATGATCAATTCATTTTGGAGTAATGAATGTAACGATTAGGTACAATTTTTTTGTAAATAACTCAGCAAAATTACGAGAATAGATATTTTATACGGGTAATACACGTTTTATAGCAAACTCGTTCGTGTTTTTCCTGTAGCCATCGCATTTAAGGGAATCTAAAAGCAATTTTTTGCGCAGCACCTTTACAGGCAGAATATTTCATTCAATACTTGAGACTCAAATGAGAAAAACGGGATATATTTGAACCACAGTCGTTACCTTTTATAGTACCTATTGTCCACAGAAGTGACCTTTTCTAAATTATGTTTTACCCATTACATCAGAAAGTACCTAACTAAGATTACTATATACTTACTAGCATTAGGAACTCGGGATTGTCAAGCAGCCGTCATACGTTATACGTGTTCTATCAAAGTAACTCGCGTCGCTGCGCCGCCATAGATGCTAATACATTATTTGAGGAGATGAGCATGTATTACTATGGTGAATGTGGTATTAAAAGAACCGTTATTGCTTTATCTTACTATTTCAGGTATATTTTGTCAGTTTGGCGCCCTTTTTTTCGCACACCGTGGCCTCAAACGAGAGCAGTGATAAAAATTCTGTAAAAACTGTCACATTTTTATTTTTTAACAGCTTATTATAATTCCACGTACTTTATTTTACTCATGTTTCATTAAAATAAAGTAAGATCTATCAAATGACATGAATTTTACCAAAATCGGTTAATGGGCTGATTAGTCATTACTAAATGAACACTGAAAATAGGGGTCATTTTTGCTCCGAATACGTCGTGTCTAGCGCAGAATCAGCACCATCTATGTCAGCGGCACGTGCTGTTCCGAGTAATGGCTACTTTCTTCTACACATCTGTATCAAAACTATGTTTATAGGTATTATAGTTTCGGAGATATAAGCCGCCGCGCCATAACACTTTTTCGTTACATCGGTTTTTGATCCGAGCCCCTCTACGGGTTTTTAAAGACGTTTACCTACGTTTCACGTCAAAATATAGTATTTATGTGCACAATAGTACATTGTGTATTAAGGGCGGGAAATAAGAAATTACGAACGAGTGTCAATTTTAAGCCCGACGCGAAGCGAGGGCTTAAAATGTTCACGAGTTCGGAATTTCTTTACCGCCCGTGGCACACACAATGTTTTTCATCACACTTGTAAGGAAAAAAAGGAGAATTAATAAAAACAAACTTCTGTATAAAACACTTTTCCGCCCTAGGGCGAAAATTTCAATTTCCCGCCCGCAAGCCCTACGTGTAAATAAGTGTTTTTCATCACACTTGCTCGGAAAAGATTTTTTCCGCCCTAGGGCGAAAATTTCAATTTCCCGCCCGCAAGCCCTACGTGTAAATACATCTTTTCCGAGCAAGTGTGATGAAATAGTACATTTCGATGCTAGTGCGGAAGGTATGTCATTACTTCACGAGTACCGAGATATCTTGCCACGAGCCGCAGGCGAGTGGCAAGACTCGGGACGAGTGAAGAATGACATTTCCGCACGTGTATCGAACGACGTTTTTTAATACAGTTGTGAAAAAATAAGAAAAACATTGTTAATCGTACACTAAACAAAAGTGGTAACAGTGACAGCTCGGTTAGACGTCGTCTTTAAGTATATTATATCTATGGGCGTTTGACAGCTATTCCGTTCCATTCAGTCAACTTATTAAGAACGGAATTTTCAATATTGAATATTAAAAAATAAACGTGTTATAATGATGAAGAGGTAAGTAATTAAATATGAAATATGTAATATTTTTCGTATTCTTACATTAACGGTAGGTTTTTATGCTGATTACGACGTTTAAAGGAAACTAATATTAACACTCATCAATAAGTAGTCGTGAATTGGAACAAGTATAAATTTAAAAAAATTGGAAAAGTAAAAAGCACTAGTTCGAGATAACCAACTTTCCGCACGCTAAACAGCTACGTAAAGTAGCACTTTTTGAGCAACTGTATTAAAAAAATTTATAACTATCTCCCTAAAGAGCTGAAGGAATTGGACCTACCGGAATTTAAATCAAAAGTACGAGTATTTAGATGGTGTTTAGAAAAAATGTACTACGCCAACTCGGAACACTTTGCACTCGGAACGACGCAATAATCTATATATATAAACGTGAAAGACCTGACTGACTGACTGACTGACTGACTGACTGACTGACTGACTGACTGACTGACTGACTGACTGACTTAAATCAACGCACAGCCCAAACCGCTGGGACTAGAAAGTCCAAATTTGGCAACTAGATTCCTTATAAGGTCTAGGGATCAACTAAGAAAGAATTTTTCAAAATTCATCCCCGAAAGGGGTTAAAAAGGGGATGAAAGTTTGTATGGGGTTAAAGTTTTCTTTTAAGCTAGGAATTTGAAACATTGTAAAAAGATATATTAATAAAATACAAGAAAACTTTTTTCAGCGTTTTTGAAAATTCATCCCCTAAGGTGGTGAAAAAGGGGTTGAAAATTTGTATGGATATCAAAAAAAAAATTCAAGTGGTGGACTTGAATCTTTGTATTTAGGGATATTATTAGAAGAAAGGAAAAGTAATTTCAGCGTTTTGTAAAATTCATCCCCTAACAGGGTTAAAAAGGGGTTGAAAATTTTAATCCATTACAAATGCTTTGAAACTTCGTAGAAAGGCATAATAGCCAATTAGAAAAAAAGTGATTGCAACGTTTTTGGAAATTCAACCCCTAAGGGGGTTAAAAAAGGGATGAAATTTCGTCTTCGGGTGCAAATTTTATTTTAAGTTAGGAACTTGAAACTTTGTAAAAAAGTATCAAATTCAACTAAAAGAAAATTCATTTCAGCGTTTTAGAAAATTCATCCCCAAGGTGGTGAAAAAGGGGTTGAAAGTTTGTATGGATATCAAAAAATTTTTCGAGCGCGGGACTTGAATCTTTGTATTTGGGGATAATATTAGAAAACAATAAAAGTCATTTCAGCGTTTTGTAAAATTCATCCCCTAACAGGGTTAAAAAGGGGATGAAAGTTTGTATGGGGTTAAAGTTTTCTTTTCAGCTACGAATTTGAAACTTCGTTAAAAGATATATTATCAAAATACAAGAAAACTAATTTCAGCATTTTTGAAAATTCAACCCCTAAGGTAGTGAAAAAGGGGTTGAAAGTTTGTATGGATATCAAACAATTTTTCGAGCGCGGGACTTGAATCTTTGTATTTAAGTATATTATTAGAAGACAATAAAAGGAATTTCAGCGTTTTGTACAATTCATCCCCTAACAGGGTTAAAAAAGGGGATGAAAGTTTGTATGAGGTTAAAGTTTTCTTTTCAGCTACGAATTTGAAACTTCGTTAAAAGATATATTATCAAAATACAAGAAAACTAATTTCAGCATTTTTGAAAATTCAACCCGTAAGGTGGTGAAAAAGGGGTTGAAAGTTTGTATGGATATCAAACATTTTTTCGAGTGTGGGACTTGAATCTTTGTATTTAGGGATATTATTAGAAGACAGGAAAAGTAATTTCAGCGTTTTTTAAAATTCATCTCCTAACAGGGTTAAAAAGGGGTTGAAAGTTTAAATCCATTACAAATGCTTTGAAAATTCTTAGAAAGGCATAATAGCCGATTACAAAAAAAAGTAATTGCAACGTTTTTGGAAATTCAATCCCTAAGGGGGCTAATTAGGGGATGAAAATTCGTCTTGGGGTGTAAATTTAATTTTAAGCTAGGAACTTTAACTTTTTGGAAAAAAAGGTAATAAATTAAAAAACATGAAAACTAATTCAAGCATTTTTGAAAATCATCCCCCAAGGTGGTGAGAAAGGGGTTGAAAGCTTGTATGGAGATCAGATATTTTGTGAGTGCGGAATGCGGAACTTGAATCTTTGTATAAGGGCATAGGTAAGTACCTATTATGAGAATACAAGAAAAGTAATTTCAGCAACCAACATCAAAATCCACTTGACTTAAAACTTCATACAACTTGCTAAAAAAGAAAAGTACTTAATTTCAACATTGCTTGGATATGAAAATTATAGGTACCTACTAAAGATGTAAAATGTTGAAGATAAGATTCCACGCGGACGAAGTCGCGGGCAACAGCTAGTCTATATATATAAATGCAAGTGTCCTGACTGACTGACTGATTCATCAACGCAGAGCCGAAACTATAAAAGCCAGAAAGTTGAAATTTGCACAATAGATTGCATTTATAAAGTGTACAAATAATAAGAAGCGATTTTGAGAAATTCAACCCCTATGGGGATTAAAAAGGGGATGAAAGTTTGTATGGGGTTAAAGTTTTCTTTTAAGCTAGGAATTTGAAACTTCTTAAAAATATATATTATTAAAATACAAGAAAACTAATTTCAGCGTTTTTGAAAATTCAACCCTAAAGTGGTGAAAAAGGGGTTGAAAGTTTGTATGGATATCAAATTTTTTTTCGAGTGGTGGAATTGTATCTTTGTATTTAGGGATATTATTAGAAGACAATAAAAGTCATTTCAGCTTTTTGTAAAATTCATCCCTTAACAGGGTTAAATAGGGGATGAAAGTTTGTATGGGGTTAAAGTTTTTTTTTGAGCTAGGAATTTGAAACTTCTTTAAAAGATATATTATTAAAATACAAGAAAAATAATTTCAGCAGTTTTGAAAATTCATCCCCTAAGGTGGTGAAAAAGGGGTTGAAAGTTTGTATGGATATCAAAATTTTTTTCAAACGCGGGACTTGAATCTTTGTGTTTGGAGATATTATTAAAAGACAGGAAAAGTAATTTCAGCGTTTTGTAAAATTTATCCCTTAACAGGGTTAAAAAGGGGTTGAATGTTTGGATCCATTACAAATGCTTTGAAACTTCTTAGAAAGGCGTAATAGATGATTACAAAAAAACTAATTGCAACGTTTTTGGAAATTCTACCCCTAAGGGGGTTAAAAGAGGGATGAAAGTTCGTCTTGGGGTGCAAATTTTATTTTAAGCTAGGAACTTGAAACTTTGCAAAAAGGTATTAAATTAAATTACAAGAAAACTCATTTCAGCGTTTTTGAAAATTCATCCCCTAACGTGGTGCAAAAGAAGTTGAAAGTTTGTATGAATATCAAACATTTTTTTTCAAGCTTTCAAATTAGGAACTTCAAACTTGGTAAAAGGGCATTAAAAGTTTGTATTTTAAATTTTGCATCGATGAAAATTATAGGTACACAAGATGTAAAATGTTCAAGAGTCCACGCGGACGAAGCCGCGGGCAACAGCTAGTCTATATATATAAACGTGAAAGACCTGACTGACTGACTGACTGACTGACTGACTGACTGACTGACTGACTGACTGACTGACTTAAATCAACGCACAGCCCAAACCACTGGGACTAGAAAGTCCAAATTTGGCAACTAGATTCCTTATAAGATCTAGGGATCCACAAAGAAAGGATTTTTCAAAATTCATCCCCGAAAGGGGTTAAAAAGGGGATGAAAGTTTGTATGGGGTTAAAGTTTTCTTTTAAGCTAGGAATTTGAAACTTTGTAAAAAGATATATTAATAAAATACAAGAAAACTTTTTTCAGCGTTTTTGAAAATTCATCCCCTAAGGTGGTGAAAAAGGGGTTGAAAATTTGTATGGATATCAAAAAAAAAATTCAAGTGGTGGACTTGAATCTTTGTATTTAGGGATATTATTAGAAGAAAGGAAAAGTAATTTCAGCGTTTTGTAAAATTCATCCCCTAACAGGGTTAAAAAGGGGTTGAAAATTTTAATCCATTACAAATGCTTTGAAACTTCGTAGAAAGGCATAATAGCCAATTAGAAAAA
The DNA here is from genome assembly GCF_963556715.1 of Cydia fagiglandana. NCBI lineage: Eukaryota > Metazoa > Arthropoda > Insecta > Lepidoptera > Tortricidae > Cydia > Cydia fagiglandana. The sequence goes on along the minus strand of NC_085959.1, from coordinate 3,063,070 downwards.
AAGTGATTGCAACGTTTTTGGAAATTCAACCCCTAAGGGGGTTAAAAAAGGGATGAAAGTTCGTCTTCGGGTGCAAATTTTATTTTAAGTTAGGAACTTGAAACTTTGTAAAATAGTATCAAATTCAACTAAAAGAAAACTCATTTCAGCGTTTTAGAAAATTCATCCCCAAGGTGGTGAAAAAGGGGTTGAAAGATTGTATGGATATCAAAAAATTTTTCGAGCGCGGGACTTGAATCTTTGTATTTGGGGATAATATTAGAAAACAATAAAAGTAATTTCAGCGTTTTGTAAAATTCATCCCCTAACAGGGTTAAAAAGGGGATGAAAGTTTGTATGGGGTTAAAGTTTTCTTTTCAGCTACGAATTTGAAACTTCGTTAAAAGATATATTATCAAAATACAAGAAAACTAATTTCAGCATTTTTGAAAATTCAACCCCTAAGGTAGTGAAAAAGGGGTTGAAAGTTTGTATGGATATCAAACATTTTTTCGAGCGCGGGACTTGAATCTTTGTATTTAAGTATATTATTAGAAGACAATAAAAGTAATTTCAGCGTTTTGTACAAGTACCTATTATGAGAATACAAGAAAAGTAATTTCAGCAACCAACATCAAAATCCACTTGACTTAAAACTTCATACAACTTGCTAAAAAAGAAAAGTACTTAATTTCAACATTGCTTGGATATGAAAATTATAGGTACCTACTAAAGATGTAAAATGTTGAAGATAAGATTCCACGCGGACGAAGTCGCGGGCAACAGCTATTGTAAATATAGTTGTAATATAGTTGTAAGGTTATTTAATTTGTATGTCTGTAATAGGCTAAAAATAAATAAATAAATAAAGAATTGGCATCCATTAATTGGGAGTGTGAGTTTTCCAAACGCGATTTTGTTCAATGCATTGATTTCTTTTATGAAACCTATGAACGGCTAAGAAGTAAGTTCATACCTAGTAAAAAAATACACTCAGACTCGGGCGATTCTCAGAGATGACATTCGGTGCCTGACTTCGGTGCCAAATTTTTTTTTTAACTTATATAATATGCGAGTTTATTTCCTAAAATCTACCCTTAATATAAAAAATATTGGTAGTGGAGGCCTCCATTAGAACCTTATAGTTTTCAAGATATTTGAGATTTAAAAAACACCGAAATCATGTGCAGGCACTGAAATCAATTTGCGTCACCGAATTCAATAATGCTTACACCAAAATCACATTTAGGTTTTATATCTCAATTATATAATTATTTTAATCATATTTTTCAATCCTATTTGTTGATAAGCGATGTAACAAGGCTAATGATCTCGAAAGCTTACATAAATTTAATAGCTATAGACTCAAGATTTTAAAATAACGCAATTTCACGCAATCCGACCGCACACGCATCTAAAAAAAACTTATGTTACCTGCACCCGATAAACAATACACTCTTGAGTGGTGTTCAATCCTCATTAAATATTTAATGTACTTATAAAGCAATATGATGCAATACGGAAAACAAGTATTTTTTTAATAAAAGAGTTTAAAAGCGTGAACTCCGTCAATTTAAAACTATAATATTTGAAGTAGTCGAGTAATGCTTGAAGATCCAATTACCAATTAATTATGATCTCCAGCACCCTCAAACACTTGAGCTAAATTGTAACAAAGTTGTTGACAAAGACATAAGACATTGAGGATTGTTAAAACATTTGCTGTCTTCAATTTGTGTCTATGGCTATCCTTTAGAAATATCAATCAGTAGGTACGCTCAGTGCCTTTGAAGCGATCTCGACATTAGAATGCTATTTTATTTTTAATCCCTTGTTCTGTACATCCTGTCCTTTGGGTTCACCTTGCATAGTACTTACATACACAAGTTATTTTAAAAGAAGTGTGATATAGAGGACAACGAAAATAATTTACTTAATTGGTTGGAAAAGAATATCAAGACAGAGAAAGAAACATTGGGTCTATACCTCTGGTTTCAAAAACTACTCATAGTGAACTAGTAATTTTGTGTACCTACTATGACATAATTTACTTACAAACATAATTTTACGTTTGTACAACGTATCTTTCACTTTTTAGACATGATAAATTAGTACAACAAACTAGTTTACAAAGCAGGATTTGAATTCAGTGATCACTTTTTTGATATCGGTGGTCAAAAAATCCACCGAAACCAGGGAAATCAACACCAGCGATATCAAAATTAATCGCTTTTTAGCAATTACAGAAATAGCATGAACGATACAGAAGAGATGTAATAATGGTGGATTTACGTACTTTCAATGACTTCTTAATCACTTACATAACGATAATTACACTAAAACTTTCGGAGTAAATTGCACCACCGATCTCAAAAAAACATAGGACCAAACCCAGCGAAGGACGGAAAAACGTTTAAAAAATCACTTTATTGTACTGTGACTGTACCTCTACTTTATTCAACGGTTAAGGCACAACTAAAGCATACTATGTATGAGACACTGAGTTCCTGGTCTACAACTTTGAAGGAGTACTGACATGTTTTGCAAATTACACCGATATCAGTCACTAGCCCGGGACACATCGTAAATTTGGTTTTATTCAATGTGTTGAGCAAACACATTATTGTGATATAAAGAATATGATAAGCTAACTAATACCCTATGCGTGAATACCCATAATAACTCAGATCTAATGCCCCATCTTGAGTAATAATTTTTTGTTTCATAAAATCTGGGTGCGGGACACGCCCACCGAACATCATTTTTGGCATTTGAATATCTTTTTCTTGTATTATATAAATAATAAATAAATAATTTGATAGTGTCCCAGACAGAATATAAGCTGAAGATCATGCCTAAATTAATTCAGATTTATTGAACAGTAAATTCAATCAATTACTGCCCCGGACACGTAAAAACGGCCCTCCTGAGAAATGCCCACTCATTCCCCGACTGGTATTCATTTCCACTTAAAAAGGCTATAAAAGAAAAGTATAAATTTTAAAAAAAATACAAGATATATAAAAACAAAGCGGACCTACTTTCCTATAACGTTTTAAGAGACAGAGTGCGTAAACTTGAACAGGAGTGTTTTGTTGCGTATATGCGTCGGGTGGAGGAGAACATTGTGAAAAACCCAAAGCAGTTTTGGTCATTTATTAGATCGCGCTCTGGTTCGCATGGTATCCCCAGTAGCTTAAAATATGATAATAAAGTTGCTAACACTGGTGCCGAGATATGCAGTGCATTTTCTGACTACTTTCTAACTACGTTTTCGCCACCAAGTGATAGAAATATTAGTAACCTAAATCCGAAGACTAGTAACCCTAGAGTCAACTCCACAGTTACCTTGTCTCACGTTGAAGTTAACCAAGAAGTACTTAGCAATATTTTATTAAAATTAGACCCTTCCAAGTCAGCTGGTCCAGACGACCTACCAGCGCAGTTTTTAATCAATTGTGCTAAAACTGTTGTTGTCCCCATTGAGTTACTTTTTAAACGTTCTTTTTCAGAATGCACTGTTCCTTCGTTATGGAAGTCGGCTTACATTACTCCAGTCCATAAAAAGGGGGCTAAAACCGACATAGTAAACTACAGGCCTATTTCTAAACTATGCATATTATCTAAGGTATTAGAAAAAGTTGTTTATAATCAGGTATATGAAACTCTAAAGAACTCTTTTAACCTTAACCAACATGGGTTCCTTCAGCGTAGATCTACTGTATCCAATCTAATTATTCTAAATGATTATGTCACTGAAGCGATGGATAGTGGCTTCCAAGTAGATGTAATTTATACCGATTACAGTAAGTGTTTTGACAGAATTGATCATTCCATATTATTATCGAAGCTGTGTGACATAGGGATTCATGGTGACTTACTAAGATGGTTCTCATCTTATATAGATAACAGATCACAGGCTGTTGTTGTTAACAATTATATGTCTGGATGGGTAACGGTACCGAGCGGAGGCCCTCAGGGGTCGCTACTCGGACCGTTGCTGTTCAATATATTTGTTAACGACATCAGCGACTGCTTTATGCACTCCAAACTCCTATGCTTCGCAGATGATATGAAAATTTTCAGAAAAATAAAATCAACTCATGATTCTTTACTTATCCAGTCAGATCTGGTGCGGCTTGACGAATATTGTAAAGCTAATAAGCTTGACTTAAATCCATCTAAATGCTTCTCATTGACTTTCACACGTCAGCGTAACCAGATTCATACTACTTATACGCTTAGAGACCAAGTATTGAATAGGGTTGGATTCATGAGAGACTTGGGTGTAACACATGACTCAAAACTTCTTTTCGATATCCATATTGATTACATTGTAAGTAGTGCCCTAAAATCATTGGGGTTCCTAATGCGCAACTCTGTCCATTTTACTCAAGCTAAGACGCTGAAAGTTCTCTATTGCTCCTTAGTCAGAAGTAAACTGGAATACGCTTCTCAAATTTGGAATCCCTGCTATAAAACCTACATTGATAGAATTGAACGCGTTCAAAAAAAGTTTCTAAAATTTCTTAGTTTTAAACTTAATTGCCCTTATAACTCAACTTACTACTATAATATCTGTAAAAAACACCATTTGATACCGTTACATAAGCGTCGTGAAATAGCTGACATCACCTTCATTCTCAATATCACTTGTGGTAATCTGGATTGCCCCGAACTGCTACACAAGCTTTCATTTAATACGCCTACTCGGTCTAAACGTTATTTCCCCCCTCTTTCAGTTAAATGTGCTTCATCCAAATATAGGCAAAATAGTTTTATGATTCGAGCCAGTCGTTGCTTAAATAATGTGACAAGAGAGCTAGATATTGACATATTCAACTGTTCCATTCCTTCTGTGAGACGTAAATTGGTGACAAGCTGCTTTAAGTGAAAAGACTGACAGGTGGTATGTATGCCCGAACTCGAAGTAGTTATAGTTTAGGTATATAGATATTATATTATCTAAGATCTAGTTTTTAAGTCATACTTACCATAACTTAATTAATTAGTCATAATAACTGCAGTTGCTGTTTGCTAAACATATGTAAAGATATATATTGTTAGGTACAGTCAATGATCCAATGACTACATTGAATTATTGATTGTGTAAGTTAATCCAAATTAAGTAATTAGTTTTACTATTTAATACATAATGTTGCCAATATATTATTGCATGTGCCCATGTAACATTGTGCGTGCTATTTAACTTAATGTTAAATATTAACATGTTGCTATATGTGAGATCCTATAATTGGCTCTGTGTCACTATTGATGTAGTTATTAGCATAGTTATAGCTGTTGGTTCTTCATGTAAATAAAATAATAATAATAATCAATCCATAAACCGGTATACTGTTCACTTCTTCTACAATAGCCCCAATGCCTGCTGCGACCGGTTCACGGGTGTCTATTGTTGCGCCTGTGAACGGGTTCCAGCAGGCGTTCTACATGACATTAAAACTCTCCAAAGGGCCTCTACGTGTTGGATCTATATCCCCACGCAAGCCTATCAAAAGACCGGGATTTATAGGCCCGTGAAGTCCAAAAAGGAGAAACAATAATAATAATAAAATGGAGACACTGTCTATAGAATAAGATCCTTTATGTATACCCATTTTTGTACAAGTAAATAATTTAATTTAATTACCGTTCATTTCATTTCATTTCATTTACGCTCCGTAGCGATCGAAACGCAACAGTTACTGTCGCACTAATATGTAAGAGTGATAAAGAGATACAAAGCGTTTCGTTGTCTAAGCGATAGCGATTGTATTGTAACCTTGGCTAGGCCGGCTGCTCATAAAAGTGGTGCGATCGAACCAATCGCAAAACAATGCACCTGACGGACGCTCCAGTGCAGTATTAGCAATTAGGCTACGGTGATAAGAATTTATCTACCCAACTATTATGAACACGCCATGATGAGTTCAAGAACCGTACATTATGACCACATAAAAATAGACTGTTTTGTTAGAACAAATTTGTTATCTGTATAAATGTTACTATTGCTAAATAATAACATCGATTTCGATAGTATTATTTCATTCCAATTTCGAACATCTTTGAAAAACAAAGAAATTTGGTTTGACCCCTATTCTAATATCAGTCGAGATGACGGTACGTTTTATTCGAAATGAAATGTCAGTGATTTTACACATCGGACGTATTATAATTATTCTTTATTTAACATCTATAAAAATATGATCAAATTATTAGTTAGGATATCCACAACGCAGGCTTTGTCAGGTGGCCCCAAATGCACATCCGCAACATGCTTCGTCCAAAACAAACCAATGATGATATCCGCAACAGGCTTCGTCATTTTTTTATACAATGAAGCAAAGTTAAATAAAGCAATTGTCAATTGCAAACAATTTTGACAAACCTTGCATGTTAGTTGGTATCTAACGATATGACAATCGACCCCAACTCTAGTTTATCTCTGAATTAATAAAAACTACGGATGCGTGACGTGCGTGAAAAAAGTTTTCATTTGGCGCCAATTAACGTAGTTTATTTTTTAATTAGTTTGTAAATAAAAAATTGAGAGTGGCTGTATCAGGGACACAGCCGCTATGGCTGACGTGAAACGTGGTGTGGACCACTAATGCGAAGGCCGAAGGCGAAGCGTCCAGGACATCAGTGCTTTAGCACAGAACAATAGTACAAGTGTCTAAATGCGAAGGCCGAAGGCCGAGCTCCGCGTAGGGCCGGAGGCCCGAAGCATCCAGGACATCAGTACTTTAGCACAGAACAATAGTACAAGTGTCTAAATGCGAAGGCCGAAGGCCGAACTTCACGTAGAGCCAAAGGCCTGAAGCGTCCAGGATGTTAGTGATCTAACACGGAACAATAGTACAAGTGTCTAAATGCGAAGGCCGAAGGCCCGAAGCGTCCAGGACATCAGCGCTTTAGCACAGAACAATAATACAAGTGTCTAAATGCAAAGGCCGAAGGCTGAGCTCCGCGTAGAGCCGAAGGCCCGAAGCGTCCAGAATGTTAGTGCTTTAACACAGAACAATACTACAAGTGTCTTAATGCGAAGGCCGAAGGCCAAGCTCCGCGTAGGGCCGAAGGCCTGAAGCGTCCAGGACATCAGTGCTTTAGCACAGAAAAATAGTACAAGTGTCTAAATGCGAAGGCCGAAGGCCGAGCTCCGCGTAGAGCCGAAGGCCCGAAGCGTCCAGAATGTTAGTGCTTTAACACAGAACAATACTACAAGTGTCTTAATGCGAAGGCCGAAGGCCAAGCTCCGCGTAGGGCCGAAGGCCTGAAGCGTCCAGGACATCAGTGCTTTAGCACAGAAAAATAGTACAAGTGTCTAAATGCGAAGGCCGAAGGCCGAGCTCCGCGAAGGGCCGAAGGCCCGAAGCGTCCAGGACATCAGTACTTTAGCACAGAACAATAGTACAAGTGTCTAAATGCGAAACCGAGGCTGAGCTCCGCGTAGAGCCGAAGGCCCGAAGCGTCCAGAATGTTAGTGCTTTAACACAGAACAATAGTACAAGTGTCTAAATGCGAAGGCCGAAGGCCGAGCTCCGCGAAGGGCCGAAGGCCCGAAGCGTCCAGGACATCAGTACTTTAGCACAGAACAATAGTACAAGTGTCTAAATGCGAAACCGAGGCTGAGCTCCGCGTAGGGCCGAAGGCCCGAAGTGTCAAGGATATTAGTGCTTTAACACAGAACAATAGTATAAGTGTGTAAATGCGAAGGCCGAAGGCCGAGCCCCGCGTAGGGCCGAAGTAGCGATGAAAATGAAATGGGGCCTTTGAAAGATACATGATCTTTCAAAGGCCCCTGTATTTTTCAATAAAATATAGTATCTTTCCTTGCGGATCTTCGATTGAATCTTTCGCAAGTTTAAGTTTTTTACATTATTATATACATTGTATTTTTCGCATTATTATATTATACTAGCTGTTGCCCGCGACTTCGTCCGCGTGGAATCTTATCTTCAACATTTTACATCTTTAGTAGGTACCTATAATTTTCATATCCAAGCAATGTTGAAATTAAGTACTTTTCTTTTTTAGCAAGTTGTATGAAGTTTTAAGTCAAGTGGATTTTGATGTTGGTTGCTGAAATTACTTTTCTTGTATTCTCATAATAGGTACTTGTACAAAACGCTGAAATTACTTTTATTGTCTTCTAATAATATACTTAAATACAAAGATTCAAGTCCCGCGCTCGAAAAAATATTTGATATCCATACAAACTTTCAACCCCTTTTTCACTACCTTAGGGGTTGAATTTTCAAAAATGCTGAAATTAGTTTTCTTGTATTTTGATAATATATCTTTTAACGAAGTTTCAAATTCGTAGCTGAAAAGAAAACTTTAACCCCATACAAACTTTCATCCCCTTTTTAACCCTGTTAGGGGATGAATTTTACAAAACGCTGAAATTACTTTTATTGTTTTCTAATATTATCTCCAAATACAAAGATTCAAGTCCCGCGCTCGAAAAATTTTTTGATATCCATACAATCTTTCAACCCCTTTTTCACCACCTTGGGGATGAATTTTCTAAAACGCTGAAATGAGTTTTCTTTTAGTTGAATTTGATACTATTTTACAAAGTTTCAAGTTCCTAACTTAAAATAAAATTTGCACCCGAAGACGAACTTTCATCCCTTTTTTAACCCCCTTAGGGGTTGAATTTCCAAAAACGTTGCAATCACTTTTTTTCTAATTGGCTATTATGCCTTTCTACGAAGTTTCAAAGCATTTGTAATGGATTAAAATTTTCAACCCCTTTTTAACCCTGTTAGGGGATGAATTTTACAAAACGCTGAAATTACTTTTCCTTTCTTCTAATAATATCCCTAAATACAAAGATTCAAGTCCACCACTTGAATTTTTTTTTTGATATCCATACAAATTTTCAACCCCTTTTTCACCACCTTAGGGGATGAATTTTCAAAAACGCTGAAATAAGTTTTCTTGTATTTTATTAATATATCTTTTTACAAAGTTTCAAATTCCTAGCTTAAAAGAAAACTTTAACCCCATACAAACTTTCATCCCCTTTTTAACCCCTTTCGGGGATGAATTTTGAAAAATCCTTTCTTTGTGGATCCCTAGATCTTATAAGGAATCTAGTTGCCAAATTTGGACTTTCTAATCCCAGTGGTTTGGGCTGTGCGTTGATTTAAGTCAGTCAGTCAGTCAGTCAGTCAGTCAGTCAGTCAGTCAGGTCTTTCACGTTTATATATATAGACTAGCTGTTGCCCGCGGCTTCGTCCGCGTGGACTCTTGAATATTTTACATCTTGTGTACCTATAATTTTCATCGATGCAAAATTTAAAATACAAACTTTTAATGCCCTTTTACCAAGTTTGAAGTTCCTAATTTGAAAGCTTGAAAAAAAATGTTTGATATTCATACAAACTTTCAACTTCTTTTGCACCACGTTAGGTGATGAATTTTCAAAAACGCTGAAATGAGTTTTCTTGTAATTTAATTTAATACCTTTTTGCAAAGTTTCAAGTTCCTAGCTTAAAATAAAATTTGCACCCCAAGACGAACTTTCATCCCTCTTTTAACCCCCTTAGGGGTAGAATTTCCAAAAACGTTGCAATTAGTTTTTTTGTAATCATCTATTACGCCTTTCTAAGAAGTTTCAAAGCTTTTGTAATGGATCCAAACATTCAACCCCTTTTTAACCCTGTTAGGGGATAAATTTTACAAAACGCTGAAATTACTTTTCCTGTCTTTTAATAATATCTCCAAACACAAAGATTCAAGTCCCGCGTTCGAAAAAAATTTTGATATCCATACAAATTTTCAACCCCTTTTTCACCACCTAAGGGGATGAATTTTCAAAACTGCTGAAATTATTTTTCTTGTATTTTAATAATATATCTTTTAAAGAAGTTTCAAATTCCTAGCTCAAAAAAAAACTTTAACCCCATACAAACTTTCATCCCCTATTTAACCCTTCAAAAACGCTGAAATTAGTTTTCTTGTATTTTAATAATATATATTTTTAAGAAGTTTCAAATTCCTAGCTTAAAAGAAAACTTTAACCCCATACAAACTTTCATCCCCTTTTTAATCCCCATAGGGGTTGAATTTCTCAAAATCGCTTCTTATTACTTGTACACTTTATAAATGCAATCTAGTGTGCAAATTTCAACTTTCTGGCTTTTATAGTTTCGGCTCTGCGTTGATGAATCTGTCAGTCAGTCAGGACACTTGCATTTATATATATAGACTAGCTTTTGCCCGCGACTTCGTCCGCGTGGAATCTTATCTTCAACATTTTACATCTTTAGTAGGTACCTATAATTTTCATATCCAAGCAATGTTGAAATTAAGTACTTTTCTTTTTTAGCAAGTTGTATGAAGTTTTAAGTCAAGTGGATTTTGATGTTGGTTGCTGAAATTACTTTTCTTGTATTCTCATAATAGGTACTTACCTATGCCCTTATACAAAGATTCAAGTTCCGCATTCCGCACTCACAAAATATCTGATCTCCATACAAGCTTTCAACCCCTTTCTCACCACCTTGGGGGATGATTTTCAAAAATGCTTGAATTAGTTTTCATGTTTTTTAATTTATTACCTTTTTTTCCAAAAAGTTAAAGTTCCTAGCTTAAAATTAAATTTACACCCCAAGACGAATTTTCATCCCCTAATTAGCCCCCTTAGGGATTGAATTTCCAAAAACGTTGCAATTACTTTTTTTTGTAATCGGCTATTATGTCTTTCTAAGAAATTTCAAAGCATTTGTAATGGATTCAAAATTTGAACCCCATTTTAACCATGTTAGGGGATGAATTGTACAAAACGCTGAAATTACTTTTATTGTCTTCTAATAATATACCTAAATACAAAGATTCAAGTCCCGCGCTCGAAAAAATGTTTGATATACATACAAACTTTCATCCCCTTTTTAACCCCCTTAGGGGTTGAATTTCCAAGAACGTTGCAATTACTTTTTTTTGTAATCGGCTATTATGCCTTTCTAAGAATTTTCAAAGCATTTGTAATGGATTTAAACTTTCAACCCCTTTTTAACCCTGTTAGGAGATGAATTTTAAAAAACGCTGAAATTACTTTTCCTGTCTTCTAATAATATCCCTAAATACAAAGATTCAAGTCCCACACTCGAAAAAATGTTTGATATCCATACAAACTTTCAACCCCTTTTTCACCACCTTACGGGTTGAATTTTCAAAAATGCTGAAATTAGTTTTCTTGTATTTTGATAATATATCTTTTAACGAAGTTTCAAATTCGTAGCTGAAAAGAAAACTTTAACCTCATACAAACTTTCATCCCCTTTTTTAACCCTGTTAGGGGATGAATTGTACAAAACGCTGAAATTCCTTTTATTGTCTTCTAATAATATACTTAAATACAAAGATTCAAGTCCCGCGCTCGAAAAAATGTTTGATATCCATACAAACTTTCAACCCCTTTTTCACTACCTTAGGGGTTGAATTTTCAAAAATGCTGAAATTAGTTTTCTTGTATTTTGATAATATATCTTTTAACGAAGTTTCAAATTCGTAGCTGAAAAGAAAACTTTAACCCCATACAAACTTTCATCCCCTTTTTAACCCTGTTAGGGGATGAATTTTACAAAACGCTGAAATGACTTTTATTGTTTTCTAATATTATCCCCAAATACAAAGATTCATGTCCCGCGCTCGAAAAATTTTTTGATATCCATACAAACTTTCAACCCCTTTTTCACCACCTTGGGGATGAATTTTCTAAAACGCTGAAATCAGTTTTCTTGTAGTTGAATTTGATACTTTTTTACAAAGTTTCAAGTTCCTAACTTAAAATAAAATTTGCACCCGAAGACGAACTTTCATCCCCTTTTTAACCCCCTTAGGTGTTTAATTTCCAAAAACGTTGCAATCACTTTTTTTCTAATTGGCTATTATGCCTTTCTACGACGTTTCAAAGCATTATTTGTAATGGATTAAAATTTTCAACCCCTTTTTAACCCTGTTAGGGGATGAATTTTACAAAACGCTGAAATTACTTTTCCTTTCTTCTAATAATATCCCTAAATACAAAGATTCAAGTCCACCACTTGAATTTTTTTTTGATATCCATACAAACTTTCAACCCCTTTTTCACCACCTTAGGGGATGAATTTTCAAAAACGCTGAAATAAGTTTTCTTGTATTTTATTAGTATATCTTTTTACGAAGTTTTAAATTCCTAGCTAAAAAGAAAACTTTAACCCCATACAAACTTTCATCCCCTTTTTAACCCCCTTAGGGGATGAATTTTGAAAAATTCTTTCTTAGTTGATCCCTAGACCTTATAAGGAATCTAGTTGCCAAATTTGGACTTTCTAGTCCCAGCGGTTTGGGCTGTGCGTTGATTTAAGTCAGTCAGTCAGTCAGTCAGTCAGTCAGTCAGGTCTTTCACGTTTATATATATAGATTATGAATAGTGACTCGGAACGTATTATTGGCTCTCATACAAACAGGTGACTTTTCATTCCGCTCAGACTATATTTCAATATCAGTTAACTAAAGAGGTTGAAATTATCAATTCTGACGAAATACTTTTAATCTATGCTCTAGGTGACATGACACGTCATCTATCTATCTATCTATACATATAATAAAGCTGTAGAGGGTAGAAAGTCTGTACATGGAAGATATTTGAAAAAAAGTTGGCTGGGGATACTTAGAATCGATAACAGAACACGTTCCAACAGTTTTTAGAATTTTTGTCTGTTTATCTGTTTGTCTGTTTATCTGTTTATCTGTTTGTCTGTTTATTTGAACGCGCATCACGTGAAAACGGCTGAACGGATTTTGATGAAAACTTTACTAATCTATCGAGAAAATCTCCGGCCAGGTTATAGGCTATAAAAACTCAACCCCTAAAAGGGGTAGGTAGCCACAACACCCGCTTGATTTAAGTTTGCCACTGAATCTTATGGCGCTACTTAGGAAGGAGGGGCAAACTTTTTTCAAATATATGCTACCACTATTGAGTACCCTGGTAAACTAACAGATGGCGCTGAATTTAATACAAGTGACATGAATAGCCACCGAGGAAGGTTTTTGCCAAATTAACTCTAAGTTTAGATGAGGAGGTACGGACATGGACAACAAATTTAATTGAATAATTATGTCGATTTAAAAATATACAACAAAATTAAACGACAGTAAATTAATTACCCCTCATTGCAGTGACATCTTTTTCACGACTACCCAAAAAAAAGTGAGAGAGAGTGTATTGTGTTTTCAGCGTTCGTGTTTGTATGTGTATATATTTATTTATCTGGGTTTCACTCTCTCTCACTCTTTTGCGGTTCGGCGTTAGGTTATATGCGAGGCCTTCTGCCTTACGGCAAAGTTGATCTTCTGCCTTAATTACACTTGGGCGTGGATCCAAGCTTTCCTCTTTCGCAGCTGGGCCTACTGCCTTGCTCACACTTCGCCAATTCAATTCTCTTGGTCAATTACAAGCTCTGCTTTCTTGCATCTTTTATGCATGAAAACAACCTCGCTGAAATCCTTAAATATCGAGCCCTATGCGAAGCTAGGCTGGTAGAAAACTGTCCCATCCCTTCTTTGTATGAAATCCTGGATTCGCGCCTGGTTGGGACTAAAAGTAAAATTGCGTATATCGAAAAATTTTCTCGCTCGCTTCGCTCGCGTTTTTAATATCTTTCTAAGTTATGATAAAGGTGACATTCGGGTGGCGACTGCAGCAGCATTACTCTGTTGCAACGTTACTGTCAATTTTCGTCATAAAATTATGTGACCGATTTCCATACTAAAAGTAAAAATGTACAACTGTCTATCATATTGCGTTTTTATATCTAAAAAATTTCGCGCTCGCTTCGCTCGCGTTTTCAATCACTTTCTAAGATCTGATAAAGGTGACGTTCGGGTGGCGACTACAGCAGCATTACTCTGTTACAACGTTACTGCTGCAGCACTGTCAATTTTCGTGATAAAATGATGTGACTGATTTCCATACTAAAAGTAAAAATGTACAACCGTCTATCAAATTGCGTTTTTATATCGAAAAATTTTAAATTACATTCTAACCTAAGATATGATAAAGGTGACATTCGGGTGGCGACTGCAGCAGCATTAGGTACTCTGTTGCAACATTACTGCTGCGGCACTGTCAATTATCGAGATAAAATAATGTGACTGATTTCCATTCTCAGCTGTGATGCGGCAATGAACTGCACTCAATTTACCAAAAAAAATAATGTAAACTTAATGACCTTAGGGAGAGGGGGCACCATGGTCTAGAAATGCTTAGGGCATTAAAATATCTTAATCCGGCACTGCTTCGGAGTTAACCCGACGTACGTGTCGCGCTGTACGCGTTCCAAAGCCGGGCGCCTTCGGCGCCCTCATACTAAAAGAATCTGGCGTAGCCCGACAACGTGGCGCGCTGCACGCGGTCCAAAGCCAGGCGAATTTGACTTTCTCATACTAAAAGAGACGTACGTGACACGCTGTATGGTTACCAAAGCCGGGCGCCTTCAGTGCCCTCAAACTCAAAGAGTCGGGCGTAGACCGATGTACTTGACACACCGTGCGTGTTCCAAAGCCGGGCGCCTTCGGCGCCCTCATACTCAAAGCGTCGGGAGTAGACCGACGTACGTGCTGACACGCTGTACGCGTTCCAAAGCAGGGCGCCTTCGGCGCCCTCATACTAAAAGTCAGGTGTAGACCGACGTACGTGACACGCTGTACGCATTCCAAAGCCGGGCGCCTCCGGCGCCCTCATACTCAGTGCGTCGGGCGTAACGTACGCGTTTCAAAGCTGGGCGTCTTCGGCGCCCTCATACTAAAAGAGTCGGGCGTAGACCGACGTACGTGACACGCTGTACGCTTGCCAAAGTTGGGCGCCGAAGGCACCCTCATACTCAAAGCGTCGGGCTACGCCCGACGCACGTGGCACGCTGTACGCGTTCCAAAGCCGGGCGCCTTCGGCGCCATCATACTAAAAGTGTCGGGCGTAGACCGACGTACGTAATACGCTGTACGCGTTCCAAAGCCGGGCGCCTCCCTCATACTCAAAGCGTCGGGCGTAACCCGACGTACGTGACACGCTGTACGCTTGCCAAAGTCGGGAGCCGAAGGCACCTTCATACTCAAAGCATCGGGCTAAGCCCGACGCACGTGGCGCGCTGAATGCGGTCCAAAGCTAGGCGACTTCGACTTTCTCATACTAAAAGCGTCGGGCGTAGTTGGACTACTACAAATCGCGCTCTAAAAAGTATGAAACAATAAGATAGAATTATTTTAAAAAATTATCATGCAGGAAATTATAAATGTTATTATTTTTTGAATAAAAAATACAGCGTAATGTAATTTACAATTTTTTATATATTTAGCAGCTTACTGACACAAACCGAATTCTACGCGGGCGGAGCCGCGGGCACAGCTAGTTATTAAATAAACATGTAAAATACACAGTATAAAACAGGTATTATACGTGTATGATTGTATTTGTCAGACAAACGTCAGTTTTTTTTTTTCGAAAGTTACATGTATTTTATAGGAAAGATACAAAGTATATGTATAGTAATCTTAGTTAGGTACTTTCTGATGTACCTATGGGTAAAACATATTTTAGAAAAGGTCACTTCTGTGGACAATACTATAAAAGGTAACGACTGTGGTTCATATATATCTCGAGTACTGAATAAAATATTCCTCCTGTAAAGGTGCTGCGTAAAAAAATACTTTTAGATTCCCTTAAATTTGCGATGGCTACACGAAAGACACGAACTAGTTTGCTATAAAACGTGTATTACCCGTATAAAATATCTATTCTCGTAATTTTGGTGTGTTATTTACAAACAAATTGTACCTAATCGTTAAATTCATTACTCCAAAATGAATTGATCATTTAATTAAATAGGTGTGACGCTGTAATTAATTTTTCTTAATAATAAAATAAGCTTTCGCATTTAAACACTTGTACTATTGTTCTGTGTTAAAGCACTAACATCCTGGACGCTTCGGGCCTTCGGCCCTACGCGGAGCTCGGCCTTAGGACTTCGCGTTTAGACACATACTATTGTATTGTGTTAATGGACTAACATCCTTGACGCATCGGGCATTCGGCCCTTCGCCAAGCTCGGCCTTCGGACTTCGCATTTAGACACTTGTACTATTGTTCTGTGCTAAAGCACTGATGTCCTGGACGCTACGGGCCTTCGGCCTTACGCGGAGCTCGGCCTTCAGCCTTCGCATTTAGACACTTGTACTATTGTTCTGTGCTAAAGGACTGATTTCCTGGATGCTTTGGGCCTTCGCCCCTTCGCGGAGCTCGGCCTTCGGCCTTCGCATTTAGACGCTTGTACTATTGTTCTGTGCTAAAGCACTAACATCATGGACGCTTCGGGTCTTCGGCCCTACGCGGAGCTCGTCCTTCGGCCTTCGCATTTAGATACTTGTACTATTGTTCCGTGTTAAAGCACTGACATCTTGGACGCTTCGGGCCTTCGGCCCTACGCGGAGCTCGGCCTACGGCCTTCGCATTAGCGGTCCACACCACGTTTCACGTCAGCCATAGCGGCTGTGTCCCTGATACAACCTCTCTCAATTTTTTCCTTTTGAGGTACTGAACCCTAAAAATGTCCAAAAAAAATGCTCGACAAAAAAAAAATAATTCATCATAAAATTTTACGAGAATTGGGTTGAAAATTGCGATCTGCAGAGCAGAACATTCGGACATACGAAATCATATTGTGCAAACTGAACGAAGAACTTCGCTAACGCTTCGGTCCAAAACAAACAGAAATTGGTTGCTATTTTCCTTTGTTCCACTCATACAACCAAGTTTGATAACTGGTTACTAACTAGACGCACTATTTCTTCCGCGGAGATAAACAGTTATGTGAGTGGAAGTCTAATTCCATTTTTTTAACCGAATTTTGCTACTAGTTGTCTAGGGGGAAAGTATCTTCAGCGAAGAAAACTAGTTGTCTGAGTGGAATTGTTCTTCCACGTTCGTAACCGAGTGTGATAAGGTAGTTGTCCAGGGGGAACGTACTTTCCGCGTAAAAAACTGGTTAACAACATGGACTAAGATGTTCTTGAACGTAACCGAGACCAAACCAAAACCTATACTTGGCTAGTTGGTGCCATTTGATAGATCTTATTTTATTTTAATGAAATGTGAGTATAATAAAATACGTGGAATTATAATAAGCTGCTAAAACATAAAAATGTGACAGTATTTACAGAAATTTTATCACCTTGTTTGAGGCCACCGTGTGCGAAAATTAAGGCACAAAACTGACGCAAAATACCTGAAGTAGTAAGATAAAGCAAAAACGGTTCTTTATATACTACATTTACACTAGTAATACATGCTAATCAATAATTCAAATCGATTGTAAGTTTCCAAATCGATTATTGACAAAATAAAAATGCCACCTACAACGAGTGTCTGTGCGGGGTGCGGTAGCGCCTTTCCAAAGAGAAATGAATATCTGGCATGCTCCATATGTAAACTGATATATGATTTAGCGTGCGCAAACATAGACCCTAAGACTTTTGCTGCCATGAGCACCCAACACAAGGCTTTATGGAAGTGCCAAGAATGCTGCTGCAGGCAACCAAAAACAGACAACACTAACACACCAGTCCGCCTCGCAGCGGCCAGCGCCGCAGCCGCAGCTCCAGCGGGAGGGAGTTCTGAACCTCTGAAGAAAAAACAACCATCAACAGCACCTGCGCTCGTTCCGGAACCCAGCAGCAACCAAGGAGTAGAAGAAGACACGCGACCCGATCCGCTTTCATCCCTAACCGCTGAGATCCAGCTGATGCGTTTGGACATGAGCAAGATGAACCTTAATCTGCAAAACATCAACTCAAAGCTAGATAAGTGTAACGATAGTTTGGCGGACCTAGAAAATCGTTTAGTTCAGTCCGATATCCGCATTCGAGCTCTCGAAGAACGTGATGCTGAAAACGACCTCCTTAAGCAAAGAATCTCTCAGCTCGAAAACCAGCTAAATGCACAAGCACAAGACAGATTATGCAATGAGATAGAGATAATTGGCGTGAACGAGTTCCCAAACGAAAATAAAATACACATTGTCCTTACTACTGCAATAAAAATGGGCCTTAATCTGACTGAAGAAGACCTGGACTTCGTAACTCGCATTGGTCCTCGGGGAACTAAGTTACCAGAGTCGGAGGGCAGGCTTCCACGCCCGTTAGTGGTAAAATTTGTTCGCCGCGCCAAGAGAAACGAATTTTTGAAGACCGCCAAAAGCAGACGGAACTTAGTCACGAATGCTATAGAAATTAATGGCCCCAGAAGAAAGCTGTATTTCAATGAACGGCTCACCAAAGAAAATCGGGAGTTAATTCGTGACTCTAGGCTGCAGTCTAATAAGGCCGGATGCAAGTTCTGCTGGACCAGAAATGATAGTATATTCATTCGCAAGAAGGAGGGCTGCCCTGAAGTTCCGATTCGGAGCGCCGAAGATCTTGAACGATGCCTCGGAGCGACATCTGCTGCGATACCCGCCCCCACCGAGCAAATCTTGGACGCCGGCGCCTCGACCTACGTTTCCGAAGAAAATTTTCGCAGTTCGTAATTGTTCAATTTTTCTGTTTAATGTAACACTTCTCTATCCTCTTTGCGTGATAGTTAATATTTCACAGTTTTTAACACAAACACCTTACACATACTCTAACACGCACACAATTAATAATGCTATCAGCCTCATCACACACTCATATAAGGTTATGACTACGATCAACAATACATTCCTATGTCCTCTACCAAATCCAACCCCGATAGCTCGCTGCTCAGACAGTAAATGGCAGGAACAAATTCTTAAGCGATTGTATCCTGAGTTTCAACTATACGATACCGGGTGACATTGACATTTTGATTTCAGATATTGATCAGGATGATACGCCCTACCATGTCATTGACTGCCCAGAGTCATGCGAGCTTTATATTGATAAAAAAATTTAACCTGAAAGTACTAACTTACAATATAAGGATTCTTCAAAAGAACTTTGACCAATTTTTAGGGTTCCGTACCTCAAAAGGAAAAAACGGAACCCTTATAGGATCACTCGTGCGTCTGTCTGTCCGTCCGTCTGTCACAGCCAATTTGCTCCGAAACTAAGTTTAAGGACCAATTAAGTTGAAATTTGGTACACATATGTAAGTCTGTGACCCAAAGACGAATATGTAACGTCAACAAATGAATTTTAAACATAAAGGCTACTTTTGGGGGGTAAAAGATAAAATTTAAAAACAAAGTTTTGCAAACTATGTCGTGTTACATATCAAACGAAAGAGCTCATTGTGAGAATCTGAAATATATTTTTTTTATAAATTTACAATAAAAAATTTAGAAGTTATTCAAGAAATAAGACAAAAAATTACCATTCCCCCCCCCCTCTATCTCCGAAACTACAGGGTTTAAAATTCTGAAAAAATTACTCATAATAGTCCTTTACCTAACGATGACAGGAAAACCTGTTAGAAATCTACAGTCAAGCGTGAGTCGGATGTAAGAACAAAAATGCTGTTTAGGTTTTTTAGGGACACAGCCGCAATGGTTTAAGTGAACGTGATGTAGACAGCTATTTGCGAAGGCCCTAGGCCGATATCCGCATAAGGCCGAAGGCCCGAAGCGTCCCGAAGAGGCGTGCCATTCCGACTCACGCTTGAAGCTAACTTCAAGCATGAGTCGGAATGACGACAAAAAATGCGACTATAGTTAGATCGTAAAAAGTCTGCAGCGATTTTGATAGCCCACGCAGTGCAAGTGTCATATTAAACGTCAAACTTCTATGAAATTATGACGCATTAATAACACTTACACTGCGTGGGCTATCATATCCGCTGCAGACTTTTATTGGTGTGACTATAGGCTGTATCTGGCACACAGCCGCATTGGTACAAGTGTAGGTACTGATTGATTAGGTTACTATTGTTACGTGTTTTAAAAAGCACTAAACAGGGTGGCCAAAAATTAACTAAGTGTATTCCCGTTGCCAACGTGCAACCCCGAAATTGCGAGGAAAAATTTGGCTGTTTCATACATTTTGGCTGGTCCGTTTTCTACGGGAGGATACATTTTTTTCGCGATTTCGGGGTTGGGGTCCCATAGTAAAACTTGTAAAGCTCAGTATAATCCGAAAACCTCCCCGGCTACGGGAATGCACTTATTTTTTGGCCACCCTGTAGGTATTATCTCTCTTCGGCCTTTTAAAACACTTGCGGAAGTTGTCAGGAAGCGTGACTCGTCGGACGCTCCGAGCTATCAGCCCTAGGCGGAGCTCGGTCTTCAGTCTTCGCATTTGGACACCTTGTATTACTGTTCGGCATTTAATCTTCCTATCTAAGCTACTTTGCATAGTTGCAGAGATAATATAAGCCACCACGCCAGAAAACTTCATGTTACATCTGGTTTTTGATTGACCCATTCGGGTTTTTCAAGACGTTTCACTCACGTCACGTTTGATGTACAAAAAAAAATTTTTGAAAATTGTGTGATGTACGGAACCCTTGAAACGCGAGTCCGAACTCGCACTTGACCAGTTTTTAATATCTTTAACAAGACGGATGTAATTTTCCTGACGGAATGTTGGCTCAATGATGGATCGAAAATACCACAGCTAGATGGATTTCAGTCGTTCCGAACACACAAATCTAGCCGGTGGTGTTGTCATGTACGTAAATAAATCATGGATGCCACAAGTCTCTGAGCCTACTTTTCGAGATGCCGATTGCCTACATGTTGCAGTCAAAAATCGATTTGATATTCTGGGCATATATCGGTCACCATCGTTCAATGACACCATACATTTTTGCAACTCGCTTATGTCTGCAGTACAATCAATAAAACGATCCCCCTGCGTGACAGTTGCAGGAGATATAAATATCAACACACTGTCAGATAATATCTCACAACTTGGCACATGCGCGAACTACCTATGTATGTTAGCAGAACTAGACTTTAAGCAAACAGTGACCAAGCCTACCCGTGGCGATTCTTGTCTGGACCACGTTCATGTCACTGCAAGATTGCCGGCGGCAACGGTCGTTTGTAAGTCAGACATCACATACCACGATCTGATTGTGATAGGTATAAGCACAAAAGCGTCAAAACAAAACCAAAACAAACGATTTGTGAAGAAAATTGATACTGAAGGCGTTGAGAATGAACTCCGAAACATCGACTGGTCCAGAGTTACTTCCGCACTCACAATGCAAGAAGCTGTTAATGCCTTCAATCGACTGCTGCTTGACGTTATTTCTAAGCACTCATCATATGTAGCCATTAGCCGGTCCAAGTTTACGATTAAGCCCTGGATGACCCCCGGGCTTATACGGTGCTCAAGGCATAGAGATCATTTCCATCAAAAATGCCGCAAAAATCCAAATGATCAAATCCTGAAACAAATTTACATCCGCTACAAAAAATTTCACAACGGGCTTCTACGGAAACTAAAATATAACTACGAATCAGCCGAGCTAGAAGAAAATAAGAATAACCCAAAAAAACTCTGGAATTCAATCAAGAATATCACTTACACGAAGAAAAATGTACAAAAGCCAACCGATCTGACGCAAATTAAGAGTACAGTTGGCGAATCTCTCGATTACTGTAACCAGTTCTTCGCAAGAGTTGGTGAAAGGCTGGCCAACGATGTACTTAAAACCACTAACAAAACTCAAGAGGACCTTGCGCGTGAAAGGTCATCAAATGTTTCTCCGCCTCAATCTCTGTTCTTTATTGCAGCCAGCGAATCAGAGGTTGAGTCGATAATAAATAGCCTGAAACCTGATAGCTCTCCTGGTCTAGACGGGATCACAAATCGTCTGCTAAAGGCTATCAAAAGCTACATTATCACTCCCCTTACACACATTTTCAACCTTAGTTTGTCCGAGGGTATCTTTCCTGATGTTTGGAAAGAGGCGGCGGTCATACCAATATACAAAACAGGGGACAAATGTAACCCTAGCAATTACAGACCAATTTCTTTGCTCGGGGCTCTCTCAAAAATCCTAGAAAAATTGGTCAGTAAACGCTTGGTCAGTTTCCTAGAAAAATGTAACATAATCTCAAATCGGCAGTTTGGCTTTCGCGAAAAAAGGTCGACTGAAGACGCAGTGGTACTCATGACAAACTTAATATCAGGATACCTCGACAATAACGAAAGCTGCATCGGTGTCTTCCTGGACCTAACCAAGGCGTTCGACACTGTCTCAATCCCAATTCTATTAAAAAAACTAGAACTCTAACTACTGTGAACTAGGTGTGAGAGGGATCGCCTTGAAATGGTTTAGCAGCTATCTGTCAGGCCGAACACAGCGAGTCAAGATAGTCCAAGACATAAGTAACCATATGGAAATCGGTTTCGGAGTCCCGCAGGGTAGTGTATTGGCTCCTATATTATTTAATGTTTACATTAATGACATAGCTTCAGGCAATTTACCCAATGCTGATATAATTTGCTATGCCGACGACACGGCAATTATCTTCCACGATCGCAGCTGGACAAATGTTGCTGAAGCCGCAGAGAGAGGGCTGGGTTTTGTAGCTGACTGGCTAAAACGCAGCTTGCTTACACTCAACACTACAAAAACAAAACTCATATGTTTTCATAAAACAAAAGCCTCAGCTCCTACTATTTCACCCAGTATCAAAATGCACACTTGTAACCGAACCCAATCACCAACATCTTCCTGTTCTTGCCAGCCGATCGACAGGGCTACTTCCGTAAAATATCTTGGGGTAGTAATTGACGAGAAGCTGGATTTCAAGGAGCACATAAAAACCAGAGCAAATCGGGTACGCAAACTAATTTACGTTTTCAAAATTTTACGTAACTCCGCAAACAAATCATTGCTCAGAACAGTCTACATTAGCATCTGCCAATTTGTACTAGCATACTGCATAACTGCTTGGGGCGGAGCATGCAAAACCTGCTTGATTACTCTGGAGAGGGTGCAACGTGCTGTCATCAAGGTCTCCCTTCGAAAACCAATTAGATACCCTACCAAACTAGTGTACAGCGATATGGATGTCCTCAGTGTTCGTGGTATTTTTATCCTCCGTGTGGTGTCAAGGATTCACGGAGAAGTCTTGAAGTCCCCCAACTACGACTGCATGCTACAAAAATGCACGTTTAAAGTCCCAGTTCCCCCGACTTATCGGCTTTCGCTCAACGTCTGCCTAACTTCATCCATCCGTTTGTCTACAACAAAGTCAACACTAAAATCCTCATCAAAAAACGTATTTAACTGATTTGCAAGACCGAAGTGATCCCATAAGTGTTCCGTGAACAAAGTTTTGTACGGAACACTAAAAATTGTCTGTTAGGGAAGTTCTGAAAAAAATATCTTCATGGCTCAGATCCTTTTCCTACGAGGACATAGAAGAACTTGTAAAAGTGGATAAATAACCACTTTTTCTTTTCACATACACACACACACACACACATACATTTATATATATATACACACACACAAACACACATTCACTAGCAACAATTAACTTGATTGAGTCGCACGCGATGGATAAGTTTAAATTTTATCTAGGTTAATTTAGTTTTATTGTAATTTAAGAATCTTTCGTTTTTTTAAGTCATTTATTGTAAAAATGTAAAAGTAATATATGTTAGTATTTCCTCTTCCTTGGATTTAAGTTTCAATTGTATAAACTCACTTGAGTCTGGGTTACCTACGAGACAGGCGAAGCCTAGTGTAGGAACCAAGAGCAACCTGATATAATGTATTTCTTAGCTGAGGTACCTACACTTTGTCAAATTGTACATAATTAGGATAATCTTAGCACCCCTGAAAATGTTTTTGTATATTACCTACAATAAATGTTTGTGTATTTGTGTATTTTGTGTATTTAATCTCCTCAAATAATGCATTAGAATCTATTGCTGCGCGGCGGCGCGAGTTACTTTGATAGAACACATAGAAAATCCGTATAGAACGTATGACGGCTGCTTGACAATCCCAAGTTCCTATTGCTAATTAGGTACATGCTATCTATCTTAGTTGGGTACTTTTTGATGGACCTATGGGTAAAAGTAAAACATATTTTAGAACAGGTCACTTCTGTGGACAATACTATAAAAGGTAAAGACTGTGGTACATTATATATCCCGTTTTTCTCATTTGAGTCTCAAGTACTGAATAAAATATTCCGGCTGTAAAGGTGCTGCGTAAAAAATTGGTTTTAAGCAGGCCACTGACGAGCCTTCCAAATGGACGCCGTTACAATGGATTCATCCAAATGGACGGCATCCTAATATTAAACATTGTACGTTTTTGACATTCACGGACAGATTTTGGATTGCAGCCACGCAATTTGGACTGTTGGAAGGCTCGTCAGTGGCCACCTTTAGATTCCCTTAAATTTGCGATGGCTACAGGAAAGACATGAACGGGTTTGCTATAAAACGTGTATTACCCGTTTAAAATATCTATTCTCGTAATTTTGGTGTGTTATTTACAAAAAAAATTGTACCTAATCGTTTCATTCATTACTCCAAAACGAATTGATCATTTAATTAAATAGGCGCGACGCTGTAATTAATTATTATAAAATTACCCATCAAATGATGTATTCAAGTTCATTTAGATACAGTCTGCGGTATACGAACTTCTAGATATTCACAAGTACTAGACACGTACTAGATCCATTCCAGATACGTTGTAGTTTAGATATTAACTAGTTCTCTTTTGCAGCGCAATTCGGGCAACCAATGTCACTTTTACGTTAGATAGAGTAAGATATCTATTAGATGTGAATTGAATCTCAAAAGGCTGAGCTCTACGTAGGGCCGAAGGCACGAAGCGCTCAGGATGTCAGTGCTTTAACACAGAACAATATTACAAGTGTCTAAATGCGAAGGCCGAAGGCCGACCTCCGCGTAGGGCCAAAGGCCCGAAGCATCCAGTCTGTCAGTTCTGTGTTTAACCACTGACATCCTGGACGCTTTGGGCCTTCGGCCCTACGTGGAGCTCGGCCTTCGGCCTTCGCATTGACACTTGTACTATTGTTCTGTGATAAAGCACTGACATCCTGGACATTTCGAGCCATCGGCCCTATGCGGTAATTGGCCTTCGGCCTTAGACATTTATACTATTGTTCTGTAATAAAGCACTAACATCCTAGACGCATCGGGCCTCCGGCCCTACGCGGACCTCGGCCTTCGGCCTTCGCATTTAGACGCTTGTACACACAGCACCAGAGAAATGTATCCACCCCAAGTTTAGGTCTACAACCGTACACAAATTTCGACACTATCAGGTAGATGCATCTTTGGTCAAATTGTAAGACCCCTTGCTTCACATTCAAGAGGTTATGGGTTCGTGCCCCGCCGTGAAGATATCGTTTTGTATGTTTGTTTTTCATTTTATTCCGTTTCATCTTTTTTTGTTAAAATAAACGTATTAATAAGCTTAATTATAAGTCGTATTTATAGTTAATGCAAAATAAAAGAACAGACAGTTGAAATATATTTCTTTATTTACTTAAGTATACCTCTAGTAGGTATGCATTGGAAGAAATAATTCATATTATTATTATTTATAATATGTATAAGCGTGATCAGTCATATACCTACTTTATTTTAATGTTAATTACATTTAAATTACATTTTTTAAATGCTAATAAGCACCGGCATGGATCCTGTAACGCTAATAATAGGGATATACCTAATAGGATTGTTTATATAATTACATTATTTCTTTCTTCAAATAACATACATACATATTTAAGTAGGGATTTTACCTAAATAAAACATATGAAACAGAAGACAGTAATTTATACAGTATTCCCTCATTTCTTGTAATACAACTGTCAAATAATATACAACTATCAGGTATTTGTTGGTATTTTTTTCCCCAAAACGAATTGAAATGTTATTATATGTAAACACAATAACTTGGTTAATTGTTCATAATTCACAAAGACTCGCATAGATTTGAGTTTGCGTAACAAAATTATCACATCACTTTTTTTCTTTCGTGCAACGAACTTTATAAGTTCTGTAATTTAAAACCTTAAACTTGTTTTCTCCATTTACAAAATATAGAAACGGCATACAAATACCAAATTTCTTAGGAATAATCCTTTTTTTTAAATTCCGTATCTTAAACTGTATTTTATATGAGAGAATCAGCATGTCAACTACAAGTTAGGTAGCTAACAATTTACATCTTTCGTATTTATTACAGTTTTAGACTCATTAAGAAACCTACACAACACTGAATAAACTATAAAATGATACTCGTAATTTGCATGAAATTTAGTTTGCGTTATTGTTTGTAATGAAATAGATAGATTCACATTGATTATGAATTTCTGAGCATTTAATATTATTACTAAGCATCAAAAAAACTTTTTAATTGTGATTATTTATCATGGTGCCCATTTAAACAAGAATCTAAAACGTATATTTATAATGTATTATTCCGAGGAATAAATGTAAAAAAAACAACTAAGTATACCTTATTAAGTAAGTAGTAAGTTAGTACCTGGTTTGTTAGTGCACGACACCTTGCACTTTGTGACTATGCGCTGAAACTTGGCACAGTTGATTCTTAGCTGGTCTTGAGCAGAAACAGACCGGTAGACATCGAGAACCACGTCTGATTTAGTGGGGGGAGGGGGAGAAGTTCGACGCCGCCGCGCTTCACTTGGAGCAACATTTCTCTAAAACTATACCTATTAGGGCATGTGATATATCATTTTCGGATAAATTAAGGATGAGGAATCTAGTTTTGGAACAAAAACAATGCACTTTCTGATAAAAAAAGCATAAAGTAGAAAAGACTAAAAAACGTATGTTTGAATTTTTCATAATTACCAAATTTTTAAAGTGTAGCAGGAATCTGAAATTAAAAATATAGTTGTAAAGCTACACTTATTACGTTTAAGAGAATATATAGTTTATTACACAAAACTATTGATAAATGGGAGATAAAAAGTAATATTAAGCGTGTGAGTGATCTCAATATAAAATATTATTAAGGTGGGAAAGTTAATTAAAATTTGTTCTACAATCGTTTATTTTTTTTAGTTTTTCATAAATAACTCGTAAACGGTAGCCCACAGCAAAAAATATATTTTACGTAAATAATCTGTTACAGATTTCTTACAAAATAAGTGCTACTTTTTTTCGCTAGGATGAGTATTTTAAAAAAAATTGAAGAGAGAAAATAAATTGTAAGGTCCCCTTTTTTATTCATTCGTAAATAATTCGTAAACGATGGCCAATAGCATATTTTTTTTTATTAGAGAAAATAAATCTGAGGTCCTCTTTTTAAATATTGACCCTAGCGAAAAAGTTTGAATAACCTTTTTTGTAGGAAATTTGATGTAAATTATTCATGTAATAAAACATGTTTTGCTATTGGCCATCGCTTACGAGTTATTTACGAATTACTAAAAAAGGGGACCTAAGTATTTATTTTCTCCCTCCAATATTTTTTTTAAATATTGATGGTAGCGAAAAAAAGTAGCACTTATTTTATAAGAAATCTGAAACAGATTATTTACGTAAAATTTTTTTTTTTGCTGTGGGCTACCGTTTACGAGTTATTTACGAAAAACAAGAAAAATAAACGATTGTAGAACAAATTATAAGTAACTTTCCCATATTAATAATATTTTGTATTGAGATCACTCTGACCCACGCTTAATATTATTTTTTATCACTCATTTATCAACAGTTTTGTATAATAAACTATATATTTTCTTAAACGTAATAAGTGTAGCTTTACGACTATATTTTTTTTTAATTCCTGCTACACTTAAAAAAAATTGGTAATTATGAAAAAATCTAAAATACGTTTTTAATCTTTTCTACTTTATGCTTTTTTTTTTGTTAGAAAGTGCATTGTTTTTGTTCCAAAACTAGATTCCTCATCCTCAATTTATCTGAAAATGATATATTACATGCCCTAATAGGTATAGTTTTAGAGAAATATTGCTCCAAGTGAAGCGCGGCAGCGTCGAACTTCCCCCCTCCCCCCCACTAAATGAGAGGTGGCTCTCTTCGGCTCCCGGTCTGTATCTGCTCAAGACCAGCTAACAATCAACTGTGCCAAGTTTCAGCGCATAGTCTCAAAGTGCAAGGTCCCCACACAACGGTGTGCAGCTCGGAGTAATTAACAATGGAGCCGCCATTAACAGGCGTTCCCCTCTGTCGAAAATAGGCGGCCAATGGTCAACTATATGTATGGACTGACGTTTATCTGACATGACACCTATACATTTGATGTGCCCCTCCCCCGCAAAAAACGGCAGACTATTTTGTACCGAAAATTTTAGACATGGCGTCTCCATTTGTTAATTACTCCGAGGTGTGCAGTAACAAACCAGCTATAGGATAACAATTTCCATCTCTTCTTAAATTATTAATTTAAACATAAAATAAGTGAAACATGAATCCAATAGGTCAAACGATTCTTATACTTAATAACGTAGAGGATAACCATCGTTCTCGTATACTAGTTGAAGCCGACTTGACATGCTTGCGACCATGTTCGCGCATGCGTTACTATTTCGCATCAGCTCCCACGTTCTGTATACCTCTTCGTTTAAATTTTGTTTCGTCCGGATTTCAGTGGAGTCCCAATTAAGAATCATTTGACCCCATAGATTTTCTATTGGGTTCAGGTCAGGACTTTTAGACGGCCACACGAACGCAGTAATGTCATCTTGCGATGACAGCCACTCTTGGACAACTTGTGAGCGATGCACCGAACTGTTGTCGTGGACAAGATGAATTTGACCTTGGGGATATGCAACACGAACTGTCGGCAGCATCACGTCTCGTAGCACCTCCATGTAACGTTGACCGTTCATACGGTTGCCTACTTCCACCAGCTCTCCTGGGTCCATGGAGGACATCCAACCCCAATAGCCTGAAAATATTCTTAATATTTTATTTTATATTTATTTTCTTTATTGGGGAAAAAACAGACATAGGCAGATATATAATACAAAAGAGGACATAGATTTATACATTAGTAGTTACAACCTAGATCCTGAGACAATTCCCACTATGATTTGTAAACCTAGGATATTTAAGTGACATTGTCATCGGATTGAGGTATAACAGGATAATAGATACTAAACTAACATTGATAGACAGACGATAATAATAATAATTACAGTGCTGACAAGATTACACACATAACATTCTAGCAGCGAGATGAGGAACTACATAATTTACACTTATACTATGATAAATATAGGACTAAGCATATATTGGGCCAACAGTAATTATCTAGTTAAGACGAATCAAATTTTATGGTATGTTTAAGGAAGTACTTAAACGCTTCATAACAGTAGGTTTACCTTACGTTTGAAATTTGCACGACTATTGTTAAAAATGTCAACCGAGACCAGTAGCTCTACTATCAGTTGGCAGAGTATTTTTCACTTACACTCGGTGAACAAACGTGCCGTGTGTCACGTTTTACGTTTCTTTACGGTCTTATGTACCTAACTTCACTCCACTCCAAACGATGCTGTCCCTTTCTAAGTATACTAAAAAACAGAGCAAGAGTAATATCGGAGTTTTATACAGCGCCTCTAGGACTCGCTTAAAGAACTAAATAAGAAAATTGACACATTTTCTCACGTCTACGTAATTTACTATCTATGCATCTCGCTCTCGCATATTAGTGCAAGTGAGATGCACAGAAAGTAATGTTACATATACTGATGGTAGCCGTGAATATGGAGGGTAGAGGTAAGGAGAATCCTTTATGACTTTATGAGAAAACTCCTTTATGGGAGAATATTTCCAAAAACTGGGCACGCTGTCAGCTATTATAATTTTTCTAAATCTCTCCAGAGTAGCTAAAAAAGAAAACCCATAAACCTAGTTTTTCATTGTATCAATACCATACTAAAAATCATAGAAGTTTCTCGTATTTAGAAGTGGAAAAACGTTTTCTCTTTTTGTATGGACCATTACGACGTATAGTCAGACCGTAAAAAGTCTGCAGGATTTTGATAGCCCACGCAGTGCAGGTGTTATTTTAAACGTCAAACTTCTATGAAATTAATAACACTTAAGCTGCGTGGGCTATCAAATCCGCTGCAGACTTTATTGGTACTACTATAGTATACTTCCCTCTTAAGGTTTTTGACGGAGACTTTTTCATTAATTAATTACATGGAGATTGTATTCCTTTACCTCTACCCGCCACTTAGAGCATTTAGAAAGGAGATATCATCGCTGTCATTTTCTTTACAAAACGCGGGGACGTCAAATGTATTGCTATTTCTACATGATTTGTACGTAACGTACAAATAGCCATGTCAGTCCATACAAAAGTTTGCACAATTGTGCAAGTTTTTCGGCACAGGGGTGAGTAATATTGTCAACAAAAAAAATAAAGAATATAGACTAGGTATCTGCCGTATTCGAACTTCAAGATATTCACAAGAGACGACACGTACTAGATCCATTCTAGATACGTTATAGTTTAGATATCAACTAGTTCTCTTTTGCAGCGCAATTCGGGCAACCAATGTCACTTTTACGTTAGCTAGCGTAAGATATCTATTAGATGTGAATTGGATCTCTAAGTCAAATCCCGAGGAAGTCGTTCAAGAGTATCTCCAGAATCACGCCAATGTCAAATTTGACAGGTTAGATCTTAAACATATCGTTATCCTACGAGTATCTTGATGGTGATGTCTAAAAGATATCTAATAGATATCTATTTCAAAATCCGAATCGGGCCCTATGATATTTGATTTATTCGGTTGTCAATATAAAACAAATGTAGTTGTTCTTTCTTCTTGTATGAGACGCCATCGCCATTACTATGTAGTCTTGCTTGAGATTAAGAAACATTATTTGGTGTTAAAACAAGCTTTTTTCCTGCTTGGAACCCTAATCCTAACAGTAAGCACTCAATGACCACTCCAGTTATTAAATGCTCTAAGACCAATTTTGTCACTTTGTTACTGACTCAACCTAATCATAATAATCAGGGAGCGCTGGTGGCCTAGCGGTAAGAGCGTGCGACTTTCAATCCGGAGGTCGCGGGTTCAAACCCCGGCTCGTACCAATGAGTTTTTCGGAACTTATGTACGAATTATCATTTGATATTTGCCAGTCGCTTTTCGGTGAAGGAAAACATCGTGAGGAAACCGGACTAATCCCAATAAGGCCTAGTTTCCCCTCTGGGTTGGAAGGTCAGATGGCAGTCGCTTTCGTAAAAACTAGTGCCTACGTCAAATCATGGGATTAGTTGTCAAGCGGACCCCAGGCTCCCATGAGCCGTGGAAAAATGCCGGGAAAACGCGAGGAAGAAGTTACTGACTCAACCTTCATTCTATTTTTTTTAAGATTTGACGTTGCCATAGTTACGAAAATAATAAACACATCAATATTAGTAAACAATGTATAAAATAAAAAATATTGTATTCAAGAAAAAAATTGCAAAATATGATAATTACGTAAACATCATTAATTAACGAGTTAAAATTATAACTTTGCGTGTTAAAAAATAGGAAGCAAAGTATATGGCGCGATTATACAGGCTACTTTTGGCTACATATTTATTACCTATGATGAAAATAGTACACACATGAGAAGAAATCTGAAAATACTAAAATAGGTATATATTATATTATGGTCCGCTTCAGTCCGCATCATAACAACGGCCGTCTCCTACTGCTAAGTACCATTATCAAATAGAGAGTGCGGAAAGAGAAGAGTTGTGAAATGTAGGGGAGCCCATACATTATACCTACGACTCTTCTCTTTCCGCACAGACCCTGACCTTAATAGCGATCTTAATTTTATAGTAAATGATCTCGAGTATATTTCAGTGCCAAGCGCCCCATTTCCAATACAAAATGAACCCACGCAGCGGGTTTTTGGCAATAAATGTGTTTAAACCTTATTTAAATTTTCAGATTCTAAACCACCACGAAAAGTTTTTGAAGAAAGTTTTATATTTCCTGTTACCAAATTGACATGAAAAACGATTACCTAGGTATCAAACACAAGAATTTGAACATCAGAAAATAAACTATACTTACTTATTAAAGAAAAATAAATAAACTCACAGAACATATGTATGTTTTATTTTATGTAAGATGATAATACTTAATAAAATACGTAGGAATTCTTGCGTACATATTATAATAGGTCTTGCGGTATTCTTATATGTGTTATGTGCAGTGTGCACCCAGCAACAAAAGCAGCAGCATATCGTACCGCTCCTTGTAATGAGCCTTAATTCTTATTGCATACATGCATACGCATGCATACATGTCATGATGCCATCCGGATTTTCATGGAAATGTTGGTTCTTGCCTAAAACCAAAAACTGCTCGTAAGCAATGTGATCTTCACAAATGTAGCAGTAGAAACAGGAAAATATGATGTCAAGTATATCTCATTACCTTTGTACTAAATCAGCCTTTTATCGAGCTATTAATTGATTTACCCCTTAAAGTTTTGCTTGAAGTTCACGTACTGTTATAAATTTATACATATTACGATGAAAATTGCATTAATACTCGTGAAAAATCTGCGTATTTGTCGTGTTTACAAGTTGACAGAAATGTCACGTTGGAAACGCACGTATTTTTCGATAACATCTGTCACGTTTACTCGCGTAAAGTATTTACGCAGAATAATTCTGGCTCAGTTTTCATTATATAATTAGAAAGAGAGCGTTTTAGGTGTGAAGTTAGGCAAGTATGGAAAACTCGCGTAAAAACGTCTATAACTCATGGTACCAATTGAAATTTTTAGTTCTTTAGGTGACCGGTAGAGGCTCTGTACAATTACTCCATACATTTTCCTTAACTTTCTCACTATCGGCTGTCATTCACGGAACTTGACGGAACTCATAGTAGAGCTACAGGTTGTTATTGTACATTTGACATATTCTGCGAGCGGAGCGCGGACTCCAGCGTTATTCGACGAGGCAGGCAACGCGAACAGGGATATAGTTCGTGTTCTATAGGTTGGAGCACGTAAACCGATATGTTCGAGCAGTTCTGGACAGCAATTATAATAACCCCCACATATGTTGAACAAAGCAATAGCGTCTTGGACATTGCGTCTGCTAGTCAGAGTTTTAAGTTTGTAGCGTTCAAGGAGCTTGCTTGTTGTATTATGACAATGGAGCATGAGCCATTCTATAATAAATAAATATACTCTTTTTGTTCGCCTTAACTTAAATTTTTAGGGTTCCGTACCCAAAGGGTAAAACGGGACCCTATTACTAAGACTTCGCTGTCCGTCCGTCCGTCCGTCCGTCTGTCACCAGGCTGTATCTCACGAACCGTGATAGCTAGACAGTTGAAATTTTCACAGATGATGTATTTCTGTTGCCGCTATAACAACAAATACTAAAAACAAAATAAAATAAAGATTTAAATGGGGCTCCCATACAACAAACGTGATTTTTGACCAAAGTTAAGCAACGTCGGGAGTGGTCAGTACTTGGATGGGTGACCGATTTTTTTTTTTGCTTTTTTTTGTTTTTTTTTTTGCATTATGGTACGGAACCCTTCGTGCGCGAGTCCGACTCGCACTTGCCCGGTTTTTTTATTACATTTATTGAGGTATTACTCGTAGATTACTAAGTAAATTGATTAGGGATAGTATGTTACATATAGCATTATCTATACACTGTTTTTTTTGCGGTTTTCACAA
The DNA here is from genome assembly GCF_963556715.1 of Cydia fagiglandana. NCBI lineage: Eukaryota > Metazoa > Arthropoda > Insecta > Lepidoptera > Tortricidae > Cydia > Cydia fagiglandana. The sequence goes on along the minus strand of NC_085959.1, from coordinate 3,029,416 downwards.
ATTTACGCAAAAGATTGTATATAAGAAAGAAAGATTGTATTGTATATATATATATATATATATATTATAAATTAGAGTTATACCCGAAATCGAAATGAATCTTTGGTTTATAAGTACTCTGAAACAATACTAAATATACATAGTATACATATACATGTGTATATATAAATATCTATATATATATATATTATATACATATACCTAGTTACCTACGCAGTATTACATAATTATGTGAGGTTTGCTTACCCAAAGTCATCCTTCCGCTAGTTCTCAGATCTAACAGGTTTTTGGGGTTGTATCTCTCTCCACTTCTTCGTCATAATATTTTACGACCGTCCTTATCCGATTTAAAACACTTCTCATCAGTAAAAATTACAATTTCGTTTTCCCAATCGAAGTTTCGGTAACGTTCAGCAAAGTTTTTCTTGTTGTCCGATGTGCGGGTGTTTTTTTACACGACTGCCCAAACAAAAAGAGCGTATTGTTTGCTGGCTTATTGTTATGGATTTTCGCAGCATGTAAGTGTCTTCGAACGGTGCTTATCGATACTCCGAAATTTTCAGCACTCGAACGAGTACTCGTAAATGGAGCGTCTGTGTGTATTTGGACTATATTACGGTGATAAATATTAATACGTTTATAAGACATATGAAATACCTAAGATCTAATTAAGGCAATAAATAAGTCACTTTTACAATTCTTAAAATCACTTACCGTTGTATGCAAATCCCGAGCTATTTTAGAAACACTGGTTCTGTTCCCAGAGAACTATTATCTTAGTCTTTAAAAAAGTCGTCAGTCGAACCATCTTTAAAGGTTTAGAACTGCAGTTAATTACTAGGTAACTAAAGGAAACTATGTAGTTGAAATCCTAAATCACTCATAAATAATATCGTAAAACACACTGGCACAAAATGAATGTATGTAGCTACCGAACTTATTTCATAAATACCCACATACATGGTTGTGTTTAATAAAACGACCGTTATTATTATATTACACGGCATATAATTTTTTTTTCTCAAACATGCAATGAAATATTGATGTTATGTTCCTTATAATAGGCTGCGAAGTATGACGTTTCAGGTGCGGCTAGGACAAAAGGTCGTTAATGGAATTTCATACACATCTTGCAGGCCTAGGCCGGCAAAGTCCTCTTTTTTAATTTTCATTTCACAGATATTTGTGACACAGCATCGTGGCATTCATCCATTAAAAAAAACTAGAGGCAGTATTTGCTTTATGGTTCGTAATGACACTCTGCCACTACGCCTATAAAAAAAAATAAAAAACAATGTTTGCTATAATTTGCAGTTTTATTTGTATACAAACAACATGAACTTAATAAATAATACATTCTATAATTTTATAATTTTAAATTATAAATTTAGCTACACAAATAAAAACATTTAAAATATTTCATCTAAACGTTAGCGGTAAAACGGTCTACTCAAACACGCGTAGTTATATTTTTTAAATTGTTATGGAGGTAAAGTTGAAAAATATTAATTCTGTTTTATTGGATTTATGGTGCGTTGTTGATTTTTTGACTTTAATATGAGTTCCGACGAAATAATGAAATTAATATTAATTGTAATCGTAGGTGTTGGAATTGGCAGCGTAAGCAGAATTGATTTTAAATAACTTGCTGCCTCTGGCGCCAAGTCAAAGACGAAGTATGTATATGGTTGCTTATGGCAATTTTATTATTTGAGAAACTAAGAAAAATGGCTTACAGTTTATTAGAAACAGTTTTGTGGCATATTTTAAATTAATGTAACTACAAATTCGTCAACACTGTGGAAATTATACTTATTTACTCCATGCATAAAGCAACGATGTATGTGAAACATGATATCAACATGAAAGACTATGTAAACTTATGTGACGAAAACGACAGTCAGACGGATACAAGGCGAAAAAATCAAAGATACATGAAAATATACGGGTAGTCAAAATACACGACTCGTGTAAAACATACGCGTGATAATGATATAGGTACGTGTTGGTTATATTTTGGGTGTAGTTTACTTTTAGTTTTTTCTATAAATAAAACTTGGGATTCGTGGATTTTTTATTTTATTTATTTCATTGCATGTTTGAGAAAAGCACTATACATACCTCGGCGGGAAATGGGGTTGCCCGCGCTCAGACCTATCCGGCCTCGCTTCGCTCGGCCGTCTATATGTCTTCGGCCGGCAACCCCTTTCGTCCCGGCCTCTGTAGTAATGTACTATTACATCAGTCTTATTGCACCAGTAGTAAGAGCAAAGAGCATATAATCACTACGTTTTAAGAGTCGGCACTCTCGAACAATCCTCGAACCGAATTATGAACGTACATATCCCAACACACCAAATACAGGCTTAAAGATCTCGCATCCAGGCCATAATTGTTAAAAAAAAATCACACACAATACTATCAACACAAAAGAAAACAACGCTAGGGCTCGACACTTCCAGTACCTACTGTTTATCGATATCGATAAATGTGCGATACGTGCTGCTGTATTTACCTACTGTACTACTGTAACAGTACATTTTGAGAATCACGTGGATTAATAAAATAAAAGAACATTATGTATATAAACAATTTTATTTTACATGATAAAAATAACATAGTTTATTATTCAAGTAGGCATATTACAATAAGCTGAATTCGCGCGATTTGATGATTTCCACAAATGAACTTGTTTCCATTCAGTTTTTGAATAGGTAAATAAATACGCCAAATCCTCATTTCCTTTTCCTCAGCTTTGCCCATAATCGACATCTGAAATAAAGAGATTATCGATAAATTGGTCGTACACTATTCGTGTCATAGGTTACTTAGTTTTTTACTTAAAAATACTTTATTCACAAAATATTTTCGTTTTAATCATGGATTGTACACGACTAAAACTAATTAAATTAGTAACTGTTAACGACTCAAAGTAAAAAATGAAAATATTGCATACAAACCTCAGTTTACCGACCTGTTCGGATCAAGTGGAAATTTGGCCAAAAAGCGTCAGTAGTTAGTCTTCTTACACACCCACTACAAACTTCACATTTCCTTAAAGATTTGGCCCCCATTTAAATGACAGCTAAAGTTATTTTACCAATTACAATAAAAAATAACCACGTATTTCCACGTTCACGACAATTCAAATGACGTTTGACGTTTTACTACCAATCATACCCACCTAAAGAAAAGTAAGTATAATACGTCTATGTTAAAAGCAAGTATGCACTCTAAAAAAAATTTGGTTGGCCCTATCAATATCTTGATGGCCGTAATCAAGCATCTTGATTCCATACGAGCCTAACAAGAACTTAAACACATCAAACAAGGTAATTCTGATTGCTATTACTATTGTTAGGTAACTGAACCAATTAAGATCTTGTTCAATATTTACACGAAAAATAATTATGCTAACTAATTGATCCTAGTAAGATCAACTAAGGGCTTGATAATGAAAACAAACAAGTTAGTTTAACTAAGATGTAAATCAATGTTAACATGAAGAATTACTGTATTAACTATTTGACCCAAATAAGTTCAACTAAGAACATGATTATACCAACTTATGGCGTATTAGCCTGAACTAAGATATTGGTCAATTTGAATCTTAATTGTTTAATCATTTCAACTAAGATGTAAATCAATGTTAACATGAAGAATTACTGTATTAACTATGTTACCTAAATAAGTTCAACTAAGAACATGATTACATCGACTTATGCATCTTATTAGCCTGAACTAAGATATTGTTCAATTTGAATCTTAATTTTTTAATCATTTCAACTATGAAGCTTGTTTAGTACAATACCATTCTTGTTCAATTGTACTATGACTTACTTTGTCGCATTTACTAAAACATTTCTTTCACATCTCTAGTTTTTATACGCGCCGTGCTGAATAATGCTCGTTATTATTCTCAAGGAATTGGTCTTAAATACTAAAATATACATTATACATTTATTTCAGATCTTTTTGGCGATCGGCTTAGACCGGTTTAGCTTTACAAACACGGGAGGAGGCGTGCTTGTGAAATGTGAAGCCATATCGGCCTAGGCCGATCCTCAAAAAGATCTGAAATAAATCTGTAATCTGTATTACCTACTTAGTATTTAAGACTAATGCCTTGAGTATAATGCGAGTACGAGGACCAGCATTTATTCAGCACGGCGCGTATAAAAACTAGCACAAAGAAAATTTATAAAATTTAAACGAATAAGTAGTGAATAAAATATTACAACAAAGAAAGGGATAAAACATAATTAAACTAAATCAAGCCCGTAGTTTTATAAAAAGGGGGTAAATGAATAAAACAAAAAAATATTATAATAAGATGTTATTTATTCATTTAATCATTTTGAAAGTAAACGTTTTGCATTTAAATTCACGCGCACGGATCCGTGTCTAAGCATACGAGGGGTTAACACTCGTTGGTCTAATCACGTTCACACTTGTTGGTCTATCCAAGCACACTACACTCACAGTGTCACTACGCGAGTTTGATTCGGATGTCACTGGTTGTTTTTTAGTCAAACAAATCACAATATTCCACACATTTCACAGTTTAAAAACCCATCTTCACGATTAAAATTGTTGTATTTGTGAATTAAGGCTTCTCTTACCAATCTTGGTATATAGTGGCGTGCTGTCGAAATGACCTTGGGACTATGCAGCTCGATCCAGTGACTTATACTCGACTCAAGGTGACACTGAGCAATAGCTGACTTGTGAGCGTCGTTGTTCTTGACCGCAGCGATGTGGTCTTTAATTCTGCAGGCAATAGTGCGTTTGGTATGCCCACTGTACGAACTATCACAACTGCAATCAACTTTGTACACACCAGGTTTTTCCAGAGGAATAGGTAATTGAATGAGCTTAACGCAACTGCGTGCTACAGAGACTGACTGCTCGGTCGCACGCGCCACGAGAGGGGCGCGGGCGGGGCGGAGAGCGGGTGTACAGCTCTTGATTGATCGGATTAACCGATTATTTAATTTAATTATTAAGAAAATCGATTTAACAAATAATTCTTAGTAGAATGGAATATTAGTTTCGTAATTAATACAATAACTTGATCATAATGGGATTGAGTGTTTTATCTTCGTTGTTCTAAATAAATTATATGTTTAGTTGATTCAACTAGCAAATCTTATGTAAATCAACAAAGACAAAATAATCAAATAAACTATTAAAATGTTCATAACTATTAACATATTTATCTGTTTTAATTAAATTGTTAAGGATTGAATTAACCTACGTTACATAATTATGCCAACAAGTTAATAATAGATGCAAAGTATACAATTGTTAGGATTAATAACATACCTACTTTATTAGTTCAATCACAGATACACTTATTGTTTTAAGTAATCAGCTTTCTTTGATTTATATAAGATCGTTATTGTTGTAATTAACTTAACGTCAACTAAGAGAAAACTGCTCTTAGTTGGTCTTCATTTTTTAGAGTGTGGTATGTGCCACCAAAATGCAACAGCAGTCATTTTAATTCGATAAGATTATTTCTATACCTCAATGTTGGTAACAAGTACGTTCTTAATTTATCAAAGTATGGGGTGTCGATGGGCGTAAGAGTGTTTTCTGTAATGACTTAACGACGGTGCATCGCAATATAACAAAGTATAAAATAAAGACGACACCATAATGTTGTGTGCAAGTTGGATAAGGACACCGATACAGAAGTTCTATGTATCAACATTGTAGTGGCAATCTTATGATGCATGTTTTCAAGGCATTTCGTAACAGCAGCAATAGCTCCGGGGCTTAAGATGCAGATTGAATGCAATGTACAAAAACTATATTCAAATTTATTAATTACCTATATGTATAACACGTTTGTTATGGCCTGTACAATAATATTGCAATGTGAGAAAAAAATATATGGGCAAGTTTATTATTCGGCAAAAATAATCAAATCATATGAGGAAGGTTAAAAGTTGGTGAAATGGTAAAGATGGTGAAATGTAACTATCAGTATAGAGGAGTTGAAAAGTAGTCAAAATGAACGTAGTTATACTAACTCTTCGAAATGTAGGCAAAATTAAAAAGTTGGCAATCACGTAACAGATCCATATTAAGTCTTTATTTTTTATAGTTCCATTACTGGCTCATCAAATGTTCTGAAACCAGTAAATGAACAGTGTGTTCATTTACTGGTGTCGGGTAGATTTCATTTTTTTCCCAAATTTATATGTAAACGCAATCGTATTAAGCTTGTTTGTTGTGATTCTGCATAGAAAACGATTCTGATTCAATTAGCCAGTATTGGAACAAACCAAATTTCTATAGTCCATTCACTAGATTTGTCATGCCTATGTATGAACAATACAAAATTTGGCTTGTTCATTTATTGGATTTCTACTAATTCTATGTATGAACAGTGTAACCACGAACAATGCAGTGACAAGTTTATTAATTTAAGCATTATTTGGTGAGCATGACCCCTTTTCATCAAAATATGCACGTTGGTTCTGGTTTTAATGGTTGATTTTATTTTTTCCTTTTAATATGTAACGGGTTTCTATGTTATTGGTGAATAACCATAATTTCATTACATTCTAATCGATTCGAAGTCAATATGGAGGGACAAAAAGATACAAACGCTATCGCTATACTTATTAAAATAGAGCCGAAAACGGTGTTTGTGATAAAAATGATTTTATTATGCTAATTAAAAAGAGTTAAATAATGTTCTTTCACTGGGTTTTTCGGTGTTCATTCACTAGTTTTTATGTTCATTCATTAGGTTATTGGGTAGTTTTTGGTAAATTCTGGTATAACTCAAAAACTATGAAAGTAATTAAAAATCGCAGAAATGCCTTTCTTATTTATTAAATGAGTTAGTTAAATTGCAGTTAATTATTCCAATTATTAATGAATGCTGAGCAATGATTTTTCAAACTTGGATAATTGCTTAAGTGTTCATTCACTGGTGGTCTTACCATAGTTGAAATTTGCACACCAGATTGCATTTATAAAGTGTACAAGAGATAAGAAGCGATTTTGAGAAATTCAACCGCTAAGGGGGTTAAAAAGGGGATGAAAGTTAGTATGGGGTTAAAGTTTTCTTTTAAGCTAGGAATTTGAAACGTCGTAAAAAGATATATTATTAAAATACAAGAAAACTAAGTTCAGCGTTTTTGAAAATTCATCCCCTGAGGTGGTGAAAAAGGGGTTGAAAGTTTGTATGGATATCCATTTTTTTTCCGAGTGGTGGACTTGAATCTTTGTATTTAGGGATATTATTAGAAGACAGGAAAAGTCATTTCAGCGTTTTGTAAAATTCATCCCATAACAGGGTTAAAAAGGGGTTGAAAATTTTAATCCATTACAAATGCGTTGAAACTTCGTAGAAAGGCATAATAGCCGATTACAAAAAAAAAGTGATTGCAACGTTTTTGGAAATTCAACCCCTAAGGGGGTTTAAAAGGGGATGAAAGTTTGTCTTCGGGTGCAAATTTTATTTTAAGCTAGGAACTTCAAACTTTGTAAAAACGTATCAAATTCAAAAAAAAGAAAACTTATTTCAGCGTTTCAGAAAATTCATCCCCAAGGTGGTGAAAAAGGGGTTGAAAGTTTGTATGGATATCAAAAAAATTTTCGAGCATGGGACTTGAATCTTTGTATTTGGGGATATTATTAGAAGACAATAAAAGTAATTTCAGCGTTTTGTAAAATTCATCCCCTAACAGGGTTAAAAAGGGGATGAAAGTTTGTATGGAGTTAAAGTTTTCTTTTGACCTAGGAATTTGAACCTTCGTTAAAAGATATATTATTAAAATACAAGAAAACCCCTAAGGTGGTGAAAAAGGGGTTGAAAGTTTGTATGGATATCAAACATTTTTTCGAGTGTGGGACTTGAATCTTTGTATTTAGGGATATTAGTAGAAGACAGGAAAAGTAATTTCAGCGTTTTGTAAATTTCATCCCCTAACATGGTTAAAAAGGGGTTGAAAGTTTGAATCCATTACAAATGGTTTTCAAACTTCTTTGAAAGGCATAATAGCCGATTACAAAAATAAGTAAATTGCAACGTTTTTGGAATTTCAACCCCTGAGGGGGCTAAAAAGGGGATGAAAGTTCGTCTGCGGGTGCAAATTTTATTTTAAGCAAGGAACTTGAAACATTGTAAAAACGTTTTAAATTAAAATGCTAGAAAACTAATATCAGCGTTTTTGAAAATTCATCCCCTAAGGTGGTGAAAAAGGGCTTGAAGGTTTGTATGGATATCAAACATTTTTTCGAGCGCGGGACTTGTATCTTTGTATTTGGGAATACTATTAGAAGACAATAAAAGCAATTTCAGCGTTTTGTAAAATGCATCCGTAACATGGTTAAAATGGGTTTCAAAGTTTGAATCCATTACAAATGCTTTGAAACTTCTTAGAAAGACATATTAGCCGATTACAAAAAAAGTAATTGCAACGTTTTTGGAAATTCAAGCCCTAAGGGGGTTAAAAAGGGGGTGAAAGTTCGTCATGGGGTGTAAATTTAATTTTAAGCTAGGAACTTGAATTTTTGCAAAAAAAGGTAAAACAATAAAAACCATGAAAACTAATTCAAGCATTTTTGAAAATCATCCCCCAAGGTGGTAAGAAAGGGGTTGAAAGTTTGTATGGAGATCAGATATTTTGTGAGTGCCGAATTTGAATCTTTGTATAAGGGCATAGGTACCTATTATGAGAATACAAAAAAAGTAATTTCAGTAACCAACATCAAAATCCACTTGACTTAAAACTTCATACAACTTGCTAAAAAAGAAAAGTACTTAATTTCAACATTGCTTGGATATGAAAATTATAGGTACTAAAGATGTAAAATGTTGTAGATAAGATTCCACGCGGACGAAGTCGCGGGCAACAGCTAGTTTACAAATAAATGGCTCTGCGAAACGATGTTCGGCGAATCGTCAATCTACTAAAAGTTTCTCGGAGAATCATTACTATCATTAGGTAACTATTTATGTTGCCGCTATAACAACAAATACTATAAGTAAATAGAATAAAATAAATATTTAAGTGCGGCTCCCATACAACAAACGTAATTTTTAGCCGTTTTTGCGTAATGGTATGGTACCCGTCGTGCGCGAGTCCTGCCGTGTCACGCGCATCTCATGTAACTTTAAAAGTTGAGTTTCGAGATAATTACGTTTAAAGTTTTAAAGATTCAAATGCTGTTATCGTTGACGGTTCATGGTAATTTTTTTATTTATTTTTTATCTACATGTAGGAAATATGGTCACAGAATAGGCCCTTTAATTTTTTTTTCGCATAATTGAATAGTTTTCATTTATTCGAATTAAATGGTTCCGCATGATCAACTCTTTCATACTATTAGTGGTCACATGAAGTCATGTAAGTCAAGTTACATGACATACGCGTGATCAAACGTGACACGTTTTACTTGACCAATATTGTTGTCTTATAAACCAAGCGCTCGGCCAGTCCTGCCTAACTCTGGCAACTTAAGAAACGATTGTGATATTTTGGTTATGTCAGTCATGCAACTCAAGTTAACTGAGTTGTGCCTGACGCCATCGGCAAAAAAATGAAGGTACATGAGTTAGTCATATGCTTTTCTCAGTAAATAATGAATATTTTCAAAATTTTCTTTTAGGAGATATATTTTTAATGGTTTTTAAGACAATATAGACTGGTTATCCGTAACTCATGTAACTCGAGTTAACGGAGTTAGGCGTGACACGGCAGAGTCCGACTCGCACTTGGCCGGTATTTTTCTCTTGATTTTACACACAGGTTGGGTATTTTTACCCTGATCAAGGTGTGAAAAAAGATATGGCAGAGAATATTAGTTTACACATAAAATACCCAAAATAGGAGGGTCCTTCTAATATATCGGAAACATAAAAGTATTGTTTAGTTCAAACAGAATATTTCACTATTTATAAAGACATTTTGTACTTCATATTTTTTTAAATCATACATTATGCAACTTAAATAATATGTTTAAGTTACAAAAAAATTGGTTCAGTAGGTACCTATCTGTATAGTTACTTACCCTTTTATCGAAAACTTGTAACATTTTAGGGTTGATATTTGGTATAATAGAATCTTACATCTAGGCAAATCAATCGAAAAACGGCAATCAATTTGATGTCCGGGGCAGATTGCCCAATACATAGTACACGGCTAGATTCTTTAGCGTCCATGTTTGTCTAGTACCATAGACAAAACGGTAAGTTCATATTAAATGTAACAATAAAAACACAAAAATCACTATATGAATGCCTTTAAGATTTGAAGAGTTCCCACGATTCCCTATGGATCCCATCATCAGAACTGGGTTTGGCAAAAACGGGACTAATCTGTATGCATATACATACTATCAAAATAGTTATTTACGATACAAGTGCGGAAAAGAGGAAATTTGAAACGAGTTGCGATAAATTAACGACCGAAGGGAGTGTTTTAAATCGACACGAGTTGCAAATTACCTATTCGCACGTGTATCGTCCAACGTTTCACAGTACATATGGCCCTTTAAACTTTTGACATCGCACGAAAAGTGCAGGAAAATACAGGACCATAATGCATGTACTGTAAAAGAATTTTCAAAATCGGTCCAGTAATGACGGCAATATGGAGTAACAAACATTATATATGTATATATATATATATATATATATATATATATATATATATATATATATATATATACCGCGTGTGGCCTGTAATATGAGCAAAAAATTAAACTGTAGGCTGTACTCCTCATACTGACCAACATTTGTTCAGCGACTTTTAAAAACTACAAAAGCCAGAAAGTTGAAATTTGCACACCAGATTGCATTCATAAAGTGTACAAGAGATAAGAAGCGATTTTGAGAAATTCAACCCCTAAGGGGGTTAAAAAGGGGATGAAAGTTTGTATGGGGTTAAAGTTTTCTTTTAAGCTAGGAATTTGAAACTTGGTAAAAAGATATATTATTAAAATACAAGAAAACTAAGTTCAGCGTTTTTGAAAATTCATCCCCTGAGGTGGTGAAAAAGGGGTTGAAAGTTTGTATGGATATCAAAAAATTTTCCGAGTGGTGGACTTGAATCTTTGTATTTAGGGATATTATTAGAAAACAGGAAAAGTAATTTCAGCGTTTTGTAAAATTCATCCCCTAACAGGGTTAAAAAGAGGTTGAAAATTTTAATCCATTACAAATGCTTTGAAACTTCTTAGAAAGGCATAATAGCCGATAAGAAAAAAAAGTCATTGCAACGTTTTTGGAAATTCAACCCCTGAGGGGGTTAAAAAGGGGATGAAAGTTCGTCTTCGGGTGCAAATTTTATTTTAAGCTAGGAATTTGAAACTTTGTAAAAACGTATCAAATTCAAAAACAAGAAAACTAATTTCAGCGTTTTAGAAAATTCATCCCCCAAGGTGGTGAAAAAGGGGTTGAAAGTTTGTATGGATATCAAAAATTTTTTCGAGCGCGGGACTTGAATCTTTGTATTTGGGGATATTATTAGAAGACAATAAAAGTAATTTCAGCGTTTTGTAAAATTCATCCCCTAACAGGGTTAAAAAGGGGATGAAAGTTTGTATAAGGTTAAAGTTTTCTTTTGAGCTAGGAATTTGAAACTTCGTTAAAAGATATATTATTAAAATACAAGAAAACTAATTTCAGCGTTTTTGAAAATTCATCCTCTGAGGTGGTGAAAAAGGGGTTGAAAATTTGTATGGATATCAAACATTTTTTCGAGTGTGGGACTTGAATCTTTGTATTTAGGGATATTATTAGAAGACAGGAAAAGTAATTTCAGCGTTTTGTAAATTTCATCCCCTAACATGGTTAAAAAGGGGTTGAAAGTTTGAATCCATTTCAAATGGTTTTGAAACTTCTTAGAAAGGCATAATAGCCGATTACAAAAAAAAGTAATTGCAACGTTTTTGGAATTTCAACCCCTAAGGGGGCTAAAAAGAGGATGAAAGTTCGTCTGCGGGTGCAAATTTTATTTTAAGCAAGGAACTTGAAACTATGTAAAAACCTTTTAAATTAAAATGCAAGAAAACTAATATCAGCGTTTTTGAAAATTCATCCCCTATGGTGGTGAAAACGGGGTTGAAAGTTTGTATGGATATCATAAATTTATTCGAGCGCGGGATTTGAATCTTTGTATTTGGGGATATTATTAGATGACAATAAAAGTGACTTCAGCGATGTGTAAAATTCATCCCCTAGCAGGGTTAAAATGGGGTTCAAAGTTTGAATCCATTACAAATGCTTTGAAACTTCTTAGAAAGACATATTAGCCGATTACAAAAAAAGTAATTGCAACGTTTTTGGAAATTGAAGCCCTAAGGGGGTTAAAAAGGGGATGAAAGTTCGTCTTGGGGTGTAAATTTAATTTTAAGCTAGGATCTTGAACTTTTTGCAAAAAAGGTATTAAGTTAAAAAACATGAAAACTAATTCAAGCATTTTTGAAAATCATCCCCCAAGGTGGTGAGAAAGAGTTTGAAAGTTTGTATGGAGATCAGATATTTTGTGAGTGTCGAACTTGAAACTTTGTATAAGGGCATAGGTACCTATTATGAGAATACAAAAAAAGTAATTTCAGCAACCAACATCAAAATCCACTTGACTTAAAACTTCATACAACTTGCTAAAAAAGAAAAGTACTTAATTTAAACATTGCTTGGATATGAAAATTATAGGTACTAAAGATGTAAAATGTTGAAGATAAGATTCCACGCGGACAAAGTCGCGGGCAACAGCTAGTACTTCATAATTTTTAAATGTTGTTGAACAAAAGTGTCACCGTTTGAGGAGTACAATCTATGTTTTAATTATTTGCTCGTGTTACAGGCCACACCCGGTATATATAACATTCAACCGAATTGATAACCTCCTCCTTTTGAGATTTGGAAGTCGGTTAAAAAAATATAAATTAAAATAGCGATGGGCCTTATTTGGCGCGGGCACCTACCTTCTTCTCAACTTACCGAACACTCCGAACAGCCGCAAATGTATGATGACGAGCAGGTATCAAGTAACGAATAGCTAAGGTATTCCGATCAATTTTATACCATGGAAATTTTTAATTATCTTTTAAATCAATGATATGGTTTTTGATTGCAAAGCGTTGATATGCAATTATAATTCACGTTCTCTCTAGTGTTGGCCAAAATCATCATATATATAAAATTGAAAAACCAGAACGGGATAAAAAACGAGAGAAGAAGCGAGATGGCGCCTTACAAATTTCCAAAAAAGTTTTTGACACGTTTCTCGAATACGACGCACGTATGGTAAGAAAAAACTGTTCCAATCTATTATCTAAATATGAGAATATAACTAGAATATAAAATTAATCGCTTTCGATGCGTATTTAATTTACAATAAGCAAATGAAATTTTCAAAATAACTTTATTCGGCCATCTCTCGGCAACTCTCGGTTGCTTTCGTTTGGCGGGGCTACAGATTAGACCAAAAAATCCGTAAGTTAAAGTAACCTAAATTATGTTTGTCATGTTGGTATACAGGTACCCCAGCTCGGACTTTGGCCTGCGCATCTAGACACTTGTTCTATTGGTCTGTGTTTGAACACAACACTCTCGCAGCTCAGCCTTTGCTGGCCTTCAAAATTAAGATATTACTTAGGGGAAAGTTGCGAAAAGCGCGCGCTCTGGCCCTTGGAACTTACGCGGAGCTCACATTTCGGCTTTTGAATTTAGACAAACGTCTACTACTACTAGTTAGGTTAGGAAATTATACAGGAAGGTTCTAAGCATTCTAGAAGGAAGAGACATAATATGTATAAACATTAGTCACACATTCTACCAAAATAAGACTTGAACGCGTATGTTGCATATATGTTTTTAATCGTCTTCCAAAGCTCTTCATTTTGAGGCCCCACTCGATAGGTTTGCAAAATTTTTTGACGTGAAACGTCTTTAAAAAGCCGTAGTAGAGGTGCCGGACCAAAAACCAAGTGTAACGAAAAGTGTTATGGCGCGGCGGCTTATATCTCATAAACTATAATACCTACAAACATAGTTTTGATATAGATATATAGAAAAAAGTAGCCATTACTCGGAACAGTACGTGCCGCTGACATAAATGGCGCTGATTCTGCGCTAGACACGACGTATTCGGAGCTAAAATGACCCCTATTTTCAGTGTTCATTTAGTAATGACTCATCAGTCCATTAACCGATTTCGGTAAAATTGGTGCCATTTGATAGATCTTAATTTATTTTAATGAAATATGAGTAAAATAAAGTACGTGGAATTATAATAAGCTGCTAAAACATAAAAATGTGACAGTTATTACAGAATTTTGACGTGAAACGTAGGTAAACGTCTTTAAAAACCCGTAGAGGGGCTCGGATCAAAAACCGATGTAACGAAAAAGTGTTATGGCGCGGCGGCTTATATCTCCGAAACTATAATACCTATAAACATAGTTTTGATACAGATGTGTAGAAGAAAGTAGCCATTACTCGGAACAGCACGTGCCGCTGACATAGATGGTGCTGATTCTGCGCTAGACACGACGTATTCGGAGCAAAAATGACCCCTATTTTCAGTGTTCATTTAGTAATGACTAATCAGCCCATTAACCGATTTTGGTAAAATTCATGTCATTTGATAGATCTTACTTTATTTTAATGAAATATGAGTAAAATAAAGTACGTGGAATTATAATAAGCTGTTAAAAAATAAAAATGTGACAGTTTTTACAGAATTTTTATCACTGCTCTTGTTTGAGGCCACGGTGTGCGAAAAAAAGGGCGCCAAACTGACAAAATATACCTGAAATAGTAAGATAAAGCAATAACGGTTCTTTTAATACCACATTCACCATAGTAATACATGCTCATCTCCTCAAATAATGTATTAGCATCTATGGCGGCGCAGCGACGCGAGTTACTTTGATAGAACACGTATAACGTATGACGGCTGCTTGACAATCCCGAGTTCCTAATGCTAGTAAGTATATAGTAATCTTAGTTAGGTACTTTCTGATGTAATGGGTAAAACATAATTTAGAAAAGGTCACTTCTGTGGACAATAGGTACTATAAAAGGTAACGACTGTGGTTCAAATATATCCCGTTTTTCTCATTTGAGTCTCAAGTATTGAATGAAATATTCTGCCTGTAAAGGTGCTGCGCAAAAAATTGCTTTTAGATTCCCTTAAATGCGATGGCTACAGGAAAAACACGAACGAGTTTGCTATAAAAAGTGTATTACCCGTATAAAATATCTATTCTCGTAATTTTGCTGAGTTATTTACAAAAAAATTGTACCTAATCGTTACATTCATTACTCCAAAATGAATTGATCATTTAATTATTTAAATAGGTGTGACACTGTAATTAATTATTTTAAAATTACCCATCAAATGCTGTATTCAAGTTCATCTAGATACAGTGAATCATTATGACCCCAAATAATCTTTACAGATAAAATTTAGATACTACTCAAATATGTGCGACTTCGGTATTCAAACACAAAGCAATAGTACAAGAGTCTAACTAAATGCGAAGGTCGAAGGCTGCGCTCTCGAAGGCAAGAAGCGTCCAGGATGTCAGTGCTTTAACACAGAACAATATTACAAGTGTCTAAATGCGAAGGCCGAAGGCCGAGCTCCGCGCAGGGCCGAAGGGCCGAAGCGTCCAGTCTGTCAGTTCTGTGTTTAACCACTGACATCCTGGACGCTTCCGCCTTCGCATTTATACTCTTGTAATATTGTTCTGTGTTATAGCATTTAAATCCTGGACGCTTCGGGCCTTCGGCCCTACACGGAGCTCGGCCTTCGGCCTTCGCATTTAGACACTTGTACTATTTTTCGGTGCTAAGGCACTGATGTCCTGCACACTTCGGGCCTTCGGTCCTACGCGGAGCTCGACCTTCGCATTTAGACACTTGTATTATTGTTATGTGTTAAAGCACTGACATCTTGGACGCTTCGGGCCTTCGGCCCTACGCGGAGCCCGGCCTTCGGCCTTCGCATTTAGACACTTGTACTATTGTTTTGTGTTATAGTACTTAAATCCTGGACGCTTCGGGCCTTCGGCCTTACGCGGAGCTCGGCCTTCGGCCTTCGCATTTAGACACTTGTACTATTGTTCTGTGTTAAAGCACTAACATTCTGGACGCTTCGGGCCTTCGGCCCTACGCGGAGCTCGGCATTCGGCCTTCGCATTTAGACACTTTTACTATTTTTCTGTGCAAAGGCACTGTGACATCTTGGACGCTTCGGGCCTTCGGCCCTACGCGGAGCTCGGCCTTCGGCCTTCGCATTAAGACACTTTTACTATTGTTCTGTGTTGTAGCACTTAAATCCTGGACGCTTCGGGCCTTCGGCCCTACGCGGAGCTCGGCCTTCGGCCTTCGCATTTAGACACTTGTACCTACTATTGTTCTGTGTTAAAGCACTAACATTCTGGACGCTTCGGGCCTTCGGCCCTACGCGGAGCTCGGCCTTCGGCCTTCGCATTTAGACACTTTTACTATTGTTCTGTGTTATAGCACTTAAATCCAGGACGCTTCGGGCCTTCGGCCCTACGCGGAGCTCGGCCTTCGGCCTTCGCATTTAGACACTTGTACTATTTTTCTGTGGTAAAGCACTAACATTCTGGACGCTTCGGGCCTTCGGCCCTACGCGGAGCTCGGCCTTCGGCCTTCGCATTTAGACACTTTTACTATTGTTCTGTGTTATAGCACTGAAATCCTAGACGCTTCGGGCCTTCGGCTCTACGCGGAGCTCGGCCTTCGGCCTTCGCATTTAGACACTTGTACTATTATTGTTCTGTGTTAAAGCACTAACATTCTGGACGCTTCGGGCCTTCGGCCCTACGCGGAGCTCGGCCTTCGGCCTTCGCATTTAGACACTTGTAATATTGTTACGTCTTTAAGCACTGACTTCTTGGACGCTTCGGGCCTTCGGCCCTACGCGGAGCTCGGCCTTCGGCCTTCGCATTTAGACACTTGTACTATTGTTCTGTGTTATAGCACTTAAATCCTGGACGCTTCGGGCCTTCGGCCCTACGTGGAGCTCGGCCTTCGGCCTTCGCATTTAGACACTTTTACTATTGTTCTATGTTAAAGCACTTAAATCCTGGACGCTTCGGGCCTTCGGCCCTACGCGGAGCTCGGCCTTCGGCCTTCGCATTGGCGGTCCACACCACGTTTCACGTCTGCCAAAGCGGCTGTGTCCCTGATACAGCCTCTCTCATTTTTTATCACTGCTCTTGTTTGAGGCCACCGTGTGCGAAAAATAGGGCGCAAAACTGACAAAATATACTTGAAATAGTAAGATAAAGCAATAACGGTTCTTTTAATACTACATTCACCATAGTAATACATGCTCATCTCCTCAAATAATGCATTAGCATCTAAGGCGGCGCGGCGGCGCGAGTTACTTTGATAGAACACATATAACGTATGACGGCTGCTTGACAATCCCGAGTTCCTAATGCTAGTAAGTATATAGTAATCTTAGTTAGGTACTTTCTGATGTAATGGGTAAAACATAATTTAGAAATGGTCACTTCTGTGGACAATAGGTACTATAAAAGGTAACGACTGTGGTTCATATATATCCCGTTTTTCTCATTTGAGTCTCAAGTATTGAATGAAATATTCTGCCTGTAAAAAAATGCTTTTAGATTCCCTTAAATGCGATGGCTACAGGAAAGACACGAACGAGTTTGCTATAAAACGTGTATTACCCGTATAAAATATCTATTCTCGTAATTTTGGTGTGTTATTTACACAAAAAATTGTACCTAATCGTTACATTCATTACTCCAAAATGAATTGATCATTTAATTATTTAAATAGGTGTGACGCTGTAATTAATAATTTTAAAATTACCCATCAAATGCCGCATTCAAGTTCATCTAGATACAGTGAATCATTATGACCCCAAATAATCTTTACAGATAAAATTTAGATATTATCCAAAATTATTATAATACATCACGCATTCGCGAGATGTGCGAATTCGGTATTCAAACACAAAGCAATAGTACAAGAGTCTAACTAAATGCGAAGGTCGAAGGCTGCGCTCTACGTAAGGCCGAAGGCAAGAAGTGTCCAGGATGTCAGTGCTTTAACACAGAACAATATTACAAGTGTCTAAACGCGAAGGCCGAAGGCCGACCTCCGCGTAGGGCCGAAGGCCCGAAGCGTCCAGTCTGTCAGTTCTGTGTTTAACCACTGACATCCTGGACGCTTCGGCCTTCGCATTTAGACACTTGTACTATTGTTCTGTGTTATAGCACTTAAATCCTGGACGCTTCGGGCCTTCGGCCCTACGTGGAGCTCGGCCTTCGGCCTTCGCATTTAGACACTTGTACTATTTTTCTGTGCTAAAGCACTGATGTCCTGCACGCTTCGGGCCTTCGGTCCTACGCGGAGCTCGGCCTTCGCATTTAGACACTTGTACTACTGTTCTATGTTAAAGCACTTAAATCCTGGACGCTTCGGGCCTTCGGCCCTACGCGGAGCTCGGCCTTCGGCCCTCGCATTTAGACACTTGTACTATTGTTCTGTGTTAAAGCACTAACATCCTGGACACTTCGGGCCTTCGGCCCTACGCGGAGCTCGGCCTTCGGCCTTCGCATTTAGACACTTGTATTATTGTTCTGTGCTAAAACACTGATGTTCTGGACGCTTCGGGCCTTCGGCCCTACGCGGAGCTCGGCCTTCGGCCTTCGCATTTAGACACTTGTGCTATTGTTTTGTGTTATAGTGCTTAAATCCTGGACGCTTCGGGCCTTCGGTCCTACGCGGAGCTCGGCCTTCGGCCTTCGCATTTAGACACTTTTACTATTGTTCTGTGTTATAGCACTTAAATACTGGACGCTTCGGGCCTTCGGCTCTACGCGGAGCTCGGCCTTCGGTCTTCGCATTTAGACCCTTGTACTATTATTCTGTGTTAAAGCACTAACATTCTGGACGCTTCGGGCCTTCGGCCTTACGCGGAGCTCAGCCTTCGGCCTTCGCATTTAGACACTTTTACTATTTTTCTGTGCTAAAGCACTGACATCTTGGACGCTTCGGGCCTTCGGCCCTGCGCGGAGCTCGGCCTTCGGCCTTCGCATTTAGACACTTGTACTATTGTTCTGTGTTATAGCACTTAAATCCTGGACGCTTCGGGCCTTCGGCCCTACGCGGAGCTCGGCCTTCGGCCTTCGCATTTAGACACTTGTATTATTGTTCTGTGCTAAAACACTGATGTCCTGGACGCCTCGGGCCTTCGGCCCTACGCGGAGCTCGGCCTTCGGCCTTCGCATTTAGACACTTGTACTATTGTTCTGTGTTAAAGCACTAACATCCTGGACGCTTCGGGCCTTCGGCCCTACGCGGAGCTCGGCCTTCGGCCTTCGCATTTAGACACTTGTATTATTGTTCTGTGCTAAAACACTGATGTCCTGGACGCTTCGGGCCTTCGGCCCTACGCGGAGCTCGGCCTTCGGCCTTCGCATTTAGACACTTGTACTATTGTTTTGTGTTATAGTGCTTAAATCCTGGACGCTTCGGGCCTTCAGCCCTACGCGGAGCTCGGCCTTCGGCCTTCGCATTTAGACACTTTTACTATTGTTCTGTGTTATAGCATTTAAATCCTGGACGCTTCGGGCCTTCGGCCCTACGCGGAGCTCGGCCTTCGGCCTTCGCATTTAGACACTTGTACTATTGTTCTGTGTTAAAGCACTAACATTCTGGGCGCTTCGGGCATTCGGCCCTACGCGGAGCTCGGCCTTCGGCCTTCGCATTTAGACACTTTTACTATTTTTCTGTGCTAAAGCACTGACATCTTGGACGCTTCGGGCCTTCGGCCCTACGCGGAGCTCGGCCTTCGGCCTTCGCATTTAGACACTTTTACTATTGTTATGTGTTATAGCACTTAAATCCTGGACGCTTCGGGCCTTCGGCCCTACGCGGAGCTCGGCCTTCGGCCTTCGCATTTAGACACTTTTACTATTGTTCTATGTTAAAGCACTTAAATCCTGGACGCTTCGGGCCTTCGGGCTTCGGAACACCACGTTTCACGTCAGCCATAGCGGCTGTGTCCCTGATACAGCCTCTCTCATTTTTTTTTTCTAAACATCATGCAATATCATGTATTATGTCCGCCATATTGATTTTATTATGACGTCACGTAGCCTATGTTAGTCGGGATGACGTAAGGATTCTAATGATATATCATTTATCTAGATCGGTTAAGGCATTCAGAAGATATGGTAGAATAAAGAAACTCACATACAAACATGAACCCTGAAAACAATACACTCTTTTTGTTTGGGCAGTCGTGTAATAAAAGGTTTAGTAGGCAAGGATAATTTTATTCACAAGAAATATAAGAATCCAATTAGCCAGAAATTATTCGAAGCCCATCGCTTAAATAGAAGTTCACACATTTAGATTTCAATAGCGCGATTTAGAACATGTTTGTGGTTAGTTCCTGTGTTTACCTTAGGTATATATGATTTATATATATGTATTTTTATGATCAGCGGTAAAAACCCTCTAATTTGATAGCTCACTGAATAAGATAGAAGGATTTATTGTTCTTAGCACGTTTTGTGAATCCTTATTCTACCAAAGTTTGGGAATAACGACCCCACGGACCCGAGTGCTCCCGAGAGTCGGTCAGGGTCTCCGTCTCCGGCGTGTCTTCGTCGGTCGGAGTGGACCCCAAGGGGACCCGCAGGACTCTCAGCTCTGGCTTGCCTTCATTGGCCGTCCAGAGAGAAGTCGTTAGAGCTATATGCTCCAGGGGTGGAAGTGAAACATGCAAAGGACGCGAGTTGGCACAGTGGCTGTTATAACAGCCACTGGGTAGAAAGCGGCGCACACCTCTCGACACCCCTGAGCCGCTTACACCAGTGTTGCTCCTGGTTGTCTTTACGACGACAGTTTCAGGGGCCCACCTAGTTAGTGACAAGTCACTGCCTGCCTCGATAACGTGTAGAAGCATTGTTATGGCAGGTGTCCGGACCTCTCGGCAATAGCCCAATCTTTTGTCCAGCCAAACTTCAACACCATAACCGGCACTCTTCTCCACTGCATTTACAATAGCTCCTATGCCAGCTGGGACCGATTTACGGGTATCTATTTGTACCCGTGAATGGGTTCTAGCTGGTGTATTACATAACATCAAACTTGTCTTAAAGGGCCTCTGTGCTGTTGGCTTCGGTCCCACGTACGCCTCCCAAAGGTCCGGGACCCCATGGTCCCGAGATATGTAAAAGACATATAAATAATAATAATATTAGGGGACATCTTACACAGATCAACCTAGCCCCAAACTAAGCAAAGCTTGTATTATGGGTGCTAGGCGACGATACACATACTTATATAAATAAATACATTCTTATATACATAGAACACACCCATAACTCAGGAATAAATATTAGTGTTCATCACACAAATAAATGCCCTTACTGGGATTCGGACCCAGGACCATCGGCTTCGCAGGCAGGGTCACTATCCACTAGGCCAGACCGGTCGTCGGCATGTTTAAACATGCTTAATAAATATATTAAAGTGCAG
Source organism: Cydia fagiglandana (assembly GCF_963556715.1). Lineage (NCBI taxonomy): Eukaryota > Metazoa > Arthropoda > Insecta > Lepidoptera > Tortricidae > Cydia > Cydia fagiglandana. The sequence goes on along the minus strand of NC_085959.1, from coordinate 3,007,881 downwards.
TGCCAACCCTAGCATTTTAATTAAGCTGATAACGTCATGGTCTGATGATACCTAAGCAAAGACAATGAGCTTGAAATTACTATCTATCCGCCAAATGAAAAATAGAATGAGTTTTTGTACCAATAGATTAAATTTTAATTAAGTTATGCTCAAATTAATTAGCAATGCTTGTACGGTTACGGTTTGCCCTGATTTGTTACAGAATGCAAAAATTAAACCTGTAAACTGGAATAGATGCAATGACTAACCTTACCTAACCTAACTGATATTAAAGAAAAAGCGACGAAGCCATCCAGTGATGAAGGTCGGATTCGAGCCGACGTCTTTACCTATCGATTTACTTATAGATATCGTTTTAGCTGTCTATAATTTATATATAGTAGTGTGACTACTTTAAAAACACTAATCTAAATGTTTGATAATAACGTTGTTATTATTTAGGTATTTTATTTAGTAATAAAACTTAAATCTAGCTATAACAAGTAATCAGGGTTGTTGACATACACTAAACCTTATAAAACAATGTTCCCCTCCCCGCATGTCTGTTTGCCTGTATAATTGTATGTTCGCGATAAACTCAAAAACTACTAAACGGATTTTCATGCGATTTTCACTTATCAATAGATGAGGAATGGAATGGAAAGGAAAGGAATGAGGAATTCTGGAGGATGAGGAAGGTTTAAGAGTTTGATTTGTTTAGGTTTTGTGTAAGCCGTGCGAGCCGGGGCGGGTCGCTAGTATAAATATAAACTTAACTTAATATTAACATATTGTAGTCTGTTCGAGAAACTGAAAACGGTGAAAAATAGAGATAATACTCCTAAAAATACGTGTGATAGGTACCTCAGTACCTCAAAAAATATCAAAAGTTATAAACAAAAAATGGGGAAAAATGTAGATATTTCCCCAATATCTCATAAAAGTATTAATTTTTAAGAAATCAAAATTAATATCATAAAAGAGGAGGGTATTTCCAATCAAACATTTCGTAACTTGCAGAACTGGCCGCGTAGCCAAGATGCCATATATCGCACTTATATGGAAGCGTGCTAGAGAGACGTAAAGCTTTTCGCTGTCGAAGCGATAGCGATTGTAACCTTGGCTGGGCCGGCTGTATCTCCATTATTTATACTTTTTATTCAACGCTGAACACAGCCCTCCGCGCCTCATTTTCCGACAAAGCGCGCTGCGTGAGTAATATTAAATATAATTTTGAAGGTATTAAATATTCATTGAAAAATTTAAAAAAATATATGATCGATTTAAAACATGTGAACAAACGTAATACTTGTAGAAATTTATATTAAAGTTATTTTTTCAACAAGTTAGGCATTGTTAATGAACAAAATTACCTCGAAAAATAAACTATAAATAACTATTGTAAAATTTCCTCGCTTCCCATATACAGCGCCCTTCTCATATACAGCGTGTGTCTGACCATGAGGCTTTAAATCCAGGTCTCGATTCTACTCGCTAAACTGAGCTACTTTTTTTATGGCACCAACCCCGAAACCCCGATTTTTTTTTTACTTTTTCATACATTTTGGCTGATTAGATGTCGACGTTTTCTATGGAAAAAAATTATATGGAAAATTTTCCCCGATTTTAGGGTTGGTCCCATAGTAAAAGTAGCTCAGTTTAGCGAGTTAAATAAAGTTCTGGATTTAAAGCCCCATGGTCAGACACACCATGTACAGCCAGCTGCAGAGATAACTGACCCCCCTGCTTAGAAATTTGCAGGGGGGGGGTCAACTGTCTATGCAGCTGACTGTACATGCTTAATAAGATCACGTTATAAATGTCCAGAAAAAAAAAATTGTTTGGTTATAATATTGTTTTATATTTTACAACTAGCTGTGCCCGCGGCTCCGCCCGCGTAGAATTCGGTTTGTGTCAGTAAGCTGCTAAATATATAAAAAATTGTAAATTACATTACGCTGTATTTTTTACACGACTGCCCAAACAAAAAGAGTGTATTGTGTTCAGCGTTCATGTTTGTATGTATATATTTATTTACTTATGTGAGTTTCTTTATTCCACCATAACTTCTGAATGCCTTAACTGATTTAGATGTATGATACATCATTAGAATCCTTACGTCATCCCGGGTGACATAGGCTATGTGACGTCATTATAAAACCAATATGGCGGACGCAATACGCAATATTGCGTGACGTTTAGAAAAAAATATCTTGCAAACCTATCGAGTGGGGTCTCAAAATGAAGAGCTTTGAAAGGCGATTTAAAATATATATGCAAAATAGGCGCTTAAATCTTATTTTGGTTAAATAAGGATTTACAAAATGTGCTAAGAAAAATAAATCAAATCTATCTTATTTAGTGAGCTATCAAATAAAAGGGTATTTACCGCTGATCATAAAAATATATACAAATCATGCATATGACTTGTATAGGTATATTTTTATAAAGTAAATTTAGGAACTAAAGCGCCCTATAGAAATCTAAACGTGTGAACTTCGATTTAAGCGATAGGGTTTGAATAATACTAAAAGAGTCGGGCATAGCACGACATACGTGGCGCGCTGCACGTGGTCCAAAACCAAGCGTCTTCGATTGTCTCATACTTAAAGAGTCGGGCGTAGCCCGACGTACGTGGCGCGCTGTACGCTTACCAAACTCGGGCGCCGTCGGCGTCCTCATACTCAAAGCAGCCCGACGTACGTGGCGCGCTGTATGCGTTCCAAAACCGGGCGCCTTCGGCGCCCTCATACTGAAAGAGTCGGGCGTAGCTTGATGTTACGTCACACGCTGTACGCTAACCAAAGCCGGGCGCCTTCGGCGCCCTCATACTTAAAGCGTGGGTGGAAGAGATCCCTGAAAGGGATAAGTTCGCCTTTGTACTAATGATGTGTGTTCTTTCATGTTTTATGTTTCTTTTTGTACAATAAAGTATTTTACTACTACTACTACTACACTACTACTAAGAGAGTTGGGCGTAGCCCGACGTATTTGACACGCTGTACCCTTACCATATCCGGGCGCCTTTGGCGCCCTCATACTTAAAGCGTGGGGCTTATAGTCTGTAGGAATCCGGCCTGTTTTGAAAAAAGTCGTCGACATCTCTTCTAAATACCTAAAACTGGTATGGATGTGTTCCTCGTGATCTCTAGAATACGAATTGACCGGTTTTAGTTTATGGAGGGGGGGACGTAACGAAAAAAAGGGGGGCAAAGATGGCGGCCGACCATCATTGATATTTGTTCACATCTTGAGTCCTATGGGACCGATCGGTTCGTGTGAGGGGTCTTTTGAAAGAGTATTAAACGTGCTATTATTGTTTCATAATGACCGTAGTCATAACTGTAGTCGTTTACAAAATATTTTATAATATTTGATTTTTTACCGTGCATGTATGGCATAAGTACTGCTTAAATATGCGTCTAACTTAATAAATTACAACTATACCGCAATTATTTTATTACAAAATATACGAGACATTTCATTAGCTTACCAAAAACATAAGTTTTATTGGTGTATGATATTATATAACCAAGTAATAACGAATTTTGTTCAGCATGGGTCACTACACAGCGTTACGTAAATGGCGGGCGGCCGACGTCAACTTTTCATTATTTCTCGGGTTCTAATTTATTGATCAATTGGTGATAGAAACCATTTGAAAGAATATTAAACGTACTATAATTGGTTTTCAATAACTGTAGTCATAACTTTAGTCATTTTTAAAATAATTAAAAACATATATGTTTTTACCGTGCATGCATATGAGTACTACTAAAACATGCTTCTAACTCAATAAATTATAACTTTACTGCAATTAATGTTATTACAAAATATACGAGACATTTCATAAGCTTTCCAAAAACATAAGTTTTATTGGTGTATGATATTATGTATATAACCAAGTAACAATGAATTTTGTCCAGCATGGGTCACTGCGCACTGTCATATAAATCCCAACAGATAATTAGGCGACACTTAGCACCTATTTTCTTACCTAAATACATAGCCTGGCTAGATATCTAGAATAGCTACATATTTAGTCTTAGTTTACAGTTTACAGGCTCTGGTGACATAAAAGTGTTTTTAAAGGTTCATCTAAAGATTTAAGATCTACAGTAGCTGTTTTGGGCGCTATAATGCATGTTAAGCTGCTAGTGTTATAGGTTATAGCTCAAAGTGAATTGAACAAGCTTAACAGCTATATGAGTAATAATCTGCAATTTGCACTTAAGGTTCTAAACGTGTGATGAAGTCTTCTACTTATATCTTTTTATATCGCAATCGCTACTTAACTCTCTTGTATGACTTACAGTCGAATAGAGAAGTTGTGAGTCGCTATTATAGATCTAAGATCATGTAGTTACAGACGAGCGTTATTTAAATACCGTAGCACTCTCTAATCTCATAACTGTCAATAGAGTCATACGTATAAGCTAAAACTACAATGCCAAACGCCAATGAATCAATAGATAAGCGAAAACTATAAATTAGACCGTAAAATAAAATAGTATATAAATATAGATATTTTATTCAATAATGACTTGTTTTTATTTACTCGCCATTAGATTTTACTTCAAGTTATCACATTGTGAGCTTACAAAAATGCAACGAAAGTAGATAGTGGCAAAGGAAAATAATGTGCAATTACCTTCTTGAGTGCCTAATCGCCTATTACAAATGTTGACCATAAATGCTTATTTAACATCTAAAGCTGAAACTATCACCTATGTGGACCTACGCTGCTACTCAAATAGTAGTCACTTATTTTGCATCCTGGAGCGTGCGGCGCAAATATCCATTTAAAACGCCACAAGCCTCAGATCTCAAGACAATTTTAAATTATTAACTACGGAGTGGGTTTGAAAACGTTTTACATGTAGACGTGAGTCAAATAACAACACAGATATTAAGTACTTTATATACAGTGGTCTTGCAATCATGAAATGGCTTTTCCTGTGATAAAAGACAAAACAAACAAACCATCATTCTATATCGATATTTTATAACATAACCTCACATTTTGGATACCTACATTATAAAATGTACTGTCTAACAATAATAGAATGCTGCTGGTAGACCAACAAGCAAACACACGGCGCGGCGAGCGCCTTCTACCAGGCGCTCGCCGCGCCGTGTGTTTGCTTGCTTGTTTGGCGAAATTGGTCCTGGCATACATATATGTTTATAGTTGTACGGTAACTAAACAATATTTTTGGAAAGTTAATCAATAGTTTGTTGATTTTATCCCAATAATTTCTCGCTATATTTACTACATTATCTCTTTCTCAAATTATTTCAGCCACTAAGCAAACCTCTTAGGTAAAAATTAAACATCATATTTAATATTTTATTAAATGGTTAATTTTGGGCCTGAGATTTCAAACAATCAAGTATTCACAGAAAATTTAATATGCTTGCACATGGTGTCCACCAAGTATTAGAAAAATAGAACCGGAAATATAATGAAAACTCAACGATGGCCGGGCGGCATTTACGTGACGGTGCACAGTATCTTTGCTGAACAATTAATGATTACATAGTTATACAACATTATACAGCAATAAAACTTATATTTTTGGATAGCTAATAAAATTTCCCGTATATTTTGAAAACATTTATCGCGGTGATGTTATAATCTATTGAGTTAGAAGCATGTTTTACCAGTACTTGGTCCATGCACGGTAAAAATCATATATTTTTAATTATTTTGTAAATGACTACAGTTATGACTACGGTTATTAGAAATCAATTATAGTACGTTTAATATTCTTTCTAAAGGTATCCATCACCAATTGATCAGTAAAATATAAACCGAGAAATAATGAACAGTTGAGGTCGGTCGCCCGCCATTTACGTGACAGCGTTTAGTGACCCATGCTGAACAAAATTCGTAATTACTTGGTTATATAATATCATACACCAATAAAACTTATATTTTTGGAAAGCTAATTAAATTTCACGTACATTTTGTACGAATATTATTGGTGTAAAGTTATAATTTATTGAGTTAGACGCATATTTTATCAGTACTTATGCCATCCATGCACGGTAAAAAAATCATATATTTTAATATATTTTGTACATTACTAAAGTTATGACTACAGTTATTAGAAACCAATTATAGTACGTTTCATAACTTTTCAAATAGTACCTATCACTAATTGATCAATAAATTAGAACCCGAGAAATAATGAAAAGTTGATGTCGGTCACCCGCCATTTACGTGACGCTGCGTAGTGACCCGTGCTGAACAAAATTCGTAATTACTTGGTTACATAAGATTATACACTAATAAAACTTATATTTTTGGAAAGATAATGAAATGTCTCGTATATTTTGTAATAACATTAATTGCGGTAAAGTTATAATTTATTGAGTTAGACGCATGTTTTGTCAGTACTAATGCCATCCATGCAAGGTGAAAAATCGTATATTTAAATTTTTTTTTGTAAACGACTACAGTTATGACTACAGTTATTATAAAACAATAATAGCACGTTCAATACTCTTTCAAAAGATACCTCACACGAACCGATCGGTCCCATAGGACTCAAGATGTGAACAAATATCAATGATGGTCGGCCGCCATCTTTGCCCCCCTTTTTTTCGTTACGTCCCCCCCTCCATAAACTAAAACCGGTCAATTCGTATTCTAGAGACCACGAGGAACATATCCATACCAGTTTTAGGTATTTAGAAGAGATGTCTACGAAAATCGTGAAGGAGAGGACTTGTGTTTAATTTGCCTATAGACTATTAGCCCGACGTATGTGGCGCGATGCACGCGTTCCAAAGTCGGGTGCCTTCGGCGCCCTCATACAAAAAAGCGATCCTTTTTGTATGAGGCCTTTTTCTATGCCCGATGGCATAGCCAGTGTCTAAATGCGAAGCCCGTAGATCGAACTCCGCGTAAAGCCGAAGACCCGGAGCATCTGACAGGTACGCGCTTTCTACAATTTCCCCTAGTATCATAATTGAGAAGTCGCAATTCCACGCAAGGCCGAAGATCGAGCTGCGGCAGGTTAGTACTCGCGGAACTCGGTCAGATATTTGTAGAAATTACAGGAATTGCTAGAATCCCTAGCCCTTCGGCCTTACGCGGAGGTCGGTCTTCAGCTTACGTATTTTAACACATGTATCTATCTATCTATCTATACATATAATAAAGCTGTAGAGGGTAGAAAGTCTGTACATGGAAGATATTTGAAAAAAAGTTGGCTGGGGATACTTAGAATCGATAACAGAACACGTCCCAACAGTTTTTAGAATTTTTGTCTGTTTATCTGTTTGTCTGTTTATCTGTTTATCTGTTTGTCTGTTTATTTGAACGCGCATCACGTGAAAACGGCTGAACGGATTTTGATGCAAACTTTACTAATCTATCGAGAAAATCTCCGGCCAGGTTATAGGCTACAAAAACTCAACCCCTAAAAGCCCCCCCCTTTTAGGGGTTGAGTTTTAGCCACAACACTCGCTTGATTTAAATTTGCCCCTGAATCTTATGGCGCTACTTAGGAAGGAGGGGCAAACTTTTTTCAAATATGTGCTACCACTATTGAGTACCCTGGTAAACTAACAGATGGCGCTGAATTTAATACAAGTGACATGAATAGCCACCGAGGAAGGTTTTTGCCAAATTAACTCTAAGTTTAGATGAGGAGGTACGGACATGGACAACAAATTTAATTGAATAATTATGTCGATTTAAAAATATACAACAAAATTAAACGACAGTAAATTAATTACCCCTCATTGCAGTGACATCTTTTTCACGACTACCCAAAAAAAAGTGAGAGAGAGTGTATTGTGTTTTCAGCGTTCGTGTTTGTATGTAGGTATATATTTATTTATCTGGGTTTCACTCTCTCTCACTCTTTTGCGGTTCGGCGTTAGGTTCTATGCGAGGCCTTCTGCCTTACGGCAAAGTTGATCTTCTGCCTTAATTACACTTGGGCGTGGATCCAAGCTTTCCTCTTTCGCAGCTGGGCCTACTGCCTTGCTCACACTTCGCCAATTCAATTCTCTTGGTCAATTACAAGCTCTGCTTTCTTGCATCTTTTATGCATGAAAACAACCTCGCTGAAATCCTTAAATATCGAGCCCTATGCGAAGCTAGGCTGGTAGAAAACTGTCCCATCCCTTCTTTGTATGAAATCCTGGATTCGCGCCTGGTTGGGACTAAAAGTAAAATTGCGTATATCGAAAAATTTTCGCGCTCGCTTCGCTCGCGTTTTTAATATCTTTCTAAGTTATGATAAAGGTGACATTCGGGTGGCGACTGCAGCAGCATTACTCTGTTGCAACGTTACTGTCAATTTTCGTCATAAAATTATGTGACCGATTTCCATACTAAAAGTAAAAATGTACGACTGTCTATCATATTGCGTTTTTATATCTAAAAAATTTCGCGCTCGCTTCTCTCGCGTTTTCAATCACTTTCTAAGATATGATAAAGGTGACGTTCGGGTGGCGACTACAGCAGCATTACTCTGTTACAACGTTACTGCTGCAGCACTGTCAATTTTCGTGATAAAATGATGTGACTGATTTCCATACTAAAAGTAAAAATGTACAACCGTCTATCAAATTGCGTTTTTATATCGAAAATTTTTAAATTACATTCTAACCTAAGATATGATAAAGGTGACATTCGGTTGGCGACTGCAGCAGCATTAGGTACTCTGTTGCAACATTACTGCTGCGGCACTGTCAATTATCGAGATAAAATAATGTGACTGATTTCCATTCTCAGCTGTGATGCGGCAATGAACTGCACTCAATTTACCAAAAAAAATAATGTAAACTTAATGACCTTAGGGAGAGGAGGCACCAGGGTCTAGAAATGCTTAGGGCATCAAAATATCTTAATCCGGCACTGCTTCGGACTTAACCCGACGTACGTGTCGCGCTGTACGCGTTCCAAAGCCGGGCGCCTTCGGCGCCCTCATCCTCAGAGCGTCGGGAGTAGCCCGACGTACGTGGCGAGCTGTACGCGTTCCAAAGCCGGGCGCCTACGGCACCCTCATACTAAAAGTGTCGGGCGTAGACCGACGTACGTGACACGCTGTACGCATTCCAAAGCCGGGCGCCTCCGGCGCCCTCATACTAAGAGCGTCGGGCGTAACGTACGCGTTTCAAAGCTGGGCGTCTTCGGCGCCCTCATACTAAAGAGTCGGGCGTAGACCAACGTACGTGACACGCTGTACGCTTGCCAAAGTTGGGCGCCGAAGGCATCCTCATACTCAAAGCGTCGGGCTACGCGTCATCAAAATATCTTAATCCGGCACTGCTTCGGACTTAACCCGACGTACGTGTCGCGCTGTTCGCGTTCCAAAGCCGGGCGCCTTCGGCGCCCTCATACTCAGAGCGTCGGGAGTAGCCCGACGTACGTGACGCGCTGTACGCATTCCACCTCCGGCGTACGTTACACCTCCGGCGCCCTCATACTAAGAGCGTCGGGCGTAACGTACGCGTTCCAAAGCCGGGCGCCTTCGGCGCCCTCATAATAAAAGTGTCGGGCGTAGACCGACGTACGTGATACGCTGTACGCGTTCCAAAGCCGGGCGCCTCCCTCATACTCAAAGCGTCGGGCGTAACCCGACGTACGTGACACGCTGTACGCTTGCCAAAGTTGGGAGCCGAAGGCACCCTCATACTCAAAGCATCGGGCTAAGCCCGACTGAGGTATGGTGGACAGTTGGAATAAAAGACGTGAGTCTAGCTATTTCTTATTTTATGGACAAGATCGATCTTACCATCTATATCTAACTTAACATTTACTCCATCGTCCTCTATGACTTTAAAAGGTCCTTTAAAAAGGTTATCAAATTTTTTCCCAGTTTCTGACTTAATTAAAACAAGATCATCCTTTTTATAAGTCATTGAGTTCGATAACTTATCATAATATATTTTTCGTAATACTTTTGTTTTTAACAAATTTTCTCTAGCATCTTTATGTGCTAATTGTAGTCTGTATTTTAATTCTAAAGCATAATCTTCTGAGTTATACATAGGTTCTACAGTGTTAGTTAAATTACTAGGGATATTACATTTCTTTCCGAAAACCAACTCGAATGGTGAATACTTTGTGGCTGTATGTACTGTTGTATTATACGCGAAACACCAGAACGGTAACCACTGACTCCACGTGTCAGGGTGTCCGTCGCACTGTATTCTCATAAATGCGGCTAAATGTTTGTGCATATTCTCTAATGCGCCTATTGATTGATGGTGATATGCGGTTGAATTAAATTTACTTATTTTTAATAACTTACATACTTCGTCCATAGTAGCTGACATAAACTCCGTACCACGATCTGTTGTTATCGCTCCTGGGATGCCATACCTTAATATAAAATTACTTACTAGAGATCTCGCTACGCTAATTGTATCCTTACGCTGTAGGGGATACGCCTCAATGTACTTGGTCAGTTCGCACTGCAATGTGAGAACGTATTTGTTATCTTCCGCGTCGGCATCGAGTGGTCCGAGTAGGTCGAGATATATTCTCTCGAAGGCGGATGTCGCTGTCGTTGTGATAGTCATTGGCTGTCTTAAGTTCTTAGAGTATTTAGTTACTTGACATTTACTACACTTTTTCACATATTCCCTAACGTCATTTTCTAAACCTGGCCAGTAGTATTTTGACTTAATATTACTTATCATTCTGCGAACGCCGGCATGTCCGCTTGTTGGTAACAAATGATAGTCGTTCATTATAACTCGTCTCTCATCCTTGTCGGTAATTCTGTTTATTTTTCCTAGGACATTTACTTTCGGTCCGGACCAACTTTTATTTAACTTTATTTCATTTACCAGAGATTTTATAAATAACGCGTTTTTATCATTTTTTATTATACATAACTCATCTACTTGTATCTCTTTACAGAAATCACCTAACATACTCACAAATACGGCTCGCGTGAAATATGACGTATAATTAAGGTTAATGTAAAGACGTCATTTATCTTTTACGTACGCAAAACAATCTTTTTCTCTGGTTATTAACTTATTTTTTCTCAATATTCTTAACTCATCTTCTGACCCAAATAACATTTCTACAGAGTTATTAGGCTTTCTTAATATTTCCGCAATTCTCGGCTGATCAGACCTTAAATTTTCGGATATACTAAGATCCATAATATTACTGTCACTCGATCCGTTATCTTGCATTAATTTTTTACTCTGGGCCCTTGTCATAACCATAATCTGTTCACTCATATTTTTTAATTCGTCTGATGTTATTGTTATCCTACTTAAAGCGTCTGCTACTACGTTAGTTTTTCCTTTTATGTATATTATTTTATAGTCATATTCCTCTAACTGTAATCTAAATTTTACTAATCTGCTGGACGGGTCTTTCATACTGAAAAGATAGAGAAGTGGTCTGTGGTCTGTTAATATTGTAAAGCGTCGTCCAAACAAATATGGTCTGAAATATCGTACACTCCATGTGATTGCCAAAAGTTCTTTCTGAATAATGGGATAATTTAATTCTGATTTATTTAGGGGTCTACTGGCATATGCTATAGGCCTTTTGTCTTTATTACATAGCACGGAACCGATCGACTTTGCTGACGCATCTGTTTGTAAGATAAATTCGTTTTCTATGGAAAAATCGGGATATTGTAAGATTGGTGGCGTTATTAGTTTTTCTTTTAGTATGTTAAACGCCGTATCGCACTCGTCGGTCCACTGAAATATTACGTTTTTTCTACATAACTTGTTTAATGGTAAAGTTATCTCCGCGAAATTAGGGATAAATTTCCTATAGTAATTGCAAAAAGCTACGAAACGCCTAACTTCGTCACTATTTGTTGGTGTTGGGTAATTTTGTAATACTTTCGTTTTTTGTGGATCTGGTAACACACCTTCTGCCGATACAACATGACCCAAGTAAAGTAATTCTTTTTTTAGAAAATCACATTTTTGAGGATTTATTTTCAAGTTAACTTTACGCAACCTTTCTAAGACATCAATTAAGTTTTTATTATGTTGATTCATATTTCTTCCAAAAATAACTAAATCGTCCATGTAAACAAAACATTTCTCGTACGAGAGACCTGACATTGCTATTGACATTACACGGGAAAATGCACTACCACTAATTTTCAAACCCATGGGGAGCCTTTTCATTCGAAATTGACCTTGACTTGTTGAAAACGAAGTGATATTTCTACTATCTTCATCCAGAGATGTTTGGTAATATGATTGTTGTAAATCAAGGTGACTAAAGTATATTGCGCCTGACAAAGAATCTAGAATTTCGACGATATTCGGAAGAGGGAATTTATCGTCTTGAATAACGTTATTTACTTTACGGTAATCGATAACTAATCTCCATTTTTTTGTGTTATCATCTGATTTTTTCGGTACTAAAAGTATGGGACTATTCCAATCGCTATTTGATTCTTCAATTATGTCATCTTTAATCATTTGTTCAACTTGTTTATTTACTTCCGATTTCATTGTTGCTGGTAATCTATAAGGCTTTGTATATATAGGTTTAGTATTTGGTTTCACGGTAATACTTTGGCTCAATATATTGGACGTTCCTAATTTATCCCCTTCTAAGTAAAAGACATCGGCGTATTTGGCACATATTGACTCGATAAGTCTACGGTCTGTATCGTTTAAATGGTCTAATTTTAAAGATGGTAGTAATTTTTTAACTCGATCTACTCCGTTGTCGGTTTTGTGAAAGCTGCAAATGTTATAATTATTTAAATTTTCTAATTTTGGTAGAAACATGGGTAATTGGACGTCATGGTCACTTGTATTTAAAATTCGTACCGGTATTCTATTTTGTTTAACTTTAACTATACTTCCGGCTAAAAATATATTTTCGGCTAATTTTTCAGAATTTATAACGTAATCCTTTCCCAAGTCAAGAGATTTTACTTTAATTAAATGTAATGATTCACTTCTCGCTGGTAGTGATAAACAAGTTCCGTTATTGCTACTTCTCTGAATTCGTAACACGTATCTCTCGTTCCCATCGTGTAACGTGAGTTCGTCCGTCATTAAGTCTATAATTGCGTTATATCTTCGCATGAAGTCGAGTCCGAGAATGCCATCCGCGTGACATGGCATATCCTCATCCTGTAATATATGAAACCTATGCGTAAGCGATATCGTATTACTGTATTCTAAAGTCACGTCTGTCACATGTTTACTTGTAATTTTTCCACCTACGCCTGATATTATAGTACCTTTTTCGTATGTCGGAGATTCTATGGGAACCTTGCTACGTTGTAAAATAGATATACTTGCACCATTGTCAATCATAAGGATAATATTTTGTCCACCTACTGAAACTCTAACATAGTCTAGTCCGTCACATATAGTCAAAACTTTATGCTCGAAAAAACTGCATCTGTGAAGGTTCTTCACTCACCGTGTTGCGTGAGGTCTGCGGCTCGTGTGTATATGTATACACATTTCCTCGACGGCCGCGGTTCCTTTGTGTACCACGTCCTCTAAAATTTGCACGCTGTCCGCGTCCCCTATAAAAATTATTAGTGGGTACAGTACCTCTGCTCATCGGGTAGCTCGGTACCCAATGATTGCGGTAGGCTCTGGCTCGAGGCTGGTAGGCATGTCCGCGCCAACCATAACGCTGGGGTTGCTGGAAACCTCTTCTGGTCATGTTCATGACCACAGGCTCGGGCTGCGGTCGCGCCAGCTCCTCGTCTTGAGCAGCTCTGACGGCTTCCTTCAATTCTGTGTACTCCCGGGCAGCTAGAATTGTACTTAATCGGCGGTTTCGCAAACCGTCTGTAAACTTTTTGATAGCCAAGGACTCATTTATCGGTCTAAGGACATCGCAAGCTTCCGATTTCCCGTCAGCTTGTGCTATTGTTAGGCCGATAAACAATTCCTCTAGTTTATCGCCGTATTGGCTAATTGACATTTCTCTTTGTGAAATGTTGTTTAATTGCATTAGCAAAGAATTTGCGGATTTCTTAGGTAGCAAATATTTTTTTATATCGGCTACTAGCTGGGTAGCGGTGTCATATGTCGATTTTAGCTTCAATTGCGCGATTTTATTAAGTCGGGTTTTTAAAACAAAAGAAATCAGCAACTTCTTTTCGCTACTATCTGTTAACATGCCATCTAACATTTCAATTCCCGCTATCATCCTATCCACAGTTTCCTCCTTATCATCTAAAATTGGAATTAAGCTATTAGCTTCCCTAATTTCAAATTGCTTCGCCATTTTAGTTGGGTTATCGGACACGCTCTCTATTATTTTATACTTTAAAATTCTATCATAAACTTCTTCTATTTTCTCACACAATAATTCCGAAAATAAACATTACTTTGACAGGTCATTTACATTAACAGAAACAACTAACTGCTTATAGTCCTCATATATTAATTGCGCTTCAGAAAATTTTATTAATCCTACTTCTTGTTGCCTTCTACACTCGCCTAATTTCCGCAGGTCAACTCTAAGTTTTTCTAACTTTTCATATATACTATTTAATTTTAAATCCATACCTTTAACAACACACTTTGACGCACTGAAATTTTAACGCTTTTCACTTCACACACGCGTATCACGTAACGTTCCTTGCTCCTTCCTTCGCCTCCGATCCTTGCTGCCTAGACATCTTCTTCGGTGACTTTGGCCGGGGCTGCCCGCCTTCCAGACAGCCTGGTCTGCATCCTGCTCCAGAATTCGCGTCGCACCTCTTTTCTGACACAATTCGCTTGTGCTTTTCTCGCCAACACGCATAGTCCACAGCAGAAAATCAGCGCTATTATGACAAATAGGATGCTCACTAGTATATTATTGATTCTGGTGTGTTCATTTGAGCTCGTTGCATAGTTGCTCCCAATTGCATTCTGTGTGATGATGAACTCCTTTTCTTCCTGTTTACTGTACTGGTGCCCCATTTTCACTTTCACTTAATTTATAAACTGTCCGAAAATTCACTGATTTAAAAGTTCATCGCTCGGTCGGTACGCGCTCGCTCCGCGGTCGGTCGTTGTTTATATGATATCCGATACCATCGCGCGCCGAGGTACGTCGAGGCCACGGTCAACGGTCGCCATGAGGTATGGTGGACAGTTGGAATAAAAGACGTGAGTCTAGCTCGATGGTTATAATCAGACTGACTAAACTAACTTACATGTTCTCTCTACATCTAGTTACATACACGTATAGTATATGCACACCTCACGACGCACGTGGCGCGCTAAATGCGTTCCAAAGCCGGGCTCCTTCGGCGCCCTCATACTAAAAGAGTCGGGAATTGCCCTACGTATGTGGCGCACTGCACGCGGTCCAAAGCTAGGCGACTTAGACTTTCTCATACTAAAAGAGTCGGGCGTAGTCGGACTACTACAAATCGCGCTCTAAAAAGTATGAAACAATAAGATTATTTTAAGAAATTACCATGCAGGAAATTATAAATGTTATAATTTTTTGAATAAAAAAATACAGCGAAATGTATTGTAATTTACAATTTTTTAAATATTTAGCAGCTTACTGACACAAACCGAATTCCACGCGGGCGGAGCCGCGGGCACAGCTAGTTAACTATAAGTTTAGATGAGGGGGTACGGAATCAACAAATTTAATTGAATTACTTTGCCTTACGGCAAAGTTGATCTTCTGCCTTAATTACACTTGGGCGTGGATCCAAATCCAAGCTTTCCTCTTTCGCAGCTGGGCCTACTGCCTTGCTCACACTTCGCCAATTCAATTCACTTGGTCAATTCCAAGCTCTGCTTTCTTGCATCTTTTATGCATGAAAACAACCTCGCTGAGGCGTTTTTTTTATCGAAAAATTTTCGCGCTCGATACGCTCGCGTTTTTAATAACTTTCTAAGGTATGATAAAGGTGCCATTCGGGTGGCGACTGCAGCAGCATTACTCTGTTGCAACGTTACTGCTGCGGTACTGTCAATTTTCGTCATAAAATGATGTGACTGATTTCCATACTAAAAGTGAAAATGTACAACTGTCTATCATATTGCATTTTTATATCGAAAAATTTTCGCGCTCGCATCGCTCGCGTTTTCAATCACTTTCTAAGGTATGTTAAAGGTGACATTCGGGTGGCGACTGCAGCAACATTACTCTGTTACAACGTTACTGCTGCAGCACTGTCAATTTTCGTGATAAAATGATGTAACTGATTTCCATACTAAAAGTAAAAATGTACAACTGTCTATCAAATTGCGTTTTTATATCGAAAAATTTTCCCGCTCGCTTCGCTCGCGTTTTCAATTACATTCTCACCTAAGATATGATAAAGGTGACATTCGGGTGGCGAATGCAGCAGCATTAGGTACTCTGTTGGAACATTACTGCTGCGGCACTGACAATTTTCCTGATAAAATGATGTGACTGATTTCTATTCTCAGCTGTAATGTTGCAATGAACTTCACTCAATTTACCAAAAAAAATAATGTAATCTTGATGACCTTAGGGAGAGGAGGCACCAGGGTCTAGAAATGCTTAGGGCATCAAAATATCTTAATCCGGCACTGCTTCGGACTCGGACCCGGCTTCGGACTTAACCCGACGTACGTGTCGCGCTGTACGCGTTCCAAAGCCGGGCGCCTTCGGCGCCCTCATACTCAGAGCGTCGGGAGTAGCCCGACGTACGTGGCGCGCTGTACGCGTTCCAAAGCCGGGCGCCTACGGCACCCTCATACTAAAAGTGTCGGGCGTAGACCGACGTACGTGACACGCTGTACGCATTCCAAAGCCGGGCGCCTCCGGCGCCCTCATACTAAGAGCGTCGGGCGTAACGTACGCGTTTCAAAGCTGGGCGTCTTCGGCGCCTTCATACTAAAAGAGTCGGGCGTAGACCGACGTACGTGACACGCTGTACGCTTGCCAAAGTTGGGTGCCGAAGGCATCCTCATACTCAATGCGTCGGGCTACGCGTCATCAAAATATCTTAATCCGGCACTGCTTCGGACTTAACCCGACGTACGTGTCGCGCTGTACGCGTTCCAAAGCCGGGCGCCTTCGGCGCCCTCATACTCAGAGCGTCGGGAGTAGCCCGACGTACGTGACACGCTGTACGCATTCCACCTCCGGCGTACGTTACACCTCCGGCGCCCTCATACTAAGAGCGTCGGGCGTAACGTACGCGTTCCAAAGCCGGGCGCCTTCGGCGCCCTCATACTAAAAGTGTCGGGCGTAGACCGACGTACGTGATACGCTGTACGCATTCCAAAGCCGGGCGCCTCCCTCATACTCAAAGCGTCGGGCGTAACCCGACGTACGTGACACGCTGTACGCTTGCCAAAGTTGGGAGCCGAAGGCACCCTCATACTCAAAGCATCGGGCTAAGCCCGACGCACGTGGCGCGCTAAATGCGTTACAAAGCCGGGCTCCTTCGGCGCCCTCATACTACAAGAGTCGGGAATTGCCCGACGTATGTGGCGCACTGCACGCGGTCCAAAGCTAGGCGACTTAGACTTTCTCATACTAAAAGAGTCGGGCGTAGTCGGACTACTACAAATCGCGCTCTAAAAAGTATGAAACAATAAGATTATTTTAAGAAATTACCATGCAGGAAATGTTATAATTTTTTGAATAAAAAAATACAGCGCAATGTATTGTAATTTACAATTTTTTTTATATTTAGCAGCTTACTGACACAAACCGAATTCCACGCGGGCGGAGCCGCGGGCACAGCTAGTTTCAGATATTTGTAGAAATTACAGGAATTGCTAGAATCCCTAGCCCTTCGGCCTTACGTCGAGGTCGGTCTTCAGCTTACGTATTTTAACACATGTACACAAAACCACTGTAGGTACCTACAGTGGTTTTGTGTTTCACCGCTAACGTCCCGCAGCTTAGCCTTCAGCCTCGCGTAGAAGCTCGCTTCTCTTGGACGCTTTGGGTGTTTGGCCCAACGCAGAGCTCGGCATTCAGCAATTTAGTCTCTCAGGGCTACCTACTTTTATTTGCAAGTTCATCACTTGTATGTAGGTAGGTATACTAACACTTTTTAAAGTCATTAGCGTCGAATAGACCTCTTTACCTGCAGTCTGTCGCGTATTATTGATGTTTGAATTGGTGCTATTTTGCCAAAGGCCATGTGTGCGTCGTGCTGAAGTTGCGTTGCGACGAAGATAATGGGGACAAAATCTTTTTTAGTGACAGTTAAAATTATGAGTCTTTATTGTGGATCTTCAAACCCTCATGGCCATTATAATTCAAAATTCCACTTCTTTTTAAGAAGTTAAGAAGCTATATTTAATACTAGCTGTGCCCGCGGCTCCGCCCGCGTAGAATTCGGTTTGTGTCAGTAAGCTGCTAAATATATATAAAAAATACGCCACGTGCGTCGGGCGTAGCCCGACGCTTTGAGTATGAGGGTGCCTTCGGCGCCCAACTTTGGCAAGCGTACAGCGTGTCACGTACGTCGGTCTACGCCCGACTCTTTTAGTATGAGGGCGCCGAAGACGCCCAGCTTTGAAACGCGTACGTTACGCCCGACGCACTGAGTATGAGGGCGCCGGAGGCGCCCGGCTTTGGAATGCGTACAGCGTGTCACGTAGTCGGTCTACGCCTGACTTTTAGTATGAGGGCGCCGAAGGCGCCCTGCTTTGGAACGCGTACAGCGTGTCAGCACGTACGTCGGTCTACTCCCGACGCTTTGAGTATGAGGGCGCCGAAGGCGCCCGGCTTTGGAACACGCACGGTGTGTCAAGTACATCGGTCTACGCCCGACTCTTTGAGTTTGAGGGCACTGAAGGCGCCCGGCTTTGGTAACCATACAGCGTGTCACGTACGTCTCTTTTAGTATGAGAAAGTCAAATTCGCCTGGCTTTGGACCGCGTGCAGCGCGCCACGTTGTCGGGCTACGCCAGATTCTTTTAGTATGAGGGCGCCGAAGGCGCCCGGCTTTGGAACGCGTACAGCGCGACACGTACGTCGGGTTAACTCCGAAGCAGTGCCGGATTAAGATATTTTAATGCCCTAAGCATTTCTAGACCATGGTGCCCCCTCTCCCTAAGGTCATTAAGTTTACATTATTTTTTTTGGTAAATTGAGTGCAGTTCATTGCCGCATCACAGCTGAGAATGGAAAAAAGTCACATTATTTTATCTCGATAATTGACAGTGCCGCAGCAGTAATGTTGCAACAGAGTACCTAATGCTGCTGCAGTCGCCACTCGAATGTCACATTTATCATATCTTAGGTTAGAATGTAATTTAAAATTTTTCGATATAAAAACGCAATTTGATAGACGGTTGTACATTTTTACTTTTAGTATGGAAATCAGTCACATCATTTTATCACGAAAATTGACAGTGCTGCAGCAGTAACGTTGTAACAGAGTAATGCTGCTGTAGTCGCCACCCGAACGTCACCTTTATCAGATCTTAGAAAGTGATTGAAAACGCGAGCGAAGCGAGCGCGAAATTTTTTAGATATAAAAACGCAATATGATAGATAGTTGTACATTTTTACTTTTAGTATGGAAATCGGTCACATAATTTTATGACGAAAATTGACAGTAACGTTGCAACAGAGTAATGCTGCTGCAGTCGCCACCCGAATGTCACCTTTATCATAACTTAGAAAGATATTAAAAACGCGAGCGAAGCGAGCGCGAAAATTTTTCGATATACGCAATTTTACTTTTAGTCCCAACCAGGCGCGAATCCAGGATTTCATACAAAGAAGGGATGGGACAGTTTTCTACCAGCCTAGCTTCGCATAGGGCTCGATATTTAAGGATTTCAGCGAGGTTGTTTTCATGCATAAAAGATGCAAGAAAGCAGAGCTTGTAATTGACCAAGAGAATTGAATTGGCGAAGTGTGAGCAAGGCAGTAGGCCCAGCTGCGAAAGAGGAAAGCTTGGATCCACGCCCAAGTGTAATTAAGGCAGAAGATCAACTTTGCCGTAAGGCAGAAGGCCTCGCATAGAACCTAACGCCGAACCGCAAAAGAGTGAGAGAGAGTGAAACCCAGATAAATTAATATATACCTACATACAAACACGAACGCTGAAAACACAATACACTCTCTCTCACTTTTTTTTGGGTAGTCGTGAAAAAGATGTCACTGCAATGAGGGGTAATTAATTTACTGTCGTTTAATTTTGTTGTATATTTTTAAATCGACATAATTATTCAATTAAATTTGTTGTCCATGTCCGTACCTCCTCATCTAAACTTAGAGTTAATTTGGCAAAAACCTTCCTCGGTGGCTATTCATGTCACTTGTATTAAATTCAGCGCCATCTGTTAGTTTACCAGGGTACTCAATAGTGGTAGCACATATTTGAAAAAAGTTTGCCCCTCCTTCCTAAGTAGCGCCATAAGATTCAGGGGCAAACTTAAATCAAGCGAGTGTTGTGGCTACCCCCCCTTTTAGGAGTTGAGTTTTTATAGCCTATAACCTGGCCGGAGATTTTCTCGATAGATTAGTAAAGTTTGCATCAAAATCCGTTCAGCCGTTTTCACGTGATGCGCGTTCAAATAAACAGACAAACAGATAAACAGATAAACAGCCAAACAGATAAACAGACAAAAATTCTAAAAACTGTTGGAACGTGTTCTGTTATCGATTCTAAGTATCCCCAGCCAACTTTTTTTCAAATATCTTCCATGTACAGACTTTCTACCCTCTACAGCTTTATTATATGTATAGACAAATGTCCCAAATTGTGAACACATTTACATATTATCCACAGAAAAGACGCCCGTATTCCGGAACGGTGAGCTTAATTATAAGGTCCCAGTCCCGGGAGCTAATACCTATCCGCATAAAAAGAACTTTGTGGACAAACTAAATGGCCGGGGGAAATCTTTATAAATGGTAGTTTTACTTAGTTTTTTCACTAAAATGTTTAAAATAAAATAAATTAATTAAAAAATTAAAAACACGACTGCTGCATTTTAAAGCGAACTGAAAAGCTAAAAATAATGTTAATATGTTAGTCACTAAATTTTATGAATCTTAATTGGAATGTAAATGTACACTCACGGTCATTCATAGTAAATACAAAGGGCTAAGATGTACATTAATGACCGTGACTGTAGGTACGTGTATATTTAATTTCAATTGCAGTCGGGGGACCTTTTGATTGAGATGCACTTAGGTACCTACATCAAGGTCCCCCGATTGTAATTGAAATTAAATGTAACGTACCTACAGTCACGGACATAAATGTGCATAGCCCTTTGTATTTACTATGAATGACCGTGAGTGTACATTTACATTCCAATTAAGATTCATAAAATTTAGGGACTAACATATTAACATTATTTTTAGCTTTTCAGTTCGCTTTAAAATGCAGCAGTCGTGTTTTTAATTTTTCAATTAATTTATTTTATTTTTTTGCTTTATAGGTTGCATTTCGCAGATCTTTTACTCACTCATACTTATAGTAGGCTATTCAGAAAAAAAAATATCTCACAAAAGTAAGTAAGTAGAATTAAACTTTGTACCATAGACATAAGTCATAAATTTCAATGCCAAAGTTTTAAGTAAGGACTTTCTTACTAAAACTACTTTCTAATATGAAATGACCAGTGTAAGCATCAGTTAGCTAGCCCTAAGCAACCAAACGCGCAAATTTTACAAAACGCTTAAATTACTTTTATTGTCTTCTAATAATATACCTAAATACAAAGATTCAAGTCCCGCGCTCGAAAAAATGTTTGATATGCATACAAACTTTCATCCCCTTTTTAACCCCCTTAGGGGATGAATTTTGAAAAATTCTTTCTTAGTGGATCCCTAGACCTTATAAGGAATCTAGTTGCCAAATTTGGACTTTCTAGTCCCAGCGGTTTGGGCTGTGCGTTGATTTAAGTCAGTCAGTCAGTCACTCAGTCAGTCAGTCAGGTCTTTCACGTTTATATATATAGATATACAGGGTGTCCCACGGCGATGCCACATGGAGGGAAAGTACCTTAAATATCATAGATAGCATATTTTGCTGAAAGAAGACTTCATTTTATTTTTAAAACTTAGTAAAGTTGCATTCATACTTTTTTAATTTTTTTTTGAAAAAAAATGTATGGAAAAAAATTATCGCGTCATTGGAGGAAAAGTACCTTAATTATTGTAAATGAACATCTTACTGAAAGAAGACATTATTTCGATTTAAAAAAACAAGTTGAATTGCATTTTAAATATACTTCCGAACGGTCCCTGAGCTGTCAGGCTGACTTGAGACCAGCTGATTTAAAATATTGAAAATTAATTATATTTTTAGTTTAAAATTAGAGTTATGGTGAACTTTAATAGATTTAAGTAGTAAAGAAACATCGGTTATATAATTTATGTGCAATTGACAACGATACATCGAGTATTTACTGGACTTTGGGGCGGAACTACCTAGCTGTCAACGAGTGATCACCGTTGGATTTTCGTGTTTGAAACCGGGAGAGTATTTTGTTCTATCTTACTGTTACCACACTGTTATTATTATATTATACCATATATTACTTAGTATTACATTTATACAAAGCTCATTGTACAGCCGTGAGCAACGTCAAACCACAAATACATTGGCTCAGTGCAGTTTCTCTTTGCTTGACGAACTAGTGGAAGTAAAAGTTGAGACAAGGCACATTCGCCACAGACACAGCCTACTACTGACACACTGCATACATCGTTCATAGTTCATATGTTCTAGCTTTCATCTCTCTTGTCCTGGCAAAATTCCACTCTCAATTTTATTGAGATAAGTACTCATCCTTTATTATTTACACCTTTCAGAAATCGTGACAAGTGACAATGACCACCAAAAGCGTTGCCAACACTCGCAAGGCAACTGCGCGCCAACTAGAGATGCAACTGAAGACTACTACACAAGGTCTACAGGAGTCGAGGGCCTTGTCCAAGCAGTTGTTGCAGGATAGGGAGGAGAGCGAACTACAGTTCAAGAAATTGGTCGACACAAACTCAGATTTAAGACGGGACCTGGCAGACAATGATGTGCAGTTGACTGATGCCCGTGGTGAAGTGGACCGTTTGCAAGAGGCAGTAGACTCGTTCAATCAGTGCGCTTCTACGCATGAAGTGGCCTTAACCCGCATCACACATTTGGAAGAGGAACTGGGTGCGGCTAATGATGAACTTAATTTGTTTAGGAGAGAGCGGGAGCACTATGATGCTTCGGAACTACAAAATGTGTACCAAGAGTTGGCAAGCGGTGAAACTCAAATTAGTAAGGACTCTAGATATTTAGTATATTTTAATAGTAGCAATAAGTTAAAAAAGTATATCAAGATTAATAGGTATATTAGGAGAACCCAGAAGCTTATCAAAGGCCAGGCATGCATTAAAAAATATAGTAAATTAAAACATGCATTATCAGTTATGAAAAATAGGGTTCAAAATTGTCATTTGGAGCTTGAAACAAAGGAATCAAATTTCCAGAAGTTACATGCCGATATAAATAGGTTAAAAGATGAGCTTCTGGTAATAACCACCATGTATGAAACCACCAAAAAACAAGTTGAGGAGCACATCAAGGCTTTTAATAAATTGCTGCAAGAAAATCAAAATTTAGAGGAGCGATGCAAGTCATTACTTAATGGAAATATTTGTAATTGTGGCCAAATGCCACCAGCAAAAGTTGTTGAAGCCGATGTGGCCCTCAACACCTCTAGGCCAGCTGTACCAGTAGTCACACAACCCCCTAGAGCAGTCAGTAAGACTGTTGTTTTTTCAGATCAGATTGGGCTAGGAATGGGCCCATTATTAAGCTACAGATTAGAGCAGAAAGTCTCAAATTACTGTTATCAAAACATTACTTTGTCTCACTTGTGTGACCTTATTTCAAAGGGATGTTATGATAGCAGTACTACACTTGTAATTTTATTAGGAAATAGCCTTAATGTAGATAAGCTTAGCATAGATAAGTTGATGTCCACTTTAAGTATTATTGAAAAATCTGGTGTGGGGAAAATCATTTTATGTGCACTGCCTTATGCAGAGAATATGTCTTATGACTATAATAGTAAAGTAGCACACTACAATTCTTTGATGTACCATGCCATATCTGTCAATAAAAAGTACCATTTCTTTGACTTAAATAAATTCATTGAGCGCTTCATGCTAGCTCCAAGGAAGGTATTTCTGCCAAAGAAATATTTTGTATACCTAGTGGATTTATTGGCCTATAATATTGAGCCAAATAGATTTAGTAGTGTTATAGCTAATTCTCAGTCAGCTGACAAAGTCAAGGACCCCATGCCAAATTTAAACTAGATTGTAAGACAGCGGAGAAACGCCTGAGTATGAATATTATTCACCAGAATATTCAGGGTTTTTCCAGCAAAGAATTAGAAATAGGTTTATTTTTAGATAATAATAATGTTGAAGTTATGTGTATCACTGAACATTGGCTGAAAGATGGGCAGTTTTTATTTGATTTTGTTAACTTTAAGTTAGTCAGTTTTTTTGCTAGAAAGTCTGCTGTTCATGGTGGTTCCCTGATAATTGTTAAAAATTGCATGAAATCTAAAGAGCGTAAAGATATTGTAAATTATTCCATAGAAAGAATTATCGAAATTTCCTGTGTAGAATTAGAAAAATATATTATTGTATGTGTTTACAGACCACCATCAGCTGACTTCAGCACATTTGAAACTACAATGGAAAGTGTGCTGAAATTAGTATGTAAGGGCCAAAAACATGTTATAGTCTGTGGAGATTTTAATGTTAACTTGCTCGAGTCCTCTAGTAATACTGTTAAAATGCTGTGTTTGTTTAAATCATTCAATTTATTTAACTTGTTTCTTGAACCTACTCGGGTAGGTGTAACTAGTGCAACATGTCTGGATAATATATTTTGTAATTGTGAATGTATAGATAAGCAAATATTTAACTGTTTTTATTCTGATCATAGCGGTCAAAGGGCTGTTTTCTTAAGCGATATTCATGATACTCCACAAACAATAACATATAGACCCATTACTAGTAGTCGCTTGGAATTATTCAAAAATGAAATTCAAAAAAGTCTCTGTATGTTACCATTTTCACATTACAACTGTAATAATTTGTATGAAGTTGTTTTTAACGTAATTCTTTATCATTTTAATCAAAATTTCAGTATGAAAACTATTAGTGGGTCAAAAACTAGAACAAAGTTTAGTGAATGGGCTACTGCAGGCATTTATAAAAGTAGAAAAAGGCTTTATGAACTTTATGGTGAGAGAGAGCTGAACAAAAATACAGATTTCCTGGACTATGTGAGGAACTACTCAAAAATCTTCAAGAGAGTGTGTTTAACAGCCAAAGCAAACTATACAAGTTCTAAACTGAAAGTGTCGGACAACAAAGTGAAGACAACATGGAATATTATAAATAGGGAAGCTGGTAAATGTAAATCACGCGATTGTCAAGTCAACATTGTCTCGGATAAACAACTGACCATGTCAAACAACGATGTTGCCTCGGCATTCGAAGATTATTTTTCTAAAATAGCTATTAATACCACGAAATGTCTACATTCATCTTCGTCTCGAGCTCATTCCTTACTTTGTGCTAATGTTAAGAAATGTAATATTAACTTTGAGTTTAGTCTAGTAGATTCAGCAATTATTGTTAAAACATTCAAGTCACTCAATTTAAAGAAAACGGAAGACTTATGGGGAACATCTGTTAGAGTCATTAGTCATGTCTTGGACGTAATAGCGCCTTACTTAGCCGTAATTTATAATATTTCAATTTTATGAAATATAGCAAAGTCATACCTCTTTTTAAATCGGGTGATTCGAGTGATATGGCTAATTACCGTCCAATATCAATACTTCCTGTACTAAGTAAAGTTTTTGAAAAGTTAATGTTAAATGATCTACTGGGTCACTTCAACAGACATACTTTACTTACAAGCAATCAGTTTGGTTTCACAAAGGGCCGTTCCACGACCGATGCCGCTTCGGTACTTATTAAACATATTTATGATATTTGGGAAAATTCTTGTGATGCAATTGGCATATTTTGTGATCTTTCTAAAGCATTTGATTGTGTGGATCATGGAACGCTCATTTTGAAATTAGAACACTATGGTCTGTCAGTAAATGCCCTAAACTTTATGTCTTCTTACCTTAGCAACAGAACACAAACAGTTGTTGTAAACAAAACCCGGTCTAGCGGTACTGTAGTCCAATTAGGTGTGCCACAAGATTCTATTTTGGGTCCATTCCTGTTTTTGGTTTATATAAATGATTTGCCATGTGTAGTAGAAAATCTTTGTGAAATTGTTCTTTTTGCTGATGACACATCATTACTTTTTAAGGTTGATCGTAAATCTACCGATTACAGTGTAATTAACAGCACACTCGTTAATGTACTAAACTGGTTTACTATGAACAATTTGCTTCTTAATGCTAAGAAAACTAAATGCATTCGATTTTCTTTGCCGAATGTTAAACCAGTCGATACTGAGATACTTTTGAATAATGAATGCTTAGATATGGTAGATAAAGCACTGTTTCTTGGTTTAACATTGGACAAAAATCTACAATGGAGTCCTCATATAAGAACACTAGCAAACAAATTAAGTTCGGCCGCTTACGCTGTGAGGAGAATTAGACAATTGACTAATGTTGAGACAGCTCGCCTTGTTTATTATAGTTATTTTCATAGTGTAATGTCATATGGTATTCTGGTTTGGGGCAAAGCAGCTGACATACAGACTATATTTGTCTTACAAAAGAGAGCCATTCGTTCTATATATAATTTAAGGGTGCGTGAATCATTAAGAGAACTTTTTAAAGAAATTAATATTTTAACTGTAGCTTCCCAATACATATATGATAGTATTATTTATGTTGTTAAGAATCTAGACTCCTTCACTAAGAATTCTGATGTCCATAACTATAATACTAGAAATAAAAATAAGCTTGCTATCAGAAAGTTTCGTGTTCGTAAAGTACAGAAGTCATTCGTTGGGCAATGCATTCATTTTTATAACAAGTTACCTGAGGATGCTTTAAGATTACCCTTTCCAGCTCTTAAGAATTACTTAAAAAAGTCATTGATGTTGAAGGCTTATTACAGAGTCGAGGACTACTTGACAGACAAACATGCATGGTCCAAACCAGAAACTGTAATAACGACAAGTAGCAATTAAAAATATTGTATTATGTGTAGAGTTAAAGGTGACTCAGCTCAGGTAAGAAAGCACATCAAATTGTATGAAAGCATCTCATAACAATCAGTCAGATTCATATAATATGTATTCTCATTTCTTTTATTGATTTTAATTTCTTTTCCTTTTGTAAGATTTGATATGTTTTCTGAAAGAGCTACGTATTTGTGATTTCATGTACATATATGTTTATTTTTTATATCAAATTCTATAAAGTTATGTACTCACTGAGTATAATTGCATGAATTCTATAGTAATTTAAATTGTATTTTTCTTAATTACTCGTAATGCATGTTAATTATAAGATGTAATAATGTTTTGAAAAGATGTGTCCCGCCGAGTTTCTTGCCGGTCCCATATTGGGATACCCTCCTCCAATTGAGGGGGGATTTAAATCTTCTCGGGGCAGAGGTGTACGGTTGGAGCCGGTAAAGGTTTATTTGACGTTCATAAGCGCATTGTAATATGCCTACTTGAATAAACTATTTTTTATCTTATCTTATCTTAATAATTTCATGGTTAAACCGGGAATCGAACCCGCTACACGAGAAAAAAAAATACCTTGTACCAAAAAAATAATTCTCACATTGAAGCCTTTCGATCGGTATGACAAAGCTACAAGGTATTTTTTTTTCTGGTGTAGCGGGTTCGATTCCCGGTTTAACCATGAAATTATTTAAAATGCAATTCAACTTGTTTTTTTAAATCGAAATAATGTCTTCTTTCAGTAAGATGTTTATTTACAATAATTAAGGTACTTTTCCTCCAATGACGCGATAATTTTTTTCCATACTATTTTTTTTTTTTAATTATAAAAGTATGAATGCAATTTAACTAAGTTTTAAAAATAAAATGAAGTCTTCCTTCAGCAAAATATGCTATCTATGATATTTAAGGTACTTTCCCTCCATGTGGCATCGCCGTGGGACGCCCTGTATATATAGATATACAAATCATATATAGATGATTTGTATATATTTTTATGATCAGCAGTCAATACCCTTTCATTTGATAGCTCACTAAATTAGATAGAAGGATTTATTTTTCTTAGCACATTTTGTAAATCCTTATTTAACCAAAATAAGACTTAAACGCGTATGCTGCATATATATTTTAAATCGTCTTTCAAGGCTCTTCATTTTGAGACCCCACTCGATAGGATAGCAAGATTTTTTTTTCTAAACGTGACGCAATTTTGTGTATTACGTCCGCCATATTGGTTTTATAATAACGTCACATAGCCTATGTTAGTCGGGATGACGTAAGGATTCTAATGATGTATCATACATCTAAATCGGTTAAGGCATTCAGAAGTTATGGTGGAATAAAGAAACTCACATACATATCTATATATATAAACGTGAAAGACCTGACTGACTGACTTAAATCAACGCACAGCCCAAACCGCTGGGACTAGAAAGTCCAAATTTGGCAACTAGATTCCTTATAAGGTCTAGGGATCAACTAAGAAAGAATTTTTCAAAATTCATCCCCTAAGGGGGTTAAAAAGGGGATGAAAGTTTGTATGGGGTTAAAGTTTTCTTTTTAGCTAGGAATTTAAAACTTCGTAAAAAGATATATTAATAAAATACAAGAAAACTTATTTCAGCGTTTTTGAAAATTCATCCCCTAAGGTGGTGAAAAAGGGGTTGAAAGTTTGTATGGATATCAAAAAAAAATTCAAGTGGTGGACTTGAATCTTTGTATTTAGGGATATTATTAGAAGAAAGGAAAAGTAATTTCAGCGTTTTGTAAAATTCATCCCCTAACAGGGTTAAAAAGGGGTTGAAAATTTTAATCCATTACAAATAATGCTTTGAAACTTCGTAGAAAGGCATAATAGCCAATTAGAAAAAAAGTGATTGCAACGTTTTTGGAAATTAAACACCTAAGGTGGTTAAAAAGGGGATGAAAGTTCGTCTTCGGGTGCAAATTTTATTTTAAGTTAGGAACTTGAAACTTTGTAAAAAAGTATCAAATTCAACTACAAGAAAACTGATTTCAGCGTTTTAGAAAATTCATCCCCAAGGTGGTGAAAAAGGGGTTGAAAGTTTGTATGGATATCAAAAAATTTTTCGAGCGCGGGACTTGAATCTTTGTATTTGGGGATATTATTAGAAAACAATAAAAGTCATTTCAGCGTTTTGTAAAATTCATCCCCTAACAGGGTTAATAATAAAAAGGGGATGAAAGTTTGTATGGGGTTAAAGTTTTCTTTTCAGCTACGAATTTGAAACTTCGTTAAAAGATATATTATCAAAATACAAGAAAACTAATTTCAGCATTTTTGAAAATTCAACCCCTAAGGTAGTGAAAAAGGGGTTGAAAGTTTGTATGGATATCAAACATTTTTTCGAGCGCGGGACTTGAATCTTTGTATTTAAGTATATTATTAGAAGACAATAAAAGTAATTTCAGCGTTTTGTACAATTCATCCCCTAACAGGGTTAAAAAAGGGGATGAAAGTTTGTATGAGGTTAAAGTTTTCTTTTCAGCTACGAATTTGAAACTTCGTTAAAAGATATATTATCAAAATACAAGAAAACTAATTTCAGCATTTTTGAAAATTCAACCCGTAAGGTGGTGAAAAAGGGGTTGAAAGTTTGTATGGATATCAAACATTTTTTCGAGTGTGGGACTTGAATCTTTGTATTTAGGGATATTATTAGAAGACAGGAAAAGTAATTTCAGCGTTTTTTAAAATTCATCTCCTAACAGGGTTAAAAAGGGGTTGAAAGTTTAAATCCATTACAAATGCTTTGAAAATTCTTAGAAAGGCATAATAGCCGATTACAAAAAAAAGTAATTGCAACGTTCTTGGAAATTCAACCCCTAAGGGGGTTAAAAAGGGGATGAAAGTTTGTATGTATATCAAACATTTTTTCGAGCGCGGGACTTGAATCTTTGTATTTAGGTATATTATTAGAAGACAATAAAAGTAATTTCAGCGTTTTGTACAATTCGTCCCCTAACATGGTTAAAATGGGGTTCAAATTTTGAATCCATTACAAATGCTTTGAAATTTCTTAGAAAGACATAATAGCCGATTACAAAAAAAAGTAATTGCAACGTTTTTGGAAATTCAATCCCTAAGGGGGCTAATTAGGGGATGAAAATTCGTCTTGGGGTGTAAATTTAATTTTAAGCTAGGAACTTTAACTTTTTGGAAAAAAAGGTAATAAATTAAAAAACATGAAAACTAATTCAAGCATTTTTGAAAATCATCCCCCAAGGTGGTGAGAAAGGGGTTGAAAGCTTGTATGGAGATCAGATATTTTGTGAGTGCGGAATGCGGAACTTGAATCTTTGTATAAGGGCATAGGTAAGTACCTATTATGAGAATACAAGAAAAGTAATTTCAGCAACCAACATCAAAATCCACTTGACTTAAAACTTCATACAACTTGCTAAAAAAGAAAAGTACTTAATTTCAACATTGCTTGGATATGAAAATTATAGGTACCTACTAAAGATGTAAAATGTTGAAGATAAGATTCCACGCGGACGAAGTCGCGGGCAACAGCTAGTCTATATATATAAACGTGAAAGACCTGACTGACTGACTGACTTAAATCAACGCACAGCCCAAACCACTGGGACTAGAAAGTCCAAATTTGGCAACTAGATTCCTTATAAGGTCTAGGGATCCACTAGGAAAGGATTTTTCAAAATTCATCCCCTAAGGGGGTTAAAAAGGGGATGAAATTTTGTATGGGGTTAAAGTTTTCTTTTAAGCTAGGAATTTGAAACTTCGTAAAAAGATATATTAATAAAATACAAGAAAACTCATTTCAGCGTTTTTGAAAATTCATCCCCTAAGGTGGTGAAAAAGGGTTTGAAAATTTGTATGAATATCAAAAAAAATTTCAAGTGGTGGACTTGAATCTTTGTATTTAGGGTTATTATTAGAAGAAAGGAAAAGTAATTTCAGCGTTTTGTAAAATTCATTCCCTAACAGGGTTAAAAAGGGGTTGAAAATTTTAATCCATTACAAATGCTTTGAAACTTCGTAGAAAGGCATAATAGCCAATTAGAAAAAAAATGATTGCAACGTTTTTGGAAATTCAACCCCTAAGGGGGTTAAAAAGGGGATGAAAGTTCGTCTTCGGGTGCAAATATTATTTTAAGTTAGGAACTTGAAACTTTGTAAAAAAGTATCAAATTCAACTTTACTGTATAAACACGTATCTACGACTTGACTATCACTCTGTTCAACCGCCGATGAATAACTGGCTATCGAACGCGAAAGGAAATCCGCGACGTTTGCTTCGCTTTTTATGTACTCAATATTAAAGTTGTAACTTGACAAAAACAAAGCGTATCTCTGTAAACGATTTCCAGCCATTTCCGGTATGCCCTTTTTATCGCCAAAAATAGTAATAAGAGGTTTGTGGTCCGTGCGTAGGACAAATGGCACGTCATGGCCATATAAGTAGTGGTGAAATTTTTTCACCGCAAAAACTAAACTCGCTGCCTCTTTTTGTATTTGAGCGTAGTTACACTCTGCTTTTGATAGCGAACGAGAAGCGTAAGCGACCACTCGTTCTTCGCCGGAGGGTTGCGTCTGTGATAAAATGGCCCCAAGGCCGGTGGGGCCAGCATCAGCTGTCACAATCGTCACTAATTCGGGGTTGTAGTGTGCGAGGACCCTATCGGAACCCATCTCCTCCTTAATACATTTAAACGCTTTTTCTTGCTCTTCGGTCCACTCCCATTTCACACCATTCTTTAAAAGAGAATACAAAGGCTTTAAAACACTGGACGTGTTAGGCACAAAGCATCTGTAATAATTAACTAAGCCCAGGAAAGACTTAAGTTCGGTTGTTTAAATTTTAAGACCTCATTCTCGAGTAGGCGTAATATTGCTCTGCATAACGTGCAGGCGCTTTTACCTTTTTATTCCCATTCTATGTACCTATGTGTCAATTCACACATTACACTTGTGCTAAAAGCAGGAAAGCCGTTTTTTATTCATACTCCCTGTAATACTCCAAAACATGGTCCTGGAACGAACCGGATTAAGAATATACAGAAAATAATCCAGATTATACAAGGAGTATAATTATAAGGAGTTGACGAGTGAATACATTAAGAAATTCGTCCGAAAATCAAGAGATCAAGCTGACTTGGGAAAGGAGGATCGTGTTCACGTGGACTTGCCGGACTTGAAGACAGAGTTAAGCCTTCAGTATTCTTAATTTTCACCCATCACTGGTCATACAGGTAGTAATTAAGTATAAGGATACGATTTAATACGGTTAGTATCATTTTAATTGTTTAATTTAACCACGTAACTAACCGATAGGTTAACCTTTGTCACGTCAGATTGCTACTTCACTTTAATTTTATTTCGTAATTAGTTAATCTGTATTAGTGATTCACTGATATTTGCCTAGGCTTTTAATTAACTAATAAATCTACGAACTGTGAAATAAGTAAATCATTAAACAAACTGGGTTAGCTTTCATCTCGAATTGTATTAAATAATTCTTACAAAACATTAAATTTATATAGAATTATTAGTGTTAAAACATAAACTAAGTAAATAAAATAAATTTACACTTAAATAAACTGTTAACGTAGTAAAAATTAGGCAACAACTGTACTTTCATATATTGCTTACTAGCTGTGCCCGCGGCTCCGCCCGCGTAGAATTCGGTTTGTGTCAGTAAGCTGCTAAATATATATAAAAAATACGCCACGTGCGTCGGGCGTAGCCCGACGCTTTGAGTATGAGGGTGCCTTCGGCGCCCAACTTTGGCAAGCGTACAGCGTGTCACGTACGTCGGTCTACGCCCGACTCTTTTAGTATGAGGGCGCCGAAGACGCCCAGCTTTGAAACGCGTACGTTACGCCCGACGCACTGAGTATGAGGGCGCCGGAGGCGCCCGGCTTTGGAATGCGTACAGCGTGTCACGTAGTCGGTCTACGCCTGACTTTTAGTATGAGGGCGCCGAAGGCGCCCTGCTTTGGAACGCGTACAGCGTGTCAGCACGTACGTCGGTCTACTCCCGACGCTTTGAGTATGAGGGCGCCGAAGGCGCCCGGCTTTGGAACACGCACGGTGTGTCAAGTACATCGGTCTACGCCCGACTCTTTGAGTTTGAGGGCACTGAAGGCGCCCGGCTTTGGTAACCATACAGCGTGTCACGTACGTCTCTTTTAGTATGAGAAAGTCAAATTCGCCTGGCTTTGGACCGCGTGCAGCGCGCCACGTTGTCGGGCTACGCCAGATTCTTTTAGTATGAGGGCGCCGAAGGCGCCCGGCTTTGGAACGCGTACAGCGCGACACGTACGTCGGGTTAACTCCGAAGCAGTGCCGGATTAAGATATTTTAATGCCCTAAGCATTTCTAGACCATGGTGCCCCCTCTCCCTAAGGTCATTAAGTTTACATTATTTTTTTTGGTAAATTGAGTGCAGTTCATTGCCGCATCACAGCTGAGAATGGAAAAAAGTCACATTATTTTATCTCGATAATTGACAGTGCCGCAGCAGTAATGTTGCAACAGAGTACCTAATGCTGCTGCAGTCGCCACTCGAATGTCACATTTATCATATCTTAGGTTAGAATGTAATTTAAAATTTTTCGATATAAAAACGCAATTTGATAGACGGTTGTACATTTTTACTTTTAGTATGGAAATCAGTCACATCATTTTATCACGAAAATTGACAGTGCTGCAGCAGTAACGTTGTAACAGAGTAATGCTGCTGTAGTCGCCACCCGAACGTCACCTTTATCAGATCTTAGAAAGTGATTGAAAACGCGAGCGAAGCGAGCGCGAAATTTTTTAGATATAAAAACGCAATATGATAGATAGTTGTACATTTTTACTTTTAGTATGGAAATCGGTCACATAATTTTATGACGAAAATTGACAGTAACGTTGCAACAGAGTAATGCTGCTGCAGTCGCCACCCGAATGTCACCTTTATCATAACTTAGAAAGATATTAAAAACGCGAGCGAAGCGAGCGCGAAAATTTTTCGATATACGCAATTTTACTTTTAGTCCCAACCAGGCGCGAATCCAGGATTTCATACAAAGAAGGGATGGGACAGTTTTCTACCAGCCTAGCTTCGCATAGGGCTCGATATTTAAGGATTTCAGCGAGGTTGTTTTCATGCATAAAAGATGCAAGAAAGCAGAGCTTGTAATTGACCAAGAGAATTGAATTGGCGAAGTGTGAGCAAGGCAGTAGGCCCAGCTGCGAAAGAGGAAAGCTTGGATCCACGCCCAAGTGTAATTAAGGCAGAAGATCAACTTTGCCGTAAGGCAGAAGGCCTCGCATAGAACCTAACGCCGAACCGCAAAAGAGTGAGAGAGAGTGAAACCCAGATAAATTAATATATACCTACATACAAACACGAACGCTGAAAACACAATACACTCTCTCTCACTTTTTTTTGGGTAGTCGTGAAAAAGATGTCACTGCAATGAGGGGTAATTAATTTACTGTCGTTTAATTTTGTTGTATATTTTTAAATCGACATAATTATTCAATTAAATTTGTTGTCCATGTCCGTACCTCCTCATCTAAACTTAGAGTTAATTTGGCAAAAACCTTCCTCGGTGGCTATTCATGTCACTTGTATTAAATTCAGCGCCATCTGTTAGTTTACCAGGGTACTCAATAGTGGTAGCACATATTTGAAAAAAGTTTGCCCCTCCTTCCTAAGTAGCGCCATAAGATTCAGGGGCAAACTTAAATCAAGCGAGTGTTGTGGCTACCCCCCCTTTTAGGAGTTGAGTTTTTATAGCCTATAACCTGGCCGGAGATTTTCTCGATAGATTAGTAAAGTTTGCATCAAAATCCGTTCAGCCGTTTTCACGTGATGCGCGTTCAAATAAACAGACAAACAGATAAACAGATAAACAGCCAAACAGATAAACAGACAAAAATTCTAAAAACTGTTGGAACGTGTTCTGTTATCGATTCTAAGTATCCCCAGCCAACTTTTTTTCAAATATCTTCCATGTACAGACTTTCTACCCTCTACAGCTTTATTATATGTATAGATAGATACATTTAAGTAAATTTTGCATTGTATAACATTTCAGCTGACAACACACGCCTCTCAAAATGTCCGAAGAAAAGGAATTAATCAAAAAACGTGGCAGTTATAAAGGCCGGCTCACTAACTTTTCAAACTACATGAATTCTTTGGAAAGTTCTTCACTTACCTCTGTTGCCGCCAATGAGTTGCAGTTAAGAATAAGTAGAATGGAAACATTATTTAGTGAGTATGATGAAGTGGAGTTAAAGTTAGAATGTTTGTCGACAAGCATGGATATTCAGTTATCTGAGCGAACTGAGTTCGAAACCCAGTACTTCGGTGCAATTGCTAAAGCGCAAGATATGTTAACTTCATTTAATAAAAATCAAGAAGACCTGGGTAGCGAACGTGCAAGTATCTCAAGTGCTAGCAATCATAGGCTAGTTAAACTTCCCGTCATACAGTTGCCAAAATTCTCAGGTTCTTACGAAAATTGGCTCGAGTTTCACGACACATTCCTAAGCTTAATTCATTCAAATGATGAAATTGACGAGATAAATAAGTTTCACTATTTGAGATCGTCATTGGATGGTTCAGCGGCAGTGGTTGTTAAATCGGTCGAATTTTGTTCTAAAAATTATCAAACTGCATGGAAGCTCCTATGTGATCGTTTCGATAACAAGCGTTTATTGCTACAAAATCACGTTTCGGCAATCTTTAATATCGAAACAATTACCAAGGAGTCTTCATTTGCGTTAAAACGTATGATCGACCAGTTAAACAAAATACTTGCTAGCCTTAGAATCACTAGGCGAACCAGTAAAACAATGGGATACGTTACTTATTTACATTGTGTCACATAAGTTAGATGCTAAGTCGTATCGGGAATGGGAAGAATGCAAAGGTCGCTTAGATAAGGATAAGCCAATTACTCTCGAAGCGTTTTTAACATTCATGCGAAATCGTTCTGATTTATTAGAAACGTTGGAACTGTCCACAAATAACACTGCCGGTCGAGTTAACACTTCTCACAAAAACACACCGAAACTGAAAACTATGTCCGTACAAGATACGAAACAGAACACTGTCGCTAAGTGCCCAAAATGCAGCGGTGAACATTATTTACCTAGTTGTTTACAGTTTCTCGCCCTTAGCAACGCTGCGCGACTGGAATTGTTACCCAGTTTTGTTATGTATGTATATTGGTGGAGGGTAGGGTTAGCGTAGATATAATGACGGCGCTAGCGCTGACATGACACTGACAGCTGATTATGGTCGAACATAATTTTTAAGAAAAAAAAACCGACTTCCATGGGGGCCGATGAAAGATTATTGTAGATGGTACACTATGTAGAAAAGGAGGTAAAACCACCCACTTTTTTACTAGCATTTCGCTTCTGTATAATGGCTCCTCTACAGGATGGGCCAACGCCGGCCACTCCAAGGGACGCAGCCATGCACTATCACTTGCTCCCTCTAACGCATAAATGCGTCCCTTGGAGTGGCCGGCGTTGGCCCACCGTGAAGAGGAGCCATGAGGGTCGTAGTTCTAGCCTAACCTAACCCACTCCTCAGTTCGAACCTAATCAAACCCACTTTTCAAGTAGCATTTCGTTTCTGTAAGGCTCGCAATTCTAACCTAACCTAATCCTTGTTCGGTTCTGTGAGGATCGCAGTTCAAACCTAACCTAACCCACTTAATGGCGCATGCCGTGCGGTGTACGGGGGTTTAAGCGGGAGGGGCTAGTAAGATTGGCATCATCGTACTTTATACCTACATTAATTTTATGGTAGGTAATCATAGTTGTTTATTTAGTTAAGGTATCATAGTGGTTTTCTGGGTCAAGGTCCGGGTCCGAGTCCGGGTCAGAGTCCGGGTCCGTGTCTGGGTCCGAGACCGGGTCCGAGTCCGGATCCGAGTCCGGGTCCGAGTCCGGTTCCGAGTCCGGGTCCGAATCCGGATCCGAGTCCAGGTCCGGGTCCGAACCGGATCCGGGTCCGAACCGGATCCGGGTATGAGTCCGAGTCCGGGTCCCAGTCCAAGTCAAAATCGAAATTCGTAATCACCAAACGTGTACCATGCGTCATTGAAGAGTTCTGTTCTGGTCATCATCAGCAGTTCCACTTCATCAAATGCGACAGTTTTGAATGTAAATGCTTGATTTTATGATGAAAATACAAAAAAATCTATACGTATGCCTTTAATATTTGAGGAGTTCCCTCGATTCCTTATGGATCCCATCATCAGAACTCTAGCTTGACAAAAATGTGGCTTAAAAACTTAACTTGCTTAACTAACATAACGAAAAGAAAAAATCGCCAAACGTGAACTATGCGTCGTTGAAGAGTTCTGTTCTGATCATCATCAGCAGTTCCACTTCATCAAATGCAACAGTTTTTAATGAAAATGCTTGATTTTCTGATGTAAATACAAAAATCTCTATACGCATGCCTTTAAGATTTGAGGAGTTCCCTTGATTCCTCATGGATCCCATCATCAGAACTCGAGCTTGACAAAAATGTGGGTTAAAAATTTAACTTGCTTAACAAACGACGAGGACAAATCGCCAACCGAGAACTATGCGTCGTTGAAGAGTTCCGTTCTGATCATCATCAGCAGTTCCACTTCATCAAATGTCACTTTTTTGGATGTATATGCTTGATTCGCTGATAATAAATCAAAAATCACTATGTGTATGCCTTTAAGATTTGAGGAGTTCCCTCGATTCCTCATGGATCCCATCATCAGAACTGGATTTTGACAAAAACGGGACCAATCTGTATGCATATACATTCAATCAAAAAAAGAATTTTCAAAATCGGTCCAGTAATGACGGAGTTATGGAGTAACAAACATAAAAAAAAATAAAAAAAAAATAAAAAAAATAAAAAAAAACATACAACCGAATTGAGAACCTCCTTCTTTGAGATTTGGAAGTCGGTTAAAAAGTAGGTCACGGTCAACTTTGTTCGGTTTGTGGACGGGATCATTGCAGTGAAACATGCAAATTTAAATTATATTCATGTCGTGTGTGCAACCAGGAGGGACACTTAAAGAAGATGTGCCCGCGATTGTCGCGTTCCGTGGGACACCATTATGTTATTACGGAAACGGGAAACCAATCGACCCCGGATGATGATTTAAAGGTAACAAATCTTTCTTTTGTTAAACAAAACAAGGCTGATTCCAAATATCCGCCGTACAAAATGATGATAAATGTGAACAATAGGGATATATTTATGGAAATTGATACTGGCAGCCGAATTTCATGTATTAGTACGCAATTTTATGAAACTCATTTATAGTGATTGTGTGTTAGATACCAGCAATTTGAGGTTAAGTTATTTGACAGGAGAAAGTGTGCCTACGTTAGGAATGATAAAATCTGTAGTGCGTTTGGGCAACTTGAGTAAAGTTTTGAACTTGTATGTAGTAAATAATGGCAAGGAAAACTTGTTAGGAAGAGAATGGTTAGAGGAATTTGGTATTATTAAGAGGGTTAAGCAACAGTTAGAATTAATGCATTATGTAAAACCGAATGAAGTTTTTGATTTGACGGAATTTAGTTCCAGATTTAAAGACGTATTCTCGGAGGGGCTGGGCCGGTACAATGGCGGGCTGGTCACGCTGCGGGTGAGAGACGGCGCCAGGCCGGTATTCATGCGCGCGCGGCCGCTGGCGTACGCCCTTCGTGGACCAGTGGAGCGGGAGCTCGAGCGACTGCAGCGCGAAGGTGTCATCACACCAGTGGTAACAGCAGACTGGGCAACTCCAACTGTGCCCGTGGTCAAGTCAGATGGATCCCTCCGGATTTGCGGAGACTACAAGATAAGTTTGAACAAGTATTTAGAAGTGGACCGTTTTCCCTTGCCAAGAGTAGAAGATTTGTTTGCCAAATTACATGGTGGTAAGAAGTTTAGTAAGATTGACCTGTCACAGGCATATGCACAGCTAGTTCTGGATGATACCTCCAAGTATACAGTCATAAACACACACAAGGGCCTATTTAAATATAATCGTCTTATATATGGTCTATCCTCGAGCCCCGGAATATTTCAGAGGATTCTGGAACAAATGTTTGTGGACATACCTCGAGTTGGTGTGTTTTTAGATGATGTGGTTATTACAGGGTTAGATGATCAAGAACATTTGAAGAATTTAACTGCAGTTTTTGAGCGACTACAAAAGTATGGTTTAAAAATTAAAAATGAAAAATGCTCTTTCATGTCGGAATCTATAACATACTTGGGTTATGTAGTAAATAGTGAAGGTATTCATACTTGCCCTAAGAAGATAGAAGGAATAGTGAATGCAACTACACCTAGCAACGTAACGGAGCTGAGATCCTTTATAGGCATGACAATGTACTATGCTAAATTTGTAAAAAATATTAGTACAATAATGGCCCCATTATATGCACTATTAAAGAAGGAAATGAAGTTTAATTGGACAGCGGAGTGTGATATGGCCTTTAATGAAATAAAACATTTATTGTCTTCCAGCAAGGTGTTGGTGCACTATTCACCGGATCTGCTGCTGATTCTGACTACTGATGCCAGCAGCTATGGAGTGGGCGGCGTTATATCACACATTATGCCAGATGGTACAGAGAGAGCTATAGCATATGCTTCCCGAGTTTTGAATAAAGCAGAACGAGCATACTCACAGATTGACAAAGAAGCACTGGGAATCATATACTCAGTAAAAAAATTCCATCAATTCCTGTATGGTCGTCGGTTTGTTTTAAGAACCGATCACAAACCATTAGTGACAATCTTTGGGGACAAAGCCGGTATTCCAGTAATGGCTGCCAGCCGCTTGCAAAGATGGGCAGTGATCCTGGGTGGCTATCAATACGTCATTGAATACATTCCAACAGCTAAGAATGCAGCGGATGCATTATCAAGATTACCATCGACTAGTCAGGATGTCAAGGACTATACAGAAGTAACATATATAAATTTTGTGCAAGATTTCCTACCTATAACCAGCATGGAGGTGAGGAAAGAGACAGAAAAAGATGAAACATTAAGGAAAGTAAACCAATTTTTAAGCAGGGGCTGACCAGATCATTGTTCAGAGGAAGAAATGAAACCATATTTTGCACGAAGACAAGAACTATACACTGATACTGGCTGCATTATGTGGGGGTATCGAATGGTCATACCAGCAACACTGCGACCTACTATTATGAAGGAATTACATAGCAGTCACCAGGGTATGGTGAAAATGAAAGGCATAGCCCGCAGTTTCGTTTGGTGGCCAGGTATTGATAAAGATATTGAACAAATTTGCAAGCTTTGTGCAATCTGTGCGGCAGACGCAGCGGCAACTGCGAAGTCAGCACCACAGCCCTGGCCATACCATGAGCAAGCATGGAGTAGACTACACATCGATTTTTTAGGCCCCTTTGAAGGAAGAATGTTCTTTGTTATTGTGGATTCCACATCAAAATGGATTGAAGCTTTTGTAATGCAGAGGACTACAGGAACTGCGGTGATTAAGGTGTTAATGGAGATATTTGCTCGCTTCGGGTTGCCAAAAGAAGTGGTTTCAGACAATGGACCGCCCTTCACGAGTCAGGAAGTGGATCAGTTCATGACACGGAGTGGAATTAAACACACTTATAGTGCACCATACCATCCCGCTTCAAACGGAGCCGCAGAGGGGGCTGTCAAGCTATGTAAACGGGCTCTGCGGAAAGCCACCAAAGAAAAGGTAGACTTGGATGTGGCATTGCAGTCCTTTTTATTTAACTACCGGAATTGTCCACACAGTACCACAGGTGAGTCTCCAGCCATGATGTTACAGAAACGAGCTCTGCGCTGTAGGCTAGACTTACTTCAACCAGGCGCCACAGTCGATCAACGAGTCCGGCAAGCTCAAGGCAAGCAGGTGGAAAGGTTCGCTAGCAAACCATTATATCAAATGAAGCAGGGAGATCCAGTTTGGTTGCAGGAATACAGCGGCCCCGATAAATGGGTGCCAGGAACAATATCGGAGGTAAAAGGAAACCGCAACTATGTCGTGACAAGGGAAAACGGTACCACCAGTCATAGGCATACTGATCAACTAAAGAAAAGATTCAAATATTGTGTACCACTCGGGACCCAATTTAAAAACAAGGAGGATATAGGTATAGAAGTGCCACAGTCGGTCGAGCTTCCGACCCAGACCGCTCAG
Organism: Cydia fagiglandana; assembly: GCF_963556715.1. Lineage (NCBI taxonomy): Eukaryota > Metazoa > Arthropoda > Insecta > Lepidoptera > Tortricidae > Cydia > Cydia fagiglandana. Next base: position 2,966,617 of record NC_085959.1, on the reverse strand, counting down.
GACGCGCCCGCGGCGCCCGCACAGCCCGGCACCAGTACCGACCCGCCCGTTCAGGTTAAAAGTCATGAGAGTAAAAGAGTTAGACGCCCGCCCGTCAGATTTGGTTTTGAGATAGATTAAGTTTCACAATATTCTTGTTAATTGTTTTTATAATTAAGGTAAATGTCCTAGGGCTTGACCTACTGTTTCTAAGTGGGAATACACAGATATCACCTTCGTTTGACATGGAAGGTAAAACTAATGAACCACGGTCAAGCTCTGGAGCACACGGTAAATTTATATGTTCAATAACTACTGTTATTTAAGAAAAGGGGTGTTATGTATGTATATTGGTGGAGGGTAGGGTTAATTCTCCCCGCGCGCCCTCTGGCGCCGGCACTTTTGTAACGTTTGTCAGTCCGGTAATAAACCTATGTACTGAACGCACGGTTTTCTATTTAGCACCCCCGAGAACCCTTCGTACCATTCCCCTGGGCTTATATATACCAAGTTTAATGGTTTGCTATAACTGTTTACGCGGTGGACATTATGCTAATCATTGCAAAAAGCCGGGATGCAAGTTATGCAAGCGAAAACATAACACGTTACTTCATGTTACCGATTGCAAATCTAGATTGAGCGGTGACTGCGCGTCCGGCCGCGGCGAGGAGGATAATTAGGAAATGCTTCATATGATTCCTCGCCCGCGTCTGTACAGGCATTATCGGCTCAAATGGTTTCAAATTCGTGACAAGAGAAACATGGTATGCTTGCGACTGCATTAGTAAAGGTTTACGATAGCAACAATAAAGAGCATGTCGCTCGCGCCATGTTAGACAATGGTAGTTTTGCATGTCTAATATCTCAGAGTTTTTGTGAGAAATTAAATTTACCAACGAATCAAATTAACACGTCTGTTCTTGGTATAAATAAACAGACTACTAACATAGGAGAAATGTGTCTACTTCCTATTAACTCTTTAAATGACACATATTCAGTAACGGTAAACTGTTAAGTTATGCCATCTCTTACTGATGACGTCCCATGTCGTCAAATTGATTTGACGGATCTTAATATTCCGAGTGACATTTGTTTGGCCGATCCAAACTTTTATAAACCTGCACCGGTCGATATAGTGTTAGGATCTGAAGTATTTTGGGACTCGTTTCCTACTCAGCCTCAGATCATCAGACTAGGTACCGGACTGCCGATGCTCTGTGAAACTTGCTTTGGCTTTTTGGTTGCTGGTCGGGCAATTACCGACTGTCTGCCTTCCAGTATGCAGTGCTTTTTTGTTTCTGGTCTCTCGCACAAAGGTAATAATGATTTAAAATGTAACGACGACATTCAAACCCAATTAACGCGGTTTTGGCAGCTCGAAGAAGTTAGCCATAAGTCGTCTCACTATTCACCTGAGGAGAAAATGTGCGAAGAACATTTCGTTGAAAATACTACGCGGCTAGCCGACGGACGATTTTGTGTCAGGCTTCCTTTAAAACAAAGCGAAAGTGTATAAGGCGATTCATTTCAACGCGCGAAGCATTGCATGCTATCATTGGAACGCAGAATTAAAACCAAGCCCTCATTTAACGGTTTATACATTGATTTTATGACAGAGTATGAAAGTTTGGGTCACATGTCGCAAGGTAGGCAGGTCTCAAGGGAAGAAAAGGGCTATTATATACCACATCATGGAATTTTGCGCGATAGCTCCACGACAAAGCTCCGTGTCGTATATAATGCTAGCAGCCCTTCCACCTCAGGTATCAGTCTGAATGACATTCAGATGGTCGGACCCACTGTGCAAGACGACCTTCTGTCTATCCTTATTAGGTTCAGGCAGCACCGGTACATCATTTCTTCGGACGTGGAGAAAATGTACCGTCAGATATGGGTGCATCCTGACGACCGCCACCTTCAAAAAATTCTTTGGCGCAGTTCGGAGACCATGCCACTATTAGTGCACGAGCTAAATACTGTCTCCTATGGGACAGCCAGTGCTCCGTTCCTAGCCACCAGGTGTCTCAAACAAATAGGCTTAGATTGTGACGATGAGAAGGTCAAAGAAGTCATCGTTCACGATTTTTATGTAGACGACCTGCTGACAGGAGGAGATGACCTTACTGCGGTGGAAGAGATTCGCCATAAAGTGACTCGAGCACTGTCTTCAGCAGGAATGAACCTGCGTAAGTGGAAGTCAAACGAGCCTCGCCTTCTATGTGAACCCTCTCAATCCTCTGTGAATTTGAATATAGGATCAAATGAGCCCAGCAAAACGTTAGGCTTAGGCTGGCACCCTGAGTCTGATGAGCTGTATTTTCCAATAGGAAAACTAGTCCCTAAAGGAAATACCAAACGTGACATGCTATCGGTGATTGCTCAGATCTTCGATCCGTTGGGACTTCTGTCTCCGTTTGTAATCACCATGAAGATGCTACTGCAGCGGTTATGGCTTCAAAAGATTACATGGGAAGAAGAACTGTCTCCAGAAATCATCAAACAATGGGTAGAACTCTTGGAAGGATTGCCGGCACTAAATGATGTCAGAGTCCCTCGTCATGTCATTTGCAACTCAAACGTAGCCTTCGATCTACACATTTTCTCAGACGCATCTGAACGCGCGTACGGCGCTTGTGTGTACATGCGTAGTGTAGACAACGAAGGTCAGGTATTAGTTAGGTTATTGATCGCAAAAAGTCGGGTCAGTCCGATTAAACCTACGACTATACCTAGGCTTGAGTTGTGCGGCGCTCTCGTTAGTGCTCATCTGTATGACAAGGTCATGACTTCACTTAGAGCTCAGGTTAGAAACACAACATTTTGGACCGACTCGACCAGAGATGTGACTTATTTGAAATACTTGTATTTAAAATGCAAATACAAAATGCAAAATACCTATTTTGTATTTTGTATTTAAATACCTTTTAAAGAAAACTATTTTGTATTTTATTTGAAATAGTTTTTGGGACCTATTTTCTATTTTCAAAATACAAAATACTTTATAGTGGGTAGGTAATGTAGGTAGGAGTTACAATCTCTTCTGATGTTACAGTTACAATCCTGGCAACTTTCTTATTCTTTTAACATGGAACTGTTGAATCTGCTGTTTAGTAACGTCGCACATGACCACAAGCGTAGCAAGTGGAATCTTGAGTGTTGCGAGGGTTTCAAGGCACGAGAGGAGAACAAACTTTTTGCCCTGGTGAAACACAAACGAGACGTTTTCATCATCATCACACTAACGAGAGGCATTATAATAGCTGTAAAACATTACAAATTAATGCTTTAACAGTTGGCCGTTAAAAACCATCATCCATACCTACATCCTACCGGTTAATATGAGCAAGCAACTACAAATTTGCACTTTAGATAGAGGATTGATTTCAAAGAATAAAGAGTCTTTTCAACTCGGAAATTCCGAGTAATACTTTTTAATTCAGACTAGGTATTCATTACTCAGAGTACCTTTTATCGCAAAGTATTTGTATTTTAAAAAAGTATTTTGAAAATACCTATTTCGTATTTTGTATTTAAATACAAATTCAAAAACTATTTTGTATTTTGCATTTGAAATAGTATTATCAAGGAAGTATTTGTATTTTGTATTTAAATACTTTTTATAAAGTATTTTTCACATCTCTGGACTCGACTATAGTGTTAGGTTGGCTTAAGATGATGCCAAGTAGATTGCAACCTTTTGTGAGGAACCGAGTGTCGGATATTTTAGAAATCACCGGCAGTTGTACTTGGAGGCATGTTCCAACGGACCAAAATCCAGCGGACTTAATTTCCCGTGGATTGCATGCAAGTGTTATAGACTCGTTAGATTTGTGGTGGTCGGGTCCCAGTTTCTTGCAACTAGACGTGGCTCAGTGGCCTTCGAATCGTACCACAAAGCACTGCGATGAGCTGCCTGAAACCCGCGTTGAGGTTTCATTGCACGTTAACATAGTTAATGAGCCATTAATAGATTTCAATCGTTTCTCTAACCTCTCGCGGCTCATTCGTGCTTTTGCGTACGCTCTTCGTTTCATTAAAAAATGCCGCAAAAATGCAACGTCGACGTCGTCCACATACCTCAATCATGACGAATTAAATAATTCTTTAAAGGTAATTACTAAACTCAGTCAGAGCGAATCATTTTCAGAATATGATATATTGTCCAAGAAACTAAATTTACCAAAAAAGAGTAAGCTCTTGAAATTCAACCCATTCCTAGAGAACGACAACTTAATGCGTGTGGGAGGCCGTCTTTCCAATTCAAAATTTCCTTACGAGAAAAAACATCCCATTATTATACAGTCCACACATCGATTCACAAAATTATTATTTAATCAGGAACGGTCGGTGGTACAGCCTAGCTAACCACTGGCTAAGTCCGATGGACTCGCTGACCGACGTAGGGTGCGGTCCTCCAGCATTTCGGGGGTTGTGCGGCGGGTTAACACCCCTCCCACGGAAAAAGACAATTGTTACGAAACTGACACTAAGAAAAATACGATCGGATCCCAAAACTGACGACCATAGGCATGTTTTTAAGGATTTTAGAATTGCATCTTGGAATGTTAGAAGTTTACTAAGACCCGGAGCCATGTACCAACTATCCAAAGAGCTTCAAAGGTACGATATCCACATTGCTGCACTACAAGAAGTTAGGTGGTCCGGGCAGGGGGAATGCAGCATTGATAGTTACGCGACCCTTTTCTACAGTGGAACCAATACCGGGCCTCGAGTTAATGGAACGGGATTTGTGGTTTCCAAGAGATACCTCCATAGCGTGCTCAGGTTCGACGCCATTTCGGACAGACTATGCTGCATTCGAATCAAAGGAAAATTCGCCAACGTCACAATAATCAATGCGTACGCGCCTACAGAGCCTTCCAACGACGAAGTCAAAGATCTGTTTTATGATGAGCTAGAAACGCTCATCGACCAAATCCCTGAGTTTGACCTGAAGATCGTCATTGGGGATTTCAATGCAAAAGTTGGTCGGGAAGAGTTCTTTATACCAACTATAGGGAGGCACAGCAAACACGAAAAATCAAACGACAACGGGGTGAGACTGGTCTCTCTGGCAGCTGCAAAGTCCATGGTAATAAAGAGCACGATGTTCCCACATAAGGACATACACAAGGGTACATGGAAATCGCCAGATGGGGTTACTATTAACCAGATAGACCACGTTTTAATCGACGATCGACACAAAAATGTCGTGGAGGATGTTAGAGCCTACCGTGGAGCGGATTGCGACACGGATCACTACATGCTGGGCGTCAAAGTGAGAGCAAGGATAGCCGCAAAAAGCTTTAATAATGCTACTAAGAGGGAAGATAATATAAATACCTCCGGCCTAAAAGATGAAGCTACTGCCAAGAAATTTGCACTCACGCTATCCAACAAGTTTGCTGATTTGCCAGTAGAAGGTGACATCGATGCAGTATGGGAACGGACGAGAGACGTTGTAAGGGTGACCGCATTGGAGATATTAGGAAAGAGAAAGAAGACCAAGCGTAGGAAATGGTGGACTGAGGAGTGTGAGAGGGCTGTGAAGGAGAGAAGACGCCTTAAGATCTTAGCGGATCAGGATACCAGATGGGCTACTAGCCACGCCACAGCACGCCAGGAGTGCCGAAACACCATAAGACGAGCAAAGAGGAGACATCTGGACAATCTTGTATCTGGTATGGAGAGCCTGATGAAAGCGTCCGAGGTCAGACTCTTCTACCGTGAGGTTAGAGAGACAAAGAAGGGCTACCAACCGACGATACAGGCTTTGGAAGATAACGAGGGAAATCTGACGTTCGACCCCGGAAAGCAAAAAGACCTGTGGTTGAATTATTTCAAGGATCTGCTCAACTGTCAAGCGGTCCAACATATTTCCATAGAAGCAGAAAGTAACGACGAACCAGTCGCACCTCCATCCTTTGATGAGGTCTGCAAGGCGATCATGAGGCTGAAAAACCACAAGGCCCCAGGTATCGACGGACTGCCTAGTGAAATATGGAAATATGGTGGTGTAGCGATTAAGAACAGGATCTTTGAGGTCATCCAACTGATCTGGGCGGAGGAACGTCAACCTGATGAGTGGAACACTGGAGTCATATGCCCACTTCATAAGAAAGGAGACAGAAAAAGGTGCGCAAACTACAGGGGCATTGCCTTACTTCCCACGGCATACAAAATTCTATCGTATGTCCTACTGTCGCGGCTTGAACCCTACGCCGAAGAAACCATAGGGGATTACCAGTGCGGGTTCCGTAGGAACAGGAGCACAGTAGACCAGATATTCCTTCTTAAACAGATAATGGAAAAGAGGTGGGAATATGCCCAGAGCTGTCATATTCTCTTCGTTGATTTCAAGAAGGCATATGACAGTATTGATCGTGAGTCGCTGTACTGCATTCTGCAATCGTTTAAAATACCCAATAAGCTGGTGAGGATGCTGAGAGTCGCTACTTCAACGAGCAAAATGACGGTGAAAACGGGAGTCGGCCTAACAGACCAGTTTGATGTCGGTACGGGTCTCAAGCAAGGGGATGCGCTCTCTCCCATACTTTTCAACTTGGTGCTCGAATATGTCACCAAGAAAGTTATAGCCTCTGGTGGCGGAGTAGAGTTGAACGGTAGACACCGAATTATTGGGTATGCAGACGACCTAGCCCTCCTGGGAGAAAACGAGGCGGATGTCCGTAGGGCTGCTCAGAGCCTAGAGGAAGAGGCAGTGAAGGTTGGCCTACGAATTAGTCAGGAGAAAACTGAGTACCTTCATATGAAGCGATACAGAAATAACTCTATTCGTAGGAAAGATCTCACTATAGGACAAACCTCTTACAAAGGTGTAGAGAAATTTAAATATCTTGGGTGTATCGTCACAGACAGCAATCGGAGGGAAGAGGAGATCCAAACCCGAATTCAGAACGCTCTCCGGTGCACAGCTGCTCTTCACAAAGTGTTGGTGTCCAGGCTAATGACCAGAAAGACGAAACTCCGTATATACAAAACTATAATCAGACCGATCTTGATGTACGGATGCGAAGCCTGGACCCTAACACAAAAAGAGGAATACGCACTGCTGGTGGCTGAACGGAGGATCTACCGGAAGATACTGGGACCCACTCGCGGAGAAGATGGCTCGTGGAGGATACGCAGGAACCAGGAAATCGAAGATCTAGTGGCCGAGCCCAATATAGTAGGAGAAACGAAAGCCTCAAGACTCCGATGGCTCGGGCACGTGGTCCGTATGGGTGAAGATCGAGCGGTTTGGAGAGCGTACTCGGGCCGTCCGGATGGTCGACGACCGGTTGGGCGTCCTAGGTATCGCTGGTGCGATGAGGTCGTGAAAGATCTGAACGAGCTCGGTGCCGTCGATTGGACAGAAACGGCGCTAGACAGAGAAGCATGGCGTTCCTTAGTGTCAGAGGCCAAGATCCACTTCGGGTCGCTGCGCCACGGCAGTAAGTAAGTAAGTAACATAAAAGGCTTCTCCATGCACCGCCCCAGCTGTTGTTAGCAACGATCAAAGAAATGTACTGGCCCATAGGGGGTCGTAATTTGGCAAAGGCTTGCTACCATCAATGTGTGCGATGTAAAATCATGAAGGGACAAGTAGTTGCTCCATTGATGGGGAATTTGCCAAATTCTCGGTTGTCACCTGGAGGCTACCCGTTTAGGAATGTGGGCGTGGACTATGCAGGTCCACTCATGGCAGCCAGCCGTCAAGGTCGTGGTTGCTCACTAGTTAAAGTTTATGTTGCTATTTTTATATGCTTCACAACCAAGGCGATACATTTAGAATTGGTGGGAGATTTAACTAGTAAAACTTATTTGTTAGCACTGTCTCGTTTTATGTCTCGACGGGGACAGCCAGAGAACATTTATTCCGATAACGGCACTGCATTTGTCGGAGCCTATAACGAAATTACAAAGTTTCTAAAGGAAAACTGCAACTCTTTGGCTGAGACGTTAGCTAGTGAAAATACAAGATTTCATTTTCTGCCTGCTTATGCACCTCACTTCGGGGGTCTTTGGGAGGCGGGTGTCAAATCAGTTAAATTCCATTTGCAACGAGTGTTAGGCAATTGTAACTTGACTTATGAACAGCTTAACTCTACACTCATCAATATTGAAGCCCTGTTGAATTCTCGGCCCCTCACGCCTCTGTCATCACACCCGGACGATCTCTCAGCGCTCACCCCTGGACATTTTCTTGTCGGACGCTCACTGACGTCATTGCCGGTGCAGGATCTGCGGGACCACACTTATCAGCATCTGTCCCGATTCCACCGAATCGAACAACTCCGTCAACATTTCTGGGCTCGGTGGACTAAAGAGTACGTCCCAGAATTGCAACAAAGAATCAAGTGGAGACTCAACCATGATTTCCTTAAGAATAATACCCTCGTTTTCTGAAGGAGGACAACCTTCCTCCGTTGAAATGGAGACTGGGACGCATTGTAGCCATTCACCCTGGACAGGATGGCATATCTCGAGTGGCTGATGTGAAGACAGCTGGAGGAGTCGTTCGACGCGCTTTCAGCAAGATTTGTCCTCTTCCTGTGGCTACCGATTCTTCTTGAAAGGCTTCCTTTCAACCCCGGGGGCATGTTTAAATTTTAAGACCTCATTCTCGAGTAGGCGTAATATTGCTCTGCATAACGTGCAGGCGCTTTTATCTTTTTACACGACTGCCCAAACAAAAAGAGTGTATTGTGTTCAGCGTTCATGTTTGTATGTATATATTTATTTACTTATGTGAGTTTCTTTATTCCACCATAACTTCTGAATGCCTTAACCGATTTAGATGTATGATACATCATTAGAATCCTTACGTCATCCCGGGTGACATAGGCTATGTGACGTCATTATAAAACCAATATGGCGGACGCAATACGCAATATTGCGTGACGTTTAGAAAAAAATATCTTGCAAACCTATCGAGTTGGGTCTCAAAATGAAGAGCTTTGAAAGGCGATTTAAAATATATATGCAAAATAGGCGCTTAAATCTTATTTTGGTTAAATAAGGATTTACAAAATGTGCTAAGAAAAATAAATCTATCTATCTTATTTAGTGAGCTATCAAATAAAAGGGTATTTACCGCTGATCATAAAAATATATACAAATCATCCATATGACTTGTATAGGTATATTTTTATAAAGTAAATTTAGGAACTAAAGCGCCCTATAGAAATCTAAACGTGTGAACTTCGATTTAAGCGATAGGGTTTGAATAATACTAAAAGAGTCGGGCATAGCACGACATACGTGGCGCGCTGCACGTGGTCCAAAACCAAGCGTCTTCGATTGTCTCATACTTAAAGAGTCGGGCGTAGCCCGACGTACGTGGCGCGCTGTACGCTTACCAAACTCGGGCGTCGTCGGCGTCCTCATACTCAAAGCAGCCCGACGTACGTGGCGCGCTGTATGCGTTCCAAAACTGGGCGCCTTCGGCGCCCTCATACTGAAAGAGTCGGGCGTAGCTTGATGTTACGTCACACGCTGTACGCTAACCAAAGCCGGGCGCCTTCGGCGCCCTCATACTTAAAGCGTGAGTGGAAGAGATCCCTGAAAGGGATAAGTTCGCCTTTGTACTAATGATGTGTGTTCTTTCATGTTTTATGTTTCTTTTTGTACAATAAAGTATTTTACTACTACTAATACTAAGAGAGTTGGGCGTATCCCGACGTATTTGACACGCTGTACGCTTACCATATCCGGGCGCCTTTGGCGCCCTCATACTTAAAGAGTCGGGCGTAGCTTGATGTTACGTCACACTTAAAGCGTGGGTGGAAGAGATCCCTGAAAGGGATAAGTTCGCCTTTGTACTAATGAGGTGTGTTCTTTCATGTTTTATGTTTCTTTTTGTACAATAAAGTATTTTACTACTACTACTACTACTACTACTAAGAGAGTTGGGCGTAGCCCGACGTATTTGACACGCTGTACGCTTACCATATCCGGGCGCCTTTGGCGCCCTCATACTGAAAGAGTCGGGCGTAGCTTGATGTTACGTCACACTTAAAGCGTGGGTGGAAGAGATCCCTGAAAGGGATAAGTTCGCCTTTGTACTAATGAGGTGTGTTCTTTCATGTTTTATGTTTCTTTTTGTACAATAAAGTATTTTACTACTACTACTACTACTACTAAGAGAGTTGGGCGTAGCCCGACGTATTTGACACGCTGTACGCTTACCATATCCGGGCGCCTTTGGCGCCCTCATACTTAAAGCGTGGGGCTTAGCCCGACGTATGTGGCGCGATGCACGCGTTCCAAAGTCGGGTGCCTTCGGCGCCCTCATACAAAAAAGCGATCCTTTTTGTATGAGGCCTTTTTCTATGCCCGATGGCATAGCCAGTGTCTAAATGCGAAGCCCGTAGATCGAACTCCGCGTAAAGCCGAACACCCGGAGCGTCCGACAGGTACGCGCTTTCTACAATTTCCCCTAGTAATATCATAATTGAGAAGTCGCAATTCCACGCAAGGCCGAAGATCGAGCTGCGGCAGGTTAGTACTCGCGGAACTCGGTCAGATATTTGTAGAAATTACAGGAATTGCTAGAATCCCTAGCCCTTCGGCCTTACGCGGTGGTCGGTCTTCAGCTTACGTATTTTAACACATGTACACAAAACCACTGTAGGTACCTACACTGTAGGTGACTGTAGGTACGTGTATATTTAATTTCAATTACAATCGGGGGACCTTGATGTACCTAAGTGCATCTCAATCAAAAGGTCCCCCGACTGCAATTGAAATTAAATATACACGTACCTACAGTCACGGTCATTAATGTACATAGCCCTTTGTATTTACTATGAATGACCGTGAGTGTACATTTACATTCCAATTAAGATTCATAAAGGATGTCTAAATTATTTAGCCTGTAATACGCGACCAGACATTGCACACGCCGTAAGTGTACTGTCTCAATTTAATTCATGTTATGATGAAATACACTTTAAGTGCGCGAAACGGGTCTTAAGGTATTTAAAAGGTACGTCTAACGTGTGTCTCACTTTTCGAAAAACAGGTGACTTAGACTTACGTGGCTGTGGACGACACACCTTTTTATATGTTTACTTTTTATAATTTTATTGTATTTTTGAATTCCTTTGTTCTTATAATTTTATGTTCTTTTTGACACCATATTTTTGTTCAGTCTTCTCTTAGGATTCATGTAATAAAGTACTATCTTGAACCAGTGCGCCTTCATCATTTACATTGTGATCCTTCGTGGATTTAAAAGTGATAGTCTGATAGTGAATCATGAATCAACATTAAGTGCAAGCTGTATTATTGGTAAATATGGTCGTCACACGATCGGTGAAAGCGGGTAAGGATGGTAACGAAGGTAAGACCGTTGCGGAGAGTGAGGCTGGGCCGTCAACCGTGCCCTCAACCCCTCTTGTCGACCCGACAACCGCACCACCGGCGCCTTCACAATCCCGTCCCGTAAGTATGTCATCTCGCTCTTCATCCACGGTAGTGGCCAGGAGGTTGGCGGCTGAAGCACAACACGCGCGTCGCCTCGTCGAGCTAGAGACACAGCAAATACGCCGCCGCCGTGAGCGTGAAGCCGCTGAAGCTGCCGAGCTAGATGCACGCCGGCTGGCCGATTTGGAACGAGTGACCGCCGACCTAGAGTTAAAAGCGGAAATCGCCGCTATCGACGCAGACGCGAGTCGTCATAGCTCTAGGAGCAGCCATATTAATATAGACCAATGGCTCAGTAAGTCTGAAGCTGCTTTTAATCATGAAGAAACATTAACGAACAATGATTTTTTCAGGGATCTGGAAGCTAAAGCCCCTCGCGCGCATGTCGTGTCCCCTGTGCGGACAGTGACTGTGCGCCGCGACTGTGGTGCCGCGATAACGGCGGCTCCTCTCGAACGCCGCGACTGTGGTGTCGCGATGTCAGCGGTCATTCCTGAACGCCGCGACTATGGTGCTGCGATGACTGCGGCCCATCCCGAGCGGCCCGAGAGCGGAGAAGTTCCACAGTTGGTTAGGAGTCTGGGTGTTTTAGTTGACAGTGTAAATAAAGGCATTGGCCACGCAATAAATCGTGTTCCGTTACCCCGTTTCGATGGCAGGTCGCATTTAGATTGGCTTAGTTTGAAAAAAGCCTTTGAAAACACACAAGGTTCCTACACAGCCGCGAATAATCTGTCAAGACTGAATACTGCGCTAACGGGCGCGGCGCGCGAGGCAGTCGCCGCGCTGCTTGTGTCTGCGCGCGACCCCGGCGTCGTGGTGCGCGCTCTCGACGCACGCTTCGGCCGCCCCGAGATGGTGGTGGCGCACGAAGTAGCTGCGGTGCGCGCATTGCCGCGCGTGAGCGCTGAAGGTAAGGATTTAGCTGTGTTTGCCAGTCGAGTTCGCAACTGTGTCGAAATAATACGTTTATTGGGTCATACGGAATATTTGGCCTCGCCTGAACTATTTCAGGCCTTAATTACTAAAATATCTCCACTGTTGCGAGCTAAATGGCTAGACTATGCCGTTCGTTATGAGGCTACCGGTCTGTCAAAGCTAGAAAACCTAGCTGGTTTCCTCGCTAACGAAGTCGACCTGCAGTCTCGGTTCGGCATAATACCTGAGCCGACTACTGCTTCACAAGCGGTAGATAGTAGGCGGGCCAGGGATAATGTGCACGTTGCCGCTGAAAATCATTCTGTGAATTCAAATTCAACATCGCGAAATAACGCTAAATTGAATTCATCGGCGACTGCACCTAAAATTAAATCATGCGTCGTGTGTGAAAAATCGCATGATTTAATTCAATGTGACAAATTTAAGTCAATGTCTGTCGATGACAGATGGAATTTGATCAAAAAGAAAAGAGTCTGTCATCGATGTCTCAAAGTAGGTTGGCATAGGTTTAATTATTGTAAAGCAAAGAAAGTTTGTGACGTTGACGGATGTACGTTCCGTCACCACGTATTACTGCACAACCCGAATTACGAGCGTTCCGCAGCTGCGCATTTTGAGGTGGAAGATGATGAGCCGGTAGCGGGAACTTCTGGCACTGCACCGCGATCTTCTGCTGACAACGCCGCGGCATCTACTGTTGTGAGCGACTCCGCGTGTGATGTCGAATCAAAGGAGATTCTGACCCACACATCGACATCAGTTGCCACGGGATCTCCAGCTCAGACGTTGCCTGCTCGCCCGCTTTTGAAGATCGTAGCCGTAACCGTGTCCGGCCCGTTAGGTTCCGTGAATACGTACGCTATGTTAGACGACGGGGCCACAGGTTCGTTTATTGAGCAAGATATCGCCGCGCAAATAGGTGCCTGTGGACCCGAGCGACGCATGAGGTTAGACTGTGTCGGCGGGTTAGGAAAGCATACGTCCGTGCAATATGTCGATTTCCAAATGAAAGGTCGCCATGGTAAGGATACGCACTATATTAGCAAAGCGCGGGCTATGAAAGGTTTAGGTCTTGCTACTCAAACCCCCGACAGGTCGAGCGTACTTAAATTTCCTCACCTTGCAGACATTGCGGATGAGTTTTGTTATGGAAACATTCAGCCGTCGATTATAGTCGGTCTCGATAACTGGCACCTCACTATTCCCAGGGCTATACGCGAGGGCACTAGGGCAGAACCAGTCGCGATTAACACCGCGTTAGGTTGGGTCCTATTCGCCTTTGGTTGCAGTAAAACCGCTCCTGCCGAAACTGTCAACCACGCTATAGTGAGCGAGCCCGCGGCCGCGGATGTCAGCGATCGCGCAGTTTTAGAGCAGTTGATTCGCGAGCAATATAGTTTAGACTCAATCGGCATTTCGAAACACGAAGCGCGCAGCGTTGATGATGATCGCGCTATCCAAATTCTCGAACGTACTGCGCGTCACCTGCCTAACGGGCATTTTGAAGTCGGTTTACTTTGGAAATCGGACAATTTATCTGTGCCTGATAGTCGCAAGCTTGCCTTATCTAGGTTTCTTAGTCTCGAGAAAAAGATGGCCCGTGATTTTCAGTATGCAGAGCGTTACCGTGAAAACATACACGACATGTTTCGGAAAGGTTATGCTGAACTGTGCACCGAAGAACCTAGCGCCAAGTCGCCCGTTTGGATTTTGCCACATTTCGGCGTAACCAATCCAAACAAACCGAATAAATTAAGAGTCGTGCACGATGCTGCTGCTAAAAGTCACGGTGTTTCGCTAAATTCACTTCTATTAACCGGCCCAGATTTGTTGCAGCCCCTGCTCAGAATCTTATTGCGATTTAGAGAGGGAAAAATTGCCCTGACTGGTGATATTCGCGAGATGTTTCCTCAAGTTAAGATCCGAGCAGAGGATCGCGACGCTCAGAGGTTTTTGTGGCGCGACTCGCCCAAAGACCCTATCATGACATACCGTATGTCATCCATGATTTTCGGTGCCGCTTCCAGCCCTTTCACTGCCATTTATATAAAAAACAAGAACGCAGTGGAATGGCAGGAGCGCTTTCCAGACGCAGCTCAAGCCATCATAGCTGACCACTATATGGATGACTGTATAGTTAGCTTAAATTGTGTTGACAAGGCCGCAAAACTTGCCGCCGAGATCACCAACATCCATAAACATGCTGGCTTTGAGATGCGTTCTTGGACTTCAAACAATCCCTCTGCGTTGCGTCTACTGCCCAAAGAGAGCTTGGCTGAAGTCTCAGTAGCTAGAAATGATGTAGATGTTGATCTTGGACGCCTCACTGCTCCTGTGCGCACACTGGGACTTATTTGGCAACCCGTTTCTGATAAGATTGGGTTTAATATCGGAATAAAAGGAGAACGTTCGTTGCCGAATAGGCTCACTAAGCGCGAAGTGTTAGCTCACGTCATGCGGGTTTTCGATCCACTCGGTATCCTGGCGCCAGTTGTGATTACGGGTCGCATCATGTTCCAAAATGCGTGGCGTTAGGGGATCGATTGGGACGAGGAGCTGTCGCAAAGTGACAGTGCAGCATGGAGACTCTGGTTTGACGATTTAATCGCAATTTCTGGTTTACAGATTCCACGCTGTTACTTACTTAGCGAATTAAAAATTGATAAGTGCGAGCTTCATTTGTTTTGTGACGCGAGCGAGTCTGCTTTCGCTGCGGTTGCATATTGGCGGTTCGTCTTAAAAAATGGTGAAGTGAAGCTGGCTCTTATATGCAGCAAAGTCCGCGTAGCTCCTTTAAAACAAATCTCCATAAATCGCTTAGAGCTCCAAGGAGCGTTGATCGCAGCCCGTCTCGCTTCTACGATTTGCGAAGCACGCAGATTCAAGCCTATAAATCGCGTATTCTGGTGCGATTCTATGACTGTTTTGGGGTGGCTTCGAAGCGAGGCGCGCTTATTTAAACCATTTGTTTCTCACAGAGTAGCCGAGATTATGGAAATAACCGACGTAAAAGAATGGCGATGGGTGCCAAGACAACTCAACGTAGCTGATGATGCTACACGCATCAAGCGAGTGACGTTATCTCCAGAATCGCGCTGGATTTCGGGTCCTGAATTTTTGCTCTCTTCGGAGTGGCCCAGCGAGCCCAGTTCACCTGAATATCCAGGCATGGAAGAAGAGAGCAAACGTGCAGCGCGTCCTGATTTAGTTCATCTCATTAGTGACGTTGAAAGGCACGAGCCAGTCTCAGCCGATCCTAAACGGTTCAGTTCTTGGGTGAGGCTGGTACGCGCAACAGCCATAGCTCATAAGTATTTGACGTTACTTATAATCCGTTGCCTAGCTAGAAGGGGTCTAGGTGTAAACAATTTAGTTCGCTTAGAGGGGGGCTTGTGTAGTTTTATGTTTTAGCCAGCCAACCAATGGCAACAGTTCGCTGCCCCGCGCTCTGTGCGCGAATCTGCCGCGGGCCTGGCCGTCACGGATCTTCGCCTAGCCGAAGTTCACATCCTGCGCCAGTCACAGTTGAACACATTCCCAGACGAGATGGCCAGCCTACATTGCCATCCCGCACAGCTTATGCCACGCACCAGCCGTTTCTGCGATTATGAGCCTCCGCAGATTCACTGCTCGGAGAGGAACCCCATCCGAGCTGTAGTCGGACAATGGAACTGCTTTCGTGGGTGCCAGTCGGGAGCTTCGACGCTTATACGACGACGCTACGTCCCAGTTCGCTGCTGCGCAGAGAATCAACTGGCGTTTCATCCCACCGGCGGCGCCGTTTATGGGTGGCTGCTGGGAGAGGCTTGGCTTGTGAAGAGCGTGAAAACTGCACTCAAGGTGACTCTCACTGAGCGAGCTCCAACTGACGAGGTGCTACGTACGCTTTTGGCTGAGGCGGAGGCCTTGGTAAATTCGCGGCCACTAACTCATGTTTCCGTTGACCCTCGGAGTGAGGAATCACTAACACCCATGCATTTTCTGTTGGGTTCGTCTTCGGGACGCCCACTTCCAGTCACATCATCAGAAACGGACCTCCTATCACGAACCAGCTGGCGTAAGGCTGTCGGATTATCAGAGCATTTTTGGCGCCGCTGGTTAAAAGAATATCTCCCGACGTTAACACCCAGACGTGGTCGAGGTGAGGTTCCCCAAATAGCAGTCGGAGACTTGGTGCTCATTGCGGACGGTAATTCTCCGAGAGGTTCCTGGCCCCGTGGACGTATTACTGCTGTCTTCCCAGGCCCTGATGGCATCATAAGAGTTGCGGATGTGCACAGCCTTGGAGGTGTTTTGCGGCGGCCCCTGCGGAAGCTGATCAAGCTCCCCCTTTAATAAAAAAGGGGGGAATGTGGACGACACACCTTTTTATATGTTTACTTTTTATAATTTTATTGTATTTTTGAATTCCTTTGTTCTTATAATTTTATGTTCTTTTTGACACCATATTTTTGTTCAGTCTTCTCTTAGGATTCATGTAATAAAGTACTATCTTGAACCAGTGCGCCTTCATCATTTACAGTGGCTATGTAGATGCAGATTGGGGTGGCGCACTCGATCGCAAATCCTTCACGGGGTTAATTTTCAAGTTAGGCTACAATATTGTTGCCTGGGAAAGCAAAAAACAGGCGACAGTATCATTGAGCTCTACAGAGGCAGAGTACGTAGGGCTGAGCCAAGCTTCAAAGGAAGCATTATATTTGCGTAGTTTACTGAACAGTTTGACTACTGTAGAGAGTAAACCTGTAGTCATTTTTAATGACAATCAGTCGGCACATAAAATTGCAGCCAACAAAATGATGCATAATAGGACAAAACACATTGATATTAAGTATCATTTTATCCGTGAGTGTGTACTGGCTAATAAGGTTCAAATACGGTATATGTCAACAGATAAAATGATAGCGGACATCTTAACTAAAAGTGTTTCTGGCCCGAAGTTAAAAGGTTTTTTGAAGGATTTATCCCTGTCAAATTATCCTATTAAGAGGGCGAATTAGAGTAGTAGTTAGGTGTTTGATATTATAATGTGTTATATGTTTTTAAATATTTTGTGTTAGGTAATAGAATAATTTTCTAGTTTTCGCTTTTTATGCGATTTAATTTGTTGGCTGATTTTTATGTTTGTGTACAGTCAGGCACGATAGTTTAGCATATAAATTTTATTTTATGTACAGAGTACAGACAAGTACTGAAGTAATTATGTATGTCCGTAATAGTTTAAGAGGGCGTATTGGAGGTTGCATATGTACTGCACTGGCAGAATATATTATAAGCCTATTACTGTCTAATGTAATGTCAATATTTGAATATGTTTGAATAGAAAATATATGGATTCTACCCAGAACTGGCGTTGACTATCTGTTCCACTTATTCTGCTGGAGACCAGGACCCTGGTTCTTCTAATAAGCTGAAGACCGACCTCCGCGTAAGGCCGAAGGGCTAGGGATTCTAGCAATTCCTGTAATTTCTACAAATATCTGACCGAGTTCCGCGAGTACTAACCTGCCGCAGCTCGATCTTCGGCCTTGCGTGGAATTGCGACTTCTCAATTATGATACTAGGGGAAATTGTAGAAAGCGCGTACCTGTCGGGCGCTCCGGGTCTTCGGCTTTACGCGGAGTTCGATCTACGGGCTTCCCATTTAGACACTGGCTATGCCATCGGGCATAGAAAAAGGCCTCATACAAAAAGGATCGCTTTTTTGTATGAGGGCGCCGAAGGCACCCGACTTTGGAACGCGTGCATCGCGCCACATACGTCGGGCTAAGCCCCACGCTTTAAGTATGAGGGCGCCAAAGGCGCCCGGATATGGTAAGCGTACAGCGTGTCAAATACGTCGGGATACGCCCAACTCTCTTAGTAGTAGTAGTAGTAAAATACTTTATTGTACAAAAAGAAACATAAAACATGAAAGAACACACATCATTAGTACAAAGGCGAACTTATCTCTTTCAGGGATCTCTTCCACCCACGCTTTAAGTATTAGGGCGCCGAAGGCGCCCGGCTTTGGTTAGCGTACAGCGTGTGACGTAACATCAAGCTACGCCCGACTCTTTCAGTATGAGGGCGCCGAAGGCGCCCGGTTTTGGAACGCATACAGCGCGCCACGTACGTCGGGCTGCTTTGAGTATGAGAACGCCGACGGCGCCCGAGTTTGGTAAGCGTACAGCGCGCCACGTACATCGGGCCACGCCCGACTCTTTAAGTATGAGACAATCGAAGACGCTTGGTTTTGGACCACGTGCAGCGCGCCTCGTATGTCGTGCTATGCCCGACTCTTTTAGTATTATTCAAACCCTATCGCTTAAATCGAAGTTCACACGTTTAGATTTCTATAGGGCGCTTTAGTTCCTAAATTTACTTTATAAAAATATACCTATACAAGTCATATGGATGATTTGTATATATTTTTATGATCAGCGGTAAATACCCTTTTATTTGATAGCTCACTAAATAAGATAGATATATTTATTTTTCTTAGCACATTTTGTAAATCCTTATTTAACCAAAATAAGATTTAAGCGCCTATTTTGCACATATATTTTAAATCGCCTTTCAAAGCTCTTCATTTTGAGACCCCACTCGATAGGTTTGCAAGATATTTTTTTCTAAACGTCACGCAATATTGCGTATTGCGTCCGCCATATTGGTTTTATAATGACGTCACATAGCCTATGTCACCCGGGATGACGTAAGGATTCTAATGATGTATCATACATCTAAATCGGTTAAGGCATTCAGAAGTTATGGTGGAATAAAGAAACTCACATAAGTAAATAAATATATACATACAAACATGAACGCTGAACACAATACACTCTTTTTGTTTGGGCAGTCGTGTAATAAATTAATTAAAAAATTAAAAACACGACTGCTGCATTTTAAAGCGAACTGAAAAGCTAAAAATAATGTTAATATGTTAGTCACTAAATTGTATGAATCTTAATTGGAATGTAAATGTACACTCACGGTCATTCATAGTAAATACAAAGGGCTATGCACATTTATGTCCGTGACTGTAGGTACGTTACATTTAATTTCAATTACAATCGGGGGACCTTGATGTACCTAAGTGCATCTCAATCAAAAGGTCCCCCGACTGCAATTGAAATTAAATATACACGTACCTACAGTCACGGTCACTAATGTACATAGCCCTTTGTATTTACTATGAATGACCGTGAGTGTACATTTACATTCCAATTAAGATTCATAAAATTTAGTGACTAACATATTAACATTATTTTTAGCTTTTCAGTTCGCTGTTCGCTTTAAAATGCAGCAGTCGTGTTTTTAATTTTTTAATTAATTTATTTTATTTTAAACATTTTAGTGAAAAAACTAAGTAAAACTACCATTTATAAAGATTTCCCCCGGCCATTTAGTTTGTCCACAAAGTTCTTTTTATGCGGATAGGTATTAGCTCCCGGGACTGGGACCTTATAATTAAGCTCACCGTTCCGGAATACGGGCGTCTTTTCTGTGGATAATATGTAAATGTGTTCACAATTTGGGACATTTGACATTTGTTATTAAATATAGCTTCTTAACTTCTTAAAAAGAAGTGGAATTTTGAATTATAATAGCCATGAGGGTTTGAAGATCCACAATAAAGACTCATAATTTTAACTGTCACTAAAAAAGATTTTGTCCCCATTATCTTCGTCGCAACGCAACTTCAGCACGACGCACACATGGCCTTTGGCAAAATAGCACCAATTCAAACATCAATAATACGCGACAGACTGCATGTAAAAGGGTCTATTCGACGCTAATGACTTTAAAAAGTGTTAGTATACCTACCTACATACAAGTGATGAACTTGCAAATAAAAGTAGGTAGCCCTGAGAGACTAGATTGCTGAATACCGAGCTCTGCGTAGGGCCAAACACCCAAAGCGTCCAAGAGAAGCGAGCTTCTACGCGAGGCTGAAGGCTAAGCTGCGGGACGTTAGCGGTGAAACACAAAACCACTGTAGGTACCTACAGTGGTTTTGTGTACATGTGTTAAAATACGTAAGCTGTGTTGGAGGTTGCATATGTACTGCACTGGCAGAATATATTATAAACCTATTACTGTCTAATGTAATGTCAATATTTGAATATGTTTGAATAGAAAATATATGGATTCTACCCAGAACTGGCGTTGACTATCTGTTCCACTTATTCCGCTGGAGACCAGGACCCTGGTTCTTCTAATAGGTAATGTGCCTCACGCACTGATAGTGCTAGTTTATAAAACAGTGGTAGAAATATTCGAGTAGTTGTGAAACTTGCGTAAATGTAAATTATGTCTGAAGAGAAAGAAAACGGCATATGTGGTATAAAGAAGCTGAAGGGATCGTCGGACTACCCAAACTGGAAGTTCCTGGTACGTAATTACCTTGAAAATAAAAATTGGTGGGAGGTAATATCGAAAGATGTAGTAAATGCTGATATAGACAGGAAAGCACGAACAACTATTTGCCTGTTGTTGGAGCCAGAGTGCTTTACCCACGTCTACAATGCAAAGACTGCCAAAGAAGCCTGGAACAACCTGAAGAACGCCTATGAAGATAAAGGTTGGGGCAGACGTATCCACATACAGCGAGAGCTCTTTAACTGTAAGTTGGAGAATTTCAATTCTATGGAGAGCTACATATCCAAAGTGACGTACCTTGCACAGCAGTTGGACGATATTGACGCAAAAATCCAAGAAAATTGGTTGATATCGATTTTGCTCGGTGGTTTGACGGCGGAGTACAGCCCCCTCATAAGTTGGTGGCTCATCTAGCTCTTGATAAACTGGTAGTTCTTCGAGTGTGTCGATATAAGGCAGGTTTGCACTGAGCGCGTCGGGATTTAGAACATAGTTAAAATGCTCCGCCCACCGCTTTAATACGGCATCTTTATCCGTAACTCGGTACTGCCTGTCCTTTGAGTACATTGGAGCGACCTTTCGGACTCGTGGGCCAAAGATGGCCTGTATGCCTTCAAAGAACTTACCAGTCTGATGTGTGTCGGCATAGTTTTGTAGTTCAGCAGCTTTTCCCTTCCACCACTTATCCTTCAGTTCACGAACCTTAGATCTGAGATTGTGTTGAGCCTCCCTTCCAGCAGGGGTACCCGCAGACTTCGAGTTTAATTCATGCCTGTATCTTTCAACAAGCATTTTTATACTGCTGTCCGCCGCATCAAACCAGTCTTGATCCTTCTTCTCCGGTTTTCCTATAGTTTCCAGAGCACAGGCATGGAGGTTTTTTGCAAATGATTGCCATAATTGAGATGTTGATGATGATTGAGAGTTCGTAAGAGCCGTGAAGCGTCTCAAAAACTCAAAGACACCTGGGTTGGACCAACTTCCTGCAGAGGTTTATAAATATAGTGGGCACAGCATTATCGGCAAGTTGTACCAACTAATACTAAGAGCGTGGCATGCTGAACAGGTGCCTCAGGACTGGAGGGATGCGGTAATTTGTAAGCTGTATAAAGGGAAAGGGGATGTCTCCGATTGCAGCTCTTACCGTGGAATATCGCTTCTCTCTTGTGCTGGTAAAATCCTCGCTCACATTATAAACGCCCGCTTAAGTGAGTTAGCTGAACAACACCTCCCAGAGAGCCAATGTGGATTCCGTCCTAGCCGCGGTACCATTGACGCTATCGCTGTTGTGAGGCAACTCCAAGAAAAAAGCCTTGAGCACCAACGGCCTCTCTACATGTGCTTTGTGGACTTGGAAAAGGCGTTTGACAGAGTCCCACGCGAAGCTTTATGGCTTGTTCTGCGAAAATCTGGATATCCAAAGAGGTTCGTAAACCTCATTCGCCATTTCCATGATGGCATGAAAGCGCAGGTTCAACATGAAAACGAACTCTCTGAGGAGATTCAGGTTACAAGCGGAGTGAAGCAGGGATGTGTCATGGCACCCACCCTCTTTGCCATATACTTTTCAGTGGTGATGAGAGACGCTTTAAAGTGTTGTGGCAACCAAATACAACTAAATGTGAGGACTGAGAAAGGTGTCTTTGACATATCAAGGTTCAGGGCGAAATCTAAAGTGCAACGTGTCTCCATATTGGAGATACTCTATGCTGACGACGTATGCCTTATGTCTGACAGTATGGCGCATCTCCAAAGCTACCTGGACGCATTAAACCGCTCTTGCCAACAATTCGGCCTGGTAATAAGTGCTTCCAAGACGCAAATCCTCAAACAACCACCCCGGGGAGTTGAATCTGATTCAACACCGCTGTATCTAGATGGAAAACCACTAGATGAAGTGTGCCATTTTAAATATCTTGGGAGCACTATACGCCAAGACAACACCCTGGCTTCAGAAATACCTTCTCGCATTGCCAACTCCGCTGCCAGCTTCGGGCGACTCACTGATCGTGTCTGGAGGTCCCATGACATCAATCTAGAGACTAAGATAAGCGTCTATAAGGCCCTAATAATCCCAGCCCTTCTGTATGGCGCAGAGACATGGTGCCTGTACAAGCCAGATGTCAAAAGACTAGACACTTACCACCTAAGATGTCTAAGATCTATACTGAGGATTAAATGGCAGGACCGTGTTCCCAACTCTGAGGTGCTGCGTCGTTCCGGGGTGTTCGGCATGGAGGCACTATTGATGCAGCGTCAGTTGAGGTGGTGTGAGCATGTTCTCCGGATGGACGATCGCCGCTTGCCTAAAGCTATATTCTACTCAGAATTAGCAGAGGGTAAGCGAAAGCACGGCGGTCAATATCTCCGATATAAAGACGTGCTCAAGCGTCACCTAAACGCGTGTGTCATCGATCCTGCACGTTGGGAGGAGCTCGCTGCAAAGCGGTCATCTTGGCGGTCTACCATCTTTGAATCCATCAAGTCGTTTGAGGAAAACCGCCTCGCGACACTAGACGTAAAACGCCAATTACGCAAGGAAAGGCCTAAGCCCTCCTACGTGTATACGTACAACACAGCCGGTCAACTCTACTGCCGTGAATGTGACAGAGTTTTTAAAAACAAGTTTGGCCTGGCCAGCCACATAAGAGCTCATAAGAGGAAAATCCCTTGATTGCTGAGGTCGCCGTCATCGAAATCGATGTGGAGGACTATACAGCCCCCTCATAATGGCTGTAGATAATAGTGGCCAACCAATCACGTTAGAGCAAATTAAGACGAAATTGTTGCAAGAAGGAGGTCGTCAGAGCAAGTTGAACACGGACTACGAGCAAGCCTTAGTGACACGTAAAGCACGAAACGATGCCAGATCTACACCTAAACCTAACGATCGTAAGCAGAAATTTGTTTATAAGTGCTACAGGTGCCACGAACAAGGACATAAGGCGTCCGAATGCAAGGAGCGTACCAAGACCGCGAATGTGTGCCTGAACACTAAGGAGGCGATTGACAAAGATAAGTGGTATCTTGACAGCGGATGCTCTAACCACCTTACCCACGACAAGAGTAGGTTGTTGTCCTATAAACCTGAAAGAGGCAGCATGAAAATATCGGTAGCAAACGGTGAGAAATTACCAGTAAAAGGACGGGGGAACGCTG
Organism: Cydia fagiglandana; assembly: GCF_963556715.1. Lineage (NCBI taxonomy): Eukaryota > Metazoa > Arthropoda > Insecta > Lepidoptera > Tortricidae > Cydia > Cydia fagiglandana. The sequence goes on along the minus strand of NC_085959.1, from coordinate 2,942,749 downwards.
AGCCCCAAGTCAGCGAGAACGAAAAATTAAACTTAGAAAACGTTATGCATGTTCCCGATTTGTCCATGAATTTAATTTCGGTAAGCGACTTAACCAAGAAGAAATGTAAAGTTATATTCGACGAAAAAGGTTGCGTAATTCAAAAGAAGAACCGAACTATTGCAAGTTGTAAAGAAGTCGATGGCATTTACGAGTTGACAGAAAAGAAAAACAACGTCGTTTATTTGACACTGTCAAAACAAAATGAAAACATTTCTAACGTTTGGCATAAGCGCTTGGCCCATTTATCCCGAAATTATATGTTGAAAATGAAAAACATCGTGACCGGTATGCAATTTAAGAGCACAGATTTGTGCGAACCATGTATTCCCTGTATTGAAGGAAAGACGTGCAAGAGTCCCTTTAAAAACAAAGGTACGAGAGCCACGGATGTTCTGCAAATCGTTCATACTGATTTATGCGGACCCATGGAAGAGCCGTCGTTCGGAGGTTCGAGGTATGTTCTGCTTTTTATCGACGATTATACTCGAAAGACTCATGTTTATTTTTTGAAAAATAAAAGTCAAACTTTCGATAAGTTCCATGAATATAAGGCGGAAGTAGAGAATGAGACGAGTAAATCGATTAAAATCTTGAGATCGGATGGAGGTGGAGAGTACTGTAATGCACAATTTAATGCTTTTTTGAAGTCTGCAGGAATAAAACACCAGACGACTGTACCCTACACGCCTGAGCAGAATTCTGTTGTCGAGAGAGCCAATCGTACGATCATCGAAAAAGCAAGAACACTACTGTCAGAATCGAACCTGAGCAAAAAATATTGGGCGGAGGCTGTTAATACTGTTGTTTATTTGAAGAACAGGAGCCCCACGAAAGCTTTGAATAATGCAGTGCCTGAAAAGCTTTGGACTGGAAAAGACGTGGATGTCAGTCATCTGAGAATATTTGGTTGTTTGGCTTATAGACTTATACCAAAACAAAAGAGACGTAAATTGGATATGAAGACAGAACCAATGATTTTCATAGGATATCCAGACAATCAGAAAGGTTATCGTCTGATGAATCCAAAGACGGGTGAAGTGACAACTGCGAGAGACGTAAAATTTTTAGAGAATGTGTTTCTTCAGAAAGACAATGTCAAGAAGTCGTCAGAAGTCGTCATTAACCTGGATACGGACTCTGATAGTCAGACCTGTTTATTAAATGGATCCACGAGTGTTCCTGAAGTATCGGAAGCGCACGAGAATGAGTTTGTTGACGCTGTAGACGAGAACATAGAAGGACCTGAACCTGATGTACCTGAGCATGTGCACGTACCTGATGAGGTGGTCACTAATGGCGAAGTGATAATACCTGGCCTATCAGAAAGGAGGTATCCTCAGAGAGAACGCAGACAAGCTGATCGGTACGGTTGCAATGTCATGTATGCCAAAGAGAGCAATCTTGATGGAGATCCTGTCACCATAGAGGAAGCACTGGCGAGACCGGACAGCGAATTATGGCAGAAAGCTATAGATGATGAACTTACGTCACTTAAGGAGAACCAGACCTGGACGTTAGTGGATCTACCAGCTGATAAGAAGCCAATCCAATGCAAATGGGTGTTCAAGATCAAGAAAGATAGCGACGGCAAGGTAACGAAGTACAAGGCTAGACTCGTAGCGAAAGGGTTCACACAGGTATGTGGTGTAGATTATACGGAGACCTACTCTCCGGTAGTTAGAAGCTCTACTCTACGATTATTGTTCTCGCTAGCTGCTGAATACGATTGGTTTATTGACCAATGGGATGTCACGACTGCATTTTTATACGGGAAGATAAAAGAGGATATTTACATGCTTCAGCCGAAAGGAGCAGTCGCCAAAGGTCAAGAAACCAAGGTATGTAAGCTGCAGCGATCTCTGTATGGTTTGAAACAAGCCTCAAATGCTTGGTTCAAAGAGTTGGACAGTGAAATGTTAAATTTAGGCTTTGTACAATCAAAAATAGAACCGTGTTTGTATCAAAAACAGCTTAAAGGTAACAAGAAGTTAATTGTCGTGATCTATGTTGATGATCTTTTTATATTTGGCAATTGTGAACAGGAAAAGCAAAGATTAAAATCAGGTTTGCTTGACAAGTTTAAGGTGAAGGATTTAGGCGCGGCTAGACATGTTTTAGGCATGAGACTGAGACGAGAGAAGGGACTTATCCATCTCGATCAGGAACAGTTTATTTTGGACTGCTTGAGGGACTTTAACATGACAGAAGCTAAGCCGGTAACTACTCCAATGGAAGTAGGAATGAAATTAGAGAGATCGACTGATTCCCAATGCCACCTACCATACCAAAATTTGATAGGATGTCTAAATTATTTAGCCTGTAATACGCGACCAGACATTGCACACGCCGTAAGTGTACTGTCTCAATTTAATTCATGTTATGATGAAATACACTTTAAGTGCGCGAAACGGGTCTTAAGGTATTTAAAAGGTACGTCTAACGTGTGTCTCACTTTTCGAAAAACAGGTGACTTAGACTTACGTGGCTATGTAGATGCAGATTGGGGTGGCGCACTCGATCGCAAATCCTTCACGGGGTTAATTTTCAAGTTAGGCTACAATATTGTTGCTTGGGAAAGCAAAAAACAGGCGACAGTATCATTGAGCTCTACAGAGGCAGAGTACGTAGGGCTGAGCCAAGCTTCAAAGGAAGCATTATATTTGCGTAGTTTACTGAACAGTTTGACTACTGTAGAGAATAAACCTGTAGTCATTTTTAATGACAATCAGTCGGCACATAAAATTGCAGCCAACAAAATGATGCATAATAGGACAAAACACATTGATATTAAGTATCATTTTATCCGTGAATGTGTACTGGCTAATAAGGTTGAAATAAGGTATATGTCAACAGATAAAATGATAGCGGACATCTTAACTAAAAGTGTTTCTGGCCCGAAGTTAAAAGGTTTTTTGAAGGATTTATCCTTGTCAAATTATCCTATTAAGAGGGCGGACTAGAGTATAGTTAGGTGTTTGATACTATAATGTGTTATATGTTTTTTAAATATTTTGTGTTAGGTAATAGAATAATTTTCTAGTTTTTGCTTTTTATGCGATTTAATTTGTTGGCGGATTTCTATGTTTGTGTACAGTCAGGCACAATAGTTTAGAATATAAATTTTATTTTATGTACCGAGTACAGACGAGTACAATAGTACAATAGTAATTATGTATGTCCGTAATAGTTTAAGAGGGCGTATTGGAGGTTGCATATGTACTGCACTGGCAGAATATATTATAAACCTATTACTGTCTAATGTAATGTCAATATTTGAATATGTTTGAATAGAAAATATATTGATTCTACCCAGAACTGGCGTTGACTATCTGTTCCACTTATTCTGCTGGAGACCAGGACCCTGGTTCTTCTAATATACTCCGCCGTCAAACCACCGAGCAAAATCGATATCAACCAATTTTCTTGGATTTTTGCGTCAATATCGTCCAACTGCTGTGCAAGGTACGTCACTTTGGATATGTAGCTCTCCATAGAATTGAAATTCTCCAACTTACAGTTAAAGAGCTCTCGCTGTATGTGGATACGTCTGCCCCAACCTTTATCTTCATAGGCGTTCTTCAGGTTGTTCCAGGCTTCTTTGGCAGTCTTTGCATTGTAGACGTGGGTAAAGCACTCTGGCTCCAACAACAGGCAAATAGTTGTTCGTGCTTTCCTGTCTATATCAGCATTTACTACATCTTTCGATATTACCTCCCACCAATTTTTATTTTCAAGGTAATTACGTACCAGGAACTTCCAGTTTGGGTAGTCCGACGATCCCTTCAGCTTCTTTATACCACATATGCCGTTTTCTTTCTCTTCAGACATAATTTACATTTACGCAAGTTTCACAACTACTCGAATATTTCTACCACTGTTTTATAAACTAGCACTATCAGTGCGTGAGGCACATTACCTATTAGAAGAACCAGGGTCCTGGTCTCCAGCGGAATAAGTGGAACAGATAGTCAACGCCAGTTCTGGGTAGAATCCATATATTTTCTATTCAAACATATTCAAATATTGACATTACATTAGAATAGGGTTAAACACCGGCTGCACTTCCTCCCATTGAAAGTGCACCTCACCAACATCAGGGGGTTGCACTCAAATATCGATCCGGTCCACCACCATCTTGAAACCGATAAACCGCACCTATTCTTTTTGACGGAGACGCAAATCAAAACCCCAGCGGACGCGTCGTACCTCAACTACCCAGGCTACTCACTGGAACATAAGTTCAGAGCACGTGCTGGGGTCTGTGTGTACGTCCGCGATGACATTTGCTGCAAGCGTCCCCGTTGCTTTGAGGCTGCCGGGTTTTCCACTTTGTGGATTATGGTCGACTCGGGCTCAGAGAAAACTCTGTATGCCTGTGTCTACCGATCGCACAGCGGAAACCAGGAGACAACTAGGCTCTTTGACCACCTTACTGAGATGGCAGATAAAGCCCAACAGCGGTACCCCGCGGCTCAACTCGTATTCCTTGGGGACTTTAACGCCCACCACGAGGAGTGGCTGTTCCCGTACAAGAATACTTGCCACGCTGGGAGGGAAGCGCGCAAATTTGCTGTATCCCTAAACCTTACCCAGCTGGTAAATGTTGCGACGCGGATACCGGATGTTACTGACCATACACCCAATTGCCTTGACCTTCTGCTGACAACTGATCCAGACAGGCACTCGGTTTCGGTCTCAGCTCCGCTAGGATCGTCCGATCACTGTCTGGTGAAATCCGTGTCGATCCACTCTCCTCCTGATCTCTGCCCTAGGGGCACGAGGAGAGTATGGCGATACGAGTCAGCGGACTGGGATGAGATGCGGCATTTCTTTGCGTCTTTCCCCTGGCAGCAGGTCTGTTTTTCTTCGGGTGACCCCTCGTGTTCTGCTGAGGCTGTTGCGGATGTGATTCGGCAGGGAATGGAATATTTCATTCCGTTCTCCGACCTATCGCTCGATCACAAGACCCGAGCATGGTACAATTCGGACTGTGCTCGAGCCGAGGCTCTTAAGCAGTCTGCATACCAGGCTTGGGTACTAGCCCGCGATACCAAAGCTGGAGCACAGAGGGTTCGCGCGAAGAAAAAAGCCTTTAACTCAGCTGCCAAGTCCTGCAAACGGGTGCTTCGAAAGGCTCGATTCGACCACGTCAGTCGAATAGGGGCCAAACTCGCCTCCTACCCTCCTGGTAGCAAGCGGTTCTGGTCCCTGTCGAAAGCGGTCGAATCCAACTTCTGCCGACCCACATTGCCACCTCTGCAGAAACCTGATGGGACACTGGCCCACTCCGCGACAGAGAAAGCTAACTTGTTTGCTTCTCTGTTTGCGAGCAATTCACGTCTAGATGCAGGCTCAAAACTTCCACCTACGCTACCTCATTGCAGTTCCTCTATGCAGAGAATTGCTATACATCAAAAAGAGGTACGCCGAGCTCTGCTGAATCTTGACGTGAATAAGGCCAATGGACCAGACGGTATACCTGCACGTGTACTAAAGCAGTGTGCGCCTGAGTTGTCTCCTGTACTGACACGCCTGTACCGCCTCTCTCTCCAAACAAGAACGGTGCCGAAATCCTGGAAGCTTGCAAACGTGCAGCCAGTACCCAAGAAGGGTAGTCGTGCTGATCCCTGCAATTACCGACCAATCGCCATTACCTCCATGCTCTGTAAAGTCATGGAAAGGGTACTTAACGGCAAACTGCTGGCATACCTCGAAGCAAATGATCTGCTCAGTGACCGTCAATATGGCTTTCGCATAGGTCGGTCTACTGGGGATCTTTTAGCGCATGTCACGCACTACTGCGGCGAGGCCATCGAGAGGAACGGTGAAGCGCTTGCTGTTTCACTGGACATCTCGAAGGCCTTTGACAGGGTTTGGCACGCAAGTCTCCTTAGCAAGCTTCCTGCTTACGGCATCCCTGCTGATTTTTGTAGCTGGCTATCTGATTTCTTGAGTGAACGGTCGATCAGAGTAGTTATTGATGGCTGCTCTTCGGACCTCATGGCCATTGACGCCGGTGTTCCTCAGGGGTCTGTTCTCTCCGCAACCCTTTTCCTGCTCCACATTAACGACATGCTGCAACCCAGCATTGTAGGTTATGCAGATGACAGTACGGTTGTTGAGAGATATTTGGCTAGTGCAGGGGACAGCAGGGAGGATATACGTTCACAGAGAGAGGCCATGGTTGAGCGAATGAACTTGACCCTTAGTCTCGTTTCCCAGTGGGGTGATGACAATCTGGTCACGTTCAATGCCTCCAAAACGCAGGCGTGTCTATTTTCCGCTAAACGGAGTCCATTCGACCTGACTCCTTCTTTCCGGGGTGCATCTGTACCTATTGCCGACAGCCTGGAACTCCTCGGCATGGAGCTGAGTTCAGTCCTCGGCTTCGGCAGCTTCATTGAGTCTAAAGCACAAACTGCGGCCAGAAAGCTGGGCGTCCTAAATAAGGTGAAGCGATACTTCACACCTGGACAGCTTCTAACACTTTACAAAGCTCAAGTCCGGTCGTGTATGGAGTATTGCAGCCACCTGTGGGATGGCTCAGCTAAATACCAACTCGCCGCTTTGGACTCAGTGGAGCGCAGAGCCAGGAGGATGATTGGCGACAAGAAGCTAACGGCTAAGCTTCAGACTTTGGCCCATCGGCGGAAAGTCGCCAGCCTGTCGGTATTCTACAGGTTGCACTTCGGGGAGTGTGCCCAAGAGCTACACGAGCTCATTCCACCGTCCCCATTCTACCATCGGACTTTTAGACGCACGGCCGGTTTCCATCCTTACTTGGTAGATATTCCGCCAATTCGCACTAAGCGCTTTGCTTCTACTTTCCTTATGCGCACTGCCAAGGAATGGAATTCCTTGCCGGCGTCTATATTTCCGTGCTCTTATAACCCGGCAACCTTCAAATCAAGAGTGAACAGGCACCTTCTGGGCGAGCTCGCTCCATCGTAGGCCACGTCTACGCCTCGGCTAGTCTGTGGCCATGAGTAAACCCATGCATAATAAAAAATGAGAGAGGCTGTATCAGGGACACAGCCGCTTTGGCAGACGTGAAACGTGGTGTGGACCGCCAATGCGAAGGCCGAAGGCCGAGCTCCGCGTAGGGCCGAAGGCCCGAAGCGTCCAGGATTTAAGTGCTTTAACATAGAACAAGAGTAAAAGTGTCTAAATGCGAAGGCCGAAGGCCGAGCTCCACGTAGGGCCGAAGGCCCGAAGCGTCCAGGATTTAAGTGCTATAACACAGAACAATAGTACAAGTGTCTAAATGCGAAGGCCGAAGGCCGAGCTCCGCGTAGGGCCGAAGGCCCGAAGCGTCCAAGAAGTCAGTGCTTAAAGACGTAACAATATTACAAGTGTCTAAATGCGAAGGCCGAAGGCCGAGCTCCGCGTAGGGCCGAAGGCCCGAAGCGTCCAGAATGTTAGTGCTTTAACACAGAACAATAATAGTACAAGTGTCTAAATGCGAAGGCCGAAGGCCGAGCTCCGCGTAGAGCCGAAGGCCCGAAGCGTCTAGGATTTCAGTGCTATAACACAGAACAATAGTAAAAGTGTCTAAATGCGAAGGCCGAAGGCCGAGCTCCGCGTAGGGCCGAAGGCCCGAAGCGTCCAAGATGTCAGTGCTTAAACACATAACAATATTACAAGTGTCTAAATGCGAAGGCCGAAGGCCGAGCTCCGCGTAGGGCCGAAGGCCCGAAGCGTCCAGAATGTTAGTGCTTTACCACAGAAAAATAGTACGTCTAAATGCGAAGGCCGAAGGCCGAGCTCCGCGTAGGGCCGAAGGCCCGAAGCGTCCTGGATTTAAGTGCTATAACACAGAACAATAGTAAAAGTGTCTAAATGCGAAGGCCGAAGGCCGAGCTCCGCGTAGGGCCGAAGGCCCGAAGCGTCCAGAATGTTAGTGCTTTAACACAGAACAATATTAGGTACAAGTGTCTAAATGCGAAGGCCGAAGGCCGAGCTCCGCGTAGGGCCGAAGGCCCGAAGCGTCCAGGATTTAAGTGCTACAACACAGAACAATAGTAAAAGTGTCTAAATGCGAAGGCCGAAGGCCGAGCTCCGCGTAGGGCCGAAGGCCCGAAGCGTCCAAGATGTCAGTGCCTTTGCACAGAAAAATAGTAAAAGTGTCTAAATGCGAAGGCCGAATGCCGAGCTCCGCGTAGGGCCGAAGGCCCGAAGCGTCCAGGATTTAAGTACTACAACACAAAACAATAGTACAAGTGTCTAAATGCGAAGGCCGAAGGCCGGGCTCCGCGTAGGGCCGAAGGCCCGAAGCGTCCAAGATGTCAGTGCTTTAACACATAACAATAATACAAGTGTCTAAATGCGAAGGTCGAGCTCCGCGTAGGACCGAAGGCCCGAAGTGTGCAGGACATCAGTGCCTTAGCACCGAAAAATAGTACAAGTGTCTAAATGCGAAGGCCGAAGGCCGAGCTCCGTGTAGGGCCGAAGGCCCGAAGCGTCCAGGATTTAAATGCTATAACACAGAACAATATTACAAGAGTATAAATGCGAAGGCGGAAGCGTCCAGGATGTCAGTGGTTAAACACAGAACTGACAGACTGGACGCTTCGGCCCTTCGGCCCTACGCGGAGCTCGGCCTTCGGCCTTCGCATTTAGACACTTGTAATATTGTTCTGTGTTAAAGCACTGACATCCTGGACGCTTCTTGCCTTCGAGAGCGCAGCCTTCGACCTTCGCATTTAGTTAGACTCTTGTACTATTGCTTTGTGTTTGAATACCGAAGTCGCACATATTTGAGTAGTATCTAAATTTTATCTGTAAAGATTATTTGGGGTCATAATGATTCACTGTATCTAGATGAACTTGAATACAGCATTTGATGGGTAATTTTAAAATAATTAATTACAGCGTCACACCTATTTAAATAATTAAATGATCAATTCATTTTGGAGTAATGAATGTAACGATTAGGTACAATTTTTTTGTAAATAACTCAGCAAAATTACGAGAATAGATATTTTATACGGGTAATACACGTTTTATAGCAAACTCGTTCGTGTTTTTCCTGTAGCCATCGCATTTAAGGGAATCTAAAAGCAATTTTTTGCGCAGCACCTTTACAGGCAGAATATTTCATTCAATACTTGAGACTCAAATGAGAAAAACGGGATATATTTGAACCACAGTCGTTACCTTTTATAGTACCTATTGTCCACAGAAGTGACCTTTTCTAAATTATGTTTTACCCATTACATCAGAAAGTACCTAACTAAGATTACTATATACTTACTAGCATTAGGAACTCGGGATTGTCAAGCAGCCGTCATACGTTATACGTGTTCTATCAAAGTAACTCGCGTCGCTGCGCCGCCATAGATGCTAATACATTATTTGAGGAGATGAGCATGTATTACTATGGTGAATGTGGTATTAAAAGAACCGTTATTGCTTTATCTTACTATTTCAGGTATATTTTGTCAGTTTGGCGCCCTTTTTTTCGCACACCGTGGCCTCAAACGAGAGCAGTGATAAAAATTCTGTAAAAACTGTCACATTTTTATTTTTTAACAGCTTATTATAATTCCACGTACTTTATTTTACTCATGTTTCATTAAAATAAAGTAAGATCTATCAAATGACATGAATTTTACCAAAATCGGTTAATGGGCTGATTAGTCATTACTAAATGAACACTGAAAATAGGGGTCATTTTTGCTCCGAATACGTCGTGTCTAGCGCAGAATCAGCACCATCTATGTCAGCGGCACGTGCTGTTCCGAGTAATGGCTACTTTCTTCTACACATCTGTATCAAAACTATGTTTATAGGTATTATAGTTTCGGAGATATAAGCCGCCGCGCCATAACACTTTTTCGTTACATCGGTTTTTGATCCGAGCCCCTCTACGGGTTTTTAAAGACGTTTACCTACGTTTCACGTCAAAAAAAAAAAAAAAAAACAGTAATAGGTTTATAATATATTCTGCCAGTGCAGTACATATGCAACCTCCAACACAGCTTACGTATTTTAACACATGTACACAAAACCACTGTAGGTACCTACAGTGGTTTTGTGTTTCACCGCTAACGTCCCGCAGCTTAGCCTTCAGCCTCGCGTAGAAGCTCGCTTCTCTTGGACGCTTTGGGTGTTTGGCCCTACGCAGAGCTCGGTATTCAGCAATCTAGTCTCTCAGGGCTACCTACTTTTATTTGCAAGTTCATCACTTGTATGTAGGTAGGTATACTAACACTTTTTAAAGTCATTAGCGTCGAATAGACCCTTTTACATGCAGTCTGTCGCGTATTATTGATGTTTGAATTGGTGCTATTTTGCCAAAGGCCATGTGTGCGTCGTGCTGAAGTTGCGTTGCGACGAAGATAATGGGGACAAAATCTTTTTTAGTGACAGTTAAAATTATGAGTCTTTATTGTGGATCTTCAAACCCTCATGGCTATTATAATTCAAAATTCCACTTCTTTTTAAAAAGTTAAGAAGCTATATTTAATATCAAATGTCAAATGTCCCAAATTGTGAACACATTTACATATTATCCACAGAAAAGACGCCCGTATTCCGGAACGGTGAGCTTAATTATAAGGTCCCAGTCCCGGGAGCTAATACCTATCCGCATAAAAAGAACTTTGTGGACAAACTAAATGGCCGGGGGAAATCTTTATAAATGGTAGTTTTACTTAGTTTTTTCACTAAAATGTTTAAAATAAAATAAATTAATTAAAAAATTAAAAACACGACTGCTGCATTTTAAAGCGAACAGCGAACTGAAAAGCTAAAAATAATGTTAATATGTTAGTCACTAAATTTTATGAATCTTAATTGGAATGTAAATGTACACTCACGGTCATTCATAGTAAATACAAAGGGCTATGTACATTAGTGACCGTGACTGTAGGTACGTGTATATTTAATTTCAATTGCAGTCGGAGGACCTTTTGATTGAGATGCACTTAGGTACATCAAGGTCCCCCGATTGTAATTGAAATTAAATGTAACGTACCTACAGTCACGGACATAAATGTGCATAGCCCTTTGTATTTACTATGAATGACCGTGAGTGTACATTTACATTCCAATTAAGATTCATAAAATTTAGTGACTAACATATTAACATTACTTTTAGCTTTTCAGTTCGCTGTTCGCTTTAAAATGCAGCAGTCGTGTTTTTAATTTTTTAATTAATTTATTTTATTTTAAACATTTTAGTGAAAAAACTAAGTAAAACTACCATTTATAAAGATTTCCCCCGGCCATTTAGTTTGTCCACAAAGTTCTTTTTATGCGGATAGGTATTAGCTCCCGGGACTGGGACCTTATAATTAAGCTCACCGTTCCGGAATACGGGCGTCTTTTCTGTGGATAATATGTAAATGTGTTCACAATTTGGGACATTTGATATTAAATATAGCTTCTTAACTTCTTAAAAAGAAGTGGAATTTTGAATTATAATGGCCATGAGGGTTTGAAGATCCACAATAAAGACTCATAATTTTAACTGTCACTAAAAAAGATTTTGTCCCCATTATCTTCGTCGTAACGCAACTTCAGCACGACGCACACATGGCCTTTGGCAAAATAGCACCAATTCAAACATCCTATAACACCAATAAGACACGTCTAAATAGCAAGAATTATAATAAAAAACCATGGATTACCCCGGGACTACTTCGATCTATGAGACACAGAGATAAACTACACTTGAATGCTAAAGCGAATCCAGACAATCTTATATTGCAATTATCGTATAAAAGATATCGTAATTTTTGTAACAACTTACTGAAAAACGTAAAAACACACTACGACAAAACACAGCTAGAAATTGCTGGAAAAAACAGTAAATTAGTATGGAAATATCTTAAAAACCTAACATACATAGCAAAGCAACGTGAGTCATCTGCAAGTTTGTTGCAAGTAGGTCCGTCTGAATTGTTTGCCGCAAATAACACAAATGAGTTTTTCGTTAACATAGGCAAAAACCTAGCTGAAAAGGTCCGGGGAATTCAGGGCGATTCGTCGTCACCCCCTTTAAGAATACTATCCGAAACAAACAAATCTTCCAAATCATTTGTGTTATTAAACACGGATGAAACTGAGGTTGAAAGAATTATCATGACCTTAAAAGAAGATTCAGCGGCTGGTTGGGATGGCATCTCGAACAAAATAATAAAGACCTTCAGACACATCCTTGTTCCACCGCTAACACACATTTTTCAAAAGTGCATCTCTGAAGGAATATTCCCGAAATGTCTGAAAAAATAAATTAATTAAAAAATTAAAAACACGACTGCTGCATTTTAAAGCGAACAGCGAACTGAAAAGCTAAAAAAAATGTTAATATGTTAGTCACTAAATTTTATGAATCTTAATTGGAATGTAAATGTACACTCACGGTCATTCATAGTAAATACAAAGGGCTATGCACATTTATGTCCGTGACTGTAGGTACGTTACATTTAATTTCAATTACAATCGGGGGACCTTGATGTACCTAAGTGCATCTCAATCAAAAGGTCCCCCGACTGCAATTGAAATTAAATATACACGTACCTACAGTCACGGTCACTAATGTACATAGCCCTTTGTATTTACTATGAATGACCGTGAGTGTACATTTACATTCCAATTAAGATTCATAAAATTTAGTGACTAACATATTAACATTATTTTTAGCTTTTCAGTTCGCTGTTCGCTTTAAAATGCAGCAGTCGTGTTTTTAATTTTTTAATTAATTTATTTTATTTTAAACATTTTAGTGAAAAAACTAAGTAAAACTACCATTTATAAAGATTTTCCCCGGCCATTTAGTTTGTCCACAAAGTTCTTTTTATGCGGATAGGTATTAGCTCCCGGGACTGGGACCTTATAATTAAGCTCACCGTTCCGGAATACGGGCGTCTTTTCTGTGGATAATATGTAAATGTGTTCACAATTTGGGACATTTGACATTTGATATTAAATATAGCTTCTTAACTTTTTAAAAAGAAGTGGAATTTTGAATTATAATAGCCATGAGGGTTTGAAGATCCACAATAAAGACTCATAATTTTAACTGTCACTAAAAAAGATTTTGTCCCCATTATCTTCGTCGCAACGCAACTTCAGCACGACGCACACATGGCCTTTGGCAAAATAGCACCAATTCAAACATCAATAATACGCGACAGACTGCATGTAAAAGGGTCTATTCGACGCTAATGACTTTAAAAAGTGTTAGTATACCTACCTACATACAAGTGATGAACTTGCAAATAAAAGTAGGTAGCCCTGAGAGACTAGATTGCTGAATACCGAGCTCTGCGTAGGGCCAAACACCCAAAGCGTCCAAGAGAAGCGAGCTTCTACGCGAGGCTGAAGGCTAAGCTGCGGGACGTTAGCGGTGAAACACAAAACCACTGTAGGTACCTACAGTGGTTTTGTGTACATGTGTTAAAATACGTAAGCTGAAGACCGACCTCCGCGTAAGGCCGAAGGGCTAGGGATTCTAGCAATTCCTGTAATTTCTACAAATATCTGACCGAGTTCCGCGAGTACTAACCTGCCGCAGCTCGATCTTCGGCCTTGCGTGGAATTGCGACTTCTCAATTATGATACTAGGGGAAATTGTAGAAAGCGCGTACCTGTCGGGCGCTCCGGGTCTTCGGCTTTACGCGGAGTTCGATCTACGGGCTTCGCATTTAGACACTGGCTATGCCATCGGGCATAGAAAAAGGCCTCATACAAAAAGGATCGCTTTTTTGTATGAGGGCGCCGAAGGCACCCGACTTTGGAACGCGTGCATCGCGCCACATACGTCGGGCTAAGCCCCACGCTTTAAGTATGAGGGCGCCAAAGGCGCCCGGATATGGTAAGCGTACAGCGTGTCAAATACGTCGGGATACGCCCAACTCTCTTAGTATTAGTAGTAGTAAAATACTTTATTGTACAAAAAGAAACATAAAACATGAAAGAACACACATCATTAGTACAAAGGCGAACTTATCCCTTTCAGGGATCTCTTCCACCCACGCTTTAAGTATGAGGGCGCCGAAGGCGCCCGGCTTTGGTTAGCGTACAGCGTGTGACGTAACATCAAGCTACGCCCGACTCTTTCAGTATGAGGGCGCCGAAGGCGCCCGGTTTTGGAACGCATACATCGCGCCACGTACGTCGGGCTGCTTTGAGTATGAGAACGCCGACGGCGCCCGAGTTTGGTAAGCGTACAGCGCGCCACGTACGTCGGGCCACGCCCGACTCTTTAAGTATGAGACAATCGAAGACGCTTGGTTTTGGACCACGTGCAGCGCGCCTCGTATGTCGTGCTATGCCCGACTCTTTTAGTATTATTCAAACCCTATCGCTTAAATCGAAGTTCACACGTTTAGATTTCTATAGGGCGCTTTAGTTCCTAAATTTACTTTATAAAAATATACCTATACAAGTCATATGGATGATTTGTATATATTTTTATGATCAGCGGTAAATACCCTTTTATTTGATAGCTCACTAAATAAGATAGATATATTTATTTTTCTTAGCACATTTTGTAAATCCTTATTTAACCAAAATAAGATTTAAGCGCCTATTTTGCACATATATTTTAAATCGCCTTTCAAAGCTCTTCATTTTGAGACCCCACTCGATAGGTTTGCAAGATATTTTTTTCTAAACGTCACGCAATATTGCGTATTGCGTCCGCCATATTGGTTTTATAATGACGTCACATAGCATATGTCACCCGGGATGACGTAAGGATTCTAATGATGTATCATACATCTAAATCGGTTAAGGCATTCAGAAGTTATGGTGGAATAAAGAAACTCACATAAGTAAATAAATATATACATACAAACATGAACGCTGAACACAATACACTCTTTTTGTTTGGGCAGTCGTGTAAAAATCCATTGTAATCCCTATCTATAAATCTGGTAGCAAAGCTGAAATAACAAATTATAGACCGATTTCTCTGTTACCAGCGACCTCAAAAATCCTAGAAAATAGTACATTTCGATGCTAGTGCGGAAGGTATGTCATTACTTCACGAGTACCGAGATATCTTGCCACGAGCCGCAGGCGAGTGGCAAGACTCGGGACGAGTGAAGAATGACATTTCCGCACGTGTATCGAACGACGTTTTTTAATACAGTTGCGAAAAAATAAGAAAAACATTGTTAATCGTACACTAAACAAGAGTGGTAACAGTGACAGCTCGGTTAGACGTCGTCTTTAAGTATATTATATCTATGGGCGTTTGGCAGCTATTCCGTTCCATTCAGTCAACTTATTAAGAACGGAATTTTCAATATTGAATATTAAAAAATAAACGTGTTATAATGATGAAGAGGTAAGTAATTAAATATGAAATATGTAATATTTTTCGTATTCTTACATTAACGGTAGGTTTTTATGCTGATTACGACGTTTAAAGGAAACTAATATTAACACTCATCAATAAGTAGTCGTGAATTGGAACAAGTATAAATTTAAAAAAATGAGAGAGGCTGTATCAGGGACACAGCCGCTTTGGCAGACGTGAAACGTGGTGTGGACCGCCAATGCGAAGGCCGAAGGCCGAGCTCCGCGTAGGGCCGAAGGCCCGAAGCGTCCAGGATTTAAGTGCTTTAACATAGAACAAGAGTAAAAGTGTCTAAATGCGAAGGCCGAAGGCCGAGCTCCACGTAGGGCCGAAGGCCCGAAGCGTCCAGGATTTAAGTGCTATAACACAGAACAATAGTACAAGTGTCTAAATGCGAAGGCCGAAGGCCGAGCTCCGCGTAGGGCCGAAGGCCCGAAGCGTCCAAGAAGTCAGTGCTTAAAGACGTAACAATATTACAAGTGTCTAAATGCGAAGGCCGAAGGCCGAGCTCCGCGTAGGGCCGAAGGCCCGAAGCGTCCAGAATGTTAGTGCTTTAACACAGAACAATAATAGTACAAGTGTCTAAATGCGAAGGCCGAAGGCCGAGCTCCGCGTAGAGCCGAAGGCCCGAAGCGTCTAGGATTTCAGTGCTATAACACAGAACAATAGTAAAAGTGTCTAAATGCGAAGGCCGAAGGCCGAGCTCCGCGTAGGGCCGAAGGCCCGAAGCGTCCAAGATGTCAGTGCTTAAACACATAACAATATTACAAGTGTCTAAATGCGAAGGCCGAAGGCCGAGCTCCGCGTAGGGCCGAAGGCCCGAAGCGTCCAGAATGTTAGTGCTTTACCACAGAAAAATAGTACGTCTAAATGCGAAGGCCGAAGGCCGAGCTCCGCGTAGGGCCGAAGGCCCGAAGCGTCCTGGATTTAAGTGCTATAACACAGAACAATAGTAAAAGTGTCTAAATGCGAAGGCCGAAGGCCGAGCTCCGCGTAGGGCCGAAGGCCCGAAGCGTCCAGAATGTTAGTGCTTTAACACAGAACAATATTAGGTACAAGTGTCTAAATGCGAAGGCCGAAGGCCGAGCTCCGCGTAGGGCCGAAGGCCCGAAGCGTCCAGGATTTAAGTGCTACAACACAGAACAATAGTAAAAGTGTCTAAATGCGAAGGCCGAAGGCCGAGCTCCGCGTAGGGCCGAAGGCCCGAAGCGTCCAAGATGTCAGTGCCTTTGCACAGAAAAATAGTAAAAGTGTCTAAATGCGAAGGCCGAATGCCGAGCTCCGCGTAGGGCCGAAGGCCCGAAGCGTCCAGGATTTAAGTACTACAACACAAAACAATAGTACAAGTGTCTAAATGCGAAGGCCGAAGGCCGGGCTCCGCGTAGGGCCGAAGGCCCGAAGCGTCCAAGATGTCAGTGCTTTAACACATAACAATAATACAAGTGTCTAAATGCGAAGGTCGAGCTCCGCGTAGGACCGAAGGCCCGAAGTGTGCAGGACATCAGTGCCTTAGCACCGAAAAATAGTACAAGTGTCTAAATGCGAAGGCCGAAGGCCGAGCTCCGTGTAGGGCCGAAGGCCCGAAGCGTCCAGGATTTAAATGCTATAACACAGAACAATATTACAAGAGTATAAATGCGAAGGCGGAAGCGTCCAGGATGTCAGTGGTTAAACACAGAACTGACAGACTGGACGCTTCGGCCCTTCGGCCCTACGCGGAGCTCGGCCTTCGGCCTTCGCATTTAGACACTTGTAATATTGTTCTGTGTTAAAGCACTGACATCCTGGACGCTTCTTGCCTTCGAGAGCGCAGCCTTCGACCTTCGCATTTAGTTAGACTCTTGTACTATTGCTTTGTGTTTGAATACCGAAGTCGCACATATTTGAGTAGTATCTAAATTTTATCTGTAAAGATTATTTGGGGTCATAATGATTCACTGTATCTAGATGAACTTGAATACAGCATTTGATGGGTAATTTTAAAATAATTAATTACAGCGTCACACCTATTTAAATAATTAAATGATCAATTCATTTTGGAGTAATGAATGTAACGATTAGGTACAATTTTTTTGTAAATAACTCAGCAAAATTACGAGAATAGATATTTTATACGGGTAATACACGTTTTATAGCAAACTCGTTCGTGTTTTTCCTGTAGCCATCGCATTTAAGGGAATCTAAAAGCAATTTTTTGCGCAGCACCTTTACAGGCAGAATATTTCATTCAATACTTGAGACTCAAATGAGAAAAACGGGATATATTTGAACCACAGTCGTTACCTTTTATAGTACCTATTGTCCACAGAAGTGACCTTTTCTAAATTATGTTTTACCCATTACATCAGAAAGTACCTAACTAAGATTACTATATACTTACTAGCATTAGGAACTCGGGATTGTCAAGCAGCCGTCATACGTTATACGTGTTCTATCAAAGTAACTCGCGTCGCTGCGCCGCCATAGATGCTAATACATTATTTGAGGAGATGAGCATGTATTACTATGGTGAATGTGGTATTAAAAGAACCGTTATTGCTTTATCTTACTATTTCAGGTATATTTTGTCAGTTTGGCGCCCTTTTTTTCGCACACCGTGGCCTCAAACGAGAGCAGTGATAAAAATTCTGTAAAAACTGTCACATTTTTATTTTTTAACAGCTTATTATAATTCCACGTACTTTATTTTACTCATGTTTCATTAAAATAAAGTAAGATCTATCAAATGACATGAATTTTACCAAAATCGGTTAATGGGCTGATTAGTCATTACTAAATGAACACTGAAAATAGGGGTCATTTTTGCTCCGAATACGTCGTGTCTAGCGCAGAATCAGCACCATCTATGTCAGCGGCACGTGCTGTTCCGAGTAATGGCTACTTTCTTCTACACATCTGTATCAAAACTATGTTTATAGGTATTATAGTTTCGGAGATATAAGCCGCCGCGCCATAACACTTTTTCGTTACATCGGTTTTTGATCCGAGCCCCTCTACGGGTTTTTAAAGACGTTTACCTACGTTTCACGTCAAAAATTGGAAAAGTAAAAAGCACTAGTTCGAGATAACCAACTTTCCGCACGCTAAACAGCTACGTAAAGTAGCACTTTTTGAGCAACTGTATTAAAAAATTTTTAATAATAGACTTATACAATATCTGGAGAAGCATGCATTATTGGCAAAGACGCAGTTTGGTTTTAGGCCAAAGTTATCAACCGCAGATGCTGTACACGAATTGACTGACTATTTAGTTCAGGAATTAGACAAGGGTAACAAGACAATTGGAATCTTCCTGGACCTCGCAAAAGCTTTTGACACTGTTTCTACTTCCACTTTACTGCACAAACTTGAAGCACTAGGTATTAGAGGAACACAGCTCAAATTAATCGCAAGCTACCTACACGGACGTACTCAATGCGTAAAAATAGATAACACTATCAGTTCCGATTTAGAAAACACAGCTTTTGGCTTGCCACAAGGCAGCGTTTTGGCCTCGACCTTATTTTTAATTTATATTAATGACCTATGCAATCTAAAAATAGACGGTGGCAAAATCATTTCCTACGCAGATGACACTGCCCTACTTTTTTCCGCAAAGTCAATAAACGAGGTCTACGAGTACGCACAACACGGATTTAATGCTGTATCTAACTGGCTTAAACTTCACCTACTAACACTGAATTCTGACAAAACGAAGTTTATAAGATTCTCCATGCGGAAAACAGAGCCGGACGCACATAACCTCAAACTTTACGCACATAACTGTAAGGATAAATCGAACAATCTCTGTTCATGTCAATCTCTAGCTAATACTGACAAAATTAAGTATTTGGGAGTCATGATAGACGAAACCCTCTCCTTCAAAAATCACATTGAAACATTGTGCAATAGAGTTCGAAAGTTAATGTTTGTTTTCAAAAAACTTCGTTCAATCGCTGACCCAAATTTAATCAAGCAAGTATATTTTGCACTATGTCAATCGATATTAACTTATTGCATTTCTTCCTGGGGTGGCACAGCGAAAACAACACTCCTAACCCTAGAAAGAGCCCAGAGAGCCTTACTAAAGGTAGCTACCTCCCGGCCCTACTTATATCCTACTGACCTCCTTTATAAATCATGTGAAGTACTAACAGTTCGTCAATTATATATACTAAGCACAACACTAAAGCAGCACGCCAGAACTCCTTTCAACTCTGAATATAGAAATAAAAGGCGCAAGGATATTATATGTATCCAAACAGTACAAAGAAAACACATTTTTTCATCTAGATTTTTTGTCTTTTTAGGTCCATTTTTGTACAACAGGCTAAATGCAATACTAGACTTATACCCACTAAGCTATGCTTGTTGTAAGAATACTCTACGACGCGCCCTTCATAAAATGACTTACGATGATACAGAGAACCTACTAATAGTCGTAAAATGATTACCTAATACTGTTCTGTGATTTTTAATACTTAAGAACGTACTTCTTTGTTAAGGTGATTACAGTTATTTTGTGTAATAAATATAGTTCATAATTAAGTGAATAATCTATACATATAATAAAGCTGTAGAGGGTCGAAAGTCTGTACTTGGAAGATATTTGAAAAAAAGTTGGCTAGGGATACTTAAAATCGATAACAGAACACGTTCCAACAGTTTTTAGAATTTTTGTCTGTTTGTCTGTTTATCTGTTTATCTGTTTGTCTGTTTATTTGAACGCGCATCACGTGAAAACGGCTGAACGGATTTTGATGCAAACTTTACTAATCTGTCGAGACAATCTCCGGCCAGGTTATAGGCTATAAAAATTCAACCCTTAAAAGGGGGGGTAGCCACAAAACTCGCTTGATTTAAGTTTGCCCCTGAATCTTATGGCGCTACTTAGGAAGGAGGGGCAAACTTTTTTCAAATGTGCTACCACTATTGAGTACCCTGGTAAACTAACAGATGGCGCTGAATTTTATACGTAGTGACATGAATAGCCACCGAGGAAGGTTTTTGCCATATTAACTATAAGTTTAGATGAGGGGGTACGGAATCAACAAATTTAATTGAATTACTTTGCCTTACGGCAAAGTTGATCTTCTGCCTTAATTACACTGGGCGTGGATCCAAATCCAAGCTTTCCTCTTTCGCAGCTGGGCCTACTGCCTTGCTCACACTTCGCCAATTCAATTCACTTGGTCAATTCCAAGCTCTGCTTTCTTGCATCTTTTATGCATGAAAACAACCTCGCTGAGGCGTTTTTTTTATCGAAAAATTTTCGCGCTCGCTACGCTCGCGTTTTTAATAACTTTCTAAGGTATGATAAAGGTGCCATTCGGGTGGCGACTGCAGCAGCATTACTCTGTTGCAACGTTACTGCTGCGGTACTGTCAATTTTCGTCATAAAATGATGTGACTGATTTCCATACTAAAAGTGAAAATGTACAACTGTCTATCATATTGCATTTTTATATCGAAAAATTTTCGCGCTCGCATCGCTCGCGTTTTCAATCACTTTCTAAGGTATGTTATAGGTGACATTCGGGTGGCGACTGCAGCAACATTACTCTGTTACAACGTTACTGCTGCAGCACTGTCAATTTTCGTGATAAAATGATGTGACTGATTTCCATACTAAAAGTAAAAATGTACAACTGTCTATCAAATTGCGTTTTTATATCGAAAAATTTTCCCGCTCGCTTCGCTCGCGTTTTCAATTACATTCTCACCTAAGATATGATAAAGGTGACATTCGGGTGGCGAATGCAGCAGCATTAGGTACTCTGTTGGAACATTACTGCTGCGGCACTGACAATTTTCCTGATAAAATGATGTGACTGATTTCTATTCTCAGCTGTAATGTTGCAATGAACTTCACTCAATTTACCAAAAAAAAAATGTAATCTTGATGACCTTAGGGAGAGGAGGCACCAGGGTCTAGAAATGCTTAGGGCATCAAAATATCTTAATCCGGCACTGCTTCGGACTTAACCCGACGTACGTGTCGCGCTGTACGCGTTCCAAAGCCGGGCGCCTTCGGCGCCCTCATACTCAGAGCGTCGGGAGTAGCCCGACGTACGTGGCGCGCTGTACGCGTTCCAAAGCCGGGCGCCTACGGCACCCTCATACTAAAAGTGTCGGGCGTAGACCGACGTACGTGACACGCTGTACGCATTCCAAAGCCGGGCGCCTCCGGCGCCCTCATACTAAGAGCGTCGGGCGTAACGTACGCGTTTCAAAGCTGGGCGTCTTCGGCGCCCTCATACCAAAAGAGTCGGGCGTAGACCGACGTACGTGACACGCTGTACGCTTGCCAAAGTTGGGCGCCGAAGGCATCCTCATACTCAAAGCGTCGGGCTACGCGTCATCAAAATATCTTAATCCGGCACTGCTTCGGACTTAACCCGACGTACGTGTCGCGCTGTACGCGTTCCAAAGCCGGGCGCCTTCGGCGCCCTCATACTCAGAGCGTCGGGAGTAGCCCGACGTACGTGACACGCTGTACGCATTCCCACTCCGGCGTACGTTACACCTCCGGCGCCCTCATACTAAGAGCGTCGGGCGTAACGTACGCGTTCCAAAGCCGGGCGCCTTCGGCGCCCTCATACTAGAAGTGTCGGGCCTAGACCGACGTACGTGATACGCTGTACGCGTTCCAAAGCCGGGCGCCTCCCTCATACTCAAAGCGTCGGGCGTAACCCGACGTACGTGACACGCTGTACGCTTGCCAAAGTTGGGAGCCGAAGGCACCCTCATACTCAAAGCATCGGGCTAAGCCCGACGCACGTGGCGCGCTAAATGCGTTCCAAAGCCGGGCTCCTTCGGCGCCCTCATACTAAAAGAGTCGGGAATTGCCCGACGTATGTGGCGCACTGCACGCGGTCCAAAGCTAGGCGACTTAGACTTTCTCATACTAAAAGAGTCGGGCGTAGTCGGACTAATCGCGCTCTAAAAAGTATGAAACAATAAGATTATTTTAAGAAATTACCATGCAGGAAATTATAAATGTTATAATTTTTTGAATAAAAAAATACAGCGTAATGTATTGTAATTTACAAATTTTTTTTATATTTAGCAGCTTACTGACACAAACCGAATTCCACGCGGGCGGAGCCGCGGGCACAGCTAGTTAAAAATAAATAAATTTAATATTGCCCTTCGCTGCCTGAAACACAGGGAATCCTAGTTCAGGCATCTGTAAAACACGTGTCTCTATGTAAATTCTTAGTCTTTAAGAACAACCATTGTACTATACTTTTTTCAATAAATTATTTGTATTTGTATTTGTATTTGTATCAATAATACGCGACAGACTGCATGTAAAAGGGTCTATTCGACGCTAATGACTTTAAAAAGTGTTAGTATACCTACCTACATACAAGTGATGAACTTGCAAATAAAAGTAGGTAGCCCTGAGAGACTAGATTGCTGAATGCCGAGCTCTGCGTAGGGCCAAACACCCAAAGCGTCCAAGAGAAGCGAGCTTCTACGCGAGGCTGAAGGCTAAGCTGCGGGACGTTAGCGGTGAAACACAAAACCACTGTAGGTACCTACAGTGGTTTTGTGTACATGTGTTAAAATACGTAAGCTGAAGACCGACCTCCACGTAAGGCCGAAGGGCTAGGGATTCTAGCAATTCCTGTAATTTCTACAAATATCTGAAATACATGTGTTAAAATACGTAAGCTGAAGACCGACCTCCGCGTAAGGCCGAAGGGCTAGGGATTCTAGCAATTCCTGTAATTTCTACAAATATCTGACCGAGTTCCGCGAGTACTAACCTGCCGCAGCTCGATCTTCGGCCTTGCGTGGAATTGCGACTTCTCAATTATGATACTAGGGGAAATTGTAGAAAGCGCGTACCTGTCGGACGCTCCGGGTCTTCGGCTTTACGCGGAGTTCAATCTACGGGCTTCGCATTTCGACACTGGCTATGCCATCGGGCATAGAAAAAGGCCTCATACAAAAAGGATCGCTTTTTTGTATGAGGGCGCCGAAGGCACCCGATTTTGGAACGCGTGCATCGCGCCACATACGTCGGGCTAAGCCCCACGCTTTAAGTATGAGGGCGCCAAAGGCGCCCGGATATGGTAAGCGTACAGCGTGTCAAATACGTCGGGCTACGCCCAACTCTCTTAGTAGTAGTGTAGTAGTAGTAGTAGTATAATTTTTAAGAAAAAAATTGAGAGAGGCTGTATCAGGGACACAGCCGCTATGGCTGACGTGAAACGTGGTGTGGACCGCTAATGCGAAGGCCGAAGGCCAAGCTCCGCGTAGGGCCGAAGGCCCGAAGCGTGCAGGCCATCAGTGCTTTAGCACAGAAAAATAGTACAAGTGTCTAAATGCAAAGGCCGAAGGCCGAGCTCCGCGTAGGGCCGAACGCCCGAATCGTCCAGGATGTAAGTACTTTAACACAGAACAATAATACAAGTGTCTAAATGCGAAGGCCGAAGGCTGAGCTCCGCGTAGGGCCGAAGTCCCGAAGCGTCCAGGATGTTAGTGCTTTAGCACAGAGCAATAGTATAAGTGCCTAAATGCGAAGGCCGAAGGCTGAACTCCACGTAGGGCCGAAGGCCCGAAGCGTCCAGGACATCAGTGCTTTAGCGCAGAACAATAGTACAAGTGTTTAAATGCGAAGGCCGAAGGCCCGAACCGTCCAGGACATCAGTGCTTTAGCAAAGAGCAATAGTACAAGTGTCTGAATGCGAAAGCCGAAGGCCGAGCTCCGCGTAGGGCCGAAGGCCCGAAGCGTCCAGGACATCAGTTCTTTAGCACAGAACAATAGTAAAAGTGTCTAAATGCGAAGGCCGAAGGTTGAGCTCCGCGTAGGGTCGAAGGCCCGAAGCGTCCAGGACATCAGTGCTTTAACACGGAACAATATTACAAGTATCTAAATGCAAAGGCCGAAGGCCGAGCACCGCATAAGGCCGAAGGCCCGAAGCGTCCAGGACATGTGTTTTAGCACAGAATAATAGAACAAGTGTCTCAATGCGAAGGCCGAAGGCCGAGCTCCGCGTAGGGCTGAAGGCCCGAAGCGTCCAGGACGTCAGTGCTTTAACACAGAACAATAGTATAAGTGTCTAAATGCAAAGGCCGAAGGCTGAGCTCCGCGTAGGGCCGAAGGCCCGAAGCGTCCAAGACATCAGTGCTTTAACACAGAACAGAAGCAATAACGGTTCTTTTAATACCAAATTCACCCTACTAATACATGCTCATCTCCTCAAATAATGCATTAGAATCTATAACGGCGCGGTGGCGCGACTTCTTTGATAGAACACATAGAACGTATGACGGCTGCTTGACAATCTCGAGTTCCTATTGCTAATTACTATCTTAGTTGCGTACTTTCTGATGTACCAATACCAATGTGTATAAAATAAATTAATTAAAAAATTTAAAACGACTGCTGCATTTTAAAGCGAACTGAAAAGCTAAAAATAATGTTAATATGTTAGTCACATAATTTTATGAATCTTAATTGGAATGTAAATGTACACTCACGGTCTTTCACAGTAAATACAAAGAGCTATGCACATTTATGTCTGTGACTGTAGGTACGTTAGATTTAATTTCAATAATAGTCGGGGGACCTTCAAATCAAGAGTGAACAGGCACCTTCTGGGCGAGCTCGCTCCATCGTAGGCCACGTCTACGCCTCGGCTAGTCTGTGGCCATGAGTAAACCCATGCATAATAAAAAATGAGAGAGGCTGTATCAGGGACACAGCCGCTATGGCTGACGTGAAACGTGGTGTGGACCCGAAGGCCCGAAGCGTCCAGGACATCAGTGTTTTAGCACAGAACAATAATACAAGTGTCTAAATGCGAAGGCCGAAGGCCGAGCTCCGCGTAGGGCCGAAGGCCCGAAGCGTCCAGGATGTTAGTGCTTTAACACAGAACAATAGTACAAGTGTCTAAATGCGAAGGCCGAAGGCCGAGCTCCGCGTAGGGCCGAAGGCCCGAAGCGTCCAGGTCATCAGTGTTTTAGCGCAGAACAATAATACAAGTGTCTAAATGCGAAGGCCGAAGGCCGAGCTCCGCGTAGGGCCGAAGGCCCGAAGCGTCCAAGATTTAAGTGCTATAACACAGAACAGTAGTACAAGTGTCTAAATGCGAAGGCCGAAGGCCGAGCTCCGCGTAGGGCCGAAGGCCCGAAGCGTCCAAGATGTCAGTGCTTTAGCACAGAAAAATAGTAAAAGTGTCTAAATGCGAAGGCCGAAGGCCCGAAGCGTCCAGAATGTTAGTGCTTTAACACAGAATAATAGTACAAGGGTCTAAATGCGAAGACCGAAGGCCGAGCTCCGCGTAGGGCCGAAGGCCCGAAGCGTCCAGGATTTAAGTGCTATAACACAGAACAATAGTAAAAGTGTCTAAATGCGAAGGCCGAAGGCCGAGCTCCGCGTAGGACCGAAGGCCCGAAGCGTCCAGGATTTAAGCACTATAACACAAAACAATAGCACAAGTGTCTAAATGCGAAGGCCGAAGGCCGAGCTCCGCGTAGGGCCGAAGGCCCGAAGCGTCCAGGACATCAGTGTTTTAGCACAGAACAATAAAACAAGTGTCTAAATGCGAAGGCCGAAGGCCGAGCTCCGCGTAGGGCCGAAGGCCCGAAGCGTCCAGGATGTTAGTGCTTTAACACAGAACAATAGTACAAGTGTCTAAATGCGAAGGCCGATCTCCGCGTAGGACCGAAGGCCCGAAGCGTGCAGGACATCAGTGCTTTAGCACAGAAAAATAGTACAAGTGTCTAAATGCGAAGGCCGAAGGCCGAGCTCCACGTAGGGCCGAAGGCCCGAAGCGTCCAGGATTTAAGTGCTATAACACAGAACAATAGTACAAGTGTCTAAATGCGAAGGCCGAAGCGTCCAGGATGTCAGTGGTTAAACACAGAACTGACAGACTGGACGCTTCGGGCCTTCGGCCCTACGCGGAGCTCAGCCTTCGGCCTTCGCGTTTAGACACTTGTAATATTGTTCTGTGTTAAAGCACTGACATCCTGGACACTTCTTGCCTTCGGCCTTACGTAGAGCGCAGCCTTCGACCTTCGCATTTAGTTAGACTCTTGTACTATTGCTTTGTGTTTGAATACCGAATTCGCACATCTCGCGAATGCGTGATGTATTATAATAATTTTGGATAATATCTAAATTTTATCTGTAAAGATTATTTGGGGTCATAATGATTCACTGTATCTAGATGAACTTGAATGCGGCATTTGATGGGTAATTTAAAAATAATTAATTACAGCGTCACACCTATTTAAATAATTAAATGATCAATTCATTTTGGAGTAATGAATGTAACGATTAGGTACAATTTTTTGTGTAAATAACACACCAAAATTACGAGAATAGATATTTTATACGGGTAATACACGTTTTATAGCAAACTCGTTCGTGTCTTTCCTGTAGCCATCGCATTTAAGGGAATCTAAAAGCATTTTTTTACGCAGCACCTTTACAGGCAGAATATTTCATTCAATACTTGAGACTCAAATGAGAAAAACGGGATATATATGAACCACAGTCGTTACCTTTTATAGTACCTATTGTCCACAGAAGTGACCATTTCTAAATTATGTTTTACCCATTACATCAGAAAGTACCTAACTAAGATTACTATATACTTACTAGCATTAAGAACTCGGGATTGTCAAGCAGCCGTCATACGTTATATGTGTTCTATCAAAGTAACTCGCGCCGCCGCGCCGCCTTAGATGCTAATGCATTATTTGAGGAGATTAGCATGTATTACTATGGTGAATGTAGTATTAAAAGAACCGTTATTGCTTTATCTTACTATTTCAGGTATATTTTGTCAGTTTTACGCCCTATTTTTTGCACACGGTGGCCTCAAACAAGAGCAGTGATAAAAATTCTGTAATAACTGTCACATTTTTATGTTTTAGCAGCTTATTATAATTCCACGTACTTTATTTTACTCATATTTCATTAAAATAAATTAAGATCTATCAAATGGCATCAATTTTACCGAAATCGGTTAATGGGCTGATGAGTCATTACTAAATGAACACTGAAAATAGGGGTCATTTTAGCTCCGAATACGTCGTGTCTAGCGCAGAATCAGCGCCATTTATGTCAGCGGCACGTACTGTTCCGAGTAATGGCTACTTTCTTCTATATATCTATATCAAAACTATGTTTGTAGGTATTATAGTTTATGAGATATAAGCCGCCGCGCCATAACACTTTTCGTTACACTTGGTTTTTGGTCCGGCACCTCTACTACGGCTTTTTAAAGACGTTTCACGTCAAAAAAACCGACTTCCATGGGGGCCGGTGAAAGATTATTGTGGATGGTACACTATGTAGAAAAGGAGGTAAAACCACCCACTTTTCTACTAGCACTTCGCTTCTGTATAATGGCCCCTCTACAGGATGGGCCAACGCCGCCCACTCCAAGGGACGCAGCCATGCGCTAGAATGAGATAGCAATATCACTTGCTCCCTCTAACGCATAAATGCATCCCTTGGAGTGGCCGGCGTTGGCCCATCGTGAAGAGGAGCCATGAGGGTCGTAGTTCTAGCCTAACCTAACCCACTCCTCAGACAGCAGTTCGGTTCTGTGCGGATCGCAGTTCGAACCTAATCAAACCCACTTTTCAAGTAGCATTTCGTTTCTGTAAGGCTCGCAGTTCTAACCTAACCTAATCCTTGTTCGGTTCTGTGAGGATCGCAGTTCAAACCTAACCTAACCCACTTAATGGCGCATGCCGTACGGTGTACGGGGGTTTAAGCGGGAGCGGGAGGGGCTAGTAAGATTGGGGCTAGTAAGATCTATCCGTTTCCGTCGCAACATACATATTCTTTCCCTCCTATATGTAACGCTGTTTCATCCCAATACTCCTTTTTATCTCAAAACTCAGTTTAAATTTCTTTCCTCCATTCGTTGCTCGCAAAATCTGCTACTGGTTCCCCCTCCTTCTTCTTCAAAATTTTACATTAACTCTTTCAGTTTTCGCGCTGTCCGGCTGTGGAATGCTCTGCCTATTGATATCAAACGTGCTAAATCACTCTCTATTTTTAAAAGCTTCTTAAAAAATCATTATTTGTCTTTTTCATAAATTTTTCAATTTTTTTTTAACTCCTTATTGTTTTATAGCCTCCTTTGTCATCTATATATTTATTTGTTATTTATATAATGTTTATATAGTAATAAATGTAGTATATTTTTATTTCTTATATTTGTAGTATATGTATTTTATTTTATTTTTATTATTTGTTTTATTTTCGCACCACCCGTTAACTTGAATTTGTTTCGCCTTCTCACTATCTGAAGGTTGTCTGGAAGAGATCGCTGTTTAGCGATAAGTCCGCCTGTTGTAACCTACATATTTGTACCTGTTCATACTTTTGTACCATTTCTTTTGTAGTGTGCAATAAAGCATTTTATTATTATTATTATTATATAAGATTGGCATCATCGTACTTTATACCTACATTAATTTTATGGTAGGTAATCATAGTTGTTTATTTAGTTAAGGTATCATAGTGGTTTTCTGGGTCAAGGTCCGGGTCCGAGACCGGGTCCGAGTCCAGGTCCGAGCCCGGGTCCGAGTCCGGGTCCGAGTCCGGGTCCGAGTCCGGGTCCGAGTCCGGGTCCGTGTCCGGGTCCGAGACCGGCTCCGAGTCCGGCTCCGAGTCCGGGTCCGAGTCCGGGTCCGAGTCCGATTCCGAGTCCGGGTCCGAATCCGGATCCGAGTCCAGGTCCGGGTCCGAACCGGATCCGGGTATGAGTCCGAGTCCGGGTCCCAGTCGAAGTCAAAATCGAAATTCGTAATCACCAAACGTGTACCATGCGTCATTGAAGAGTTCTGTTCTGGTCATCATCAGCAGTTCCACTTCATCAAATGCGACAGTTTTTAATGTAAATGCTTGATTTTATGATGAAAATACAAAAAAATCTATACGTATGCCTTTAATATTTGAGGAGTTCCCTCGATTCCTTATGGATCCCATCATCAGAACTCGAGCTTGACAAAAATGTGGCTTAAAAACTTAACCCTTAATAGGGCAGAGATATAAATTTCGAAATAAAATAAGTTATGTCAGTGATTTAGATATTTATTATAGCAATCAACATGATTCCAAAAAAAAAAATTTCACGATATGAGTTTTCATGAAAAACCGGGTGGTAACTATATGACCGTTACCTTTTAATGGTTTTTAGGAAGTGGTAAGTATTTTACCGTTGCCCGTTCTTGCTGCATGAGGCAATACTGTCCTGACAGGTGAAACTGACTGTTTGTGTTTTAAATTAACAATGTCTACCAGTTTCTTAAATCTTTTACATGTAAACGCTTCAGAAATGTCTGGGTGTCTGTAAAATAGATCTGAAGACCAAAAAGGTTGCAATATTGCAATAGGCAGTGGATCGAGTCCCATCAAAACTAGTACACCAAATAACGCGCGTATTTCTGTTGTATTTGTTGGAACCCCATGCAAAGCTTTCCTTTGTATGGCGTAAATGTATCTTGGTTCTACAATAAGTTCGCAGACCGCGTCAGGAAAAAATGGTCAAAGAAACTGACAGGTTATGTTTTGTAAGTAAATACTATTGGTCTATCAAACTTGGGTATGCGATGTGCTGGGAAATCGGAAGACCATTCTTGAGCTGGTTATATACGACGAAACCTAGTTAGGTCCATATTTTGAGGTGTAGTTTGATTTATGACCGGAGGTAATGTCTGCTTTGAACATGGGAAGGGACTAAGCACGACATTTTTAATTTCATTTTGCACAACAATACCTACTGGTATTTCTTTGCCGGGTTGAGGATCAGTTGTCTCATGCAATAGGGTTATATGAAGCAATAGGGGTCAGCACATGATTTAAAGGAGTAACAAGTCTCGTGAGTACTCTATTTCCATGGTCACGTAGTAAGCTAATCCCAAAATATCTTTGAAAGACCAATCAGAGGGCCCATTCACATGGTTTCTTCCCATGTTTACCAGTATCTAAAGCATTTCGTGAGGTATTTTCGCTTATTGTCATATCGTCTACCTCTATATATAATCATATCTAGTATCAACACAATGTTCTTCGTCAGCCTCTGAACCCAGAAAATTTGACAGCCCTCGCAAAACATTGTTGTCATCATTATACTCATTAACGAAATTAGAAATGTACCCCATGTCATCATTTGAGTTACCCTCAAGGCTGGAAAGATCATTTTCAATTATTTCTTGAATATCTTTGTCATTTAACTTCTTTTTTCTAAACATATTTACTCAAAACAATTTAAAAAAATAAAATGGATCCGTACTTTTATGACCGTAACGGGCACTGGTAAAATATTTACCACCAACTTGGAGCTATCTTCCCAAACCGTGGAAATATGTATTTTAGGGTGGATAATACGTGATGAGCTAGATAAAATAACAAATTACTACATAAAAACAACAAAAACCACCTACCAGAATCTTGTTAGAACACTTTGATAACATACAGGGTGAAATTTAAATCACTGGCCATATTCATTCCCGGCACTAGGTTACACTTAAGGAATCTATTTAGCGAAAAAAAAGAGTACATTTTTTTTTAATTTTCATTTTTCAATTTTTAAATATTTTCCACGAGTCGTGGTCACCCTATTACCACAAATGTAAACAAACCTAATAGTAGGTTTTAACAACAACATCAGCAAAACCCTTATCTGACCTTCACTAAACCTTATAATCGTTGCAATAGAGTCCATCCAGTTAGTGTTGGCGATGGTAGGCAGGTTTATCAATTTCGAGGGTAGTCTAAACTAAACCATTCCGCGCTAGCACGCTAGCGGTAAACATAACGGTAAGCATAAATGATTAGTCACTCGTCACTCGCCAACCTTAAAATAATAATCGCGCGCGTACTAAGGTTAAAAAAAATGTTTTCGAACCGGGAATATTACGAAGTGGTACGGTGTTATTTATTAAGTGGTGAGTGTTTACGTGGTGCACAAAGATTATACGAAATGGAATCCGTTCCTCGCCTTCGCAGACAAGGATTGAATCCAAGAGTACTATCTCGTGGGACTTTTGTTAATTGCGTCGATTTTTAATCAAATGTACGTAAGTTGATTCAATTTTTTAAATACGCCTGAATGCAAAGATTCCTGACCTAAATTTTACTCATTGTTTTTAAGCCACGGACGTTTTGTTAATAATCATTAGTCAGAAATAACATTTGAGATTAAAAATGGGTTGTCTTTGCATTTTGACGGTTCTAAGCCCGTTAATATGAAAGGAAAAATTAGCAACTTATGTAGGTAATCTCGCTGCAATAGGGTTCATAATTGGTGACGCGATTGCAAACAGCGGGAGGGGCGGGGTGTCAATGACCTTAACTGATAAGAGAGAAGCGGGTGTAGTGGGTAGTTGTCGGTTCACCATAACGTACGAGGTTTTTAGGACAATTTGATGATGAGTTATTTCGAAAAAAATGTACTGAGCGGTATTAAAAGAAAAAACACGTGTTTAATATTTTTTCGAGTTCTTTCGGTTGTTTCAATTTGGCCAGTGAATTAAATTTCACCCTGTATGGTCGCTAAACACCATAAAAATCGTTTGACTTTCAAATTTTCTGCTTAGCAGGTATAGAACCTACGTTTGACACTTCAAAGTGTTGCCAATATATTTTTTTATGAATGACAGGTTATGTATGCGTTCATAAACCTATCAAACCACCAGATAAGTCAATTTGTGTTTAATCTGTGCCTGACAGAACGAAGTGGTAAATATATGACCGGTGCCCTATTAAGGGTTAACTTGCTTAACGAACATAACGAAAAGGAAAAATCGCCAAACGTGAACTATGCGTCGTTTAAGAGTTCTGTTCTGGTCATCATCAGCAGTTCCACTTCATCAAATGCGACAGTTTTTGACGTGAAACGTCTTTAAAAAGCCGTAGTAGAGGTGCCGGACCAAAAACCAAGTGTAACGAAAAGTGTTATGGCGCGGCGGCTTATATCTCATAAACTATAATACCTACAAACATAGTTTTGATATAGATATATAGAAGAAAGTAGCCATTACTCGGAACAGTACGTGCCGCTGACATAAATGGCGCTGATTCTGCGCTAGACACGACGTATTCGGAGCTAAAATGACCCCTATTTTCAGTGTTCATTTAGTAATGACTCATCAGCCCATTAACCGATTTCGGTAAAATTGGAGCCATTTGATAGATCTTATTTTATTTTAATGAAATATGAGTAAAATAAAGTACGTGGAATTATAATAAACTGCTAAAACATAAAAATGTGACAGTTATTACAGAATTTTTATCACTGCTCTTGTTTGAGGCCACCGTGTGCGAAAAATAGGGCGCAAAACTGACAAAATATACCTGAAATAGTAAGATAAAGCAATAACGGTTCTTTTAATACTACATTTACCATAGTAATACATGCACATCTCCTCAAATAATGCATTAGCATCTAAGGCGGCGCGGCGGCGCGAGTTACTTTGATAGAACACATATAACGTATGACGACTGCTTGACAATCCCGAGTTCCTAATGCTAGTAAGTATATAGTAATCTTAATTTAGAAATGGTCACTTCTGTGGACAATAGGTACTATAAAAGGTAACGACTGTGGTTCATATATATCCCGTTTTTCTCATTTGAGTCTCAAGTATTGAATGAAATATTCTGCCTGTAAAGGTGCTGCGTAAAAAAATGCTTTTAGATTCCCTTAAATGCGATGGCTACAGGAAAGACACGAACGAGTTTGCTATAAAACGTGTATTACCCGTATAAAATATCTATTCTCGTAATTTTGGTGTGTTATTTACACAAAAAATTGTACCTAATCGTTACATTCATTACTCCAAAATGAATTGATCATTTAATTATTTAAATAGGTGTGACGCTATAATTAATTATTTTAAAATTACCCATCAAATGCCGCATTCAAGTTCATCTAGATACAGTGAATCATTATGACCCCAAATAATCTTTACAGATAAAATTTAGATATTATCCAAAATTATTATAATACATCACGCATTCGCGAGATGTGCGAATTCGGTATTCAAACACAAAGCAATAGTACAAGAGTCTAACTAAATGCGAAGGTCGAAGGCTGCGCTCTACGTAAGGCCGAAGGCAAGAAGTGTCCAGGATGTCAGTGCTTTAACACAGAACAATATTACAAGTGTCTAAACGCGAAGGCCGAAGGCCGAGCTCCGCGTAGGGCCGAAGGCCCGAAGCGTCCAGTCTGTCAGTTCTGTGTTTAACCACTGACATCCTGGACGCTTCGGCCTTCGCATTTAGACACTTGTACTATTGTTCTGTGTTATAGCACTTAAATCCTGGACGCTTCGGGCCTTCGGCCCTACGTGGAGCTCGGCCTTCGGCCTTCGCATTTAGACACTTGTACTATTTTTCTGTGCTAAAGCACTGATGTCCTGCACGCTTCGGGCCTTCGGTCCTTCGCGGAGCTCGGCCTTCGCATTTAGACACTTGTACTACTGTTCTATGTTAAAGCACTTAAATCCTGGACGCTTCGGGCCTTCGGCCCTTCGCGGAGCTTGGCCTTCGGCCTTCGCATTTAGACACTTGTACTATTGTTCTGTGTTAAAGCACTAACATTCTGGGCACTTAGGGCCTTCGGCTCTACGCGGAGCTCGGCCTTCGGCCTTCGCATTTAGACACTTTTACTATTTTTCTGTGCTAAAGCACTGACATCTTGGACGCTTCGGGCCTTCGGCCCTAAGCGGAGCTCGGCCTTCGGCCTTCGCATTTAGACACTTTTACTATTGTTATGTGTTATAGCACTTAAATCCTGGACGCTTCGGGCCTTCGGCCCTACGCGGAGCTCGGCCTTCGGCCTGCGCATTTAGACACTTTTATTTTATTTTATTTATTTGGAAAGCAAACAGAAATAAGTGAGCAGGAGATAAGTTTACAGAGACACACTATGGACATTCACTTATTTCCTTAACAGCTCTCACTAAAACATATATAACAGAAATATACTACACTTAACTACTCTTAAGGTACTAAATACAATTGTTAATTTACTAACACTACATAGACGCTAAGCTTATCAAACAGAATGGTGGTTACTAAGAGAGGAAGAGACACAGTAAAAAAAAAAAAAACGGTCTTCGCATTTAGACCCTTGTACTATTATTCTGTGTTAAAGCACTAACATTTTGGACGCTTCGGGCCTTCGGCCTTACGCGGAGCTCGGCCTTCGGCCTTCGCATTTAGACACTTTTACTATTTTTCTGTGCTAAAGCACTGACATCTTGGACACTTCGGGCCTTCGGCCCTACGCGGAGCTCGGCCTTCGGCCTTCGCATTTACTTGTACTATTGTTCTGTGTTATAGCACTTAAATCCTGGACGCTTCGGGCCTTCGGCACTACGCGAAGCTCGGCCTTCGGCCTTCGCATTTAGACACTTGTACTATTGCTCTGTGTTAAAGCACTAACATCCTGGACGCTTCGGGCCTTCGGCCCTACGCGGAGCTCGGCCTTCGGCCTTCGCATTTAGACACTTGTATTATTGTTCTGTGCTAAAACACTGATGTCCTGGACGCTTCGGGCCTTCGGCCCTACGCGGAGCTCGGCCTTCGGCCTTCGCATTTAGACACTTGTACTATTGTTTTGTGTTATAGTGCTTAAATCCTGGACACTTCGGGCCTTCGGCCCTACGCGGAGCTCGGCCTTCGGCCTTCGCATTTAGACACTTTTACTATTGTTCTGTGTTATAGCATTTAAATCCTGGACGCTTCGGGCCTTCGGCCCTACGTGGAGCTCGGCCTTCGGCCTTCGCATTTAGACACTTGTACTATTGTTCTGTGTTAAAGCACTAACATTCTGGGCGCTTCGGGCCTTCGGCCCTACGCGGAGCTCGGCCTTCGGCCTTCGCATTTAGACACTTTTACTATTTTTCTGTGCTAAAGCACTGACATCTTGGACGCTTCGGGCCTTCGGCCCTACGCGGAGCTCGGCCTTCGCCCTTCGCATTTAGACACTTTTACTATTGTTATGTGTTATAGCACTTAAATCCTGGACGCTTCGGGCCTTCGGCCCTACGCGGAGCTCGGCCTTCGGCCTTCGCATTTAGACACTTTTACTATTGTTCTATGTTAAAGCACTTAAATCCTGGACGCTTCGGGCCTTCGGGTCCACACCACGTTTCACGTCAGCCATAGCGGCTGTGTCCCTGATACAGCCTCTCTCATTTTTTTAATGTAAATGCTTGATTTTATGATGAAAATACAAAAATCTCTATACGCATGCCTTTAAGATTTGAGGAGTTCCCTTGATTCCTCATGGATCCCATCATCAGAACTCGAGCTTGACAAAAATGTGGCTTAAAAACTTAACTTGCTTAACAAACATAACGAAGAGGACAAATCGCCAACCGTGAACTATGCGTCGTTAAAGAGTTCCGTTCTGATCATCATCAGCAGTTTTACTTCATCAAATGTCACTTTTTTGGGTGTATATGCTTGATTTGTTGATAAAAACTCAAAAATCATTATATGTATGCCTTTAAGATTTGAGGAGTTCTCTCGATTCCTCATAGATCCCATCATCAGAACTGAGTTTTGGTAAAAACGGAACCAATCTGTATGCATATACATTCAATCAAAAAAAGAATTTTCAAAATCGATATAGTAATGACGGAGATATGGAGTAACAAACATAAAAAAAAAAAATAATAAATAATAATTTTTAAGAAAAAAAAAAACCGACTTCTATGGGGGCCGGTGAAAGATTATTGTAGATGGTATACCTACTATGTAGAAAAGGAGGTAAAACCACCCACTTTTCTACTAGCATTTCGCTTCTGTAAGGGTCGTAGTTCTAGCCTAACCTAACCCACTTCTCTGATAGCAGTTCGGTTCTGTGAGGATCGTAGCTCAAACCTAACCTAACCCACTTAACGGCGCATGCGTTGCGGTGTACGGGAGTTTAAGCGGGAGGGGCTAGTAAGATTGGCATCATCATACTTATATACTTACACATTTTATGGTAGGTAATCATAGTGGTTTATTTAGTTAAGGTATCATAGTGGTTTTCCGGGTCAAGGTCCGGGTCCGAGTCCGGGTCCGAGTCCGGGTCTGAGTCCGGGTCCGAGTCCGGGTCCGAGCCCGGGTCCGAGTCCAGGTCCGGGTCCGGGTCCGAACCGGATCCGGGTATGAGTCCGGTTCTGGGTCCGAGTCCGGGACCCAGTCCAAGTCAAAATCGAAATTCGTAATCACCAAATGTGTACTATGCGTTGTTAAAGAGTTCTATTCTGGTCATCATCACCAGTTCCATTTCATCAAATGTGACAGTTTTTAAAGTAAATGCTTGATTTTATGATGAAAATACAAAAAAATCTATGCGTATGCCTTTAATATTTGAGGAGTTCCCTCGATTCCTTATGGTTCCCATCATGAGAACTCGAGCTTAACTTGCTTAACAAACATAACGAAGAGGAAAAATCGCCAAACGTGAACTATGCGTCGTTGAAGAGTTCTGTTCTGATCATCATCAGCAGTTCCACTTCATCAAATGCGACAGTTTTTAATGAAAATGCTTAATTTCCTGATGTAAACACAAAAATCTCTATACGTATGCCTTCAATATTTGAGGAGTTCCCTCGATTTCTTATGGATCCCATCATCAGAACTCGAGCTTGACAAAAATGTGCATTAAAAACTTAACTTGCTTAACAAACATAACGAAGAGGAAAAATCTCGAAACGTGAACTATGCGTCGTTGAAGAGTTCTGTTCTGATCATCATCAGCAGTTCCACTTCATCAAATGCGACAGTTTTTAATGAAAATGCTTAATTTTCTGATGTAAATACAAAAATCTCTATACGCATGCCTTTAAGATTTGAGGAGTTCTCTCGATTCCTCATGGATCCCATCATCAGAACTCGAGCTTGACAAAAATGTAGCTTAAAAACTGAACTTGCTTAACAAACATAACGAAGAGGACAAATCGCCAACCGTGAACTATGCGTCGTTGAGGAGTTCCGTTCTGGTCATCATCAGCAAATCCACTTCATCAAATGTCACTTTTTTGGATGTATATGCTTGATTTGATGATAAAAACCCAAAAATCACTATATGTATGCCTTTAAGATTTGAGGAGTTTCCTCGATTCCTCATGGAACCCATCATCAGAACTGGGTTTTGATAGAAACGGGACCAATCTGTATGCATATACATTCAATCAAAAAAAGAATTTTCAAAATCGGTCCAGTAATGACGGAGATATGGAGTAACAAACATAAAAAAAAAAAAAAAAAAAAAAAAAAAAACATACAACCGAATTGATAACCTCCTTCTTTGAGATTTGGAAGTCGGTTAAAAATACTTTATTGTACATAAAGAAACAAAAGATGAAAGAACACACATCATTAGTACAAAGGCGAACTTATCCCTTTCAGGGATCTCTTCCACCCACGCTTTAACCTCGTGCCGCTCAATGTGCAATACATTGTACAAAGTGACACTCAGCATAACTGCCCAGATTTTAAAAATTAAATTCAGCGCTAAACGCCCAGTGTGCAATACGCTGTACATAAAAGTTTAACAGATGCCAGTTTTTAATTTTCGCGCAATATTGGAATTTACCTAGAGGTCGTGAATGGTCGGTTCAGTGGCAACCATTTTGACAGCTGAAGTTTGGCAGATATTCATAGACAGTGTTGTACTTCCGCAATTATTCAAACCCGCACGACAAATGGGTATATCTGTGCCTCCAGTGTAAAAGGGTTAAACTCAAATAATGAAATTTTTCAGTATGGCCGAAAAACGTTTCAAACCGTGTTTTCTCTGCATTGTTTCTAAAAAAATTAGGTTTTTGTTTTTAGTTTAGATAGTTTAAGTCATGAATTATAACTTGTCATTTAAATTAACCTGACTTATGTGAAAGTAACGGAAATATTGGCTTTCAAAAACAACTTATATCCCTTTTCACAAAAATAATGAATGCGTGAAAAGGTTAAACTGCACTTTTTCTAGTGTTGCTAAAATCTTTTTGACCTTTTGTGTTGTGTAAAGAAACCATTCTGGGAACTAAATATTGCATTTTTTTTAGATTGATGGTACAAAAAACAAACCAAAGAGAATAATATTAATGTAATTAAAGAGTGACTTAATATATTTACTCTGTTGAAATTGTGAACGGTTACTGAACAGAGTAATGTTGTACTGTTGTACTGTAGTAGTGTTGTACTGACAACAGGGCAGTTGTACTTGTTTGTCTTACTTCCCCATCTTTGTTTTTTTTTATTTTTTGTTTTTGTTGCACAATTATTTCATAATCAGCCTTTTATATGTTTTATTTTTATTTATATTAGATGTCTTTTCTTCTAAAGGACTTTCTTTTTGATATTTGACTTCCACCGTTTTGCACAACATTGACCAACAAAAAAAAATTATATGGAAAGGAATCTAAGTGAACATTAACCATAATCATTAACTCAATTTAGCGAAACTAGATGGTGAAAAACGGTCAAAGTAAATTATTTATACCCCTTTACACATCATTGCCTCTACTATCAGTTGGCAGAGTATTTTTCACTTACACTCGGTGAATAAACGTGCCGTGTGTCACGTTTTACGTTTCTTTACGGTCTTATGTACCTAACTTCACTCCACTCCAAACGATGTTGTCCCTTTCTAAGTATACTATAAAACAGAGCAAGAGTTATATCGGAGTTTTATACAGCGCCTCTAGGATTCACCTATAGAACTAAATAACAAAATTGACATATTTTCTCACGTCTACGTAATTTACTATCTATGCATCTCGCTCTCGCAAATTAGTGCAAGTGAGATGCACAGAAAGTAATGTTACATATACTGATGGTAGCCGTGAATATGGAGGGTAGAGGTAAGGAGAATCCTTTATGACTTTATGATAAAACTCCTTTATGGGAGAATATTTGCAAAAAGTGGGCACGCTGTCAGCTATTATAATTTTTCTAAATCTCTCCAGAGTAGCGAAAAAAAGAAAACCCATAAACCTAGTTTTTCATTGTATCAATACCGTACTAAAAATCATGGAGAATGGAAGATACTCGTATTTACAAGTGAAAAAACGTTTTCTCTTTTTGTATGGACGATTACGTAGTATACTTCCCTCTTAAGGTTTTTGACGGACACTTTTTCATTATTAATTACATGGAGATTGTATTCCTTACCTCTACCATCCACTAAGAGCATTTAGAAGGGACATGTCATCGCTGTCATTTTCTTTACAAAACAGTCTGCCGATTTTTGCGGGGGAGGGAACGTCAAATGTATTGCTATTTCTACATGATTTGTACGTAACGTACAAATAGCCATGTCAGTCCATACAAAAGTTTGCACAATTGTGTTTTTCGGCAGAGGGGTAAGTAATAATGTCAACAAAAAAATAAAGAGTATACCTACGAGACTACTACGACTATGATATTTGATTTATTCGGTTGTCAATATAAAACAAATGTAGGTGTTCTTTCTTCCCGTATGAGACGCTATTACTGTGAGGGGGCAGGTAGAGGAGCCTCACGGGGATGATGGGAATGAAAAGGCAGGGTCCAGAGCGATGAGGGGTATTTATATATGCATCATCAATAATATTAATGTAATTAAAGAGTGACTTAATATATTTACTCTGTTGAAATTGTGAACGGTTACTGAACAGAGTAATGTTGTACTGTTGTACTGTAGTAGTGTTGTACTGACAACAGGGCAGTTGTACTTGTTTGTCTTACTTCCCCATCTTTGTTTTTTTTTATTTTTTGTTTTTGTTGCACAATTATTTCATAATCAGCCTTTTATATGTTTTATTTTTATTTATATTAGATGTCTTTTCTTCTAAAGGACTTTCTTTTTGATATTTGACTTCCACCGTTTTGCACAACATTGACCAACAAAAAAAAATTATATGGAAAGGAATCTAAGTGAACATTAACCATAATCATTAACTCAATTTAGCGAAACTAGATGGTGAAAAACGGTCAAAGTAAATTATTTATACCCCTTTACACATCATTGCCTCTACTATCAGTTGGCAGAGTATTTTTCACTTACACTCGGTGAATAAACGTGCCGTGTGTCACGTTTTACGTTTCTTTACGGTCTTATGTACCTAACTTCACTCCACTCCAAACGATGTTGTCCCTTTCTAAGTATACTATAAAACAGAGCAAGAGTTATATCGGAGTTTTATACAGCGCCTCTAGGATTCACCTATAGAACTAAATAACAAAATTGACATATTTTCTCACGTCTACGTAATTTACTATCTATGCATCTCGCTCTCGCAAATTAGTGCAAGTGAGATGCACAGAAAGTAATGTTACATATACTGATGGTAGCCGTGAATATGGAGGGTAGAGGTAAGGAGAATCCTTTATGACTTTATGATAAAACTCCTTTATGGGAGAATATTTGCAAAAAGTGGGCACGCTGTCAGCTATTATAATTTTTCTAAATCTCTCCAGAGTAGCGAAAAAAAGAAAACCCATAAACCTAGTTTTTCATTGTATCAATACCGTACTAAAAATCATGGAGAATGGAAGATACTCGTATTTACAAGTGAAAAAACGTTTTCTCTTTTTGTATGGACGATTACGTAGTATACTTCCCTCTTAAGGTTTTTGACGGACACTTTTTCATTATTAATTACATGGAGATTGTATTCCTTACCTCTACCATCCACTAAGAGCATTTAGAAGGGACATGTCATCGCTGTCATTTTCTTTACAAAACAGTCTGCCGATTTTTGCGGGGGAGGGAACGTCAAATGTATTGCTATTTCTACATGATTTGTACGTAACGTACAAATAGCCATGTCAGTCCATACAAAAGTTTGCACAATTGTGTTTTTCGGCAGAGGGGTAAGTAATAATGTCAACAAAAAAATAAAGAGTATACCTACGAGACTACTACGACTATGATATTTGATTTATTCGGTTGTCAATATAAAACAAATGTAGGTGTTCTTTCTTCCCGTATGAGACGCTATTACTGTGAGGGGGCAGGTAGAGGAGCCTCACGGGGATGATGGGAATGAAAAGGCAGGGTCCAGAGCGATGAGGGGTATTTATATATGCATCATCAATAATATTAATGTAATTAAAGAGTGACTTAATATATTTACTCTGTTGAAATTGTGAACGGTTACTGAACAGAGTAATGTTGTACTGTTGTACTGTAGTAGTGTTGTACTGACAACAGGGCAGTTGTACTTGTTTGTCTTACTTCCCCATCTTTGTTTTTTTTTGACGTGAAACGTAGGTAAACGTCTTTAAAAACCCGTAGAGGGGCTCGGATCAAAAACCGATGTAACGAAAAAGTGTTATGGCGCGGCGGCTTATATCTCCGAAACTATAATACCTATAAACATAGTTTTGATACAGATGTGTAAAAGAAAGTAGCCATTACTCGGAACAGCACGTGCCGCTGACATAGATGGTGCTGATTCTGCGCTAGACACGACGTATTCGGAGCAAAAATGACCCCTATTTTCAGTGTTCATTTAGTAATGACTAATCAGCCCATTAACCGATTTTGGTAAAATTCATGTCATTTGATAGATCTTACTTTATTTTAATGAAATATGAGTAAAATAAAGTACGTGGAATTATAATAAGCTGTTAAAAAATAAAAATGTGACAGTTTTTACAGAATTTTTATCACTGCTCTTGTTTGAGGCCACGGTGTGCGAAAAAAAGGGCGCCAAACTGACAAAATATACCTGAAATAGTAAGATAAAGCAATAACGGTTCTTTTAATACCACATTCACCATAGTAATACATGCTCATCTCCTCAAATAATGTATTAGCATCTATGGCGGCGCAGGGACGCGAGTTACTTTGATAGAACACGTATAACGTATGACGGCTGCTTGACAATCCCGAGTTCCTAATGCTAGTAAGTATATAGTAATCTTAGTTAGGTACTTTCTGATGTAATGGGTAAAACATAATTTAGAAAAGGTCACTTCTGTGGACAATAGGTACTATAAAAGGTAACGACTGTGGTTCAAATATATCCCGTTTTTCTCATTTGAGTCTCAAGTATTGAATGAAATATTCTGCCTGTAAAGGTGCTGCGCAAAAAATTGCTTTTAGATTCCCTTAAATGCGATGGCTACAGGAAAAACACGAACGAGTTTGCTATAAAAAGTGTATTACCCGTATAAAATATCTATTCTCGTAATTTTGCTGAGTTATTTACAAAAAAATTGTACCTAATCGTTACATTCATTACTCCAAAATGAATTGATCATTTAATTATTTAAATAGGTGTGACACTGTAATTAATTATTTTAAAATTACCCATCAAATGCTGTATTCAAGTTCATCTAGATACAGTGAATCATTATGACCCCAAATAATCTTTACAGATAAAATTTAGATACTACTCAAATATGTGCGACTTCGGTATTCAAACACAAAGCAATAGTACAAGAGTCTAACTAAATGCGAAGGTCGAAGGCTGCGCTCTCGAAGGCAAGAAGCGTCCAGGATGTCAGTGCTTTAACACAGAACAATATTACAAGTGTCTAAATGCGAAGGCCGAAGGCCGAGCTCCGCGTAGGGCCGAAGGGCCGAAGCGTCCAGTCTGTCAGTTCTGTGTTTAACCACTGACATCCTGGACGCTTCCGCCTTCGCATTTATACTCTTGTAATATTGTTCTGTGTTATAGCATTTAAATCCTGGACGCTTCGGGCCTTCGGCCCTACACGGAGCTCGGCCTTCGGCCTTCGCATTTAGACACTTGTACTATTTTTCGGTGCTAAGGCACTGATGTCCTGCACACTTCGGGCCTTCGGTCCTACGCGGAGCTCGACCTTCGCATTTAGACACTTGTATTATTGTTATGTGTTAAAGCACTGACATCTTGGACGCTTCGGGCCTTCGGCCCTACGCGGAGCCCGGCCTTCGGCCTTCGCATTTAGACACTTGT
This sequence comes from Cydia fagiglandana, assembly GCF_963556715.1. Lineage (NCBI taxonomy): Eukaryota > Metazoa > Arthropoda > Insecta > Lepidoptera > Tortricidae > Cydia > Cydia fagiglandana. The sequence goes on along the minus strand of NC_085959.1, from coordinate 2,899,497 downwards.
ACTATTGTTTTGTGTTATAGTACTTAAATCCTGGACGCTTCGGGCCTTCGGCCTTACGCGGAGCTCGGCCTTCGGCCTTCGCATTTAGACACTTGTACTATTGTTCTGTGTTAAAGCACTAACATTCTGGACGCTTCGGGCCTTCGGCCCTACGCGGAGCTCGGCATTCGGCCTTCGCATTTAGACACTTTTACTATTTTTCTGTGCAAAGGCACTGACATCTTGGACGCTTCGGGCCTTCGGCCCTACGCGGAGCTCGGCCTTCGGCCTTCGCATTAAGACACTTTTACTATTGTTCTGTGTTGTAGCACTTAAATCCTGGACGCTTCGGGCCTTCGGCCCTACGCGGAGCTCGGCCTTCGGCCTTCGCATTTAGACACTTGTACCTACTATTGTTCTGTGTTAAAGCACTAACATTCTGGACGCTTCGGGCCTTCGGCCCTACGCGGAGCTCGGCCTTCGGCCTTCGCATTTAGACACTTTTACTATTGTTCTGTGTTATAGCACTTAAATCCAGGACGCTTCGGGCCTTCGGCCCTACGCGGAGCTCGGCCTTCGGCCTTCGCATTTAGACACTTGTACTATTTTTCTGTGGTAAAGCACTAACATTCTGGACGCTTCGGGCCTTCGGCCCTACGCGGAGCTCGGCCTTCGGCCTTCGCATTTAGACACTTTTACTATTGTTCTGTGTTATAGCACTGAAATCCTAGACGCTTCGGGCCTTCGGCTCTACGCGGAGCTCGGCCTTCGGCCTTCGCATTTAGACACTTGTACTATTATTGTTCTGTGTTAAAGCACTAACATTCTGGACGCTTCGGGCCTTCGGCCCTACGCGGAGCTCGGCCTTCGGCCTTCGCATTTAGACACTTGTAATATTGTTACGTCTTTAAGCACTGACTTCTTGGACGCTTCGGGCCTTCGGCCCTACGCGGAGCTCGGCCTTCGGCCTTCGCATTTAGACACTTGTACTATTGTTCTGTGTTATAGCACTTAAATCCTGGACGCTTCGGGCCTTCGGCCCTACGTGGAGCTCGGCCTTCGGCCTTCGCATTTAGACACTTTTACTATTGTTCTATGTTAAAGCACTTAAATCCTGGACGCTTCGGGCCTTCGGCCCTACGCGGAGCTCGGCCTTCGGCCTTCGCATTGGCGGTCCACACCACGTTTCACGTCTGCCAAAGCGGCTGTGTCCCTGATACAGCCTCTCTCATTTTTTTATTTTTTGTTTTTGTTGCACAATTATTTCATAATCAGCCTTTTATATGTTTTATTTTTATTTATATTAGATGTCTTTTCTTCTAAAGGACTTTCTTTTTGATATTTGACTTCCACCGTTTTGCACAACATTGACCAACAAAAAAAAATTATATGGAAAGGAATCTAAGTGAACATTAACCATAATCATTAACTCAATTTAGCGAAACTAGATGGTGAAAAACGGTCAAAGTAAATTATTTATACCCCTTTACACATCATTGCCTCTACTATCAGTTGGCAGAGTATTTTTCACTTACACTCGGTGAATAAACGTGCCGTGTGTCACGTTTTACGTTTCTTTACGGTCTTATGTACCTAACTTCACTCCACTCCAAACGATGTTGTCCCTTTCTAAGTATACTATAAAACAGAGCAAGAGTTATATCGGAGTTTTATACAGCGCCTCTAGGATTCACCTATAGAACTAAATAACAAAATTGACATATTTTCTCACGTCTACGTAATTTACTATCTATGCATCTCGCTCTCGCAAATTAGTGCAAGTGAGATGCACAGAAAGTAATGTTACATATACTGATGGTAGCCGTGAATATGGAGGGTAGAGGTAAGGAGAATCCTTTATGACTTTATGATAAAACTCCTTTATGGGAGAATATTTGCAAAAAGTGGGCACGCTGTCAGCTATTATAATTTTTCTAAATCTCTCCAGAGTAGCGAAAAAAAGAAAACCCATAAACCTAGTTTTTCATTGTATCAATACCGTACTAAAAATCATGGAGAATGGAAGATACTCGTATTTACAAGTGAAAAAACGTTTTCTCTTTTTGTATGGACGATTACGTAGTATACTTCCCTCTTAAGGTTTTTGACGGACACTTTTTCATTATTAATTACATGGAGATTGTATTCCTTACCTCTACCATCCACTAAGAGCATTTAGAAGGGACATGTCATCGCTGTCATTTTCTTTACAAAACAGTCTGCCGATTTTTGCGGGGGAGGGAACGTCAAATGTATTGCTATTTCTACATGATTTGTACGTAACGTACAAATAGCCATGTCAGTCCATACAAAAGTTTGCACAATTGTGTTTTTCGGCAGAGGGGTAAGTAATAATGTCAACAAAAAAATAAAGAGTATACCTACGAGACTACTACGACTATGATATTTGATTTATTCGGTTGTCAATATAAAACAAATGTAGGTGTTCTTTCTTCCCGTATGAGACGCTATTACTGTGAGGGGGCAGGTAGAGGAGCCTCACGGGGATGATGGGAATGAAAAGGCAGGGTCCAGAGCGATGAGGGGTATTTATTATTTAAATAAAAAGGCACCTGTAACAATACAGGTTACGTGTTAACAGATAGGTATGTATAAAAACACTTTCGTAATTCAGAAGGTTAGAAATCAAATAACTTACAATATGTGCCTTGGTGATGATGTAGATATATATCTGGAAGGTGTGCAGGGCCACAAAACGAGCACTATACTGAACTGCACGCACTTATGAATTATTACGTTTACTAATAAAAATCACACTTAAACGGTCGTGTTTAGAAACTTGGGAAGTACAGTCTGTTAGATAAAATGATGTTTATCGATCAAAGTATGTGATCGAACTGAAAATAAAAATCATTGAATGGAATTTGGAATAGGATTTGAATTTCAAAAAGGAATTTAGAATTTGTATGGTGCCAGAAATAGTATGAAGGTCGATAGTGTAACGCTTCGTTACACGCACCGTTACACTACCGGGGTCGCCCTGGAAGGGAAAATCCTGGGGCTTATGGCCAAAGGATTTTTCCGTAATGTAAATATAATGTAATGAATATGGGTATGAGTGATAAATTTAGAAGGTGGGGATGTTATATACAATGTTTATCATACAAGAGAGGCGATTTAAACATGCATACCAAAGGTCATTCATACATCATCTTATAAAATTTTGGTTAATTGTTTAACCAAAATAAGTTTCAATAGAGTACTCCTTTAAGTAGAGGACGTACTCATTAAATCGCTCTCCATTAGTATTAAGGCTTATTAATCAGTAACCACCCGCTGAATATTAATGAATCTAAATATAATATCTACAATAATGTGTACCTACAAAGAGTACGATTGTTGAAATTTATTCAACAAAATAATGCCGTATGGAATGTAGGATTACTACAAAATATCATAAGATAATTCCTTAATGGAATTAATAAATGTACTGTACGGTACGTATGTACCTAAGTACGTAAATATGAACGTTATGTCAAGGGAAGAAATATATAAATAAGTATTGTTCTAACTCTGGTAGAGTTAGCTTTGAATAACGTTATATGAACGTAATATAACGTTATATAAATTAAATAGTATAAATGAACGTATAAATTCGTACTAAGTAGGTATGTACGAAATGTAATGAGTCCGAAATGTATAATGGGGATGAGATATAATTATAAATGTATAACATTATATACAATATTTTACAAGTTAGGAGCTTAGGAGAAAAGTAGCTAAGTTTGAGCCAAATAAGAATCTAATTAAGGAAAAACAGTATGTTATTTATTTTAGAATTTTGGGGAGAGGTTTAAGGTCTCTAATATGCCATCGTCCGAGCATTTTGCCGGACATGTCTTGTAGGACATATACTAAGGGTGATATTTTTTTTAGGATAGAACATTTAATAAACTTGGGTGCAAGTTTAGCAGAATAGTGTTTAGGAGAATTACTAATTGCGTAATTTCGTTTCCAGACGATGTCATTTTCGTTGAATTCGAAGTGTTGGTGATGTTTATTATACGATGAAGAATTGGTTTGGTGTGCTCTCCAAAGACGGGCTTGTACTTCGGAGAAGACAGGCTGGAGAAGACCAAGATTATCAGCGTATTCGTCTCTGGGCGCGAATATAATATCATCTGTGAGATCAGATTTATCGTATGCTGATCCACATGTGACTAATTCGCGACCAAATACAAGGAAAGAAGGAGTATAATTTGTTGTTTCATTTACGGAAGTATTAATAGCAAATTGTATCTTATGTAGGTTGATATCCCAATTCCTGTGGTCATCCTGTATGAATGAGGATATTGCTGTGGTAACAACTTTATTATATCTCTCCACGGGATTTGGTTGGGCGCATTTAATTGCGCAATAGTGTATTTTTGGGATCTGATAGGAGTGGAATAAATCCGTTGTCTCTTGACTAACGAATTGAGGACCATGGTCAAGAATTATGGTCTGTGGGATTCCGTACACTAGGAAAACTAGGTTTTCTAGAATATGAACGATTACTGATGACGTAGCACGTTTAATCGCAAAGAGGAGGCAGTATTTTGAAAAACAGCAAGTAACGACAAAGATGAATCTGTTGTGTTTTAGTGTAGTAGGCAAGGGGCCGATCAAATCTATTGAAATGCATTGAAAGGGTCGAGAGCATTGCTTAGGTTTACCCATTAGGCCAAGTTTTAGTTGGGTTTGGTGTTTGCAAGCTAAGCAAGTCTCGCATTTGGCAATAAAATTTGAAATATCTTTGTACATTCCTGGCCAAAAATATTTCAATTTAACTTTATTGTATGTTTTAAATGTTCCGAAATGAGCGCAAGTTGGGGTGGAATGATTTTCTGTGATAATGGGTATTCTGTACTCTAGTGGGATAACTTCTTTCCAATTATACTCAGATTGGAGTAACGAAGGGGTTTTTGAGTATCGGTATAATTTATTATTATGTATTATGTAATCTGGAGTGGTGTTGGGGTTAGAACTGCATTTAGCGTAGATATTATTATACCAGTCGTCATTGGTATTAGAACTATTGTAGTTAATAACGTCTACTGAAGGTAAGCGTGATAAAGCGTCAGGGATTAGATGATCTTTACCACGTTTATGTTTAATTTCGAAGTTAAATGTAGATAGACGAATACTCCAGCGGGCTAGACGTCCGGTTGGATTATCTAGATGGAGAAACCATTGTAATGCGGAATGGTCTGTGTAGATTGTGAACTTTAAGCCGTTGTCAAGATAGCAACGCCAATGTTCTAGGGCTAGTAAGACACTTAAGAGTTCTCTTTCTGTAATTGAGTAATTTCTTTGGGGACCAGTTAGGGATTTGCTCATATAAGCAATGGGTTTCTCAACGCCATCAAATTCTTGGGTCAGCATGGCACCGATGCCGAAGCTGGATGCATCACAGTGGACTGCGAAGGGTTTTGAGAAGTCTGGGCAAGCAAGAACAGGGGTAGAGACTAGAGCTTCTTTAATGGATTTAAAGGCATTGTCTTCTAGTGATGTCCATTTAAATGGTGGTGCTTTTTTGGAAGTGGAGGTAAGTTTAGTTAGTGGTGCAACCTTTGTGCTGAAATCGGGGATAAAGCGTCTATACCAACTTGCTGTACCTAGGAACTTTTTAACTTCTCGAGGAGTTGTGGGAGGTGGGATGTTAAGTATTGCCTTAACCTTGTCAGGATCTGTTTGAAAGCCGTGTTCATTAACTATGTAACCAAGATATTTAAGTTCTTTTTTGAAAAATGAACACTTGGGGAAGTTTATAGTAATGTTGGCTTGTACTAGCCTTTGGTAAACTTTATTAAGTAAAGTGATGTGTTCATCGAAAGTATTACTTATGATGATAATATCATCTAAGTAGGTAAATACTGAGTTATCAAGGTTTTCAGAAGGGAATAACGCATCCATAAAGCGTTGTTGGGTAGCAGGGGCATTAGTCAATCCAAAAGGCATTACGCGAAACATGTACATGCCTTTTGAGGGTACATGGAAACTAGTTTTAGGTCTATCAGAAGGGCGTAGGGGTATTTCCCAAAATGCTTTTGCTATGTCTATCGATGATAGATATTTAGCATTTTTTAGATTATCTAAAATGTCAGAAATGAGTGGGAGTTTGTAGGCATCTTTGCGCGTAATAGAATTTAGTTTACGGCTGTCGATGCAAAAACGCCACGTTCCATCTTTTTTAGGAGTTATTATGACAGGGTTTAGCCATGGGCTTTCACAGGGTTCGATAACATTAAGCTTTAGCATTTCATCAACTTCTTTGCATAAAGCTTTTTGTTTCTCTGGAGAAAGCCTATAGCATCGCTGTTTGATTGGTGGATGGTCACCGGTATCTATGTGATGTTCAATGAGGTGGGTTCGTCCTAAGGGTTTGGTTTCTGTTGAAATATTTTTAAATTTTTCAATAATAGTATCTGAAATTAACTGTTGAGTTTCAGAAAGGTTGTCATAATTAGTGATGTGTTGGTCGCTGGTGGAAATAACTAGGGTATCTATATGTTTATCAGAATATGACGTTATGTCAGGTAATATGTGGGGAGCTATATTGAATTTTCTCCTTGTTTTACAGTAGGGATAACATGAGCGGTAATAATAGCCACAATATTTTTGTACGAAATTGGTAGTTGAATTGTACCAATAGAGTATATAGGGTAGCCGTCGGCTACAGAGCCTACGACTTTATGGTCGTAATTTATGGTAAAATTGTGGGATAAGAGAATTTTATGGGAATTATTTCCGAAAATAGTTAAAGCACTGCCACTGTCTAAGAGGCCACATAAAGTTAAATTATTTGTCTGGATGTTGACATAAGGTCGTTCATCGTATGGATCTTGAGTGAAAAGTGCTGATGTAGTATTGTATGATGACATAAATAATTTAATGGTATCTAACCATTGGTTCCATTCTGTAGCAGTAGTTTTATTTAAGTTACTTTTCTCCTTTATGCGTTTTTTGGAAATTTATGGCAATCTATACATTTTGCAAAAGTGACATTTTGTTTGCCACAGCGGAAGCATACTATATTTTTACTTGTACAAATATCTAAAGAATGATCGTTCGTTCTGCAACGCGGACAGGAGTAACGTAACGTAGAAGGTGGTGCTGTTACAGTATGGACCGGTTTATTAAATGGGAATGGTGGTATATACGGTTGGGAAGGGGGGGTATGGTTAGAATCTTGTTGAATGTTGGTATAGTTGCTAGAGCTATAAGTAGAGGTAGTATTACAGCTTTCGTACCATTTGCACGATTGGAATAATGTGTCTATAGACGTAACATCTGTAGGAACTAATCTGGAACTGTAATAAGGGCTCATGTTTCTACGGAGGATATCTATTTTTTGTTTTTCAGAAAGGGGTTCATGTAATTTGGAAAAGAGGGCTTCCATGGCTGAAAAATACATTATTATTCGTTCATGTTGTTTTTGTTTACGGGAATGTATATTTTGTAGTAAGTTGTGGTCATGGTCATGCAATTCGAAATCTTTTAAGAAGTGGGTTTTAAATGATTTCCAATCTGTAAGGGTTGTTTTCTTTGACCTATACCAATCTAAAGGAGTGCCTGATAAAAAATCGTATATATATTTGTGTAAGCGTTTGTCGTCAATGTTACGCGCAATTGCAAACTCTTCGATGTTTCGAATAAAATCATAAGGGCAACTATCGCCTTTATAGTTGAATTTTTTAAAATCGCTTGGTTTTGCTTCAGAGAGGTTGGTTAATTTTCGAGCAAGTAGGTCTAAATTTGTGGAATCATCTATCAAAGAGGTTGCTGACGCGTAAGTTGACGTTGTTGTTGACGGTTGTGACATGTTAAATTTTGTTTGACATTTTGACAATAATTCGCATATTTTCGAATAGTTGTCAATAATTTCTGGAGATAATTCAGTGGTAATATGGAGACGTTCTATTCTGTTACATAAATGAAATAAGAAAACCGCTATTCTATCGTGCTTCGCTTGGTTGGTGGTCGCAAGCTGTAGCTGAGAAGAAACTATTGTGAGGCATCTGCTAATTTCGGTGATATCCTGTTCAAGATCATATGGGCTGGAGAGATTCGAACACGGGTCCGCGAATAAATTTGGAGTGAGGAGCTGTCTTAAATCATCAGCCTGCGTGGTGGCTGGGAACTGAATGTTCCTGAGTTTGAGCTCATAGATGAGTTCAGGTTTATTTAATAGTGCTGGATTCATTGTTTATTAAAGTGGATACCTATTACGAAGAGAATAATTGATGTTATCAATATAAATAAAATATGTAGTTATTAAATTTTATTTTTTATTGAATCGAAAGGAGAAGTTTATTGTGATATTAGGCTTAGTTGTGTATATCTATTTAATCGGGTGAAGGATAAGCTATCGGATTATCTCCAACAGTACTGCCGTAAGTCAGGATTGGTTCGCACTTCAGTGACTCCAAGGAGTTTTAAAAACACTTAGGATTGAAACCAATTTGTGAGATTTCAGTGGAAATCTTGGATTGTGTAATTGTATGTGATAGATGTTTTGTGTAATCACTATGTTAAGAGTTTTGTTACGTGGCGCGACAAAAAGCGTAGGACGCTGGCATAATAGGGATTAGAAAATAGATATAGATAAATTGGTATAAGATGATGAATGATGATAGATGTATATGTAATTGGTTATTTAAGGGGAGAATTTTGGTTAAACGGTTGAGGATTAGATAAAAGGTTGGTTGTAAAATAGAAAATTAAATAAAATGATGTTAGGCCAAGAGATATTGCGAAAATTTGAGTTGGGTCGACTATAACCTTTTAGAATTTTGAAAAGATCTTAAAGCTAGCAATTACAAACAATATAAAAAAAATTGTTAGAAAAAGGAAAAATGTAGGACTGGAACAGCTGGTTGCGGTTGTTGGGTAGGAGCAGGTGCTGGCACGGAGGTACTGGAACGGGCTGCTCAGCGTCGTAGGGCGGATGGGTGTCTTGTCAGGTCCGGGTTTGAGCACGTTGGTGGCGCCAGTGTGAGGGGGCAGGTAGAGGAGCCTCACGGGGATGATGGGAATGAAAAGGCAGGGTCCAGAGCGATGAGGGGTATTTATTATTTAAATAAAAAGGCACCTGTAACAATACAGGTTACGTGTTAACAGATAGGTATGTATAAAAACACTTTCGTAATTCAGAAGGTTAGAAATCAAATAACTTACAATATGTGCCTTGGTGATGATGTAGATATATATCTGGAAGGTGTGCAGGGCCACAAAACGAGCACTATACTGAACTGCACGCACTTATGAATTATTACGTTTACTAATAAAAATCACACTTAAACGGTCGTGTTTAGAAACTTGGGAAGTACAGTCTGTTAGATAAAATGATGTTTATCGATCAAAGTATGTGATCGAACTGAAAATAAAAATCATTGAATGGAATTTGGAATAGGATTTGAATTTCAAAAAGGAATTTAGAATTTGTATGGTGCCAGAAATAGTATGAAGGTCGATAGTGTAACGCTTCGTTACACGCACCGTTACAATTACTATGTAGTTTGGCTTGAGATTAATAAATATTACCTATATGGTGTTAAAACAAGCTTTTCTTTCCTGCTTGGAACCCTAATCCTAAATCCTAACAGTAAGCACTCAATGGCCACTCCAGTTATTAAATGCTCTAAGACCAATTTTGTCACTTTGTTACTGACTCAACCTTCATTCTACAATTTTTTAAAGATTTAACGTTGCCATAGTTACGAAAATAATAAACACATCAATGTTAGTAAACAATGTATAAATTAATAAAATATATTGTATTCAAGACAAAAATTGCAAAATATGATAATTACGTAAACATCATTAATAATCGAGTTAAAATTATGACTTTGCGTGTTAAAAAATAGGAAGCAAAGTATACGGCGCGATTATACAGGCTACTTTTGGCTACATATTTATTACGTTTGATGAAAATAATACACACATGAGAAGAAATCTTAAAATATTAAAATAGGTATGTATTATAATGGTTCGCTTCAGTCCGCACCGCCTACTGCTAAGTAACATTATCTAATAGAGTGTGCGGAAAGAGAAGAGTCGTGAAATTTAGGGGAGCCCATACATTATACCTACGACTCTTCTCTTTCCGCACAGACCCTACGACCTACGTATGACCTTAATAGCGATCTCAATTTTATAGTACCTATATGATCTCGAGTATATTTCAGTGCCAAGCGCCCCATTTCCAATACAAAATGAACCCACGCAGCGGGTTTTTGGCAATAAATGTGTTTTAAATTTTCAGATTCTGAACCACCAGCAAAAGTTTTTGAAGAAAGTTTTATATTTCCTGTTACCAAGTTGACATGAAAAACGAGTACCTACCAAATACAATAATTTGAACAACGGAAAATAAAATAATACTTACTTAGTAAAGAAAAATAAATAAACTCACAGAACATTTGTATGTTTTATTTTATTTAAGATAATAATGCTTAATAAAATACATAGCAATTCTTGTGTAAATATTCTCACTATGTGTTATGTGCACCCAGCAACAAAAACAGCAACATGTCTATGTACCGCTCCTTGTATTGAGCCTTAATTCTTAATACCTATGTAACTTCTACATGCATACGCATGCATACATGATGCAATCCGGGTTTTCAGGGAAATGTTGTTTTCAATCAGCTTCTTGCCTAAAACCAAAAACTGCTCGTAAGCAATGTGATTTTCGCAAATGTAGCAGTAGAAATAGGAAAATATGATGTCAAGTATAACTCATTACCTTTGTACTAAATCAGCCTTTTATCGAACTATTAATTGATTTATCCCTTAAAGTTTTGCTTGAAGTTCACATACTGTTATAAATTTATACATATTACGTTGAAAATTGCATTAATATTCGTGAAAAATCTGCGTATTTGTTGTGTTTACAAGTCGACAGAAATGTCACGTTGGAAACGCACGTATTTTTCCATAACATCTGTCACGTTTACTCGCGTAAAGTATTTACGCAGAATAATTCTGTCTCAGTTTTCATTATATAATTAGAAAGAGAGCGTTTTAGGTGTGAAGTTAGGCAAGTATGGAAAACTCGCGTAAAAACGTTTGTAACTCATGGTACAAATTGAAATTTTTAGTTCTTTACGTGACCGGTAGAGGCACTGTACAATTACTCCATACATTTTCCTTAACTTTCTCACTATCTTCACTTCTCACTGTCATTCACGGAACTCATAGTAGAGCTACATGACGTCTTAAAAAATGTTTGTAAATAATAAAAAAACTTAAGTTTTACCGTCATTCACGAACTAGACTCGGTAGTTGAAATAGATCTAAGTGAATTTTGATTTCTTTACACCGAATGTTTCTTGAAATGTAGTTTATTCATTAAGATTAAACTTTACTTTAACTATCGTTCGTAACACGATTCTTAAGTACCAATTTTTTAAACGAGATAATATAAAAATAAATCGTTTTGAACATAATGGTTAAGATTTTTGGCAAACTTAAACCCTTTTGCACAATCGATATCTCAGCAATTAGAAGTCGTAGGGCCGTGGGTGTCAGCACAAAAGATGTAGTTTCATGTAATAAACCTTGTACTGGCAAAATTTGTAATTTGGACAAACTCGAGTTTAACCCTTTTACATTGGAGGCACAGATATAATCTCGATTTATTAAATGAATCATGGCTTTATTTCGTTTAGAGAGTGACATAAAAATTATCCTCAATGTTTGTTTTATTGAATTGTACTGTTATTTTTTTACAAAGGCACAAATAAGTAATTTTTTTGACGTGAAACGTAGGTAAACGTCTTTAAAAACCCGTAGAGGGGCTCGGATCAAAAACCGATGTAACGAAAAAGTGTTATGGCGCGGCGGCTTATATCTCCGAAACTATAATACCTATAAACATAGTTTTGATACAGATGTGTAGAAGAAAGTAGCCATTACTCGGAACAGCACGTGCCGCTGACATAGATGGTGCTGATTCTGCGCTAGACACGACGTATTCGGAGCAAAAATGACCCCTATTTTCAGTGTTCATTTAGTAATGACTAATCAGCCCATTAACCGATTTTGGTAAAATTCATGTCATTTGATAGATCTTACTTTATTTTAATGAAATATGAGTAAAATAAAGTACGTGGAATTATAATAAGCTGTTAAAAAATAAAAATGTGACAGTTTTTACAGAATTTTTATCACTGCTCTTGTTTGAGGCCACGGTGTGCGAAAAAAAGGGCGCCAAACTGACAAAATATACCTGAAATAGTAAGATAAAGCAATAACGGTTCTTTTAATACCACATTCACCATAGTAATACATGCTCATCTCCTCAAATAATGTATTAGCATCTATGGCGGCGCAGCGACGCGAGTTACTTTGATAGAACACGTATAACGTATGACGGCTGCTTGACAATCCCGAGTTCCTAATGCTAGTAAGTATATAGTAATCTTAGTTAGGTACTTTCTGATGTAATGGGTAAAACATAATTTAGAAAAGGTCACTTCTGTGGACAATAGGTACTATAAAAGGTAACGACTGTGGTTCAAATATATCCCGTTTTTCTCATTTGAGTCTCAAGTATTGAATGAAATATTCTGCCTGTAAAGGTGCTGCGCAAAAAATTGCTTTTAGATTCCCTTAAATGCGATGGCTACAGGAAAAACACGAACGAGTTTGCTATAAAAAGTGTATTACCCGTATAAAATATCTATTCTCGTAATTTTGCTGAGTTATTTACAAAAAAATTGTACCTAATCGTTACATTCATTACTCCAAAATGAATTGATCATTTAATTATTTAAATAGGTGTGACACTGTAATTAATTATTTTAAAATTACCCATCAAATGCTGTATTCAAGTTCATCTAGATACAGTGAATCATTATGACCCCAAATAATCTTTACAGATAAAATTTAGATACTACTCAAATATGTGCGACTTCGGTATTCAAACACAAAGCAATAGTACAAGAGTCTAACTAAATGCGAAGGTCGAAGGCTGCGCTCTCGAAGGCAAGAAGCGTCCAGGATGTCAGTGCTTTAACACAGAACAATATTACAAGTGTCTAAATGCGAAGGCCGAAGGCCGAGCTCCGCGTAGGGCCGAAGGGCCGAAGCGTCCAGTCTGTCAGTTCTGTGTTTAACCACTGACATCCTGGACGCTTCCGCCTTCGCATTTATACTCTTGTAATATTGTTCTGTGTTATAGCATTTAAATCCTGGACGCTTCGGGCCTTCGGCCCTACACGGAGCTCGGCCTTCGGCCTTCGCATTTAGACACTTGTACTATTTTTCGGTGCTAAGGCACTGATGTCCTGCACACTTCGGGCCTTCGGTCCTACGCGGAGCTCGACCTTCGCATTTAGACACTTGTATTATTGTTATGTGTTAAAGCACTGACATCTTGGACGCTTCGGGCCTTCGGCCCTACGCGGAGCCCGGCCTTCGGCCTTCGCATTTAGACACTTGTACTATTGTTTTGTGTTATAGTACTTAAATCCTGGACGCTTCGGGCCTTCGGCCTTACGCGGAGCTCGGCCTTCGGCCTTCGCATTTAGACACTTGTACTATTGTTCTGTGTTAAAGCACTAACATTCTGGACGCTTCGGGCCTTCGGCCCTACGCGGAGCTCGGCATTCGGCCTTCGCATTTAGACACTTTTACTATTTTTCTGTGCAAAGGCACTGACATCTTGGACGCTTCGGGCCTTCGGCCCTACGCGGAGCTCGGCCTTCGGCCTTCGCATTAAGACACTTTTACTATTGTTCTGTGTTGTAGCACTTAAATCCTGGACGCTTCGGGCCTTCGGCCCTACGCGGAGCTCGGCCTTCGGCCTTCGCATTTAGACACTTGTACCTACTATTGTTCTGTGTTAAAGCACTAACATTCTGGACGCTTCGGGCCTTCGGCCCTACGCGGAGCTCGGCCTTCGGCCTTCGCATTTAGACACTTTTACTATTGTTCTGTGTTATAGCACTTAAATCCAGGACGCTTCGGGCCTTCGGCCCTACGCGGAGCTCGGCCTTCGGCCTTCGCATTTAGACACTTGTACTATTTTTCTGTGGTAAAGCACTAACATTCTGGACGCTTCGGGCCTTCGGCCCTACGCGGAGCTCGGCCTTCGGCCTTCGCATTTAGACACTTTTACTATTGTTCTGTGTTATAGCACTGAAATCCTAGACGCTTCGGGCCTTCGGCTCTACGCGGAGCTCGGCCTTCGGCCTTCGCATTTAGACACTTGTACTATTATTGTTCTGTGTTAAAGCACTAACATTCTGGACGCTTCGGGCCTTCGGCCCTACGCGGAGCTCGGCCTTCGGCCTTCGCATTTAGACACTTGTAATATTGTTACGTCTTTAAGCACTGACTTCTTGGACGCTTCGGGCCTTCGGCCCTACGCGGAGCTCGGCCTTCGGCCTTCGCATTTAGACACTTGTACTATTGTTCTGTGTTATAGCACTTAAATCCTGGACGCTTCGGGCCTTCGGCCCTACGTGGAGCTCGGCCTTCGGCCTTCGCATTTAGACACTTTTACTATTGTTCTATGTTAAAGCACTTAAATCCTCGGCCTTCGGCCTTCGCATTGGCGGTCCACACCACGTTTCACGTCTGCCAAAGCGGCTGTGTCCCTGATACAGCCTCTCTCATTTTTTCTTAATCGTAAGATTATGTTCATCATATTGCATACTGGGCGCTACTGTTATAAAAATACATAATATAACCTACAACTGAAGGTTCCTTTTTGATAGTTAATTTTGAGGTCTGCATGATGATTTACTTGTTGAATACGAGCTGGAAGACTTTTTGCCATTACATAATAAAATTCGTGATCCTGAGTACCTACTTTCTGGTGATAAACCAAACATTTACACTTACAGTCTTAGTGAAAAATAAAGGTTCCAAGAAAGTGATACTGAAATACAGCCAACATACAATAACTTATACATTAATAAGAAGGATATAAAATTTTATGTTAAGGAAGTTTATTAACTATTTTGGATAAAGCATTTCAGTGTCAAATATGAATGTTAACATACATAAATTAATTAAAAAATTAAAAACACGACTGCTGCATTTTAAAGCGAACAGCGAACTGAAAAGCTAAAAATAATGTTAATATGTTAGTCACTAAATTTTATGAATCTTAATTGGAATGTAAATGTACACTCACGGTCATTCATAGTAAATACAAAGGGCTATGCACATTTATGTCCGTGACTGTAGGTACGTTACATTTAATTTCAATTACAATAGGGGGACCTTGATGTACCTAAGTGCATCTCAATCAAAAGGTCCCCCGACTGCAATTGAAATTAAATATACACGTACCTACAGTCACGGTCACTAATGTACATAGCCCTTTGTATTTACTATGAATGACCGTGAGTGTACATTTACATTCCAATTAAGATTCATAAAATTTAGTGACTAACATATTAACATTATTTTTAGCTTTTCAGTTCGCTGTTCGCTTTAAAATGCAGCAGTCGTGTTTTTAATTTTTTAATTAATTTATTTTATTTTAAACATTTTAGTGAAAAAACTAAGTAAAACTACCATTTATAAAGATTTCCCCCGGCCATTTAGTTTGTCCACAAAGTTCTTTTTATGCGGATAGGTATTAGCTCCCGGGACTGGGACCTTATAATTAAGCTCACCGTTCCGGAATACGGGCGTCTTTTCTGTGGATAATATGTAAATGTGTTCACAATTTGGGACATTTGACATTTGATATTAAATATAGCTTCTTAACTTTTTAAAAAGAAGTGGAATTTTGAATTATAATAGCCATGAGGGTTTGAAGATCCACAATAAAGACTCATAATTTTAACTGTCACTAAAAAAGATTTTGTCCCCATTATCTTCGTCGCAACGCAACTTCAGCACGACGCACACATGGCCTTTGGCAAAATAGCACCAATTCAAACATCAATAATACGCGACAGACTGCATGTAAAAGGGTCTATTCGACGCTAATGACTTTAAAAAGTGTTAGTATACCTACCTACATACAAGTGATGAACTTGCAAATAAAAGTAGGTAGCCATGAGAGACTAGATTGCTGAATACCGAGCTCTGCGTAGGGCCAAACACCCAAAGCGTCCAAGAGAAGCGAGCTTCTACGCGAGGCTGAAGGCTAAGCTGCGGGACGTTAGCGGTGAAACACAAAACCACTGTAGGTACCTACAGTGGTTTTGTGTACATGTGTTAAAATACGTAAGCTGAAGACCGACCTCCGCGTAAGGCCGAAGGGCTAGGGATTCTAGCAATTCCTGTAATTTCTACAAATATCTGACCGAGTTCCGCGAGTACTAACCTGCCGCAGCTCGATCTTCGGCCTTGCGTGGAATTGCGACTTCTCAATTATGATACTAGGGGAAATTGTAGAAAGCGCGTACCTGTCGGGCGCTCCGGGTCTTCGGCTTTACGCGGAGTTCGATCTACGGGCTTCGCATTTAGACACTGGCTATGCCATCGGGCATAGAAAAAGGCCTCATACAAAAAGGATCGCTTTTTTGTATGAGGGCGCCGAAGGCACCCGACTTTGGAACGCGTGCATCGCGCCACATACGTCGGGCTAAGCCCCACGCTTTAAGTATGAGGGCGCCAAAGGCGCCCGGATATGGTAAGCGTACAGCGTGTCAAATACGTCGGGATACGCCCAACTCTCTTAGTATTAGTAGTAGTAAAATACTTTATTGTACAAAAAGAAACATAAAACATGAAAGAACACACATCATTAGTACAAAGGCGAACTTATCCCTTTCAGGGATCTCTTCCACCCACGCTTTAAGTATGAGGGCGCCGAAGGCGCCCGGCTTTGGTTAGCGTACAGCGTGTGACGTAACATCAAGCTACGCCCGACTCTTTCAGTATGAGGGCGCCGAAGGCGCCCGGTTTTGGAACGCATACATCGCGCCACGTACGTCGGGCTGCTTTGAGTATGAGAACGCCGACGGCGCCCGAGTTTGGTAAGCGTACAGCGCGCCACGTACGTCGGGCCACGCCCGACTCTTTAAGTATGAGACAATCGAAGACGCTTGGTTTTGGACCACGTGCAGCGCGCCTCGTATGTCGTGCTATGCCCGACTCTTTTAGTATTATTCAAACCCTAGGCGCTTTAGTTCCTAAATTTACTTTATAAAAATATACCTATACAAGTCATATGGATGATTTGTATATATTTTTATGATCAGCGGTAAATACCCTTTTATTTGATAGCTCACTAAATAAGATAGATATATTTATTTTTCTTAGCACATTTTGTAAATCCTTATTTAACCAAAATAAGATTTAAGCGCCTATTTTGCATATATATTTTAAATCGCCTTTCAAAGCTCTTCATTTTGAGACCCCACTCGATAGGTTTGCAAGATATTTTTTTCTAAACGTCACGCAATATTGCGTATTGCGTCCGCCATATTGGTTTTATAATGACGTCACATAGCCTATGTCACCCGGGATGACGTAAGGATTCTAATGATGTATCATACATCTAAATCGGTTAAGGCATTCAGAAGTTATGGTGGAATAAAGAAACTCACATAAGTAAATAAATATATACATACAAACATGAACGCTGAACACAATACACTCTTTTTGTTTGAGCAGTCGTGTAAAAAGTGGCCCATTACTAAAAAAATAATTTGGCCAAGTCCGAGATAGCTCGAGACATTTAGTGTTCCGTACGGCTACCATCAGTTTGGCATTGACATAAACGATATCGTGAACGTAATTTACTTCCTATAGGAGTATAGGTATATCTCTTTCGCACTAATATGTCAGTACGAGCGAGATACATAGAAAGTAAATTACGTTCACGCCCACGGTAGCGTTTATGTCAATGCCAAACTGATGGTAGCCGTACCGCTCGCATCGTTACATTTTACAGAGGTTGTTTGCCTGTTTTTAGGATACCGTATTCAACTACACACACAGAACAATAGTACAAAGTGTCTAAGTGCGAAGGCCGAAGGCCGAGCTTTAGCAAAATGTCATCGCTTTAGCACAGAGCAATAGTACAAGTGTCTAAATGTGAAGGCCAAAGGCCGACCTCCGCGTAGCCCGAAGGGCCGAAGCGTCCAGGATGTCAGTGCTTTAACACAGAACAATAGTACAAGTGTCTAAATGCGAAAGCCGAAGGTTGAGCTCCGCGTAGGGCCGAAGGCCCGAAGCTTCCAGGATGTTAGTACTTAAACACAGAACAATAGTATAAGTATCTAAAGGCGAAGGCCGAAGGCCGAGCTCCGCGTAGGGCCGAAGGCCCGAAGCGTCCAGGCTGTCAGTTATGTGTTTAACCACTGACATCTTGCAGGCTTCGGGCCTTCGGCCCTACGCGGAGCTCGGCCTCCGGCCTTCGCATTTAGACACTTGTATTAATTACCTGTGTTTAGAACTGACCTCCTGGATGCTTCGGACTTTCGGCCCAATGCGACTTCAGCCTTTGGATCTTGCGACTTAGACACTTGTACTTAAAAATACTTGGAAAAGTTACGGGAGGCGCGCATCTGTCGGACGCTTCGGATCTTCGAATCGCTCCTTCGGCCTTTGCATTTAGTTAGATTCTTGTACTATTGCTTTGTGTTTGAATACCGAAGTCGAGCATCTCGCGAATGCTTGATGTATTATAATAATTTAGAGTAAGGCCAAGCGCGCACCACGATTTTTTGTCCTGCGATAATTTTGTCGCAGAAATGCAACGTATGTGTTTATATGTTAGTGCGCGCATATGCGACAAAAAAATCGCAGCGATTTTAAAATTGTGATTTATCACATTTTTCCGCGATTGTTCGAGACGCGATTGTCGCAAAGTGAATTGCAGCATGCGGAGTTGTATGGCCCCGCGCACACTATAATAATAAAATCGCACCCCGGCCGGACCTCAGTCGGCATTTCGCTCTCCAAACCCCAACATCTCGGCACCTGCATCTCCAATGGAGTCTCAAAATGAGACGCTAGATGTTGACCATTCAATTATTGAAATAGACGGGGATCACCTTTGTGTTATAAATGCTCAAAGTCATACAGCAATCGCATATTAAAGACACGTTTCATGACAAGCGACTGGTACGAAATCCATGTTGAGAATGAACAAATCGTCGACTTTTTCATCGCAGTGCGCGCAGTGAATTTTCTGCGATACTTATATTACAGCGCGATTCTAAAATCGTGTCGCAAAAATTAATATCGTAATATCGTGCGCGCTCGGCCTATAATACCTTAAATGTATACTCCTTCAATTTGAATTTAGAACTCATTATTATTTTTTATTTGATTTTGTTTCTAGTTCTATGCCATATATATAGACTTTAATATTATTTAGAACTGCTAAAAAAGAAGATCGGCTTACTTTAAATATTTCGTCAATTTTAACTTTGTTTCTAAAAACTGTGATATTTAACTGTCATATACTATTAATGTCTTCCACAATTATTTTCTCGTAACAGGAGAGGCTACCGCGAAAACCGAAATTCGCAATTTGCGGGGATTTTCTCTTTTACTCCAATGAAGGCGTAATTAGAGTGACAGAGAAAAATGCTCGCAATTTGCGAACTTCTATTTTCGCGGTTATAGCTCTGAATCTTGTTGCTCACCTTTCCGTTCAAAAATATACATAAGTACTGAATATAATTAATAGATATTATAATTATACAATTAATACAGAAATGTAATGGTACTTAATGAAAAGGAATATTGTGTATATTGTTTCGACGAATCAGATACTCTCAATAAAATCTATACATGAGGCCAAAGCTGTTCATAAATATTAAATGACTTTATTATCTCTATACGCCTTACTAACTCTATGTGTCCTATTGTGGGAAAAAAAAAACACAACGACAGTCAAGAACGGAATTCTTAATCTGAAGTTTTCAGATTTTTGAGATGCCTAGTCCATTGGTTGGAAAGCCCGTTCGAAATTGAAACTTATTTGCAATATAATAAGGTCGTATTTTGTAGATCTCTCTCATACTTATAGTAGGCTATTGAGATAAAATTAAATATCCCACAAAAATAAGCAAGCAGAATTAAACTTTGTGTCAAAGACATAAGTCATAAATTTTAATGCCAAAGTTTTAACTAAGGATGTTTCTCGCCTAATATGAATTGACCAGTGTAAGCATCAGTTAGCTAGCCCTAAGCAACCAAAGGTCAAGCTGCAGTTGAAAAACTAATAAAGATAAGGTTAAGCTGATAATTTTCCCGCCGTCTCCATGCTTCTTTAAGTTGGGTATTGACTGGTCAGCTGCCTGTTAGCTATAGTTTTCACGAAAATCGCCAGGACAGAGGTGAAAATTTTTGTATGAAAACTTGCAACTTTAAATGCATTTTTTGACGAAACTATTGCAGTCTAAAATGAAGTCAAAATCAGTCCATCGACTCAATTTTTTGCAAGCTTTCTAATGGTACCCCACACGATTCTTACAAATGAAAAAAGTTTCAGCCTACCCCTCTCAACCCCCTAAATTTCCCCCTTTAATAAGAAATAAGCAGTTTTGACTTATTTACAATATGAGTGGTGGTAATTGCTATAACTGTTCCAAATTTTAGGTATCTATGTCAAACGGTCTCTGAGAAAAACGTATTTAACTGATTTGCAAGACCGAAGTGATCCCATAAGTGTTCCGTAAACAAAGTTTTGTACGGAACACTAAAAATTCTGCTTATTGTTGAGTTACGTTACATAATATGTAACTATTTAAGAAGAATAATAATCCCACCAAAAACATTCTGTAAAAAACTAGCCAAGTCTCGATGGAGCTGCTTGTTTATCTCTAAAAAGTAATGAAATCTAGACAAAGTCGTGCCAAGTCTAAGGTTCCTTACTGCGATTTCTTTATTATTATAGTTAATGTTGTGTGACTTGGCCGTTGAAGGGTACACAAGGGTACAAAACTAGGTGCTCCATGACACCATTGCACCAATCTGTCGCCAGAACCGCTACCCATTGACGATGGAAAATTGCCACTTGGAAAACGTTGATTCAATAACCAGTCAATTGTAGGCTTGATAAAGCTGCGTATTTCAATAATACTTATGTATGGGCGAGCCTGAAACAAACACTTCTTTTTGGTGCAATGGCAGATTGGTGCAATGGTGTCATGGAGCACCTGGTTTTGTACCCTTGTGTACCCTTCAACGGCCAAGTCACACAACATTAACTATAATAATAAAGAAATCGCAGTAAGGAACCTTAGACTTGGCACGACTTTGTCTAGATTTCATTACTTTTTAGAGATAAACAAGCAGCTCCATCGAGACTTGGCTAGTTTTTTACAGAATGTTTTTGGTGGGATTTCACTTCTTTTTGTAGAAACGTGGGCATATTGATTTATTTTATTAGATTTTCTTATTTAACACATTTTTTTTCTTTTTAGGAGTAGTTGTTTTATTATTACAAATCTTTCTTTTCTTTTTTTCCGGTTCTGATTCTTGTACAGTAGCAACAGTTTTTCGTATTGCCCATTCATTAAATCTAATAATTAAATAATAATCAGTAATCCGTCACTAATCATCATATAATGACTTGGCAATCGCACATAATGCTTTACTCGTACCGTACTCGTAAATATGTGTAATGCTCAAACTGCAATTAGCGCTAGCGTTATGTTCAATTAGAATTATTTTTAATAGGTGACGATGATCCTTTTGTCATTATGCAGCCGTGCGATGGCCAAGTCATTATACGTATTACAAATTAAAGATATCTTATTGATACGGTTTTAACACCCCCTGCACTGATTAAAATAACCGACTTGGTTTGACATTACATCTCAAAATTTTTTGTAGTAAAAGCGTTGCGAGACTTGCACCTTTTTACATGTAATGTTTTTGATGGGATCTCATCTCTTTTTGTAGGCAGTCCTTCTTTTCGGGTACTCATACCCATACTATGTATACACATATCATAACTAAACATAATCTTCATTCATACTCACATCGTACATCGTAGTGTACCTTTACCTTTACTTTACTTTACCTACTAACTTTAACTACTTGTAGGAACTGCAACAGTAACTTTGTAATATCATATATTTATATGGGATTACAAACTTACTTATGCAGTTCTTAGATCTTTAAAACGTGACTGATATTGCAATATTTTTAGGTTTTCCCTTTATGTGGCCATTAAACCCTAAGTCTGTACCAAATTTCAGCTCTCTGAGTTTATGGGAAGTACTAGTTCTATTCTGATGATCATGAGTGAGTTTCATAAATGCGAAACTTTGCTTTCGCTTAACTTCGGAACTAAATGACCTACAGACTTGAAATTTTGGATTTTAAGTATGTGATTATAACTTACTGGATGACCAAAATTTATGCGTTCTGGTCTTATCCAGAGGTTCTCAAATAGGGGCCTGAAAATGCGGCGAAATGGTTCCAGTAAAGGATGGTACGGCAGTGTTTGCTTCGCGCTCGACTTGGCGGGGGCACTGCCGTGCCCCCCGATAGTCAGAGGCTACGTTATCGCGATTACGTGCCTTAAAGTTGATTAAAAAAAATATATTTTATTACTTCTAACATCAATCAAAAACCCAATGTGCATTTAAATGAACAAAAGATACGAAGGTGGAATTCAGTTTACTGTATTCATTTTTATTCACATATACCCAGAAAAAGATATAAAAAATACAACTCGAGTATTTTGTAAAAAAAAAATGTTTAAGTGCGTGGGCAGTTACGACTTCACAATATTATGGCTCATATCATATATTGCACACTGGGCGTTTAGCTGATCTTGCGTTTTTTTTCTTGGGCGGCACGAGGTTAAGTATGAGGGCGCCGAAGGCGCCCGGCTTTGGTTAGCGTACAGCGTGTGACGTAACATCAAGCTACGCCCGACTCTTTCAGTATGAGGGCGCCGAAGGCGCCCGGTTTTGGAACGCATACAGCGCGCCACGTACGTCGGGCTGCTTTGAGTATGAGGACGCCGACGGCGCCCGAGTTTGGTAAGCGTACAGCGCGCCACGTACGTCGGGCTACGCCCGACTCTTTAAGTATTATTCAAACCCTATCGCTTAAATCGAAGTTCACAGGTTTAGATTTCTATAGGGCGCTTTAGTTCCTAAATTTACTTTATAAAAATATACCTATACAAGTCATATGGATGATTTGTATATATTTTTATGATCAGCGGTAAATACCCTTTTATTTGATAGCTCACTAAATAAGATAGAATAGATTTATTTTTCTTAGCACATTTTGTAAATCCTTATTTAACCAAAATAAGATTTAAGCGCCTATTTTGCATATATATTTTAAATCGCCTTTCGAAGCTCTTCATTTTGAGACCCCACTCGATAGGTTTGCAAGATATTTTTTTCTAAACGTCACGCAATATTGCGTATTGCGTCCGCCATATTGGTTTTATAATGACGTCACATAGTTTATGTCACCCGGGATGACGTAAGGATTCTAATGATGTATCATACATCTAAATCGGTTAAGGCATTCAGAAGTTATGGTGGAATAAAGAAACTCACATAAGTAAATAAATATATACATACAAACATGAACGCTGAACACAATACACTCTTTTTGTTTGGGCAGTCGTGTAAAAATAATAATTACAACAATTGTAACTTTAAGTTTTATGTTCATCCCATGTATGTTTTTCTGTGTTATCTCCTCTCCTCAATAAATAAATAAATAAATAAAGGGGCGGCTACAAGGCCTGGGGCCTAGGGCGGCAAAGACTGCAAATCCGCCACTGCATGTGTAGGTACTGTTTGCATGAATCTACTGAACTGATTTAAATAAATGAGGTGTCAATTTATTTGTCTTTGTAGCCCAGGTCACAAAATCCACATTATAACCGACTTTCAAAGCAGGAGATAAGGTACCTACTTAAAGAAACAGTATTTTGTGTACTTATCAAGCAAATTACATAAATGGCCTTAAATACAGATGCTTCCATAAACGTATCTCACAGAGAACATATGTATATTTATACCACTTACCTAATCCTAATACTTAACTAACATGCGGTTCACAATATTTCAAATGTTAAGTGAGACTATACCTATGTTGTAGAATATACTATACTATGTATGTACTTAGACTAATGTAATAGGAAGGAAGAAGTTACCTATTTGTTTCTATATAAATTTGTGACTGCTGCCTTAAACTGGGCGCGGGATTTTGAGAAGAGATCAAGGTCGAGAAGAGACTTATTGTAGTGGTCGCACAGTCTGTATATAGGTGCACGTTTTCCGGCGTTAGTCTTTGTCTTCGGAAGACTGAAGAGGTGTGTGGACCGCGTTAGTTTAGGAGGAGCTCGAAAGTATATTTTAGATAGGAGACTTGGACAGTCCAATTCACCTGCACATACGTCACGCAGCATTATTGCGTCGGCGATGCAACGTCGGTCCCGTAGTGATAGCATGTTGTATTTAATTAAAAGCTCATCATAAGAGTGCCGCGGGCTCTTCAGACGAATATTAAGGCATCGCAAGAACTTTTTTTGTACCATTTCTAGCTTATTGCAGTATACATTATAAAAAGGGTTCCATGCAACTGACGCGTACTCAAGATTGGAACGAACTAAAGTTTGGTATAGGCAAGTCAGGCTGAGCTTCTGTTTGAAGGGTTTAGTGACGCGCATAACAAAGCCCAACATTCGGTATGCTTTTTTGAGTATATGGTCGATGTGAGTATCTAGTGTCAACTTTGTGTCAAGAATAACACCTAGATCTTTGATTTTATCTACTGTTTCAAGTGAGTATTCATTTAGTTTATAAGGATTACGTAGTACATTATTTTTTCTAGTAAATATTACGTGTTTGCATTTGTTGTATGCTAAACATAACTTGTTAATCTTACAGTAATCATCGAGTCTGTTCAAGTCGTCTTGAATTAGTTGAACATCTTCGTAAGTGTGAACTTTTTTATAAATTTTTAAATCGTCGGCATACAACAGAAAGTTACAATTCTTGAAACACAGTGAGATATCGTTAATAAACAAGACAAATAAGAATGGACCAATAATTGAGCCTTGCGGCACACCGGAAGTTACGATTGTAGATGAGGAAACCAGTCCGTTGATTACAACAGATTGAGTGCGGTTTTGGAGGTAGGACGCGAACCACCTGAGAAGGTTACCCTTTATTCCGTTGTAGGATAATTTTTTCAGTAAAATCAGATGGTCAACTTTGTCAAACGCCTTTTGAAAATCGGTGTATATTGTGTCTATTTGAACATTTTTATCAAGAGTCCTGAATAAGGTGTTGACGAATAGAGCGAGGTTAGTAGACGTTGATTTACCTTTGACAAATCCATGTTGCTCTTCCAGGATATAGTTTTTAAACATTTTAGATATACGACCGTGAACCAATTTCTCAAATGTTTTAGGAATACATGATAAGATAGAAATAGGCCGGTAATTTTGCACATTGTCTTTAGCGCCCGATTTATGTACAGGTGTGATGTGTGCCAATTTCCACCGATCCGGGAATATACCGAAATGCATACATTTATTAAATATTATCTGTAACGGAACTGCTAAAGCCGTACATGCACGTTTGATAAACACAGGACTCAACTCATCGGGACCTGGCCCCTTATTCTCGTCAATTTTCTTTAATGTGGTAAGAACTTCATGTTTTGAAAAAGTCATGTTATTTAAATGGGTAATAGAGTTGTCAGCGTCACTCTGCTCAAGAGCACTTGTGTCGTAAGCGTTTAGTGATGCCGGTTCAAAAACTGATTTAAAGTAATCCGCGAACATGTTGCAAATTTGTGTTGGACAATTCGAGCACATATTATCTAATTTCATAATTTCGGGATAGCCTGTATTCGATTGTCTAAGATTAGATGTGTATTTCCAAAATTTTTTTATGTTAGTTAACAGAGAGGTTTCAGTATTTTTGATGTAGTTTTGAAAGCAGCGGCGTAAGAGGAATTTGGCTCGAGAGCGAAGCAGGCTAAATTCTTGGTAATCTCTTGGTGAATTGTACGTTTTCCATCTTAGCCTAATCTTTTGTTTTCGCCTAAGTGTGCTTATGAGACTCTTTGAAAACCAAACAGGAAAACGTTTAGACTTAGGTTTTAATAAAGGAACATGTAATTTTATAATTGAGTTTATATGGTTGTAGAATTTAGAGACACACGTTTCGGGGTGTAAGTCGCGGAACTCGGTTATCCAGTCAATAGAATTGATCTCGGAAATGATTTTGTTATAGTCAGCCTTGTAAAAGTTGTACCTACGCCTTTGTGTGGATCGAATTGACTTAGGCTCCAACATGTTGCATGAAATATCTAATGGAGGATGGTGTGGAACCGAGTCGAGCAAGGGATCAGCAGATATCGCCAAGTCACATTTTTGTACATTGCTGAAAACTAGATCCAGGGTTCTGCCGTTTTCATTGAGTACATTATTGTATTGCTTAAGATTTGTGAATGCCATGGTGCACGCAAGTAGTTTAGCTACTTCATTGTCAGTATCTAGAGGGGAACTAGGGGGGGTGTTGTTAATAAATGACCAGCTGATTTTCGGTAAATTAAAGTCACCGATTAAGAACAGTGAACACGGACTAAACTTTAAATATGAATTTTGTATACGCGTCATATAGGATTCGTATGTAATATTTCTGGCGGAAGGCGGAATATAGCATGCGGACAGCAGTAGAGTATTCTTGCGATTTTGAAACAAAAGGATTACCTCCTCTAAGTCACTCGCCTCCAACTCCGTTTGTCTTGTGGCTGCAATACCTTTTTTAACAGCAACGAGTACACCTCCGCCAGTTTTCTTGTTAGTCGCCTGAAAATCACGGTCGCGTCGGAAAATGACATAGTCATCAGTTAAAATTTCAGAGTCATGTATGGAGTCATTGAGCCAAGTCTCTACTAGTACAATGACGTCATATGTGCATAACAACGAATTTAAGCGTAGGTTATCCAGTTTAGATTTAAGACCACTACAATTTTGATAGT
Source organism: Cydia fagiglandana (assembly GCF_963556715.1). Taxonomy (NCBI): domain Eukaryota; kingdom Metazoa; phylum Arthropoda; class Insecta; order Lepidoptera; family Tortricidae; genus Cydia; species Cydia fagiglandana. The sequence continues at coordinate 2,872,605 of NC_085959.1, read as the reverse complement.
AAACGGAGAGATTACCGCTATACAGTGAGAGTAGTGCACACTGGCAAAGTATTTACATAATATTTAAGTACATAGCGCCAAGTTTCTAGAAATAATTTGTTTATGCAGCAGGAAAACTTAAATGCAATAATAATGATATTATTTTTGACACACGTATTATTACTTAGGAATAGTCATATTTTCATTAAATCACTATCGTTGCGAATATGGAGTACGCGAGCGTCGTCAGTTTTTCGCAACAAAATATTAGCGTTCTTGACCCAGATATATTTATATTCTTTTTCTTTAGCTATTTTCCGCGCTTTGCCAAAAAGAATCTTTTTCTTTAAAGTGAGGTGCTCGTTGACATAAAATCGCCGTACGCTGGCCACTTCTCTCAGCATCAGCACCCATCATATTGACTACATTTAGATCAGGCAACGAAAAGGTATAGAGGGAAATGTTTGGGACACATTTTTAACTTAGTAACTTTTTTGGGCTCGTTAGGAGGTGAACATATCAAAAGTCTCCTTGACCGGGGAAGGGGGGTTTGGTTTGAAGGTCACATTTTTCGGTTTTTCGCTTATTATATTTCAGAAACTATACGTCCTTGTGACATGATCATAGGAACATAGGTTTTACGAAAAAAATAAGCAATTTAAGTACTTATTAATTTGAAGTGACAGTTTTACCAATAACATTGACTTTTGTGTAGGTACCTTGTAGGTAAACATAGGTAAACATTCAAAAAATCAAAAAAAGAAACAAGAAAAACATTTTTTTGCCTATTTTCTTGAATAACTGCTAAACTATTTATCTTAAAATTATAAAAAAGGTATTTGAGATTCTTACAATGAGCTCTTTGGTTTGATATGTAACACGATATAGTTTGAAAAACTTTTTTTTAATTTTCTCATTTACGAGTACTCCCCAAAAATGGCCTCCATATTTAAAATTCATTTATTTACGTTACACGTCCATCTTTGAGTCACAAACTTACATATGTGTGCCAAATTTCAACATAATTGGTCCAGCAGTTTCGGAGAAAATAGGCTGTGACAGACGGACAGCCAGACGCACGAGTGATCCTATAAGGGTTCCGTTTTCTTCCGGTACGGAACCCTATAAACGGGGAACAAGGCGCGAAGGCGTCAACAATTTGCGAAGTCGACGTCACACTCGCGTTCGCGGCTTCACGCTGCGATTCGCGCACTAGTGTGGAAGGCCTTCAAGATATCGTAAAAATTGTAGCTTGTAGCAAATTTAACCAACTTTCATTTTGTATAATGATCATGTCGTTAGAACGCATAGTTTCCGAGATATAAGCGAAAAACTAAGATATAAGTCAAAAATTGTGTATCAAGCATTTCCTCTATAGGTACCTTTTTTTGAGAATTCGTTGCCTAGCCTAATTTTGAGTTATTTTTAGTTATCATCAGCGAATTTTTTGTCACAATTTGCCGCCCCTAATATCTCGCCGCCCTAGGCCCGGGCCTACTGCGCCTTATGGGAAATCCGCCACTGTACACATGCACGCAGAGATAGTAAGAGATACGCCCCCATACTATGTATAATTTCGGATTTATAATTGTTGTTTTTTTGTGTTTAAGTGGGATATAATAATTTTATGTTTCTAGTTCACAATGGTGTCAATATGATCCCACCAAAAACATAAATGTAAAAAAGGAGGGCCAAGTTCAATACAAAAATTATGCTTGGCTGTGGGGCTCGCCGCAAAAAGAATGGAGATCTAAATGAGTGCCACTGCCAAGTTCTATGCAAAATCCAAATATGTATTTATAGGAACAAAATAACATTATAAACAAGTATTAAACTCTATTTCTTTGCTTTATTGGATACCTATAACAATTGCTGTTATTTAAAAAAATGTGAGATCTTAAAGTAGGTTAGATTTGACTTGGCCAGTGTTCATTATATCAATCATTTTATATATATTGTAATTCTGATAAAACCTGGCCAAGCCAAATCTAACCTACTTTAAGATCTCACATTTTTTTAAATAACAGCAATTGTTATAGGTATCCAATAAAGCAAAGAAATAGAGTTTAATACTTGTTTATCGGGGGGCACGGCAGTGCCCCCGCCAAGTCGAGCGCGAAGCAAACACTGCCGTACCATCCTTTACTGGAACCATTTCGCCGCATTTTCAGGCCCCTATTTGAGAACCTCTGGATAAGACCAGAACGCATAAATTTTGGTCATCCAGTAAGTTATAATCACATACTTAAAATCCAAAATTTCAAGTCTGTAGGTCATTTAGTTCCGAAGTTAAGCGAAAGCAAAGTTTCGCATTTATGAAACTCACTCATGATCATCAGAATAGAACTAGTACTTCCCATAAACTCAGAGAGCTGAAATTTGGTACAGAGTTAGGGTTTAATGGCCACATAAAGGGAAAACCTAAAAATATTGCAATATCAGTCACGTTTTAAAGATCTAAGAACTGCATAAGTAAGTTTGTAATCCCATATAAATATATGATATTACAAAGTTACTGTTGCAGTTCCTACAAGTAGTTAAAGTTAGTAGGTAAAGTAAAGTAAAGGTAAAGGTACACTACGATGTACGATGTGAGTATGAATGAAGATTATGTTTAGTTATGATATGTGTATACATAGTATGGGTATGAGTACCCGAAAAGAAGGACTGCCTACAAAAAGAGATGAGATCCCATCAAAAACATTACATGTAAAAAGGTGCAAGTCTCGCAACGCTTTTACTACAAAAAATTTTGAGATGTAATGTCAAACCAAGTCGGTTATTTTAATCAGTGCAGGGGGTGTTAAAACCGTATCAATAAGATATCTTTAATTTGTAATACGTATAATGACTTGGCCATCGCACGGCTGCATAATGACAAAAGGATCATCGTCACCTATTAAAAATAATTCTAATTGAACATAACGCTAGCGCTAATTGCAGTTTGAGCATTACACATATTTACGAGTACGGTACGAGTAAAGCATTATGTGCGATTGCCAAGTCATTATATGATGATTAGTGACGGATTACTGATTATTATTTAATTATTAGATTTAATGAATGGGCAATACGAAAAACTGTTGCTACTGTACAAGAATCAGAACCGGAAAAAAAGAAAAGAAAGATTTGTAATAATAAAACAACTCCTTTGGCATACTAAGGTGGACTCAGACCGAGCTGGACGCCCTGGATCGCAGGGTCCGATCACTGCTCACCACACATCGCATGCTACACCCACGCTCGTCAGTCATGAGATTGTACATCCCACGGAAGTGTGGAGGCCGAGGCTTCCTAAACGCAAACGATCTCCACAACCGCGAGGTGTACAATCTCAGGAACTATTTCCTTAACAACGAGTGTGGGATGCATCGTGATGTGGTGGCAGTAGATAGGAACCTCACGCCGCTTTCCTTGGCAAACGAGAACTGGCGCAAACCTGTGGTACTAAGTACTGCGGATCGCAAGGCGGCATGGGAGAGTAAGGTGCTACACGGGCGGTTCTACAAGGCCCTCACGGGACCCGATGTGGACCTGCTCGCGTCGGTGAACTGGTTACGATTCGGGGACCTCTTCGGAGAAACCGAGGGTTTTGCCTGTGCAATTGCAGACGAAGTGATGATGACGAACAACTATCGGAAATATATCCTGAAGGACGGTACGGTCGACATTTGTCGGGCATGCCGCCGTCCCGGAGAGTCACTCAGGCATATCATTTCCGGTTGTTCTCATCTTGCTAACGGCGAGTACTTGCACAGACATAATCTCGTAGCCAGGGTTATTCACCAGCAACTTGCCCTTCTATATGGCCTTGTGGACTGCGAAGTACCGTACTACAAGTACTCACCTGCGCCTGTTCTCGAGAATGGTCGTGCCACGCTCTATTGGGATCGATCTATCATCACTGACAGGACTATTGTAGCCAATAAGCCTGATATTGTGATAATAGATCGACCGCAACGTCGGGCCGTGCTCGTTGACATCACCATCCCCCATGATGAGAATCTCGTGAAGGCCGAGAAGGACAAGTCCAGTAAGTACCTAGACTTGGCTCACGAGATAACCGCCATGTGGGATGTTGATTCGACGATCATTGTCCCGATAGTCGTTTCAGTGAACGGTTTAATAGCGAAGAGTCTCGACCAACATCTCGAGAGACTCTCGCTAGGTGGTTGGATCAAGGGACAGATGCAGAAGGCGGTGATCTTGGACACGGCGCGGATAGTACGTCGGTTCCTCTCTCTGCAGCCCTGACCACCGGTAGCTTGGGCCTTGCCCCGCTGCTGGCGGCACCCTAGGTTAGGTTTTTTATAATGTGTTTATATGTATTTTTTATTGTTTTGTAAGTGTTTTTATATTTTACTTTTATATTCATATTATAAAAACCCTAGCCTAAGAGAAATGATGAATAAATAAACAACTACTCCTAAAAAGAAAAAAAATGTGTTAAATAAGAAAATCTAATAAAATAAATCAATATGCCCACGTTTCTACAAAAAGAAGTGAAATCCCACCAAAAACATTCTGTAAAAAACTAGCCAAGTCTCGATGGAGCTGCTTGTTTATCTCTAAAAAGTAATGAAATCTAGACAAAGTCGTGCCAAGTCTAAGGTTCCTTACTGCGATTTCTTTATTATTATAGTTAATGTTGTGTGACTTGGCCGTTGAAGGGTACACAAGGGTACAAAACCAGGTGCTCCATGACACCATTGCACCAATCTGCCATTATTATTATTATTATTTTGTTTGTCCTTTCCGGATCTCGGGACCATGGGGTCCCGGACTTTTGGGAGGCGTGCGTGGGGCCGAAGCCAACAGCGCAGAGGCCCTTTAAGACAATTTAATCTAAAAGCAAGGGATACACGTGGCGGTGGTGGTGGTGTGGTGGTGGTGGTGGTGGTGGTTATTATTATTATTTGTTTGTCCTTTCCGGATCTCGGGACCATGGGGTCCCGGACTTTTGGGAGGCGTGCGTGGGGCCGAAGCCAACAGCGCAGAGGCCCTTTAAGACAATTTAATCTAAAAGCAAGGGATACACGTGGCGGATACCATCCCCGAGCGCACAATATTATTATTATTTATTTATTCATGAACAATGTGACAATTGTATTTGAATATAACTACATACTAAGTTGCATTGCACCAAAAAGAAGTGTTTGTTTCAGGCTCGCCCATACATAAGTATTATTGAAATACGCAGCTTTATCAAGCCTACAATTGACTGGTTATTGAATCAACGTTTTCCAAGTGGCAATTTTCCATCGTCAATGGGTAGCGGTTCTGGCGACAGATTGGTGCAATGGTGTCATGGAGCACCTGGTTTTGTACACTTGTGTACCCTTCAACGGCCAAGTCACACAACATTAACTATAATAATAAAGAAATCGCAGTAAGGAACCTTAGACTTGGCACGACTTTGTCTAGATTTCATTACTTTTTAGAGATAAACAAGCAGCTCCATCGAGACTTGGCTAGTTTTTTACAGAATGTTTTTGGTGGGATAATGTTATTTTGTTCCTATAAATACATATTTGCATTTTGCATAGAACTTGGCAGTGGCACTCATTTAGATCTCCATTCTTTTTGCGGCGAGCCCCACAGCCAAGCATAATTTTTGTATTGAACTTGGCTCTCCTTTTTTACATTTATGTTTTTGGTGGGATATCAACACTTTTTGTAAAGAAAACTAGGCAGGTATTGAGATTTAATGTTTTTTTCTTGTGTTTCCGCTGTATGGTTTTTACTTCTGTTCTTTGTATAATTATGTGGTGCCGCGCGCCGCCGACGACACACGCGTATTACAAGTTTTTTGTATGGGGACACCACTTATTTTTTGACTAAACTTTATTTTAATATAGCAAATATAATAATACATATATTGGGGTAGTTTCAAATATCTGCTTGTAACGGTTCCAACGCTACAATAAAAAAATATTTTTTTGTATGGGGACCCCCCCTATCTTTTAACTTTTTTTATTTTTAGATTTTTTCCTACGCTTACACACAATAACCGAGCTGGATTCCAAATTTCATCCTTCTAGGTCATCTGGAAGTGGGTTAGGTTTAGGTACTTATATGTCAGTCCCAATAAAAAATGTTTTTTTTGTATGGGGACCCCCCTATTTTTAAACTTTATTTTATTTTTAGATTTTTTCCTACGGTTACACACAATAACCGAGCTGGATTCCAAATTTCATCCTTCTAGGTCATCTGGAAGTAGGTTAGGTTTAGGTACTTATATGTCAGTCCCAATAAAAAGTGTTTTTTTTGTATGGGGACCCCCCCTATTTTTTAACTTTATTTTATTTTTAGATTTTTTCCTACGGTTACACACAATAACCAAGCTGGATTCCAAATTTCATCCTTCTAGGTCATCTGGAAGTAGGTTAGGTTTAGGTACTATAAGTCATAAGTCAGTCTTAAAATTTACGACTTTTTGACCTTCATACATTTATAACCGTTTGAGCTAGCTTCATGAAATTTGGGCTTCTAGATATCCTTTTGGATATAATTAAACACACGTAGTTTTATGTGTTTACGTCAAAGATGTTTTGAGTTATAGAAGGGTCAAAAGTGGCACCAAGTGGTTCGTGTAATATTACACTCGGCGCTGGCTAGCCAGTTCCTTTGCTTGAACTTGGCTTGACACGCTGCCGCGTGTCTAGATACCATAAATTAGGTCAGCATATATTATTTTATGGCATAAGTATACTTACCCTCATGCCGCCCATTGAGCGATACATTGTAGGTACAAAGTGACACTCAGGATATCTGTCCAGGCTTCAGAAATAAAATTCAGAGCTAAACGCCCAGTGTACAATAGGTACGTTGTATATAAAAGTGTAGTGCCGTTTCAGTCGATTTTCCCGGTGGTACGCACACTCCAATTGGTGCACCGGATGCCTCTTAAGAGGACCATCCCTTATGTGGCTGTCTACCAGTTTCTCCAGTGGTAGACAGACCCATAACATAAGGGAAGATTCTTTCTTTGGTACTAGTTTGATGTATTCAAAAGGTACTTAAATACAAAATATAGTACGTAGCCCCCTTTTTTTAAATATTTTCGTTAATTTTAAATAATCACGATTATTTAGCAGTGGTGCTAGTGTGCACATTGATGGGCTCTTAAATAGTTATCAATGTACCCTTATGATATGGTGTTAAATTAATTTGTAACATTTCCGCTTAGTTGCAAAACAAGCTGTACTAAGCGGACGGTGTCTTGGTGAACGCCGCCTCACATAGAGATTAACCAATTACGATGCATTAAGGATACTTTATCTTAATAATGAAAAAGGTAAAAACAGGTAATGAGACAAACAATAGCTAGTAGGGACAGTTCATTAGTTGTTGTTGTTTAGGCTAAGCTTCGCCTCCTCATAACGATTGATTATCTTTATAATATATTCCAATTAGAATGCATCAACAACGACGTTATTGAACTTGGCTCTCATTTCACATTTGTTTTTGATGGGATTATAGCTTACTTATATGGTCTCCTTAATCTTTGTCTTGCCTGTAATTTTACTACATATTTAATTAACTTTAAAATAGAGCCATCCGGTGTTAAGTAGTTGTATTAGGTGGGTCAATTTCACCAAACGAGCATTTTTGTCTAATTCCCATGGAATTTTGAAATACCAACATTACACAAAAAAAAATATGCTGAGAATTTGATAAAAAATATAATAAATATTAATTTTTTTATGGGATAAAAATATTCATAAAACTATAAAAGTTATTTAAATTTAAAATTTTGGCCAGGGCGCGGGAATTAGTGTGTCCATGGAAATTAGATTTTACTAGGACGGAAATTAGAACACGGCACGGGAATTGTTTTCTTAACTTACTTTGGTACTTAAAACTATTATTTATGTATATTTTAATCTACAATAATATACTGCAACCATACTGAAGTGGCATCGGACATATTTACCTTCTTTAATTTTAGTTTCGTACGATAAATCTACCAAAGTATGTTACACTAAAAACTACGTATTTGAATAATACTTTCCTTTATTTTAAAGGCAAGTAATCTCTCTTTCTTAATAAAATGTACATATTTCAAAACAATACTTTGAGTAGTTTCGTAAACTTGTCCGCCTTTACATACAAAACTATTCATTAAAAAGTGTCATTATGTATCTGCATGTAGATAGGTACAAGGTGTATGATCTGGTATATGGTCGTATAGGAAATGATACTAAGAAATAAATAGGGGCACAGTGAGAAGAAGTTATTGTGTAAGTTAATCTGAAGAAATCGAATATGCTGCCTTCATAAATTAATAACCCAAAAAATTGTTTGAAGACATATGAGGTAAGGTGGGGTAAGACTATCACCGGGGTAAGACTATCGCTTGTATGGAATCCTCATACTGTTAGTCTTGCCCCGATCAAAATAAACTAAGTTAGTCTTACCCCGCCTTACTTTACACATAGGTATACGGGGTGTCCCTGCCCTGCGGGAAAATCTTCAAAGTGTAGGTTGGTTAAGTAATTTCTCAAAAATATCATAATCTTCCTAAAAAAAACTTGCTACAAAATACCCCCTGGCACTGACTAAAATAACCGACTTGGTTTCACATTACATCCCAAAACTTTTTTGTAGTAGAGTAGAAGAACTGCGTTGCGAGATTTGCATCTTTTTACATGAATTCTTTTTGATAGGATCTCATCTCTTTTTGTAGGCTGTCGCTTTTCGGGTAATCATACCAATACCATACTGATACATGTATATACATATCATAATACATCTTTATTCATACTCACATCGTCCATCGTAGTGTACCTTTACTTTCTCTACTAATTGTAAGAACTAAAAGGTAACGTTGTTATCGCATATATTTCTATAGGATTACAAACTTAATTATGCAGTTATCTTTAGAACGTGACTAATATTGCAGTATTATTAGATTTTTATTGGCTTAAAAAGCTAAAACCTAATTACGTTTCTAATTTGGAACTTGTGGGTATGCTAGAAGTACCTTAAAATAATATTGATTGAGAGTGATTGTGCCAGTGACAAAACTAAGGGATTTTAAAGTGTAATAATTCTTAGACTACATGCTCAAATTAAATGTTATTTAGATAGAATGTTATTGAGATTTGATGGCACGGCCTTGCCACTTTGTTTTGCTCGAATTGGCGGCGGCACTGCCGTGCCCCCAGATCCTTTGTCCTTCTTCAGGCCTCAAACTATCTCCATGCCAAATATGTATTATCAAGATGATATTGTTTCATTGTTTCAGCGGCTTAAGCGTGACAAGATAACAGACAGACAGAGATACTTTCGCATTTATAATATAGTAAGACAGACAGAGATACTTTCGCATTTATAACAACTAATCCATTAAACGAGCAATTCTTGTATATATTTCGGGGATCTCGGAAACAGCTCTAACGATTTCGATGAAATTTGATCATATGTGTGCGTTTTCTGGGATGAAAAATCGATCTTGTTGTGTAAATCGATCGTGTGTCTCTGGGAAAACGCGCATTTTTGAGTTTTTAGGTAGGTATATGTTTTCCGAGCAAAGCTCGGTCTCCTAGATATTTATACTTTATACGGCTTACGCTGTCAGCTGTCAAATTTACAAAAAAAAAAACATTGTAAATTTGATTCATTTTGTTTCATGTAACCTTAGGTACGGGTATTATAATATGTAATACAGTGAAACCTGGTTAAGTGGGACCTGGATAAGTGAGAAACCTCTATAGCTGGGACTCATGGTGCGGTCCCGACACTTTAGCACTGAATTACCTCTGTTACTGAGAAAAAACGAACCTCTATAACTGGGATTCGTTGTTATGATTTTATAGTCACATTTACCTCTATAATTGAGACAGACAGTGTATTTTACCTCTTTTACTGAGACTATATTTATAAGATTACATTTTCCTAATCGTTTTTTAGAATTTTATAGGGAATTGACTTCTGTATCTGAGATAACGTCAATCTATGACCTCTCTAACTTGGACTTCATTGAACAATTTCCGTATTCTTACTAACTCTTAGTCTATCCATAAATTCCGCATTTGCCTAATTGTGTCTAAACAACTTCAAGTTTGATTTAGTTAGTTAATTTATGTAAGTAGTTAAAACTATCGAAACGAAAGCTGAAATTTTGATAAGTAACACGAAAAAAAAATTCATTTATTATTTACTAAATTTCTAATACGCAATGAAGTCCGTACTTATCAAATTTAATTTAATTTTGAACTATGTATCTGATCTATCCTTTGGAGAATCATTCAAAATAAATTCAAATAAATATTTCAACAGACTTAAAAAAAAATTAGGGACAAGGATTATTTTACCTTATTAATTTTTAAAGATAATTACTAAATACCTTATTAACCACCTCTATAACTGAAATATACTCTATTCTCACCTCTATTAATGGAACCCTCTGTAAATGAGACAGAAAATTATTTGTACCTGGCTAACTGGGAGCCTGTGTAAGTGGAAAACCTCTTTAAGTGAGACAAATTTGCTCGTCCCTTGAGATCTCACTTATCCAGGTTTCACTGTAATTCCAAAAATAGTTTTATGTTCATATAATATTTTAATGTTATAATATGATTAATGAATAAGGTAAGGTGGCGCAAGACTAACAGTACGAGGATTCCATACAAGTAAGTAAGTAAGTAAGTAAGTAATCATTTATTGTCAGATTATGCAATGTCAGTATACAGATGTTACAATATTATTTGATTAGAGAGTCAAGAGATAGAGAGAGAGGTTCAAGTGATAGTCTTACCCCAGTGTCGTCTTAGCCCACCTTACCTTACGTATTAAAATTGCCCGGGTTATTCGGGTCCACCCTGTAAGTATGTACTATAGTACTTATACTAAAAAACCGTTCATAGATTTTTGTGCATTCTTTGAGATTTCCTTGAATGTAAAATAGAAAGATATACGTCATATTATTATTACATATAATATATATTCAATGCCAATATATATATATGTAATAATAATATGACGTAAACATTGCCAATTAACATACAGTGCCGCCAATTAAAAATTTGTTGACAATAAATGTAATACTTTCTTATTCCCGTGCCACTTAATCAGCTGTTTTAGGTAAATATTCCATGGGAATTAGGGCACGGAAATTAGAATTCGTTATAAAAAAATTCGCCTAAAATTTAAATCGTATTAAACCAAACTGTTATGTTATCGCTTACATAAAGATACATAAAGGGCTCCTAAATATGACAATTGTTATTGAAAAGCGATGTGGGAAATAAAATTTATAAGGGGCATCGAAATTAGAAAAAAATTGTCGCCCACCCGGATTCCAAAATACTCATGCGATTTGCTCGAACACGCCGCGGCTTGACGTACATCCGCTTGCTTTGAGAAACAGCCGAATACTGCCAGTACAGGTGAGGCGGGACACGAGGCGGTTCAGATACAGACGTGAGCTGTCAGAGCTCTTTGAGTTTTGCCGACGAAATTTTACTCGCGCGCTCGGACAAAATTTAAACTTCGATCACGAGTTATTTACCACAATGAAGTTAATCGTGTATGTGCTCAGTGATAGTAAATATCATCTAGTTTAAGTATTTGACACTAAATTAGTGATACTAATGTAGAATTTTTCGTAGGATTTTTCATTATGCTCAAAAGTAGATTCCGGACAGGGCACGGGAGTAGTAATTTGAGCCTTTAGGTATTTTTAAGTGTGCTCTAAAAACCAATTAATCAGTGAATTCATATGGAACCCGGTGTGAAAGTGCGGCTTCTTTATGTAAAAAAAAATGAGAGAGGCTGTATCAGGGACACAGCCGCTTTGGCAGACGTGAAACGTGGTGTGGACCGCCAATGCGAAGGCCGAAGGCCGAGCTCCGCGTAGGGCCGAAGGCCCGAAGCGTCCAGGATTTAAGTGCTTTAACATAGAACAATAGTAAAAGTGTCTAAATGCGAAGGCCGAAGGCCGAGCTCCACGTAGGGCCGAAGGCCCGAAGCGTCCAGGATTTAAGTGCTATAACACAGAACAATAGTACAAGTGTCTAAATGCGAAGGCCGAAGGCCGAGCTCCGCGTAGGGCCGAAGGCCCGAAGCGTCCAAGAAGTCAGTGCTTAAAGACGTAACAATATTACAAGTGTCTAAATGCGAAGGCCGAAGGCCGAGCTCCGCGTAGGGCCGAAGGCCCGAAGCGTCCAGAATGTTAGTGCTTTAACACAGAACAATAATAGTACAAGTGTCTAAATGCGAAGGCCGAAGGCCGAGCTCCGCGTAGAGCCGAAGGCCCGAAGCGTCTAGGATTTCAGTGCTATAACACAGAACAATAGTAAAAGTGTCTAAATGCGAAGGCCGAAGGCCGAGCTCCGCGTAGGGCCGAAGGCCCGAAGCGTCCAGAATGTTAGTGCTTTACCACAGAAAAATAGTACAAGTGTCTAAATGCGAAGGCCGAAGGCCGAGCTCCGCGTAGGGCCGAAGGCCCGAAGCGTCCTGGATTTAAGTGCTATAACACAGAACAATAGTAAAAGTGTCTAAATGCGAAGGCCGAAGGCCGAGCTCCGCGTAGGGCCGAAGGCCCGAAGCGTCCAGAATGTTAGTGCTTTAACACAGAACAATAGTAGGTACAAGTGTCTAAATGCGAAGGCCGAAGGCCGAGCTCCGCGTAGGGCCGAAGGCCCGAAGCGTCCAGGATTTAAGTGCTACAACACAGAACAATAGTAAAAGTGTCTTAATGCGAAGGCCGAAGGCCGAGCTCCGCGTAGGGCCGAAGGCCCGAAGCGTCCAAGATGTCAGTGCCTTTGCACAGAAAAATAGTAAAAGTGTCTAAATGCGAAGGCCGAATGCCGAGCTCCGCGTAGGGCCGAAGGCCCGAAGCGTCCAGAATGTTAGTGCTTTAACACAGAACAATAGTACAAGTGTCTAAATGCGAAGGCCGAAGGCCGAGCTCCGCGTAAGGCCGAAGGCCCGAAGCGTCCAGGATTTAAGTACTATAACACAAAACAATAGTACAAGTGTCTAAATGCGAAGGCCGAAGGCCGGGCTCCGCGTAGGGCCGAAGGCCCGAAGCGTCCAAGATGTCAGTGCTTTAACACATAACAATAATACAAGTGTCTAAATGCGAAGGTCGAGCTCCGCGTAGGACCGAAGGCCCGAAGTGTGCAGGACATCAGTGCCTTAGCACCGAAAAATAGTACAAGTGTCTAAATGCGAAGGCCGAAGGCCGAGCTCCGTGTAGGGCCGAAGGCCCGAAGCGTCCAGGATTTAAATGCTATAACACAGAACAATATTACAAGAGTATAAATGCGAAGGCGGAAGCGTCCAGGATGTCAGTGGTTAAACACAGAACTGACAGACTGGACGCTTCGGCCCTTCGGCCCTACGCGGAGCTCGGCCTTCGGCCTTCGCATTTAGACACTTGTAATATTGTTCTGTGTTAAAGCACTGACATCCTGGACGCTTCTTGCCTTCGAGAGCGCAGCCTTCGACCTTCGCATTTAGTTAGACTCTTGTACTATTGCTTTGTGTTTGAATACCGAAGTCGCACATATTTGAGTAGTATCTAAATTTTATCTGTAAAGATTATTTGGGGTCATAATGATTCACTGTATCTAGATGAACTTGAATACAGCATTTGATGGGTAATTTTAAAATAATTAATTACAGTGTCACACCTATTTAAATAATTAAATGATCAATTCATTTTGGAGTAATGAATGTAACGATTAGGTACAATTTTTTTGTAAATAACTCAGCAAAATTACGAGAATAGATATTTTATACGGGTAATACACTTTTTATAGCAAACTCGTTCGTGTTTTTCCTGTAGCCATCGCATTTAAGGGAATCTAAAAGCAATTTTTTGCGCAGCACCTTTACAGGCAGAATATTTCATTCAATACTTGAGACTCAAATGAGAAAAACGGGATATATTTGAACCACAGTCGTTACCTTTTATAGTACCTATTGTCCACAGAAGTGACCTTTTCTAAATTATGTTTTACCCATTACATCAGAAAGTACCTAACTAAGATTACTATATACTTACTAGCATTAGGAACTCGGGATTGTCAAGCAGCCGTCATACGTTATACGTGTTCTATCAAAGTAACTCGCGTCGCTGCGCCGCCATAGATGCTAATACATTATTTGAGGAGATGAGCATGTATTACTATGGTGAATGTGGTATTAAAAGAACCGTTATTGCTTTATCTTACTATTTCAGGTATATTTTGTCAGTTTGGCGCCCTTTTTTTCGCACACCGTGGCCTCAAACAAGAGCAGTGATAAAAATTCTGTAAAAACTGTCACATTTTTATTTTTTAACAGCTTATTATAATTCCACGTACTTTATTTTACTCATATTTCATTAAAATAAAGTAAGATCTATCAAATGACATGAATTTTACCAAAATCGGTTAATGGGCTGATTAGTCATTACTAAATGAACACTGAAAATAGGGGTCATTTTTGCTCCGAATACGTCGTGTCTAGCGCAGAATCAGCACCATCTATGTCAGCGGCACGTGCTGTTCCGAGTAATGGCTACTTTCTTCTACACATCTGTATCAAAACTATGTTTATAGGTATTATAGTTTCGGAGATATAAGCCGCCGCGCCATAACACTTTTTCGTTACATCGGTTTTTGATCCGAGCCCCTCTACGGGTTTTTAAAGACGTTTACCTACGTTTCACGTCAAAAATGGTAAGTATTATCTAATGCTAACCCGCGATTTTCATCACGGACAGAAAAAAAATCGTGTTCAGAAATTGACCCAGGTGAATGTTTAGCAAGCTTTCGTGAGATGATTGAAGTAATTAAAGAGTCGTATGTCTCATAACTTTGTCATTTTATATTTTAGACCGTGATGGGTCATGTCACCTATAGTTGATAATTATTCGTGTGAGAAATGTCAACCGGTGTAACCCAATGGCACGAAAAGTTGCTACGAATCAAAGCATTTATATGTAGGCATTGTAGGTATTTCAGTGACATATTTTAACGTGCCCACAGATTAGTGAGTTTGGCGACATTGGTTTTCATACTAAAACAACAGTCATATTTCACTTCCACTACTTTATTAATTCGTGGAATATTCAGCGTAGACACTGTCCTCCACGGACTAGTCCTGAGGGCGCACGCCCTCCGTGCCCATCATAGAGTTGTCCCGCAGCTATGACCGCGGGCAGCGGCCCTTTCTCAATATCTCGAGATCTGAAAATATAATCATTATTACGATTAATGTTAGACCCAGAAAAAAAGCGTTTATATTCGCATCGCTTTCAAGCCACATTTCTAACTTAGGGCCATGCATTTGCACCATACCACTAATCCGGGGTAAACCGGTTAAACCCTTAACCCAGTGTCAAATTGTCCTGGTAACCAAGGTGACTTCAGGTTTAACCGGTTAACCCGGGTTAGTCGAATGTTGCAAGTGGCGTTTTAGAGGCCGGTAACGATTTTAGTCGCAAAAATGTAAAATTAATAGATTTAGTCGGTGAAATTGTACATAGACTTTTCTATCTACTTAAATAAATAATTTGGCCAAGTCCGAGATAGATCGAGACATTTAGTGTTCCGTACGGCTACCATCAGTTTGGCATTGACATAAACGATATCGTGAACGTAATTTACTTCCTATAGGTATATCTCTTTCGCACTAATATGTCAGTATGAGCGAGATACATAGAAAGTAAATTACGTTCACGCCCACGGTAGCGTTTATGTCAATGCCAAACTGATGGTAGCCGTACCGCTCGCATCGTTACATTTTACAGAGGTTGTTTGACTGTTTTTAGGATACCGTATTCAACTACACACACAGAACAATAGTACAAAGTGTCTAAGTGCGAAGGCCGAAGGCCGAGCTTTAGCAAAATGTCATCGCTTTAGCACAGAGCAATAGTACAAGTGTCTAAATGTGAAGGCCAAAGGCCGACCTCCGCGTAGCCCGAAGGGCCGAAGCGTCCAGGATGTCAGTGCTTTAACACAGAACAATAGTACAAGTGTCTAAATGCGAAAGCCGAAGGTCGAGCTCCGCGTAGGGCCGAAGGCCCGAAGCTTCCAGGATGTTAGTACTTAAACACAGAACAATAGTATAAGTATCTAAAGGCGAAGGCCGAAGGCCGAGCTCCGCGTAGGGCCGAAGGCCCGAAGCGTCCAGGCTGTCAGTTATGTGTTTAACCACTGACATCTTGCAGGCTTCTGGCCTTCGGCCCTACGCGGAGCTCGGCCTCCGGCCTTCGCATTTAGACACTTGTATTAATTACCTGTGTTTAGAACTGACCTCCTGGATGCTTCGGACTTTCGGCCCAATGCGACTTCAGCCTTTGGATCTTGCGACTTAGACACTTGTACTTAAAAATACTTGGAAAAGTTACGGGAGGCGCGCGTCTGTCGGATGCTTCGGATCTTCGAATCGCTCGTTCGGCCTTTGCATTTAGTTAGATTCTTGTACTATTGCTTTGTGTTTGAATACCGAAGTCGAGCATCTCGCGAATGCTTGATGTATTATAATAATTTAGAGTAAGGCCAAGTGCGCACCACGATTTTTTGTCCTGCGATAATTTTGTCGCAGAAATGCAACGTATGTGTTTATATGTTAGTGCGCGCATATGCGACAAAAAAATCGCAGCGATTTTAAAATTGTGATTTATCACATTTTTCCGCGATTGTTCGAGACTAGGGATTGCAATCCGGTCCGGCGGATCCGGTAATCCGGCCGGATCCGGCACTTTTTAGGAGCTACCGGATCCGGTTAAAATCACCGGATCCGGACCGGATCCGAGAAAATAGAAAAAAAGACCGCACACAGCACCCACTGTGCGTTAAATAGAATAAAGAACGAATGAAAAAGTCAAGATTTTGTAAAATAAGAACATATTTAATATGACGATGATTGAGAACAGAAGAGGATTTCCTCTTCTTTCATGTTGGTGGCACGACGATTACTTATTATACTTAGATATATACTTGTATATAAGCATGTATTTATCAATATATGTACTATACGTATATATACATATATATCGTCGCCTAGTAGTACTACCTAGAGTTAGTATCCATAGTACAAGCTTTGCTTGGTTTGGGGCTATAACTAGGTCGATCTGTATAAGATTGTCCCCAAATATTTATTCATGAATTATTTAGTTATTTGTGATTTATGCTATAAAACTATTTTCACGGATAAAAAATGAAAGCAAGATAATATTGGAGCGCATTTTATATAATTTTGGTTAAAACTAAAATATCTTGTTATTAGAATGGATGTCAGAGTTACAAATAATTCCATCAAAGAACAGTTACTATAACTTGTCCTTTCAAGGAGTTCTCCAATTCCCATCCCATAATTATCCCATTAACAGGCTTTGGAATCTAATCAAACTTATAATTTTATTGTAAACGTGAATTTGAGCAGAAATTAATAAACTTACTTAAATTTTAAAAATAAAACTTAAATAAAGTTTTATTTTTAAATTGAAATTGACATTGTGGCACTTTTTAATAATAAGTTTTATTTTATTGTTAAAAAGTTTTTTTCTTATTAACTTTAAATGGTTGTTTTATGAATACATTTGTAAAAATACCCTTTGTTTCTCATATAACGCATAAAACTTGAAAACTATGTCATTTAATTAACTTTAATATCCTTATACCTAACCGGATCCGGTCCGGCCGGATCCGGCCGGATTGGGGCAAAAATCCGGCCGGATCCGGCCGGATTGAAAATCGATCCGGTTTGCAATCCCTATTCGAGACGCGATTGTCGCAAAGTGAATTGCAGCATGCGGAGTTGTATGGCCCCGCGCGCACTATAATAATAAAATCGCACCCCGGCCGGACCTCAGTCGGCATTTCGCTCTCCAAACCCCAACATCTCGGCACCTGCATCTCCAATGGAGTCTCAAAATGAGACGCTAGATGTTGACCATTCAATTATTGAAATAGACGGGGATCACCTTTGTGTTATAAATGCTCAAAGTCAATCGCATATTAAAGACACGTTTCATGCAAGCGACTGGTACGAAATCCATGTTGAGAATGAACAAATCGTCGACTTTTTCATCGCAGTGCGCGCAGTGAATTTTCTGCGATACTTATATTACTGCGCGATTCTAAAATCGTGTCGCAAAAATTAATATCGTAATATCGTGCGCGCTCGGCCTATAATACCTTAAATGTATACTCCTTCAATTTGAATTTAGAACTCATTATTATTTTTTATTTGATTTTGTTTCTAGTTCTATGCCATATATATAGACTTTAATATTATTTAGAACTGCTAATAATTTTTAAGAAAAAAAAACCGACTTCCATGGGGGCCGATGAAAGATTATTGTAGATGGTACACTATGTAGAAAAGGAGGTAAAACCACCCACTTTTCTACTAGCATTTCGCTTCTGTATAATGGCTCCTCTACAGGATGGGCCAACGCCGGCCACTCCAAGGGACGCAGCCATGCGGTAGAATGAGATAGCAATATCACTTGCTCCCTCTAACGCATAAATGCGTCCCTTGGAGTGACCGGCGTTGGCCCATCGTGAAGAGGAGCCATGAGGGTCGTAGTTCTAGCCTAACCTAACCCTCTCCTCAGATAGCAGTTCGGTTCTGTGCGGATCGCAGTTCGAACCTAATCAAACCCACTTTTCAAGTAGCATTTCGTTTCTGTAAGGCTCGCAGTTCTAACCTAACCTAATCCTTGTTCGGTTCTGTGAGGATCGCAGTTCAAACCTAACCTAACCCACTTAATGGCGCATGCCGTGCGGTGTACGGGGGTTTAAGCGGGAGGGGCTAGTAAGATTGGCATCATCGTACTTTATACCTACATTAATTTTATGGTAGGTAATCATAGTTGTTTATTTAGTTAAGGTATCATAGTGGTTTTCTGGGTCAAGGTCCGGGTCCGAGTCCGGGTCCGAGTCCGGGTCCGAGTCCGGGTCCGAGTTCAGGTCCGAGTCCGGGTCCGAGTCCGGGTCCGAGTCCGGGTCCGAGTCCGGGTCCGAGTACGGTTCCGAGTCCAGGTCCGAGTCCGGTCCGAGTCCGGGTCCGAGTCCGGGTCCGAGTCCGGGTCCGTGTCCGGGTCCGAGTCCGGATCCGAGTCCGGATCCGAGTCCGGTTCCGAGTCCGGGTCCGAGTACGAGTCCGGGTCCAAATCCGGATCCGATTCCAGGTCCGGGTCCGAACCGGATCCGGGTCCGAACCGGATCCGGGTATGAGTCCGAGTCCGGGTCCCAGTCCAAGTCAAAATCGAAATTCGTAATCACCAAACGTGTACCATGCGTCATTGAAGAGTTCTGTTCTGGTCATCATCAGCAGTTCCACTTCATCAAATGCGACAGTTTTTAATGTAAATGCTTGATTTTATGATGAAAATACAAAAAAATCTATACGGATGCCTTTAATATTTGAGGAGTTCCCTCGATTCCTTATGGATCCCATCATCAGAACTCGAGCTAGACAAAAATGTGGCTTAAAAACTTAACTTGCTTAACGAACATAACGAAAAGGAAAAATCGCCAAACGTGAACTATGCGTCGTTTAAGAGTTCTGTTCTGATCATCATCAGCAGTTCCACTTAATCAAATGCAACAGTTTTTAATGAAAATGCTTGATTTTCTGATGTAAATACAAAAATCTCTATACGCATGCCTTTAAGATTTAAGGAGTTCCCTTGATTCCTCATGGATCCCATCATCAGAACTCGAGCTTGACAAAAATGTGGCTTAAAAACTTAACTTGCTTAACAAACATAACGACGAGGACAAATCGCCAACCGTGAACTATGCGTCGTTGAAGAGTTCTGTTCTGATCATCATCAGCAGTTCCACTTCATCAAATGCAACAGTTTTTTAATGAAAATGCTTGATTTTCTGATGTAAATACAAAAATTTCTATACGCATGCCTTTAAGATTTGAGGAGTTCCCTTGACTCCTCATGGATCCCATTATCAGAACTCGAGCTTGACAAAAATGTGGCTTAAAAACTTAACTTGCTTAACAAACATAACGAAGAGGACAAATCGCCAACCGTGAACTATGCGTCGTTAAAGAGTTCCGTTCTGATCATCATCAGCAGTTCCACTTCATCAAATGTCACTTTTTTGGGTGTATATGCTTGATTTGTTGATAAAAACCCAAAAATCACTATATGTATGCCTTTAAGATTTGAGGAGTTCCTTCGATTCCTCATGGATCCTATCATCAGAACTGGGTTTTGACAAAAACGGGACCAATCTGTATGCATATACATTCAATCAAAAAAAGAATTTTCAAAATCGATCTAGTAATGACGGAGATATGGAGTAACAAACATAAAAAAAAATAAAAAAAAAAATAAAAAAAATAAAAAAAATAAAAAACATAAAAAAAAACATACAACCGAATTGATAACCTCCTTCTTTGAGATTTGGAAGTCGGTTAAAAAAGAAGATCGGCTTACTTTAAATATTTCGTAAATTTTACCTTTGTTTCTAATAACTGTGATATTTAACTGTCATATACTATTAATGTCTTCCAAAATTATTTTCTCGTAATAGGACTGAGGGGCTACCGCGAAAACCGAAATTCGCAATTTGCGGGGACCTTTCTCTTTTACTCCAATGAAGGCGTAATTAGAGTGACAGAGAAAAATGCTCGCAATTTGCGAACTTCTATTTTCGCGGTTATAGCCCTGAATCTTGTTGCTCACCGATCCTTTCAAAAATATACATAAGTACCTACTGAATATAATTAATAGATATTATAATTATACAATTAATACAGAAATGTAATGGTACTTAATGAAAAGGAATATTGTGTATATTGTTTCGACGAATCAATAGATAGATACTCTCAATAAAATCTATACATGAGGCCAAAGCTGTTCATAAATATTAAATGACTTTATTATCTCTATACGCCTTACTAACTCTATGTGTCCTATTGTGGAAAAAAAACACAACGACAGTCAAGAACGGATGTCTTAATTTGAATTTTTCAGATTTTTGAGATGCCTAGTCCATTGGTTGGAAAGCCCGTTCGAAATTTAAACTTATTTGCAATATAATAAGGTCGTATTTTGTAGATCTCTCTCATACTTATAGTAGGCTATTGAGATAAAATTAAATATCCCACAAAAATAAGCAAGCAGAATTAAACTTTGTGTCAAAGACATAAGTCATAAATTTCAATGCCAAAGTTTTAACTAAGGATGTTTCTCGAAAATTACTGCCTAATATGAATTGACCAGTGTAAGCAACAGTTAGCTAGCCCTAAGCAACCAAAGGTAAAGCTGCAGTTGAAAAACTAATAAAGATAAAGTTAAGCTGATAATTTTCCCGCCGTCTCCATGCTTCTTTAAGTTGGGTATTGACTGGTCAGCTGCCTGTTAGCTATAGTTTTCACGAAAATCGCCAGGACAGAGGTGAAAATTTTTGTATGAAAACTTGCAACTTTAAATGCATTTTTTGACGAAACTATTGCAGTCTAAAATGAAGTCAAAATCAGTCCATCGACTCAATTTTTTGCAAGCTTTCTAATGGTACCCCACACGATTCTTACAAATGAAAAAAAATGAGAGAGGCTGTATCAGGGACACAGCCGCTATGGCTGACGTGAAACGTGGTGTGGACCGGAAGGCCCGAAGCGTCCAGGATTTAAGTGCTTTAACATAGAACAATAGTAAAAGTGTCTAAATGCGAAGGCCGAAGGCCGAGCTCCGCGTAGGGCCAAAGGCCCGAAGCGTCCAGGATTTAAGTGCTATAACACATAACAATAGTAAAAGTGTCTAAATGCGAAGGCCGAAGGCCGAGCTCCGCGTAAGGCCGAAGGCCCGAAGCGTCCAAGATGTCAGTGCTTTAGCACAGAAAAATAGTAAAAGTGTCTAAATGCGAAGGCCGAAGGCCGAGCTCCGCGTAGGGCCGAATGCCCGAAGCGCCCAGAATGTTAGTGCTTTAACACAGAACAATAGTACAAGTGTCTAAATGCGAAGGCCGAAGGCCGAGCTCCGCGTAGGGCCGAAGGCCCGGAGCGTCCAGGATTTAAATGCTATAACACAGAACAATAGTAACAGTGTCTAAATGCGAAGGCCGAAGGCCGAGCTCCGCGTAGGGCCGAAGGCCCGAAGCGTCCAAGATTTAAGCACTATAACACAAAACAATAGTACAAGTGTCTAAATGCGAAGGCCGAAGGCCGAGCTCCGCGTAGGGCCGAAGGCCCGAAGCGTCCAGGACATCAGTGTTTTAGCACAGAACAATAATACAAGTGTCTAAATGCGAAGGCCGAAGGCCGAGCTCCGCGTAGGGCCGAAGGCCCGAAGCGTCCAGGATGTTAGTGCTTTAACACAGAACAATAGTACAAGTGTCTAAATGCGAAGGCCGAAGGCCGAGCTCCGCGTAGGGCCGAAGGCCCGAAGCGTCCAGGATTTAAGTGCTATAACACAGAACAATAGTACAAGTGTCTAAATGCGAAGGCCGAAGGCCGAGCTCCGCGTAGGGCCGAAGGCCCGAAGCGTCCAAGATGTCAGTGCTTTAGCACAGAAAAATAGTAAAAGTGTCTAAATGCGAAGGCCGAAGGCCGAGCTCCGCGTAAGGCCGAAGGCCCGAAGCGTCCAGAATGTTAGTGCTTTAACACAGAATAATAGTACAAGGGTCTAAATGCGAAGACCGAAGGCCGAGCTCCGCGTAGGGCCGAAGGCCCGAAGCGTCCAGTATTTAAGTGCTATAACACAGAACAATAGTAAAAGTGTCTAAATTCGAAGGCCGAAGGCCGAGCTCCGCGTAGGACCGAAGGCCCGAAGCGTCCAGGATTTAAGCACTATAACACAAAACAATAGCACAAGTGTCTAAATGCGAAGGCCGAAGGCCGAGCTCCGCGTAGGGCCGAAGGCCCGAAGCGTCCAGGACATCAGTGTTTTAGCACAGAACAATAATACAAGTGTCTAAATGCGAAGGCCGAAGGCCGAGCTCCGCGTAGGGCCGAAGGCCCGAAGCGTCCAGGATGTTAGTGCTTTAACACAGAACAATAGTACAAGTGTCTAAATGCGAAGGCCGAAGGCCGAGCTCCGCGTAGGGCCGAAGGCCCGAAGCGTCCAGGATTTAAGTGCTTTAACATAGAACAGTAGTACAAGTGTCTAAATGCGAAGGCCGAGCTCCGCGTAGGACCGAAGGCCCGAAGCGTGCAGGACATCAGTGCTTTAGCACAGAAAAATAGTACAAGTGTCTAAATGCGAAGGCCGAAGGCCGAGCTCCACGTAGGGCCGAAGGCCCGAAGCGTCCAGGATTTAAGTGCTATAACACAGAACAATAGTGCAAGTGTCTAAATGCGAAGGCCGAAGCGTCCAGGATGTCAGTGGTTAAACACAGAACTGACAGACTGGACGCTTCGGGCCTTCGGCCCTACGCGGAGCTCGGCCTTCGGCCTTCGCGTTTAGATACTTGTAATATTGTTCTGTGTTAAAGCACTGACATCCTGGACACTTCTTGCCTTCGGCCTTACGTAGAGCGCAGCCTTCGACCTTCGCATTTAGTTAGACTCTTGTACTATTGCTTTGTGTTTGAATACCGAATTCGCACATCTCGCGAATGCGTGATGTATTATAATAATTTTGGATAATATCTAAATTTTATCTGTAAAGAATATCCCACCAAAAACATTCTGTAAAAAACTAGCCAAGTCTCGATGGAGCTGCTTGTTTATCTCTAAAAAGTAATGAAATCTAGACAAAGTCGTGCCAAGTCTAAGGTTCCTTACTGCGATTTCTTTATTATTATAGTTAATGTTGTGTGACTTGGCCGTTGAAGGGTACACAAGTGTACAAAACCAGGTGCTCCATGACACCATTGCACCAATCTGTCGCCAGAACCGCTACCCATTGACGATGGAAAATTGCCACTTGGAAAACGTTGATTCAATAACCAGTCAATTGTAGGCTTGATAAAGCTGCGTATTTCAATAATACTTATGTATGGGCGAGCCTGAAACAAACACTTCTTTTTGGTGCAATGGCAGATTGGTGCAATGGTGTCATGGAGCACCTGGTTTTGTACCCTTGTGTACCCTTCAACGGCCAAGTCACACAACATTAACTATAATAATAAAGAAATCGCAGTAAGGAACCTTAGACTTGGCACGACTTTGTCTAGATTTCATTACTTTTTAGAGATAAACAAGCAGCTCCATCGAGACTTGGCTAGTTTTTCACAGAATGTTTTTGGTGGGATTTCACTTCTTTTTGTAGAAACGTGGCCAACGTGGGCATATTGATTTATTTTATTAGATTTTCTTATTTAACACATTTTTTTTCTTTTTAGGAGTAGTTGTTTATTTATTCATCATTTCTCTTAGGCTAGGGTTTTTATAATATGAATATAAAAGTAAAATATAAAAACACTTACAAAACAATAAAAAATACATATAAACACATTATAAAAAACCTAACCTAGGGTGCCGCCAGCAGCGGGGCAAGGCCCAAGCTACCGGTGGTCAGGGCTGCAGAGAGAGGAACCGACGTACTATCCGCGCCGTGTCCAAGATCACCGCCTTCTGCATCTGTCCCTTGATCCAACCACCTAGCGAGAGTCTCTCGAGATGTTGGTCGAGACTCTTCGCTATTAAACCGTTCACTGAAACGACTATCGGGACAATGATCGTCGAATCAACATCCCACATGGCGGTTATCTCGTGAGCCAAGTCTAGGTACTTACTGGACTTGTCCTTCTCGGCCTTCACGAGATTCTCATCATGGGGGATGGTGATGTCAACGAGCACGGCCCGACGTTGCGGTCGATCTATTATCACAATATCAGGCTTATTGGCTACAATAGTCCTGTCAGTGATGATAGATCGATCCCAATAGAGCGTGGCACGACCATTCTCGAGAACAGGCGCAGGTGAGTACTTGTAGTACGGTACTTCGCAGTCCACAAGGCCATATAGAAGGGCAAGTTGCTGGTGAATAATCCTGGCTACGAGATTATGTCTGTGCAAGTACTCGCCGTTAGCAAGATGAGAACAACCGGAAATGATATGCCTGAGTGACTCTCCGGGACGGCGGCATGCCCGACAAATGTCGACCGTACCGTCCTTCAGGATATATTTCCGATAGTTGTTCGTCATCATCACTTCGTCTGCAATTGCACAGGCAAAACCCTCGGTTTCTCCGAAGAGGTCCCCGAATCGTAACCAGTTCACCGACGCGAGCAGGTCCACATCGGGTCCCGTGAGGGCCTTGTAGAACCGCCCGTGTAGCACCTTACTCTCCCATGCCGCCTTGCGATCCGCAGTACTTAGTACCACAGGTTTGCGCCAGTTCTCGTTTGCCAAGGAAAGCGGCGTGAGGTTCCTATCTACTGCCACCACATCACGATGCATCCCACACTCGTTGTTAAGGAAATAGTTCCTGAGATTGTACACCTCGCGGTTGTGGAGATCCTTGGCGTTTAGGAAGCCTCGGCCTCCACACTTCCGTGGGATGTACAATCTCATGACTGACGAGCGTGGGTGTAGCATGCGATGTGTGGTGAGCAGTGATCGGACCCTGCGATCCAGGGCGTCCAGCTCGGTCTGAGTCCACCTTAGTATGCTAAAGGAGTTGTTATATTATTACAAATCTTTCTTTTCATTTTTTCCGGTTCTGATTCTTGTACAGTAGCAACAGTTTTTCGTTTTGCCCATTCATTAAATCTAATAATTAAATAATAATCAGTAATCCGTCACTAATCATCATATAATGACTTGGCAATCGCACATAATGCTTTACTCGTACCGTACTCGTAAATATGTGTAATGCTCAAACTGCAATTAGCGCTAGCGTTATGTTCAATTAGAATTATTTTTAATAGGTGACGATGATCCTTTTGTCATTATGCAGCCGTGCGATGGCCAAGTCATTATACGTATTACAAATTAAAGATATCTTATTGATACGGTTTTAACACCCCCTGCACTGATTAAAATAACCGACTTGGTT
Organism: Cydia fagiglandana; assembly: GCF_963556715.1. NCBI lineage: Eukaryota > Metazoa > Arthropoda > Insecta > Lepidoptera > Tortricidae > Cydia > Cydia fagiglandana. Next base: position 2,846,708 of record NC_085959.1, on the reverse strand, counting down.
TGACATTACATCTCAAAATTTTTTGTAGTAAAAGCGTTGCGAGACTTGCACCTTTTTACATGTAATGTTTTTGATGGGATCTCATCTCTTTTTGTAGGCAGTCCTTCTTTTCGGGTACTCATACCCATACTATGTATACACATATCATAACTAAACATAATCTTCATTCATACTCACATCGTACATCGTAGTGTACCTTTACCTTTACTTTACTTTACCTACTAACTTTAACTACTTGTAGGAACTGCAACAGTAACTTTGTAATATCATATATTTATATGGGATTACAAACTTACTTATGCAGTTCTTAGATCTTTAAAACGTGACTGATATTGCAATATTTTTAGGTTTTTCCTTTATGTGGCCATTAAACCCTAACTCTGTACCAAATTTCAGCTCTCTGAGTTTATGGGAAGTACTAGTTCTATTCTGATGATCATGAGTGAGTTTCATAAATGCGAAACTTTGCTTTCGCTTAACTTCGGAACTAAATGACCTACAGACTTGAAATTTTGGATTTTAAGTATGTGATTATAACTTACTGGATGACCAAAATTTATGCGTTCTGGTCTTATCCAGAGGTTCTCAAATAGGGGCCTGAAAATGCGGCGAAATGGTTCCAGTAAAGGATGGTACGGCAGTGTTTGCTTCGCGCTCGACTTGGCGGGGGCACTGCCGTGCCCCCCGATTTGGGGTCATAATGATTCACTGTATCTAGATGAACTTGAATGCGGCATTTGATGGGTAATTTTAAAATTATTAATTACAGCGTCACACCTATTTAAATAATTAAATGATCAATTCATTTTGGAGTAATGAATGTAACGATAAGGTACAATTTTTTGTGTAAATAACACACCAAAATTACGAGAATAGATATTTTATACGGGTAATACACGTTTTATAGCAAACTCGTTCGTGTCTTTCCTGTAGCCATCGCATGTAAGGGAATCTAAAAGCATTTTTTTACGCAGCACCTTTACAGGCAGAATATTTCATTCAATACTTGAGACTCAAATGAGAAAAACGGGATATATATGAACCACAGTCGTTACCTTTTATAGTACCTATTGTCCACAGAAGTGACCATTTCTAAATTATGTTTTACCCATTACATCAGAAAGTACCTAACTAAGATTACTATATACTTACTAGCATTAGGAACTCGGGATTGTCAAGCAGCCGTCACACGTTATATGTGTTCTATCAAAGTAACTCGCGCCGCCGCGCCGCCGCGCCGCCTTAGATGCTAATGCATTATTTGAGGAGATGAGCATGTATTACTATGGTGAATGTAGTATTAAAAGAACCGTTATTGCTTTATCTTACTATTTCAGGTATATTTTGTCAGTTTTGCGCCCTATTTTTCGCACACGGTGGCCTCAAACAAGAGCAGTGATAAAAATTCTGTAATAACTGTCACATTTTTATGTTTTAGCAGCTTATTATAATTCCACGTACTTTATTTTACTCATATTTCATTAAAACAAATTAAGATCTATCAAATGGCACCAATTTTACCGAAATCGGTTAATGGGCTGATGAGTCATTACTAAATGAACACTGAAAATAGGGGTCATTTTAGCTCCGAATTCGTCGTGTCTAGCGCAGAATCAGCGCCATCTATGTCAGCGGCACGTACTGTTCCGAGTAATGGCTACTTTTTTCTATATATTTATATCAAAACTATGTTTGTAGGTATTATAGTTTATGAGATATAAGCCGCCGCGCCATAACACTTTTCGTTACACTTGGTTTTTGGTCCGGCACCTCTACTACGGCTTTTTAAAGACGTTTCACGTCAAAAGTTTCAGCCTACCCCTCTCAACCCCCTAAATTTCCCCCTTTAATAAGAAATAAGCAGTTTTGACTTATTTACAATATGAGTGGTGGTAATTGCTATAACTGTTCCAAATTTTAGGTATCTATGTCAAACGGTCTCTGAGAAAAACGTATTTAACTGATTTGCAAGACCGAAGTGATCCCATAAGTGTTCCGTAAACAAAGTTTTGTACGGAACACTAAAAATAAGTTCAAAAACTAAAACCCGACTACTGCAAATCACGCTCTAAAAAGTATGAAAAAAAGATAGAATTCTTATCTGAAATTATTAAACAGGAAATATTATAAATGTTATCATTTTTTAATAAAAAAATACAACGTAATATAATTTACTACAATTTTTATATATTTACAGAGATTCAGAGGATAGCCGTGGTCGTATGCCACTTTACTTTAAAGTTTATAATCGTGGCATACGACCACGGAGATCCTTTGAATCTCTGTAAATATATAAAAATTGTAGTAATAGTTATTTGTACAACAAGAGATCAAAGTTTGATATTTCTTCGAGTGCTTATTTTGAGTCCCGTGCAAGCGAAAGATTCTAAATAATCTATATATAATTTAGAATCTTGTGCGTAGTAAGGGATTCAAAAGCGCACGAGATGTAAATAACTTTGATCTCGTGTAGTACACAAAATTTTTCACCCTAAGCAGTGAGAACATACCTAGAGGGACAGAGATAATAGAATCCAAGTATATCGAACTTCCCGCATGTTGAAATGACATTTGACTATAAAGGTCACTTGAATGACATTTTGTCTCACTCAGTGAGCAAAATGCGATTTTGCTCACTTATTTCGTCTCACTCAATATGCAGCTTTAACAGACAGGATAGTTTTTATTCCTAAATTAACACACAAAAGCGATATAACCGCTATATAATTATATAGTTACGAATATTAGTTGTGGTATCAGTGATATTAACCTGCCGCAAAATCTCATCCACCTGGCAGTTTTAGCCAGGTGGACGATATGCAGGTGATGGGGAAAATGGCAGTTATGTCGCGAATACACAAAATGTATTAGCTTGATGAACTCCATACTTAGGCATATAAAACTAAACTATTGTTTACGTTACATATCTTGATAATGCGATAGGTTACATAATTAGCAAGATATCGACTCCAGGATAAAGAGTACTTACCCATTACAAACTCCAATTTCCGATACTTTGTCGTTTGTGTTTTATTTGCGAAGCACAATAACCACGTCTTCGTCCAACCAGGTGATAGCTGATGAGTGACGGCTTCAGCTCGTGCGGAGTGAGACGGGAAAGGTGCGGTGGGGGTTATACAATCGTCGTGAGCGTGACGCGCCAGGTGACTGTTAAGAATTGCCTTGGACAAACTTTGAAGCCGAATAACTTAAAATATAAGTATAATATTGTTATGCGATAGTAATACTTTAAAAGTTAAGGACATATGTTAATAAAATACGGTAATGCCGTTAAATTAAGTTAATATTTTGTGTGGTTTTCATAGCTCGGAACATCAGTACCTCGCATTGGGACACGGCAGGTTAACGGATAAACGTAGTTACAATATTTTTTTTTGTAATCAATATTTATAAGTATTAGGCCTCTGTGTAAAAAGTCTCTCTAAATATGTATTAATTTTTTATATATAAAAATAGTACATAAGGAAAAAAAAGTTCTAACATAAACCTATTTACAGGTGGTGGTGCCAACTTTTTGAGAAACGACCTTCAAGGTTTTTATGTTTTAGCAGCTTATTATAATTCCACGTACTTTATTTTACTCATATTTCATTAAAATAAATTAAGATCTATCAAATGGCACCAATTTTACCGAAATCGGTTAATGGGCTGATGAGTCATTACTAAATGAACACTGAAAATAGGGGTCATTTTAGCTCCGAATACGTCGTGTCTAGCGCAGAATCAGCGCCATCTATGTCAGCGGCACGTACTGTTCCGAGTAATGGCTACTTTCTTCTATATATCTATATCAAAACTATGTTTGTAGGTATTATAGTTTATGAGATATAAGCCGCCGCGCCATAACACTTTTCGTTACACTTGGTTTTTGGTCCAGCACCTCTACTACGGCTTTTTAAAGACGTTTCACGTCAAAAATATTTGAAGACAATTTTAATTTACAACGACCTGCGATTAAAAAAACCAAAAATGTAGGAAGGCACCGAAATTATTTTTAATCTAGCAACCCGGACCATGTTGTTATCGACTGAGCTCGCTAGATGGCGTTAAGGGTATCAAACGAATATGGGTCAGGGTCACATACTGTTCAATATTGAAAAAAAAATGAAGAATTAAAATTTTGTTGTTACAATATTGTTATGCGATAGTAATACTTTATAAAAACTTTTTACAAAAAAAAGAAAACCGACTTCAAAAAGGATGAAATAAAATATTATCCTTTTTAAGTCTATGCGTTACCAACTGATATGTTTGAAGTCGGTGCCAAGCCAACTTATGAAGCATACCTACCATGATTTTGGTACGATTCAATAAGTATGTACGTTGGATTGCCTTACACGACGACAATGAACGTACTTTTTTTAGGTACAGTCGACGTTAAAAGTATATTTACACTTTTCGTCTTATTACAAAGGAGTAAGGTGCAAAAGTGTAAACATATCTTTGACGTCGACTGTACCTGAACACACGATCAAACCTTCTTGGCACAGTCCGTACCATGTTTGTCGGCACGCAAGCGTGGGATTGGGACTGAGTTATTTCCCGTCCCTTATTCAGAGGACTACATTTCAAAATATAAAACAATTCAAAGAATTTACCTTGTTGCCAAATTTCACCTAAATCGGTTCAGTTGTTTAGCCATGAAAAGGCGACAAAGAGGCAGACAGAATTACTTACACATTTATAATAGTTATTAGTACAGTTCTAATGGGATTTATAGTCATAAAGCTGATTATTTTTGACGGGTATTGTTACTACTTGGCTTGGCACCGACTTCAAACATATCAGTTGGTAACGCATAGACTTAAAAAGGATAATATTTTATTTCATCCTTTTTGAAGTCGGTTTTCTTTTTTTTGTAAAAAGTTTTTATTTTTCCATTTTTAGTTTTAATGCATTGTTAAGAGCGCGACGCATGAATGAAAAACAACATCATGATTAACACTAAATTCGTGGACCTACTTTAATAAATATGTAATCAGGAATTTTCTCGAGTCCGTCTGGGAAATTATAATTCCTGTCACTACACTAAATCCATCCTCCGCCCCGCCACTGACCCAATCCCTCAACCCCCCGATAACTCTACCTCACAGCGCATCAACCCCTGATCCATCAACCCCTCGACCCTGAACCAGCAGCCCTTCAACCGCCATTCCCCGACCCCTTTAACTCCTAACCCTAACCCCCGATCAGTAGCCTTACCAGCTTACCAAGAGTTTGACATTGATTTATTCGCTAGCGTGTGTGTAACTTACTTTCTTTGCATCTCGCTCGTACTGGCATATTAATGCGAGCGAGATGCATAAAAAGTAAGTTACGAAGACGTTAGCGTCGCTAACTTAGCGAATATGTCAATGTCAAACTCGTGGTAGGGCTACACTTGCACTACATCAAATTGGCGGTTTTCGGAAGCAAATGCTCGAGTTACTTTAGAAAACACCGAAATCACTTTACACGTGCCTTTAAAAACTGAGGAGTTCCCTCAATTCCTCATGGATTCCATCATCAGACCAGAACCAAAAATAATACGGAAACACCTTGGAGGTAACTCCTTCCAAACAAAAAAAGAATTACTCAAATCGGATCACAGGTGCCGGAGTAATCGCTGAACATACTACATTTCAAAAAATCATCATCATTATCATCAAAACAATCATCATCATCAGGTCTACTTCATCAAAGTGGTGGTTTTCGGGAGAAAATGCTCGAGTTGCTTAAGAAAACACCCAAATCACCATGCATGTGCCTTTAAAAATTGAGGAGTTCCCTCAATTCCTCATGGATTCCATCATCAGAACAGAACCAAATTAAAATGGGACCAACTCGGAGGTAGCTCCTTTCAAACAAAAAAAGAATTACTCAAATCGGACCACGGATGTCGGAGTAATCGGTGAACGTACATAGAAAAAAAAAAAAAAAAATAGCCACAACCGAATACAGAACCTCCTCCTTCTATGAAATGGAAGTCGGTTAAAAAGTTAAGGATATATGTTAATAAAATACGGTAATGCCGTTAAATTAAGTTAATATTTTGTGTGGTTTTCATAGCTCGGAACATCAGTACCTCGCATTGGGACACGGCAGGTTAACGGATAAACGTAGTTACAATATTTTTTTTTGTAATCAATATTTATAAGTATTAGGCCTCTGTGTAAAAAGTCTCTCTAAATATGTATTAATTTTTTATATATAAAAATAGTACATAAGGAAAAAGAAGTTCTAACATAAACCTATTTACAGGTGGCGGTGCCAACTTTTTGAGAAACGACCTTGAAAGAGCTCAATTAGCACATTTCAAATATATACATATTGCTAGCTTTTGCATCCGGCTTTACTTACATGAACCCGATAAAACATTAATTTATCGGGTAGGTAATTCGAACTACGAATCTACAAGCGCTCTGGATTCTATCCGCGTATTACCCAATTAAGGCGATACAAGAAGATTTTTGCCAAACAATGGCCACTATCTATACATGGTGTTTTTTAATGATCTGCAATATTTTATAACGCAAATAGGTACAAAAGTCCAGATCAGCCAAAATGTAGGCAACAGCCGTACAAGAGACGAACGTACGTGTACGTACGAAGCTCGCTGTAGGTGTTCCAAAACCGGGCGCCTTCGGCGCCCTCATACTAAAAGAGTCGGGTGTAGCCCGACGTACGAGGTACGCTGTAGGCGTTCCAAAGCCGGGTGTTGAAGGCGCTCTCATACTAAAAGAGTCGGGCGTAGCCCGACGTACGAGGTACGCTGTACGCGTTCCAAAGCCGGGCGCCGAAAGCGCCCTCATACTAAAAGACTCGGGCGTAGCCCGACGACGTACGAGACACGCTGTACGCGTTCCACAGCAGGGCGCCGAAGGCGCCCTCATACTAAAAGAGTCGGGCGTAGCCCGACGTACGAGGTACGCTGTACGCGTTCCAAATCCGGGCGCCGAAGGCGCCCTCATACTAAAAGACTCGGGCGTAGCCCGTCGACGTACGAGACACGCTGTACGCGTTCCAAAGCCGGGCGCCGAAGGCGCCCTCATACTAAAAGAGTCGGGCGTAGCCCGACGTACGAGACACGCTGTACGCGTTCCAAAGCCGGGCGCCGAAGGCGCCCTCATACTAAAAGACTCGGGCGTAGCCCGACGACGTACGAGACACGCTGTACGCGTTCCACAGCAGGGCGCCAAAGGCGCCCTCATACTAAAAGAGTCGGGCGTAGCCCGACGTACGAGGTACGCTGTACGCGGTTCAAAGCCGGGCGCCGAAGACGCCCTCAAACTATAAGAGTCGGGCGTAGCCCGACGTACGAGGTACGCTGTACGCGTTCCAAAGCCGGGCGCCTTCAGCGCCCTCATACTAAAAGAGTCGGGCGTAGCCCGACGTACGAGGCACACTGTACGCATTCTAAAGCCGGGCGCCGAAAGCGCCTCCATGCCAAAGGATGGCGCAGCCCGATATATGCGGCACTCTGCGTGCATTTCTGTATTGAAGATGCCCTCGCAAAAGTAAAGTAACTTCAAATAGTTAGTAACGAAGTCTTGTCCCTAAAATTAATTAAATAAAAAATAATTTCAAAAACTAAAACCCGACTACTGCAAATTTCGCTCTAAAAAGTATGAAAAAAAGATAGAATTCTTATCTGAAATTATTAAACAGGAAATATTATAACTGTTATCATTTTTTAATAAAAAAATACAACGTAATATAATTTTCACCTCAGCAGCTCGAACAAGGGTACTTTGCTGCTTAAAAATAGTGAGCAAAATGCGATTTTGCTCACTGAGTCATTTTGTCTCACTCAGTCAAGGAGGTTCTTCGGCGCCCGGCTTTGGAACGCGTACAGCGTACCTCGTACGTCGGGCTACGCCCGACTCTTTTAGTATGAGGGCGCCTGCTGTGGAACGCGTACAGCGTGTCTCGTACGTCGTCGGGCTACGCCCGAGTCTTTTAGTATGAGGGCGCCTTCGGCGCCCGGCTTTGGAACGCGTACAGCGTGTCTCGTACGTCGGGCTACGCCCGACTCTTTTAGTATGAGGGCGCCTTCGGCGCCCGGCTTTGGAACGCGTACAGCGTGTCTCGTACGTCGTCGGGCTACGCCCGAGTCTTTTAGTATGAGGGCACCTTCGGCGCCCGGCTTTGGAACGCGTACAGCGTGTCTCGTACGTCGGGCTACGCCCGACTCTTTTAGTATGAGGGCGCCTTCGGCGCCCTGCTGTGGAACGCGTACAGCGTGTCTCGTACGTCGTCGGGCTACGCCCGAGTCTTTTAGTATGAGGGCGCCTTCGGCGCCCGGCTTTGGAACGCGTACAGCGTGTCTCGTACGTCGGGCTACGCCCGACTCTTTTAGTATGAGGGCGCCTTCGGCGCCCGGCTTTGGAACGCGTACAGCGTGTCTCGTACGTCGACGGGCTACGCCCGAGTCTTTTAGTATGAGGGCGCCTTCGGCGCCCGGCTTTGGAACGCGTACAGCGTACCTCGTACGTCGGGCTACGCCCGACTCTTTTAGTATGAGGGCGCCTTCGGCGCCCGGCTTTGGAACGCGTACAGCGTACCTCGTACGTCAGGCTACGCCCGACTCTTTTAGTATGAGGGCGCCTTCGGCGCGCGGCTTTGGAACGCGTACTGCGAGCTTCGCACGTCGGACTACGCCCGACTCTTTTAGTATGAGAGCGCCTTCAACACCCGGCTTTGGAACGCCTACAGCGTACCTCGTACGTCGGGCTACGCCCGACTCTTTTAGTATGAGGGCGCCGAAGGCGCCCGGTTTTGGAACACCTACAGCGAGCTTCGTACGTACACGTACGTTCGTCTCTTGTACGGCTGTTGCCTACATTTTGGCTGATCTGGACTTTTGTACCTATTTGCGTTATAAAATATTGCAGATCATTAAAAAACACCAGGTATAGATAGTGGCCATTGTTTGGCAAAAATCTTCTTGTATCGCCTTAATTGGGTAATACGCGGATAGAATCCAGAGCGCTTGTAGATTCGTAGTTCGAATTACCTACCCGATAAATTAATGTTTTATCGGGTTCATGTAAGTAAAGCCGGATGCAAAAGCTAGCAATATGTATATATTTAAAATGTGCTAATTGAGCTCTTTCAAGGTCGTTTCTCAAAAAGTTGGCACCGCCACCTGTAAATAGGTTTATGTTAGAACTTCTTTTTCCTTATGTACTATTTTTATATATAAAAAATTAATACATATTTAGAGAGACTTTTTACACAGAGGCCTAATACTTATAAATATTGATTACAAAAAAAAATATTGTAACTACGTTTATCCGTTAACCTGCCGTGTCCCAATGCGAGGTACTGATGTTCCGAGCTATGAAAACCACACAAAATATTAACTTAATTTAACGGCATTACCGTATTTTATTAACATATATCCTTAACTTTTAAAGTATTACTATCGCATAACAATATTGTAACAACAAAATTTTAATTCTTCATTTTTTTTTCAATATTGAACAGTATGTGACCCTGACCCATATTCGTTTGATACCCTTAACGCCATCTAGCGAGCTCAGTCGATAACAACATGGTCCGGGTTGCTAGATTAAAAATAATTTCGGTGCCTTCCTACATTTTTGGTTTTTTTAATCGCAGGTCGTTGTAAATTAAAATTGTCTTCAAATATTTTTGACGTGAAACGTCTTTAAAAAGCCGTAGTAGAGGTGCTGGACCAAAAACCAAGTGTAACGAAAAGTGTTATGGCGCGGCGGCTTATATCTCATAAACTATAATACCTACAAACATAGTTTTGATATAGATATATAGAAGAAAGTAGCCATTACTCGGAACAGTACGTGCCGCTGACATAGATGGCGCTGATTCTGCGCTAGACACGACGTATTCGGAGCTAAAATGACCCCTATTTTCAGTGTTCATTTAGTAATGACTCATCAGCCCATTAACCGATTTCGGTAAAATTGGTGCCATTTGATAGATCTTAATTTATTTTACTGAAATATGAGTAAAATAAAGTACGTGGAATTATAATAAGCTGCTAAAACATAAAAATGTGACAGTTATTACAGAATTTTTATCACTGCTCTTGTTTGAGGCCACCGTGTGCGAAAAATAGGGCGCAAAACTGACAAAATATACCTGAAATAGTAAGATAAAGCAATAACGGTTCTTTTAATACTACATTCACCATAGTAATACATGCTCATCTCCTCAAATAATGCATTAGCATCTAAGGCGGCGCGGCGGCGCGAGTTACTTTGATAGAACACATATAATATAACGTGTGACGGCTGCTTGACAATCCCGGGTTCCTAATGCTAGTAAGTATATAGTAATCTTAGTTAGGTACTTTCTGATGTAATGGGTAAAACATAATTTAGAAATGGTCACTTCTGTGGACAATAGGTACTATAAAAGGTAACGACTGTGGTTCATATATATCCCGTTTTTCTCATTTGAGTCTCAAGTATTGAATGAAATATTCTGCCTGTAAAGGTGCTGCGTAAAAAAATGCTTTTAGATTCCCTTAAATGCGATGGCTACAGGAAAGACACGAACGAGTTTGCTATAAAACGTGTATTACCCGTATAAAATATCTATTCTCGTAATTTTGGTGTGTTATTTACACAAAAAATTGTACCTAATCGTTACATTCATTACTCCAAAATGAATTGATCATTTAATTATTTAAATAGGTGTGACGCTGTAATTAATTATTTTAAAATTACCCATCAAATGCCGCATTCAAGTTCATCTAGATACAGTGAATCATTATGACCCCAAATAATCTTTACAGATAAAATTTAGATATTATCCAAAATTATTATAATACATCACGCATTCGCGAGATGTGCGAATTCGGTATTCAAACACAAAGCAATAGTACAAGAGTCTAACTAAATGCGAAGGTCGAAGGCTGCGCTCTACGTAAGGCCGAAGGCAAGAAGTGTCCAGGATGTCAGTGCTTTAACACAGAACAATATTACAAGTATCTAAACGCGAAGGCCGAAGGCCGAGCTCCGCGTAGGGCCGAAGGCCCGAAGCGTCCAGTCTGTCAGTTCTGTGTTTAACCACTGACATCCTGGACGCTTCGGCCTTCGCATTTAGACACTTGTACTATTGTTCTGTGTTATAGCACTTAAATCCTGGACGCTTTGGGCCTTCGGCCCTACGTGGAGCTCGGCCTTCGGCCTTCGCATTTAGACACTTGTACTATTTTTCTGTGCTAAAGCACTGATGTCCTGCACGCTTCGGGCCTTCGGTCCTACGCGGAGCTCGGCCTTCGCATTTAGACACTTGTACTACTGTTCTATGTTAAAGCACTTAAATCCTGGACGCTTCGGGCCTTCGGCCCTACGCGGAGCTCGGCCTTCGGCCTTCGCATTTAGACACTTGTACTATTGTTCTGTGTTAAAGCACTAACATCCTGGACGCTTCGGGCCTTCGGCCCTACGCGGAGCTCGGCCTTCGGCCTTCGCATTTAGACACTTGTATTATTGTTCTGTGCTAAAACACTGATGTCCTGGACGCTTCGGGCCTTCGGCCCTACGCGGAGCTCGGCCTTCGGCCTTCGAATTTAGACACTTTTACTATTGTTCTGTGTTATAGCACTTAAATACTGGACGCTTCGGGCCTTCGGCCCTACGCGGAGCTCGGCCTTCGGCCTTCGAATTTAGACACTTTTACTATTGTTCTGTGTTATAGCACTTAAATACTGGACGCTTCGGGCCTTCGGCCCTACGCGGAGCTCGGCCTTCGGTCTTCGCATTCAGTCGCGGTGCGCGGGCGGTAGCATCAACACCACATACGCTACTTATTATTATAACGCGTGTTAAAATGTCGCAAATCGACTGTGAAACGCTAAAAACATTAATTGCAAGTGCACTTAAACCCTTAGAACAAAAAATTTGTGACTTACATAAAATAATAGACAGTTTAAACAGTGAAATAAAATCCGTTGTTCCAACCAAAAAAATTGAGAGTTCAGCCAAGGTAGGCAACAAAAGTGATTCGGTTATTACGTCTCCGCCGTCGACCCCGATGTCGACTAGCAATGCGTCAACACCGACCAGCCGTCCCGCTCCCGCATCCACACATGCACCACAGCGGGCACGGCGACCGGCGGCTGCACAAACGAGACAGCGAATTGCAGCGCAGGCTAAACTGCCCATACGGGCGAAGCGTAATAACCAACCAGCGAAACATGTACCGCAGCAAACAATGACCGCCGATATCATTACAACGGCTTCAAATCATAATACGGCAAACAAATCAACAGATAAACCGCTGAAACCGACCATCGATTTACAGGCTAATTCGGCAGAACCCCCAAAAGTACTACTGCCTATTGACAAATCTGCTGATGATGATTTTGAGCCCGTCCAAAGCCGCCATCAACGCCGCAAAATTCGAAAATCAACGATTATGATTAAAGGAACCGCGACTGACTCATCCATCACAGGGGTTGAGGTTTATAAATTCCTACATGGATGTTATTTTAAAAAGGATACGACGCCTGAGAGTCTTAAACGCCATCTAAATAGCATTCATGACGGTGCCCAGTATAAGGTAGAACAAATAAAATCCAAACGAGACAGTTATAACTCCTTCAAAATTGGTATTCCCGTTGCAGTCTACGATCGTTTCCTTTCGTCGTCTGTGTGGCCTATAAACACCAACATTTCTGAATGGCGGCCCTTTCTCCGCTATAGGGAGACCCAGTCTCCCACCGACGACGACACCACCGGCCAAATCAGACGCTTGCAAAAAGAGGGTGAATATATTACACCTGAACATAAATAGATTAGCCAATAAAACATGCAGGTTAGAAAGCGAACTCCAGCTCCAGGAAAAAATTGACATATTGTGCCTATCTGAGCATTGGCTCGAGTCGACCCAAATATCCTCGGTAAATATACTCAATTATCAGCTCCGGGCCCACTACTGCCGACCCTCGCGGATGGGAGGAGGTGTCTGCATATATACTGCCACTGACATACTGACCTTAGAGCGCCGCGAAGTGACTGACCTCTCCGTAGAAATGCATTTTTGAGACATGTGCAGTTGAGTGTATCGGCCTTGACCTAATTATTATATGTATATATAGACCGCCTAGTGGTGACATCACGATGTTCTTAAATAAGTTAAATCTATTGTTAAATTTTATTGCTATTCAAAATAATAATGTAATCATCTATTGTTGCACCTGTGAACGGGTTCCAGCAGGCGTTCTACATGACATTAAAGCTCTCCAAAGGGCCTCTACGTGTTGGATCTATATCCCCACGCAAGCCTATCAAAAGACCGGGATTTACAGGCCCGTGATTCCAAAAAAGGAGATACAAATAATGTAATCATAGTAGGCGACATTAATATTGACATATTAACTAATTGTAACATTACTAAACAGTTGTTAGATACTATTAAAATCTGTGGGTTTAGAAATCTTATAAATAAACCGACTAGGATTACAGAGACATCTAAAAAATGTATTGATCATGCATATTCCAATATAATTAAGTCTGACATAAATAAAATAATGTGTAATGAAATGTATTTGTCTGATCATTTGTCTTTAATTATTAGTATTAATATTAATAACCGAACCCAATCGAATTGCCATGTATTAAAGCGAAAGTTTTCACATTGTAACAAACATGACTTCATGCGAAGTCTTGATTTCCAAAATTGGGATGACATCCTAAGTAAGAATACCTGCCCAGGTGAAAAGATAAAATCTATTATAAATGTTTTGAAGCATTATTTCGATGTTCATTTCCCAATTAAGTATCATCCGGTTAAAAAAACCAACGAGGTCTGGGTCAATGACACCGTAAAAATACAAAGCAATAACATTCATAAACTTAAGGTAAAACTAAGTTTTAACCCCTATGATACTGAGGCACTTTCTAGCCTTCAAAGACTAGAATGCTCGTACTGGTCCCTTATAAAAAATATACGTAGGAGTTATATAAACAGACAAATTTCAAACTGCGATCGTGATATGTCACGTAGTGTTTGGCGCATAATATCGAATGAAACGTGCGGGGGTTCCAGGAGCGGGAACAGAGCAATCGACATACTTGTTAGCAAGTCTGCAGGCGACTGCCAGGACGCGCGTGCCGTCAACTCCGCCACGCTGCTAAACAGGTACTATCTAGATGCGAACGTAAATAATACGAGACCGTGCACTCCCACTGCCCTAGAATATCTCCACAGCTATTTAGACAACCCACCCCCGCCTCTGGTTTTTACTCCATTCACCCTTCATGAGATGATTAATGCCTGCAAACATATAAAACGTAAAACTTCTAAAGATATAAATGACATGACAACGTATATTCTGGATTGTTTGCCGCCTATTGTTATATCCCTATTTTTGTCCGCATTTAATGACTGCGTTAAATTTGGTGTATATCCAGATATCTTAAAATTGATAAAGGTACAGCCGGTGTACAAGGGTAAGGGCGAACTGCACTCGCCCAAGTCTTACAGACCAATATCACTGGTACCGGTCATCTCTAAAGTATTTGAGCGGTTGCTTAGCAACAAACTTATGCAACATATTACTGGTAACAGGTTATTAAGAGGGCGTAGAGGAGGGTAAATTTTCAGATTCTGTCAAATTACCCCATTTCACACACAAACGCAGCTCACGCACACTACCTCAATTTACTGGGACAGGTCAGTGACCCCTAATGTTTTTTTAAAGGTGCTGCTTCGAGTTTAGTGTTAACTACTAACCTTCTTTGAGGAATTCAAACTGTCACAGCTTTCCTTTGTGAGAAGACAGAGAAAAAACACTTTTTTATATATAGCTTTCCTTGTTTGTTCATGTCATGTCATAGGTATGTGACGTATTAGGTAATTAATTATTTTCGTTGTTGACTTTTGTATTAAGATTAGGTTCAAAACGGCGACGCTCTTAACTGTCCATCGGTGGACCTTATGCCTTTTGTAATAAGGTTTACGGACTGTCAGTTAACAGTGTGGTGGTGGGCAATGGTAGGTATGCGGTTTGTAGACAGACCGAATTAAACCTAGGAGTTTTATTATTAAAAATATAAGAAATCATCTCATCTATCTACTCGAAAAAAGTGGACTATATCTAAAATTATACCTTTATTACTTATAGGTCTTGTAACATATTTTTTTACAACTAAAGACGCTTATTTAATTTCACTTATAACTTAATTTTTAAAGCTCTGTTAATAATAAAGCTTTAAAAACATCTAATAAAATTCAGGTACTACACTTATACTTTTGTAAGTCAGTAAGTGATGCTTACTTAAAACTTATTGGGAAATCAAATAACTCATAATTACCTATATTAAAATATATAAATGTACTATTTCATCTCATTTCATCCCAATCCGCATTGGGCTAGCGTGGGGACTATAGCCCAAGCCCTCTCGCGCATGAGACGAGGCCTGTGCTCAGCAGTGGGACGTATATAGGCCGAAATGATGATGATGATTTCATCTCATACGTTCAATAAGGCCCAGGACCGGGCCTTGTCACCCGCACTGACAGAGGGCCTTTTTAGCCCTACATAATATTAAAGAACTGTGTCCCGGATAGTATGGGTTCTGGTCCATGGCGCGTCCTGAAGTAACTTATACAGTGTGTAATCGTTAAGTGTAGCCAGGCTATAATTCCGTAAATATAACAGATATCAGAAAACTTCAAATTGATATCAAAAGTGCGTTACCCAATGAGTAAAATTACATTTATAACTTTTTTTAAATAAAAGTAGAAATATCTCAAACATTAACTTCAAACCCTCCCATACATTTAGTACGACGACTCACCCCTCAAAGAACGTCGGTGTCCTAAGAGACAAAACTGCTTGAGATTCATTATTTGCGATAGTAAACTGTAATAAAATAATAAAACTACCGTTTATTTAATAATAATCTCAAGCAGTTTTATCTCTTACGACACCAACGTTCTTTGAGGGGTGAGTCATCGTACTAAATATTTAGGAGTTAGGGAGGGTTTAAAGTTAATGTTTAGGATATTTCTGCTTTTATGAATAAAAATATTAATGTATTTTACTCATTGGATTACGCGCTCTCTATATCAATTCGAAATTTTCTGATATCTGTTATATTTACGGAATTATAGCCTGACTACACTTAACGATTACACCCTGTATATCATTAGATAGTTCATAGCCTATATCGATAGAATATATCGTTCTTATGAGCGTATTTGGTGGGCATACCTTATTATTAAAAAAGTCTACTGCTTTATACTCGGAGTAATTAACAATGGAGCCGCCATTAACAGGCGTTCCCCTCTGTCGAAAATAGGCGGCCAATGGTCAACCACATGTCAACCATATGTATGGACTGACGTTTGGCTGACTTGACGTACCTATACATTTGATGTGCCCCTCCCCCGCAAAAAACGGCAGACTATTTTGTACCGAAAATTTTAGACATGGCGTCTCCGTTGGTTATATTCTCTAAGGCTTTATAATAGGGTGGCACTGGTGGCAGAAACTCATTTCATTTGTAAAATTATCACCTGTAATTTATCTGTAAAATATAAAAACATTGTATTCACACTTTTCAAATGCCAGATGATTATTTTATTTAATTTTATTTCAATATTTAATGTTTGACTTGCCACGTGCGGTGCCACAATTATTATTCAGAAAAAATATATGAGTGCCTATTTTATAGTGATACTTTTTAGAATGGAGAATAAATGAGCAAAATTTAACAATTTTTTTATTTAGTACAAATCACCACACTGTGATTGTAAAAAAATACATATAATATTCATTTATTGTGCAAAAATCAGTTTATTTGTATGAATCGTTATACATACCTATAACGATTATTTAAAAACTGAATTCCTCGTCCCTAGATTATACAAAAAAAAATGAGAGAGGCTGTATCAGGGACACAGCCGCTATGGCTGACGTGAAACGTGGTGTGGACCCGAAGGCCCGAAGCGTCCAGGATGTTAATGCTTTAACACAGAACAATAGTACAAGTGTCTAAATGCGAAGGCCGAAGGCCGAGCTCCGCGTAGGGCCGAAGGCCCGAAGCGTCCAGGACATCAGTGTTTTAGCACAGAACAATAATACAAGTGTCTAAATGCGAAGGCCGAAGGCCGAGCTCCGCGTAGGGCCGAAGGCCCGAAGCGTCCAAGATGTCAGTGCTTTAGCACAGAAAAATAGTAAAAGTGTCTAAATGCGAAGGCCGAAGGCCCGAAGCGTCCAGAATGTTAGTGCTTTAACACAGAATAATAGTACAAGGGTCTAAATGCGAAGACCGAAGGCCGAGCTCCGCGTAGGGCCGAAGGCCCGAAGCGTCCAGGATGTTAGTGCTTTAACACAGAACAATAGTACAAGTGTCTAAATGCGAAGGCCGAAGGCCGAGCTCCGCGTAGGGCCGAAGGCCCGAAGCGTGCAGGACATCAGTGCTTTAGCACAGAAAAATAGTACAAGTGTCTAAATGCGAAGGCCGAAGGCCGAGCTCCACGTAGGGCCGAAGGCCCGAAGCGTCCAGGATTTAAGTGCTATAACACAGAACAATAGTACAAGTGTCTAAATGCGAAGGCCGAAGCGTCCAGGATGTCAGTGGTTAAACACAGAACTGACAGACTGGACGCTTCGGGCCTTCGGCCCTACGCGGAGCTCGGCCTTCGGCCTTCGCGTTTAGACACTTGTAATATTGTTCTGTGTTAAAGCACTGACATCCTGGACACTTCTTGCCTTCGGCCTTACGTAGAGCGCAGCCTTCGACCTTCGCATTTAGTTAGACTCTTGTACTACTGCTTTGTGTTTGAATACCGAATTCGCACATCTCGCGAATGCGTGATGTATTATAATAATTTTGGATAATATCTAAATTTTATCTGTAAAGATTATTTGGGGTCATAATGATTCACTGTATCTAGATGAACTTGAATGCGGCATTTGATGGGTAATTTTAAAATAATTAATTACAGCGTCACACCTATTTAAATAATTAAATGATCAATTCATTTTGGAGTAATGAATGTAACGATTAGGTACAATTTTTTGTGTAAATAACACACCAAAATTACGAGAATAGATATTTTATACGGGCAATACACGTTTTATAGCAAACTCGTTCGTGTCTTTCCTGTAGCCATCGCATTTAAGGGAATCTAAAAGCATTTTTTTACGCAGCACCTTTACAGGCAGAATATTTCATTCAATACTTGAGACTCAAATGAGAAAAACGGGATATACATATATGAACCACAGTCGTTACCTTTTATAGTACCTATTGTCCACAGAAGTGACCATTTCTAAATTATGTTTTACCCATTACATCAGAAAGTACCTAACTAAGATTACTATATACTTACTAGCATTAGGAACTCGGGATTGTCAAGCAGCCGTCATACGTTATATTATGTGTTCTATCAAAGTAACTCGCGCCGCCGCGCCGCCGCGCCGCCTTAGATGCTAATGCATTATTTGAGGAGGTGAGCATGTATTACTATGGTGAATGTAGTATTAAAAGAACCGTTATTGCTTTATCTTACTATTTCAGGTATATTTTGTCAGTTTTGCGCCCTATTTTTCGCACACGGTGGCCTCAAACAAGAGCAGTGATAAAAATTCTGTAATAACTGTCACATTTTTATGTTTTAGCAGCTTATTATAATTCCACGTACTTTATTTTACTCATATTTCATTAAAATAAATTAAGATCTATCAAATGGCATCAATTTTACCGAAATCGGTTAATGGGCTGATGAGTCATTACTAAATGAACACTGAAAATAGGGGTCATTTTAGCTCCGAATACGTCGTGTCTAGCGCAGAATCAGCGCCATTTATGTCAGCGGCACGTACTGTTCGGAGTAATGGCTACTTTCTTCTATATATCTATATCAAAACTATGTTTGTAGGTATTATAGTTTATGAGATATAAGCCGCCGCGCCATAACACTTTTCGTTACACTTGGTTTTTGGTCCGGCACCTCTACTACGGCTTTTTAAAGACGTTTCACGTCAAAATGATATATAACTTGCCCTAGTTGCTAAGAGCATGAATAAATATAGCATAGATTGGACCGGGGAGCCGACCATTTCCCCTCTTCCCTTATTTTTGGTATACGGTAGGATCTCGTTGCTACCGGGCCTTATCAGCCCATTATTTGGTAATAACGGTATGCAAGGCATCTAACACAACTAATAAAACCTCCATGAACAGAAATGAGTGACATATTTTATAAGATTTGACAGTATCCAAGAAGAATCTTCAGATTCAGAATCATTAAACGGCAATTAAGCCACTAGTATTGGGTTGCCTATAATCATTTTTCTGTGAATGTACTCGTAAACCTCTATCCGTTAGTATGCGATTCATTAATGGACGCACCATGGCCCAAATCGGGACACAGTTCTTTAACACGTAATGTTAATAATCAGTGAACATTATTAATTACGCTCAAATGCTTAAGTTTCAGTACAGGTAAAAGTACATATGAGCTGTACTTTTAATTGTTAGTACAATCGGCATCAAATAGATAGTGACGGCCAAAGTGACCAAATATAGTTATAGGATCTAAATGTGAACGAATAAGGTCAGGTGAGGCATATAAGGCCCACCTTTATATTAACTGAAATAGTTTTATTAATAATCAGGATATTATGACCAAACCAATTCAATATATATTTCTCATTTGTTCATGTTTCTTACACTGCTACTGTTGCTGTTACTGTTACCGACACAAACACCAGAGAGGAGGAGATCAAAATACGCATCCAAAACGCCCTGCGGTGCAGTGCAGCCCTCCACAAAGTGTTGGTGTCCGGGCTTCTCAGCAAACATACAAAGTTACGGATATATAAAACCGTTATACGGCCTATCCTAATGTATGGCTGTGAGGCCTGGTCCCTAACACTAAAAGAAGAAGGTCAGCTCCTGGTAGCAGAGAGAAAAGTTTATCGCAAGATCCTGGGACCTATTCAGAGAGATAACGGCACCTGGAGGATCTGGAAAAATGCCGAGATCGAGGAGTTAGTGGCCGAACCCAATATCATCGGCGAAACGAAAGCGCACAGACTTCGCTGGTTCGGTCACCTACTCTGAATGGGAGAGGATCGGGCTGTCAAGAAGGCGTTCTTGGGACGTCCGACTGGTAGCCGTCCGGTGGGTCGGCCCAGGTATCGCTGGGAAGACAGTGTGGCGGCGGATCTACTTCAGCTTCGCGTCAGTAACTGGCAGGAAGTTGCGCAGGAGCGGGACAGGTGGCACGCTCTCGTTTCGGAGGCCAAGACTCTCTTTGGATCGCTGAGCCAAAATAGTTAGTTAGTTAGTTCATGTTTCTTAATATACCAAAATAGTTATAAAAATATTCCGGCGCTTTTGAAAAATCCATTTTATAAAAAAAAACATACCATGTTGGTTCGGAACCGGGCCTTGTTACTGGCACTGACAGTGGGCCTTCTTACAATTAGTCATAGTACAAGTTCAAGAATAACAGAAAATACTACCGGGCCTTATTAGCTTTTATCATGAATTAATTTCATCTTAGATTTAAAATGGTCTATAGTAAAATACGGCCTACATGAGTCATGGAAAAACAAATTGTATTTTATTTAGTACCTATTTGTTGTTCAAAATCTTCAGTAAGCTAACTTATAAGACTCTATCTATTATAAATTTATAATTAATCTAGATTGACAGTTTACTTAGCAAATTGTACTTTTACCTTTAGGTTTTATGTCGGAAATATTTCACCCAATTTGTACTGAAACATAAGCATTTGAGCGTAATTAATGATGTTTACTGATTGTTAATCTTAAATATACCTATTATGTAGGGCACTTAAATTATTTTAGCGGACCAAGCGGATGTGTATGTTTGTGGACCACTTTTTTATTTAAATAATTAAATTGTAATTCATTCAAAAAAAGCTATTACAATTAGGGATTTAGATACCTCACCTACCTTATTACAAAGCATTACAAAAATGTCCAAAGGCCAAAGCCACGCCGATAAGACATAAGACCTCATAAACGACTTCATAAATATAAACGTTCACTGAAAAAACCCAAATTCATTTCTGATAATTTTATTTCGTTACTGAGTTATCGTTTTGCACCGAATATCAATGAAATAAAAGCACGTTGTTGTTTGATAGATACATTTATATAAACATCGTCACATGAAACCAATATAGGTACTCGTAAACCAGACCACTGCGATGCCACTGGCTTTAAATATCGTTCTTTCAACTGATGATATAGCCACAAAAACCCGCTGAAACTGCAGGTCGAGTCTTGATTTCAATTTCTTGATGATATATCATTGCATTAACTTTCAAAGCACATGATAGATCTTAGAATAGCAACAAAACTGGTTGAAACTAAGAATTTTATTGCTGAAATTATGTGAACAACATTGCTTCGTCTTCATAAATAAAGTTTTAATAGTTTATATTGTTTAGGCTAAAATGTGAAGAATTTTGTTGATAAATTGTTTATCTAGTATATTGACATTATGTCATATATGTTTTTAAAATGACGTAATATGAATACCAGCACAATGAAAATTTATTCCAATAAGAAATAACAAATCTTCAAACTTTTTTCATTTTAAGTGAATTAGGAAGAAGCTGATTATACTGATTTGGTTGTATTAATATATTTTATTAAATAATTTGTCATATTTTTTAAGTATTATGACTCGTGAATAAAAATAAATCGAAATTTTAATGACTCTAGATCTCCGTGTGACGTTATTTATTTACCCTATTAATTTTGAACACAGTTTTTCACTGGTATCATCATTCGTATACGGACATGAATTTCTGTCAATATATATGCCAAATCGAACTGTCAACTTGGAAAAAAGAAGTACGCGTCCGCTTCCAACGGCCCACAGCGGGCATCTGAGGAGAAGGAGAATTTGACAGATATGGCGGATGTATGGAAATTATACGAAAGTTTACGTTTACGATTGAATTTCACTGTAGCCTTTAAGAGGAAAAATATGAAAAGCCTGATTCGTTGTAGTCCAGTTATCTGGCTTTCGAAATCACTCGATTTTATAGCATGAGCATCGATTTTTTTATACAAATTTTACTAAACGCTGACACTCGTTCATCACGTTTTAGGTACAACTTTGCATAAGTGTATTTATTATATTGTAAAACATTTCAGATTTTCAAGGGTGATTCGTTGTAAACACACTCTTTGGGATATTAATGACATTTATTATAATTTTTTTTATCAAGAGATGTGAACGCTAGCGACTAAACGGTGACTGCCTTTTTCGCTGATTTTGCTCGATGCAGTCTTAAATCGTCAGCAGTACGCCTATCAGCCCGGTCGGTCGACAATAGATGCCGCTAGAGACGTTGTGATGCGAGTGTTGGGGCATCTGGAAGACGCGCGGCAGGTTGCTGCGATCTTCTGCGATCTGTCGCGCGCCTTCGAGATGATAGACCATTCCCTTCTTATCAGAAAGCTTGCCGTTTATGGTGTTACTGGTAACTTTCTGGATACAATCTCATCCTTTTGACGTGAAACGTAGGTAAACGTCTTTAAAAACCCGTAGAGGGGCTCGGATCAAAAACCGATGTAACGAAAAAGTGTTATGGCGCGGCGGCTTATATCTCCGAAACTATAATACCTATAAACATAGTTTTGATACAGATGTGTAGAAGAAAGTAGCCATTACTCGGAACAGCACGTGCCGCTGACATAGATGGTGCTGATTCTGCGCTAGACACGACGTATTCGGAGCAAAAATGACCCCTATTTTCAGTGTTCATTTAGTAATGACTAATCAGCCCATTAACCGATTTTGGTAAAATTCATGTCATTTGATAGATCTTACTTTATTTTAATGAAACATGAGTAAAATAAAGTACGTGGAATTATAATAAGCTGTTAAAAAATAAAAATGTGACAGTTTTTACAGAATTTTTATCACTGCTCTCGTTTGAGGCCACGGTGTGCGAAAAAAAGGGCGCCAAACTGACAAAATATACCTGAAATAGTAAGATAAAGCAATAACGGTTCTTTTAATACCACATTCACCATAGTAATACATGCTCATCTCCTCAAATAATGTATTAGCATCTATGGCGGCGCAGCGACGCGAGTTACTTTGATAGAACACGTATAACGTATGACGGCTGCTTGACAATCCCGAGTTCCTAATGCTAGTAAGTATATAGTAATCTTAGTTAGGTACTTTCTGATGTAATGGGTAAAACATAATTTAGAAAAGGTCACTTCTGTGGACAATAGGTACTATAAAAGGTAACGACTGTGGTTCAAATATATCCCGTTTTTCTCATTTGAGTCTCAAGTATTGAATGAAATATTCTGCCTGTAAAGGTGCTGCGCAAAAAATTGCTTTTAGATTCCCTTAAATGCGATGGCTACAGGAAAAACACGAACGAGTTTGCTATAAAACGTGTATTACCCGTATAAAATATCTATTCTCGTAATTTTGCTGAGTTATTTACAAAAAAATTGTACCTAATCGTTACATTCATTACTCCAAAATGAATTGATCATTTAATTATTTAAATAGGTGTGACGCTGTAATTAATTATTTTAAAATTACCCATCAAATGCTGTATTCAAGTTCATCTAGATACAGTGAATCATTATGACCCCAAATAATCTTTACAGATAAAATTTAGATACTACTCAAATATGTGCGACTTCGGTATTCAAACACAAAGCAATAGTACAAGAGTCTAACTAAATGCGAAGGTCGAAGGCTGCGCTCTCGAAGGCAAGAAGCGTCCAGGATGTCAGTGCTTTAACACAGAACAATATTACAAGTGTCTAAATGCGAAGGCCGAAGGCCGAGCTCCGCGTAGGGCCGAAGGGCCGAAGCGTCCAGTCTGTCAGTTCTGTGTTTAACCACTGACATCCTGGACGCTTCCGCCTTCGCATTTATACTCTTGTAATATTGTTCTGTGTTATAGCATTTAAATCCTGGACGCTTCGGGCCTTCGGCCCTACACGGAGCTCGGCCTTCGGCCTTCGCATTTAGACACTTGTACTATTTTTCGGTGCTAAGGCACTGATGTCCTGCACACTTCGGGCCTTCGGTCCTACGCGGAGCTCGACCTTCGCATTTAGACACTTGTATTATTGTTATGTGTTAAAGCACTGACATCTTGGACGCTTCGGGCCTTCGGCCCTACGCGGAGCCCGGCCTTCGGCCTTCGCATTTAGACACTTGTACTATTGTTTTGTGTTGTAGTACTTAAATCCTGGACGCTTCGGGCCTTCGGCCCTACGCGGAGCTCGGCATTCGGCCTTCGCATTTAGACACTTTTACTATTTTTCTGTGCAAAGGCACTGACATCTTGGACGCTTCGGGCCTTCGGCCCTACGCGGAGCTCGGCCTTCGGCCTTCGCATTTAGACACTTTTACTATTGTTCTGTGTTGTAGCACTTAAATCCTGGACGCTTCGGGCCTTCGGCCCTACGCGGAGCTCGGCCTTCGGCCTTCGCATTTAGACACTTGTACCTAATATTGTTCTGTGTTAAAGCACTAACATTCTGGACGCTTCGGGCCTTCGGCCCTACGCGGAGCTCGGCCTTCGGCCTTCGCATTTAGACACTTTTACTATTGTTCTGTGTTATAGCACTTAAATCCAGGACGCTTCGGGCCTTCGGCCCTACGCGGAGCTCGGCCTTCGGCCTTCGCATTTAGACGTACTATTTTTCTGTGGTAAAGCACTAACATTCTGGACGCTTCGGGCCTTCGGCCCTACGCGGAGCTCGGCCTTCGGCCTTCGCATTTAGACACTTGTAATATTGTTATGTGTTTAAGCACTGACATCTTGGACGCTTCGGGCCTTCGGCCCTACGCGGAGCTCGGCCTTCGGCCTTCGCATTTAGACACTTTTACTATTGTTCTGTGTTATAGCACTGAAATCCTAGACGCTTCGGGCCTTCGGCTCTACGCGGAGCTCGGCCTTCGGCCTTCGCATTTAGACACTTGTACTATTATTGTTCTGTGTTAAAGCACTAACATTCTGGACGCTTCGGGCCTTCGGCCCTACGCGGAGCTCGGCCTTCGGCCTTCGCATTTAGACACTTGTAATATTGTTACGTCTTTAAGCACTGACTTCTTGGACGCTTCGGGCCTTCGGCCCTACGCGGAGCTCGGCCTTCGGCCTTCGCATTTAGACACTTGTACTATTGTTCTGTGTTATAGCACTTAAATCCTGGACGCTTCGGGCCTTCGGCCCTACGTGGAGCTCGGCCTTCGGCCTTCGCATTTAGACACTTTTACTCTTGTTCTATGTTAAAGCACTTAAATCCTGGACGCTTCGGGCCTTCGGCCCTACGCGGAGCTCGGCCTTCGGCCTTCGCATTGGCGGTCCACACCACGTTTCACGTCTGCCAAAGCGGCTGTGTCCCTGATACAGCCTCTCTCATTTTTAAATAATCGAAAGCAATGTACTTACGTCCTGAACGCGAAGTCAGAAATGGAGTCGATTGGTAACTGTGCAGTCCCTCAGGGATCGGTCGCCGGGAATAACCTATGCTTGATCCTCGTCAACGACATCACGACCGCTTGCCCAGGTCAGGAGTATGTCATGTTTGCCGACGACACTTGTATTATTGTCAATGCTAACGATTTTGAGAGCTTAAAATCTAAACTTTGCAATGTCATAAGTCAAATGGTAAGATGGTTCTCCGCCAATGGCATGCTATTAAATTTAGAGAAAACTAGTATAGTGCATTTCCAATTAAATAATTTTTAAGAAAAAAAAACCGACTTCTATGGGGGCCGGTGAAAGATTATTGTAGATGGTATAGGTATACTATGTAGAAAAGGAGGTAAAACCACCCACTTTTCTACTAGCATTTCGCTTCTGTAAGGTCGTAGTTCTAGCCTAACCTAACCCACTTCTCTGATAGCAGTTCGGTTCTGTGAGGATCGCAGTTCAAACCTAACCTAACCCACTTAACGGCGCATGCGGTGCGGTGTACGGGGGTTTAAGCGGGAGGGGCTAGTAAGATTGGCATCATCATACTTATATACTTACACATTTTATGGTAGGTAATCATAGTGGTTTATTTAGTTAAGGTATCATAGTGGTTTTCCGGGTCAAGGTCCGGGTCCGAGTCCGGGTCTGAGTCCGGGTCCGAGTCCGGGTCCGAGCCCGGGTCCGAGTCCAGGTCCGGTCCGGGTCCGAACCGGATCCGGTCCGGGTCCGAACCGGATCCGGGGATGAGTCCGGTTCTGGGTCCGAGTCCGGGTCCCAGTCCAAGTCAAAATCGAAATTGAAAATTTTTTTTGTGATTGAATGTATATGTATACAGATTGGTCCCGTTTCTGTCAAAACCCAGTTCTGATGATGGGTTCCATGAGGAATCGAGGGAACTCCTCAAATCTTAAAGGCATACATACAATAGTGATTTTTGGGTTTTTATCATCAAATCAAGCATATACATCCAAAAAAGTGACATTTGATGAAGTGGAACTGCTGATGATGATCAGAACGGAACTCCTCAACGACGCATAGTTCACGGTTGGCGATTTGTCCTCTTCGTTATGTTTGTTAAGCAAGTTCAGTTTTTAAGCTACATTTTTGTCAAGCTCGAGTTCTGATGATGGGATCCATGAGGAATCGAGAGAACTCCTCAAATCTTAAAGGCATGCGTATAGAGATTTTTGTAATTACATCAAAAAATCAAGCATTTTCATTAAAAACTGTCGCATTTGATGAAGTGGAACTGCTGATGATGATCAGAACAGAACTCTTCAACGACGCATAGTTCACGTTTCGCGATTTTTCCTCTTCGTTATGTTTGTTAAGCAAGTTAAGTTTTTAAGCCACATTTTTGTCAAGCTCGAGTTCTGATGATGGGATCCATAAGGAATCGAGGGAACTCCTCAAATATTAAAGGCATACGCATAGATTTTTTTGTATTTTCATCATAAAATCAAGCATTTACATTAAAAACTGTCGCATTAGATGAAATGGAACTGCTGATGATGACCAGAATAGAACTCTTCAACAACGCATAGTACACATTTGGTGATTACGAATTTCGATTTTGACTTGGACTGGGACCCGGACTCGGACCCAGAACCGGACTCATCCCCGGATCCGGTTCGGACCCGGACCGGATCCGGTTCGGACCCGGACCGGACCTGGACTCGGACCCGGGCTCGGACCCGGACTCGGACCCGGACTCAGACCCGGACTCGGACCCGGACCTTGACCCGGAAAACCACTATGATACCTTAACTAAATAAACCACTATGATTACCTACCATAAAATGTGTAAGTATATAAGTATGATGATGCCAATCTTACTAGCCCCTCCCGCTTAAACCCCCGTACACCGCACCGCATGCGCCGTTAAGTGGGTTAGGTTAGGTTTGAACTGCGATCCTCACAGAACCGAACTGCTATCAGAGAAGTGGGTTAGGTTAGGCTAGAACTACGACCTTACAGAAGCGAAATGCTAGTAGAAAAGTGGGTGGTTTTACCTCCTTTTCTACATAGTATACCTATACCATCTACAATAATCTTTCACCGGCCCCCATAGAAGTCGGTTTTTTTTTCTTAAAAATTATTTAATTGGAAATGCACTATACTAGTTTTCTCTAAATTTAATAGCATGCCATTGGCGGAGAACCATCTTACCATTTGACTTATGACATTGCAAAGTTTAGATTTTAAGCTCTCAAAATCGTTAGCATTGACAATAATACAAGTGTCGTCGGCAAACATGACATACTCCTGACCTGGGCAAGCGGTCGTGATGTCGTTGACGAGGATCAAGCATAGGTTATTCCCGGCGACCGATCCCTGAGGGACTGCACAGTTACCAATCGACTCCATTTCTGACTTCGCGTTCAGGACGTAAGTACATTGCTTTCGATTATTTAAAAAGGATGAGATTGTATCCAGAAAGTTACCAGTAACACCATAAACGGCAAGCTTTCTGATAAGAAGGGAATGGTCTATCATCTCGAAGGCGCGCGACAGATCGCAGAAGATCGCAGCAACCTGCCGCGCGTCTTCCAGATGCCCCAACACTCGCATCACAACGTCTCTAGCGGCATCTATTGTCGACCGACCGGGCTGATAGGCGTACTGCTGACGATTTAAGACTGCATCGAGCAAAATCAGCGAAAAAGGCAGTCACCGTTTAGTCGCTAGCGTTCACATCTCTTGATAAAAAAAATTATAATAAATGTCATTAATATCCCAAAGAGTGTGTTTACAACGAATCACCCTTGAAAATCTGAAATGTTTTACAATATAATAAATACACTTATGCAAAGTTGTACCTAAAACGTGATGAACGAGTGTCAGCGTTTAGTAAAATTTGTATAAAAAAATCGATGCTCATGCTATAAAATCGAGTGATTTCGAAAGCCAGATAACTGGACTACAACGAATCAGGCTTTTCATATTTTTCCTCTTAAAGGCTACAGTGAAATTCAATCGTAAACGTAAACTTTCGTATAATTTCCATACATCCGCCATATCTGTCAAATTCTCCTTCTCCTCAGATGCCCGCTGTGGGCCGTTGGAAGCGGACGCGTACTTCTTTTTTCCAAGTTGACAGTTCGATTTGGCATATATATTGACAGAAATTCATGTCCGTATACGAATGATGATACCAGTGAAAAACTGTGTTCAAAATTAATAGGGTAAATAAATAACGTCACACGGAGATCTAGAGTCATTAAAATTTCGATTTATTTTTATTCACGAGTCATAATACTTAAAAAATATGACAAATTATTTAATAAAATATATTAATACAACCAAATCAGTATAATCAGCTTC
Source organism: Cydia fagiglandana (assembly GCF_963556715.1). Taxonomy (NCBI): domain Eukaryota; kingdom Metazoa; phylum Arthropoda; class Insecta; order Lepidoptera; family Tortricidae; genus Cydia; species Cydia fagiglandana. The sequence goes on along the minus strand of NC_085959.1, from coordinate 2,817,923 downwards.
TTCCTAATTCACTTAAAATGAAAAAAGTTTGAAGATTTGTTATTTCTTATTGGAATAAATTTTCATTGTGCTGGTATTCATATTACGTCATTTTAAAAACATATATGACATAATGTCAATATACTAGATAAACAATTTATCAACAAAATTCTTCACATTTTAGCCTAAACAATATAAACTATTAAAACTTTATTTATGAAGACGAAGCAATGTTGTTCACATAATTTCAGCAATAAAATTCTTAGTTTCAACCAGTTTTGTTGCTATTCTAAGATCTATCATGTGCTTTGAAAGTTAATGCAATGATATATCATCAAGAAATTGAAATCAAGACTCGACCTGCAGTTTCAGCGGGTTTTTGTGGCTATATCATCAGTTGAAAGAACGATATTTAAAGCCAGTGGCATCGCAGTGGTCTGGTTTACGAGTACCTATATTGGTTTCATGTGACGATGTTTATATAAATGTATCTATCAAACAACAACGTGCTTTTATTTCATTGATATTCGGTGCAAAACGATAACTCAGTAACGAAATAAAATTATCAGAAATGAATTTGGGTTTTTTCAGTGAACGTTTATATTTATGAAGTCGTTTATGAGGTCTTATGTCTTATCGGCGTGGCTTTGGCCTTTGGACATTTTTGTAATGCTTTGTAATAAGGTAGGTGAGGTATCTAAATCCCTAATTGTAATAGCTTTTTTTGAATGAATTACAATTTAATTATTTAAATAAAAAAGTGGTCCACAAACATACACATCCGCTTGGTCCGCTAAAATAATTTAAGTGCCCTACATAATAGGTATATTTAAGATTAACAATCAGTAAACATCATTAATTACCCTCAAATGCTTATGTTTCAGTACAAATTGGGTGAAATATTTCCGACATAAAACCTAAAGGTAAAAGTACAATTTGCTAAGTAAACTGTCAATCTAGATTAATTATAAATTTATAATAGATAGAGTCTTATAAGTTAGCTTACTGAAGATTTTGAACAACAAATAGGTACTAAATAAAATACAATTTGTTTTTCCATGACTCATGTAGGCCGTATTTTACTATAGACCATTTTAAATCTAAGATGAAATTAATTCATGATAAAAGCTAATAAGGCCCGGTAGTATTTTCTGTTATTCTTGAACTTGTACTATGACTAATTGTAAGAAGGCCCACTGTCAGTGCCAGTAACAAGGCCCGGTTCCGAACCAACATGGTATGTTTTTTTTTATAAAATGGATTTTTCAAAAGCGCCGGAACATTTTTATAACTATTTTGGTATATTAAGAAACATGAACTAACTAACTAACTATTTTGGCTCAGCGATCCAAAGAGAGTCTTGGCCTCCGAAACGAGAGCGTGCCACCTGTCCCGCTCCTGCGCAACTTCCTGCCAGTTACTGACGCGAAGCTGAAGTAGATCCGCCGCCACACTGTCTTCCCAGCGATACCTGGGCCGACCCACCGGACGGCTACCAGTCGGACGTCCCAAGAACGCCTTCTTGACAGCCCGATCCTCTCCCATTCAGAGTAGGTGACCGAACCAGCGAAGTCTGTGCGCTTTCGTTTCGCCGATGATATTGGGTTCGGCCACTAACTCCTCGATCTCGGCATTTTTCCAGATCCTCCAGGTGCCGTTATCTCTCTGAATAGGTCCCAGGATCTTGCGATAAACTTTTCTCTCTGCTACCAGGAGCTGACCTTCTTCTTTTAGTGTTAGGGACCAGGCCTCACAGCCATACATTAGGATAGGCCGTATAACGGTTTTATATATCCGTAACTTTGTATGTTTGCTGAGAAGCCCGGACACCAACACTTTGTGGAGGGCTGCACTGCACCGCAGGGCGTTTTGGATGCGTATTTTGATCTCCTCCTCTCTGGTGTTTGTGTCGGTAACAGTAACAGCAACAGTAGCAGTGTAAGAAACATGAACAAATGAGAAATATATATTGAATTGGTTTGGTCATAATATCCTGATTATTAATAAAACTATTTCAGTTAATATAAAGGTGGGCCTTATATGCCTCACCTGACCTTATTCGTTCACATTTAGATCCTATAACTATATTTGGTCACTTTGGCCGTCACTATCTATTTGATGCCGATTGTACTAACAATTAAAAGTACAGCTCATATGTACTTTTACCTGTACTGAAACTTAAGCATTTGAGCGTAATTAATAATGTTCACTGATTATTAACATTACGTGTTAAAGAACTGTGTCCCGATTTGGGCCATGGTGCGTCCATTAATGAATCGCATACTAACGGATAGAGGTTTACGAGTACATTCACAGAAAAATGATTATAGGCCACCCAATACTAGTGGCTTAATTGCCGTTTAATGATTCTGAATCTGAAGATTCTTCTTGGATACTGTCAAATCTTATAAAATATGTCACTCATTTCTGTTCATGGAGGTTTTATTAGTTGTGTTAGATGCCTTGCATACCGTTATTACCAAATAATGGGCTGATAAGGCCCGGTAGCAACGAGATCCTACCGTATACCAAAAATAAGGGAAGAGGGGAAATGGTCGGCTCCCCGGTCCAATCTATGCTATATTTCTTCATGCTCTTAGCAACTAGGGCAAGTTATATATCATTTTTGTATAATCTAGGGACGAGGAATTCAGTTTTTAAATAATCGTTATAGGTATGTATAACGATTCATACAAATAAACTGATTTTTGCACAATAAATGAATATTATATGTATTTTTTTACAATCACAGTGTGGTGATTTGTACTAAATAAAAAAATTGTTAAATTTTGCTCATTTATTCTCCATTCTAAAAAGTATCACTATAAAATAGGCACTCATATATTTTTTCTGAATAATAATTGTGGCACCGCACGTGGCAAGTCAAACATTAAATATTGAAATAAAATTAAATAAAATAATCATCTGGCATTTGAAAAGTGTGAATACAATGTTTTTATATTTTACAGATAAATTACAGGTGATAATTTTACAAATGAAATGAGTTTCTGCCACCAGTGCCACCCTATTATAAAGCCTTAGAGAATATAACCAACGGAGACGCCATGTCTAAAATTTTCGGTACAAAATAGTCTGCCGTTTTTTGCGGGGGAGGGGCACATCAAATGTATAGGTACGTCAAGTCAGCCAAACGTCAGTCCATACATATGGTTGACATGTGGTTGACCATTGGCCGCCTATTTTCGACAGAGGGGAACGCCTGTTAATGGCGGCTCCATTGTTAATTACTCCGAGTATAAAGCAGTAGACTTTTTTAATAATAAGGTATGCCCACCAAATACGCTCATAAGAACGATATATTCTATCGATATAGGCTATGAACTATCTAATGATATACAGGGTGTAATCGTTAAGTGTAGTCAGGCTATAATTCCGTAAATATAACAGATATCAGAAAATTTCGAATTGATATAGAGAGCGCGTAATCCAATGAGTAAAATACATTAATATTTTTATTCATAAAAGCAGAAATATCCTAAACATTAACTTTAAACCCTCCCTAACTCCTAAATATTTAGTACGATGACTCACCCCTCAAAGAACGTTGGTGTCGTAAGAGATAAAACTGCTTGAGATTATTATTAAATAAACGGTAGTTTTATTATTTTATTACAGTTTACTATCGCAAATAATGAATCTCAAGCAGTTTTGTCTCTTAGGACACCGACGTTCTTTGAGGGGTGAGTCGTCGTACTAAATGTATGGGAGGGTTTGAAGTTAATGTTTGAGATATTTCTACTTTTATTTAAAAAAAGTTATAAATGTAATTTTACTCATTGGGTAACGCACTTTTGATATCAATTTGAAGTTTTCTGATATCTGTTATATTTACGGAATTATAGCCTGGCTACACTTAACGATTACACACTGTATAAGTTACTTCAGGACGCGCCATGGACCAGAACCCATACTATCCGGGACACAGTTCTTTAATATTATGTAGGGCTAAAAAGGCCCTCTGTCAGTGCGGGTGACAAGGCCCGGTCCTGGGCCTTATTGAACGTATGAGATGAAATCATCATCATCATTTCGGCCTATATACGTCCCACTGCTGAGCACAGGCCTCGTCTCATGCGCGAGAGGGCTTGGGCTATAGTCCCCACGCTAGCCCAATGCGGATTGGGATGAAATGAGATGAAATAGTACATTTATATATTTTAATATAGGTAATTATGAGTTATTTGATTTCCCAATAAGTTTTAAGTAAGCATCACTTACTGACTTACAAAAGTATAAGTGTAGTACCTGAATTTTATTAGATGTTTTTAAAGCTTTATTATTAACAGAGCTTTAAAAATTAAGTTATAAGTGAAATTAAATAAGCGTCTTTAGTTGTAAAAAAATATGTTACAAGACCTATAAGTAATAAAGGTATAATTTTAGATATAGTCCACTTTTTTCGAGTAGATAGATGAGATGATTTCTTATATTTTTAATAATAAAACTCCTAGGTTTAATTCGGTCTGTCTACAAACCGCATACCTACCATTGCCCACCACCACACTGTTAACTGACAGTCCGTAAACCTTATTACAAAAGGCATAAGGTCCACCGATGGACAGTTAAGAGCGTCGCCGTTTTGAACCTAATCTTAATACAAAAGTCAACAACGAAAATAATTAATTACCTAATACGTCACATACCTATGACATGACATGAACAAACAAGGAAAGCTATATATAAAAAAGTGTTTTTTCTCTGTCTTCTCACAAAGGAAAGCTGTGACAGTTTGAATTCCTCAAAGAAGGTTAGTAGTTAACACTAAACTCGAAGCAGCACCTTTAAAAAAACATTAGGGGTCACTGACCTGTCCCAGTAAATTGAGGTAGTGTGCGTGAGCTGCGTTTGTGTGTGAAATGGGGTAATTTGACAGAATCTGAAAATTTACCCTCCTCTACGCCCTCTTAATAACCTGTTACCAGTAATATGTTGCATAAGTTTGTTGCTAAGCAACCGCTCAAATACTTTAGAGATGACCGGTACCAGTGATATTGGTCTGTAAGACTTGGGCGAGTGCAGTTCGCCCTTACCCTTGTACACCGGCTGTACCTTTATCAATTTTAAGATATCTGGATATACACCAAATTTAACGCAGTCATTAAATGCGGACAAAAATAGGGATATAACAATAGGCGGCAAACAATCCAGAATATACGTTGTCATGTCATTTATATCTTTAGAAGTTTTACGTTTTATATGTTTGCAGGCATTAATCATCTCATGAAGGGTGAATGGAGTAAAAACCAGAGGCGGGGGTGGGTTGTCTAAATAGCTGTGGAGATATTCTAGGGCAGTGGGAGTGCACGGTCTCGTATTATTTACGTTCGCATCTAGATAGTACCTGTTTAGCAGCGTGGCGGAGTTGACGGCACGCGCGTCCTGGCAGTCGCCTGCAGACTTGCTAACAAGTATGTCGATTGCTCTGTTCCCGCTCCTGGAACCCCCGCACGTTTCATTCGATATTATGCGCCAAACACTACGTGACATATCACGATCGCAGTTTGAAATTTGTCTGTTTATATAACTCCTACGTATATTTTTTATAAGGGACCAGTACGAGCATTCTAGTCTTTGAAGGCTAGAAAGTGCCTCAGTATCATAGGGGTTAAAACTTAGTTTTACCTTAAGTTTATGAATGTTATTGCTTTGTATTTTTACGGTGTCATTGACCCAGACCTCGTTGGTTTTTTTAACCGGATGATACTTAATTGGGAAATGAACATCGAAATAATGCTTCAAAACATTTATAATAGATTTTATCTTTTCACCTGGGCAGGTATTCTTACTTAGGATGTCATCCCAATATTGGAAATCAAGACTTCGCATGAAGTCATGTTTGTTACAATGTGAAAACTTTCGCTTTAATACATGGCAATTCGATTGGGTTCGGTTATTAATATTAATACTAATAATTAAAGACAAATGATCAGACAAATACATTTCATTACACATTATTTTATTTATGTCAGACTTAATTATATTGGAATATGCATGATCAATACATTTTTTAGATGTCTCTGTAATCCTAGTCGGTTTATTTATAAGATTTCTAAACCCACAGATTTTAATAGTATCTAACAACTGTTTAGTAATGTTACAATTAGTTAATATGTCAATATTAATGTCGCCTACTATGATTACATTATTTGTATCTCCTTTTTTGGAATCACGGGCCTGTAAATCCCGGTCTTTTGATAGGCTTGCGTGGGGATATAGATCCAACACGTAGAGGCCCTTTGGAGAGCTTTAATGTCATGTAGAACGCCTGCTGGAACCCGTTCACAGGTGCAACAATAGATGATTACATTATTATTTTGAATAGCAATAAAATTTAACAATAGATTTAACTTATTTAAGAACATCGTGATGTCACCACTAGGCGGTCTATATATACATATAATAATTAGGTCAAGGCCGATACACTCAACTGCACATGTCTCAAAAATGCATTTCTACGGAGAGGTCAGTCACTTCGCGGCGCTCTAAGGTCAGTATGTCAGTGGCAGTATATATGCAGACACCTCCTCCCATCCGCGAGGGTCGGCAGTAGTGGGCCCGGAGCTGATAATTGAGTATATTTACCGAGGATATTTGGGTCGACTCGAGCCAATGCTCAGATAGGCACAATATGTCAATTTTTTCCTGGAGCTGGAGTTCGCTTTCTAACCTGCATGTTTTATTGGCTAATCTATTTATGTTCAGGTGTAATATATTCACCCTCTTTTTGCAAGCGTCTGATTTGGCCGGTGGTGTCGTCGTCGGTGGGAGACTGGGTCTCCCTATAGCGGAGAAAGGGCCGCCATTCAGAAATGTTGGTGTTTATAGGCCACACAGACGACGAAAGGAAACGATCGTAGACTGCAACGGGAATACCAATTTTGAAGGAGTTATAACTGTCTCGTTTGGATTTTATTTGTTCTACCTTATACTGGGCACCGTCATGAATGCTATTTAGATGGCGTTTAAGACTCTCAGGCGTCGTATCCTTTTTAAAATAACATCCATGTAGGAATTTATAAACCTCAACCCCTGTGATGGATGAGTCAGTCGCGGTTCCTTTAATCATAATCGTTGATTTTCGAATTTTGCGGCGTTGATGGCGGCTTTGGACGGGCTCAAAATCATCATCAGCAGATTTGTCAATAGGCAGTAGTACTTTTGGGGGTTCTGCCGAATTAGCCTGTAAATCGATGGTCGGTTTCAGCGGTTTATCTGTTGATTTGTTTGCCGTATTATGATTTGAAGCCGTTGTAATGATATCGGCGGTCATTGTTTGCTGCGGTACATGTTTCGCTGGTTGGTTATTACGCTTCGCCCGTATGGGCAGTTTAGCCTGCGCTGCAATTCGCTGTCTCGTTTGTGCAGCCGCCGGTCGCCGTGCCCGCTGTGGTGCATGTGTGGATGCGGGAGCGGGACGGCTGGTCGGTGTTGACGCATTGCTAGTCGACATCGGGGTCGACGGCGGAGACGTAATAACCGAATCACTTTTGTTGCCTACCTTGGCTGAACTCTCAATTTTTTTGGTTGGAACAACGGATTTTATTTCACTGTTTAAACTGTCTATTATTTTATGTAAGTCACAAATTTTTTGTTCTAAGGGTTTAAGTGCACTTGCAATTAATGTTTTTAGCGTTTCACAGTCGATTTGCGACATTTTAACACGCGTTATAATAATAAGTAGCGTATGTGGTGTTGATGCTACCGCCCGCGCACCGCGACTGAATGCGAAGACCGAAGGCCGAGCTCCGCGTAGGGCCGAAGGCCCGAAGCGTCCAGTATTTAAGTGCTATAACACAGAACAATAGTAAAAGTCGAACGAAAACACGCGAAGAGTCTTTAAATCGTCCTCTTCGCCCCCCAACAACAAACAAACCACGTGCCTGAGTTACGTTTGCTCAGACACGATCGAAAGAAAGTAATACGTAAACAAAACTCCTGCACGCAACCATAAAAAAAACTCCTACCGAACATCAACAAAAAAAAACGCGCAATCACCGATAATTAACTAATAAGTAAATATTTACTTCACCTAAAATAACAACAATAAGGAAAAAACTCGATTTAAGTCGAGACAATAGATAAGGAAAAGTAGGTAATAAACATAACTCCCGTACGAAACAATTGTGGAAACTACTACAATAAGATTCGACCTTAAAGGTAAACGGCTATTTGAATAACGGTAAGTTATTTTTTTTTTTTTTATTATGAATGGGCTTACTCATGGCCACAGACTAGCCGAGGCGTAGACGTGGCCTACGATGGAGCGAGCTCGCCCAGAAGGTGCCTGTTCACTCTTGATTTGAAGGTTGCCGGGTTATAAGAACACGGAAATATAGACGCCGGCAGGGAATTCCATTCCTTGGCAGTTCGCATAAGGAAAGTAGAAGCAAAGCGCTTCGTGCGAATTGGTGGAATATTTACCATGTAAGGATGGAAACCGGCCGTGCGTCTAAAAGTCCGATGGTAGAATGGGGACGGTGGTATAAGCTCGTGTAGCTCTTGGGCACACTCCCCGAAGTGCAGCCTGTAGAATACCTTCCCTGTATTATTTAAAAAAAAAACGTAAGTCAACAACAATAATTGTGACTGACTGTACCCAACCACGTCAAGAAACTATTTAATATTAATTTTATTTATTTTAAACTTCAACTTTTAACTTCAACTCCAAACATCCTGTAATAAATTTAATAATTGAAAACACCTGCTGACTGTACTTCACTATAACTTCCAAATTTGCTCCCTCAAACTTTTTACAACTCCACATTTATAATTAATAAAATTTCGTTACATTTTAAACAGGTGTACCGTCAACTAAGTACAAATACAGTAACCTCCCACCGAGGAAGAATAAAAAACTTAAATTGAAAGAACACAAGTCTTACAGCTTGGTACAGAACTGTCCACTAACATTACACCTTTGTATTTTTTTTAATTAAAGTAAAAGTTAACTTACGTTTAACATTCCACACACTATTCCACTAGTTGCAATTTAATTAATAATCTTTACACAGTACTAAACAGTACAACGCAAGTAATAGATAAATATAACTCCACACTCATGTAGGTACATGACCTAACCTATAAAAGTATGCTCACATGTGGTAACAGTATTAACTTACACAGTTATGTAATATAGTTAAATTTTAAATTAAAAAAAGGTAATAATCGGTTATCCTGAACACAATACAAGAATACAAGCAGCACCGTTTCTACCAAAAAATGAGAGAGGCTGTATCAGGGACACAGCCGCTTTGGCAGACGTGAAACGTGGTGTGGACCGCCAATGCGAAGGCCAAAGGCCGAGCTCCGCGTAGGGCCGAAGGCCCGAAGCGTCCAGGATTTAAGTGCTTTAACATAGAACAATAGTAAAAGTGTCTAAATGCGAAGGCCGAAGGCCGAGCTCCACGTAGGGCCGAAGGCCCGAAGCGTCCAGGATTTAAGTGCTATAACACAGAACAATAGTACAAGTGTCTAAATGCGAAGGCCGAAGGCCGAGCTCCGCGTAGGGCCGAAGGCCCGAAGCGTCCAAGAAGTCGGTGCTTAAAGACGTAACAATATTACAAGTGTCTAAATGCGAAGGCCGAAGGCCGAGCTCCGCGTAGGGCCGAAGGCCCGAAGCGTCCAGAATGTTAGTGCTTTAACACAGAACAATAATAGTACAAGTGTCTAAATGCGAAGGCCGAAGGCCGAGCTCCGCGTAGAGCCGAAGGCCCGAAGCGTCTAGGATTTCAGTGCTATAACACAGAACAATAGTAAAAGTGTCTAAATGCGAAGGCCGAAGGCCGAGCTCCGCGTAGGGCCGAAGGCCCGAAGCGTCCAGAATGTTAGTGCTTTACCACAGAAAAATAGTACAAGTGTCTAAATGCGAAGGCCGAAGGCCGAGCTCCGCGTAGGGCCGAAGGCCCGAAGCGTCCTGGATTTAAGTGCTATAACACAGAACAATAGTAAAAGTGTCTAAATGCGAAGGCCGAAGGCCGAGCTCCGCGTAGGGCCGAAGGCCCGAAGCGTCCAGAATGTTAGTGCTTTAACACAGAACAATAGTAGGTACAAGTGTCTAAATGCGAAGGCCGAAGGCCGAGCTCCGCGTAGGGCCGAAGGCCCGAAGCGTCCAGGATTTAAGTGCTACAACACAGAACAATAGTAAAAGTGTCTTAATGCGAAGGCCGAAGGCCGAGCTCCGCGTAGGGCCGAAGGCCCGAAGCGTCCAAGATGTCAGTGCCTTTGCACAGAAAAATAGTAAAAGTGTCTAAATGCGAAGGCCGAATGCCGAGCTCCGCGTAGGGCCGAAGGCCCGAAGCGTCCAGAATGTTAGTGCTTTAACACAGAACAATAGTACAAGTGTCTAAATGCGAAGGCCGAAGGCCGAGCTCCGCGTAAGGCCGAAGGCCCGAAGCGTCCAGGATTTAAGTACTATAACACAAAACAATAGTACAAGTGTCTAAATGCGAAGGCCGAAGGCCGAGCTCCGCGTAGGGCCGAAGGCCCGAAGCGTCCAAGATGTCAGTGCCTTTGCACAGAAAAATAGTAAAAGTGTCTAAATGCGAAGGCCGAATGCCGAGCTCCGCGTAGGGCCGAAGGCCCGAAGCGTCCAGAATGTTAGTGCTTTAACACAGAACAATAGTACAAGTGTCTAAATGCGAAGGCCGAAGGCCGAGCTCCGCGTAAGGCTGAAGGCCCGAAGCGTCCAGGATTTAAGTACTATAACACAAAACAATAGTACAAGTGTCTAAATGCGAAGGCCGAAGGCCGGGCTCCGCGTAGGGCCGAAGGCCCGAAGCGTCCAAGATGTCAGTGCTTTAACACATAACAATAATACAAGTGTCTAAATGCGAAGGTCGAGCTCCGCGTAGGACCGAAGGCCCGAAGTGTGCAGGACATCAGTGCCTTAGCACCGAAAAATAGTACAAGTGTCTAAATGCGAAGGCCGAAGGCCGAGCTCCGTGTAGGGCCGAAGGCCCGAAGCGTCCAGGATTTAAATGCTATAACACAGAACAATATTACAAGAGTATAAATGCGAAGGCGGAAGCGTCCAGGATGTCAGTGGTTAAACACAGAACTGACAGACTGGACGCTTCGGCCCTTCGGCCCTACGCGGAGCTCGGCCTTCGGCCTTCGCATTTAGACACTTGTAATATTGTTCTGTGTTAAAGCACTGACATCCTGGACGCTTCTTGCCTTCGAGAGCGCAGCCTTCGACCTTCGCATTTAGTTAGACTCTTTTACTATTGCTTTGTGTTTGAATACCGAAGTCGCACATATTTGAGTAGTATCTAAATTTTATCTGTAAAGATTATTTGGGGTCATAATGATTCACTGTATCTAGATGAACTTGAATACAGCATTTGATGGGTAATTTTAAAATAATTAATTACAGCGTCACACCTATTTAAATAATTAAATGATCAATTCATTTTGGAGTAATGAATGTAACGATTAGGTACAATTTTTTTGTAAATAACTCAGCAAAATTACGAGAATAGATATTTTATACGGGTAATACACGTTTTATAGCAAACTCGTTCGTGTTTTTCCTGTAGCCATCGCATTTAAGGGAATCTAAAAGCAATTTTTTGCGCAGCACCTTTACAGGCAGAATATTTCATTCAATACTTGAGACTCAAATGAGAAAAACGGGATATATTTGAACCACAGTCGTTACATTTTATAGTACCTATTGTCCACAGAAGTGACCTTTTCTAAATTATGTTTTACCCATTACATCAGAAAGTACCTAACTAAGATTACTATATACTTACTAGCATTAGGAACTCGGGATTGTCAAGCAGCCGTCATACGTTATACGTGTTCTATCAAAGTAACTCGCGTCGCTGCGCCGCCATAGATGCTAATACATTATTTGAGGAGATGAGCATGTATTACTATGGTGAATGTAGTATTAAAAGAACCGTTATTGCTTTATCTTACTATTTCAGGTATATTTTGTCAGTTTGGCGCCCTTTTTTTCGCACACCGTGGCCTCAAACAAGAGCAGTGATAAAAATTCTGTAAAAACTGTCACATTTTTATTTTTTAACAGCTTATTATAATTCCACGTACTTTATTTTACTCATATTTCATTAAAATAAAGTAAGATCTATCAAATGACATGAATTTTACCAAAATCGGTTAATGGGCTGATTAGTCATTACTAAATGAACACTGAAAATAGGGGTCATTTTTGCTCCGAATACGTCGTGTCTAGCGCAGAATCAGCACCATCTATGTCAGCGGCACGTGCTGTTCCGAGTAATGGCTACTTTCTTCTACACATCTGTATCAAAACTTTGTTTATAGGTATTATAGTTTCGGAGATATAAGCCGCCGCGCCATAACACTTTTTCGTTACATCGGTTTTTGATCCGAGCCCCTCTACGGGTTTTTAAAGACGTTTACCTACGTTTCACGTCAAAAATAAAACTCCCTTTAGCTAACACACTGTGACCAAAGAGGTTCGCTAACATTGCCCCACGTGGGCTGCCGCTGAAACAACTATTATTTTGGGGTACTAATATGGAATATTTTCTTAATTAATTAAGGAAACTAGACAATATGAATAAAACATTTATTTAAATAATTTCAAAACTAACCCGGAGAGCCTTAAGGGCCTTAATGACAGGAACTTAAGGTAAACTAGCTCTTATCTAAATAACATGAGCATCAGACTCTTATTTAAGTGTTGAGGGAACAGTTATGGGTATAGCGAACTCTTTTTGACGTGAAACGTCTTTAAAAAGCCGTAGTAGAGGTGCCGGACCAAAAACCAAGTGTAACGAAAAGTGTTATGGCGCGGCGGCTTATATCTCATAAACTATAATACCTACAAACATAGTTTTGATATAGATATATAGAAGAAAGTAGCCATTACTCGGAACAGTACGTGCCGCTGACATAAATGGCGCTGATTCTGCGCTAGACACGACGTATTCGGAGCTAAAATGACCCCTATTTTCAGTGTTCATTTAGTAATGACTCATCAGCCCATTAACCGATTTCGGTAAAATTGGTGCCATTTGATAGATCTTATTTTATTTTAATGAAATATGAGTAAAATAAAGTACGTGGAATTATAATAAGCTGCTAAAACATAAAAATGTGACAGTTATTACTGAATTTTTATCACTGCTCTTGTTTGAGGCCACCGTGTGCGAAAAATAGGGCGCAAAACTGACAAAATATACCTGAAATAGTAAGATAAAGCAATAACGGTTCTTTTAATACTACATTCACCATAGTAATACATGCTCATCTCCTCAAATAATGCATTAGCATCTAAGGCGGCGCGGCGGCGCGGCGGCGCGAGTTACTTTGATAGAACACATAATATAATAATAATAATAATAAATCATTTCGGTGTTAACATTGTTATGGCAGGTGTCCGGACCTCTTTTACAATAGCCCAGTCTCATTGTCCACCCAAACATCAATCCATAGACCGGAATACTGTTCACTTTTTCTACAATAGTCCCAATGCCTGCTGGGACCGGTTCATGGGTGTCTATTGTTGTGCCTGTGAACGGGTTCCAGCAGGCGTTCTACATGACATTAAAGCTCTCCAAGGGGCCTCTACGTGTTGGATCTATATCCCCACGCAAGCCTATCAAAAGACCGGGATTTATAGGCCCGTGAAATCCAAAAGGAGACACAAATAAATCATTTATTTCAAGTAAGTTACACTCATATCTTGGTTAGTAAAAAATATTCTAAAATAATGTATTAGTATTAGTACAGTACTTAAAAACTACGAATTAATATCTAGACACGCGGCAGCGTGTCAAGCCAAGTTCAAGCAAAGGAACTGGCTAGCCAGCGCCAAGTGTAATATTACACGAACCACTTGGTGCCACTTTTGACCCTTCTATAACTCAAAACATCTTTAACATAAACACATAAAACTACGTGTGTTTAATTATATCCATAAGGACATCTAGAAGCCCAAATTTCATGAAGCTAGCTCAAACGGTTATAAAGATATGAAGGTCAAAAAGTCGTAAATTTTAAGACTGACTGACATACCTATAGTACCTAAACCTAACCTACTTCCAGATGACCTAGAAGGATGAAATTTGGAATCCAGCTCAGTTATTGTGTGAAAGCGTAGGAAAAAATCTAAAAATAAAAAAAAGTTATAAAATAAGGGGGGTCCCCATACAAAAAAAAAACCATTTTTTATTGTGACTGACATATAAGTACCTAAACCTAACCTACTTCCAGATGACCTAGAAGGATGAAATTTGGAATCCAGCTCAGTTATTGTGTGAAAGCGTAGGAAAAAATCTAAAAATAAAAAAAAGTTATAAAATAGGGGGGGTCCCCATACAAAAAAAAACATTTTTTATTGTGACTGACATATAAGTACCTAAACCTAACCTACTTCCAGATGACCTAGAAGGATGAAATTTGGAATCCAGCTCGGTTATTGTGTGTAAGCGTAGGAAAAAATCTAAAAACAAAAAAAAGTTAATAAATAGGGGGGGTCCCCATACAAATTTCTTTTTTATTGTGACTGACATAAAGTACCTAAACCTAACCTACTTCCAGATGACCTAGAAGGATGAAATTTGGAACGTATGACGGCTGCTTGACAATCCCGAGTTCCTAATGCTAGTAAGTATATAGTAATCTTAGTTAGGTACTTTCTGATGTAATGGGTAAAACATAATTTAGAAATGGTCACTTCTGTGGACAATAGGTACTATAAAAGGTAACGACTGTGGTTCATATATATCCCGTTTTTCTCATTTGAGTCTCAAGTATTGAATGAAATATTCTGCCTGTAAAGGTGCTGCATAAAAAAATGCTTTTAGATTCCCTTAAATGCGATGGCTACAGGAAAGACACGAACGAGTTTGCTATAAAACGTGTATTACCCGTATAAAATATCTATTCTCGTAATTTTGGTGTGTTATTTACACAAAAAATTGTACCTAATCGTTACATTCATTACTCCAAAATGAATTGATCATTTAATTATTTAAATAGGTGTGACGCTGTAATTAATTATTTTTAATTTACCCATCAAATGCCGCATTCAAGTTCATCTAGATACAGTGAATCATTATGACCCCAAATATTCTTTACAGATAAAATTTAGATATTATCCAAAATTATTATAATATATCACGCATTCGCGAGATGTGCGAATTCGGTATTCAAACACAAAGCAATAGTACAAGAGTCTAACTAAATGCGAAGGTCGAAGGCTGCGCTCTACGTAAGGCCGAAGGCAAGAAGTGTCCAGGATGTCAGTGCTTTAACACAGAACAATATTACAAGTGTCTAAACGCGAAGGCCGAAGGCCGAGCTCCGCGTAGGGCCGAAGGCCCGAAGCGTCCAGTCTGTCAGTTCTGTGTTTAACCACTGACATCCTGGACGCTTCGGCCTTCGCATTTAGACACTTGTACTATTGTTCTGTGTTAAAGCACTAACATCCTGGACGCTTCGGGCCTTCGGCCCTACGCGGAGCTCGGCCTTCGGCCTTCGCATTTAGACACTTGTATTATTGTTCTGTGCTAAAACACTGATGTCCTGGACGCTTCGGGCCTTCGGCCCTACGCGGAGCTCGGCCTTCGGCCTTCGCATTTAGACACTTGTGCTATTGTTTTGTGTTATAGTGCTTAAATCCTGGACGCTTCGGGCCTTCGGTCCTACGCGGAGCTCGGCCTTCGGCCTTCGCATTTAGACACTTTTACTATTGTTCTGTGTTATAGCACTTAAATCCTGGACGCTTCGGGCCTTCGGCCCTACGCGGAGCTCGGCCTTCGGTCTTCGAATTTAGACCCTTGTACTATTGTTCCGTGTTAAAGCACTAACATTCTGGACGCTTCGGGCCTTCGGCCCTACGCGGAGCTCGGCCTTCGGCCTTCGCATTTAGACACTTTTACTATTTTTCTGTGCTAAAGCACTGACATCTTGGACGCTTCGGGCCTTCGGCCCTACGCGGAGCTCGGCCTTCGGCCTTCGCATTTAGACACTTGTACTATTGTTCTGTGTTATAGCACTTAAATCCTGGACGCTTCGGGCCTTCGGCCCTACGCGGAGCTCGGCCTTCGGCCTTCGCATTTAGACACTTGTATTATTGTTCTGTGCTAAAACACTGATGTCCTGGACGCTTCGGGCCTTCGGCCCTACGCGGAGCTCGGCCTTCGGCCTTCGCATTTAGACACTTGTACTATTGTTCTGTGTTAAAGTACTAACATCCTGGACGCTTCGGGCCTTCGGCCCTACGCGGAGCTCGGCCTTCGGCCTTCGCATTTAGACACTTGTATTATTGTTCTGTGCTAAAACACTGATGTCCTGGACGCTTCGGGCCTTCGGCCCTACGCGGAGCTCGGCCTTCGGCCTTCGCATTTAGACACTTGTACTATTGTTTTGTGTTATAGTGCTTAAATCCTGGACGCTTCGGGCCTTCGGCCCTACGCGGAGCTCGGCCTTCGGCCTTCGCATTTAGACACTTGTACTATTGTTCTGTGTTAAAGCACTAACGTTCTGGGCGCTTCGGGCCTTCGGCCCTACGCGGAGCTCGGCCTTCGGCCTTCGCATTTAGACACTTTTACTATTTTTCTGTGCTAAAGCACTGACATCTTGGACACTTCGGGCCTTCGGCCCTACGCGGAGCTCGGCCTTCGGCCTTCGCATTTAGACACTTTTACTATTGTTCTATGTTAAAGCACTTAAATCCTGGACGCTTCGGGCCTTCGGGTCCACACCACGTTTCACGTCAGCCATAGCGGCTGTGTCCCTGATACAGCCTCTCTCATTTTTTAAAATGTTTTGGTAGAAGCGGCCTACTGACGGACAAACTTAAAAGTTACTAAGGGTATGAGGGCGCCAGAACCAGCATCTCTGGTTCAGTAATACATATTAGATAAAGGGTCGATCTAACCTCCAAACTTCGAAAGACCGTAAACAATACAACCGCCACGTTGGTCAGGAACCTCTGCGTGGAAGTATGGAAACGCCAGGCACAGCTCCTTGCCACTGGTAGCTCGGCTTGCAGAAGCTGGCATTTTGAGGCCACCCCGTAAACTCGTAATAAAGACGGTAAATCTTGAAACCCTGAAATTTATAAAACTACTAAGTAACGGAACAGACATTCACAGAATCGAATAAATATACTGGACTGCGAGTAGGTCGCTGCTTACCCGGGGCAGACAATAAGCGGGCGTAGGAAAGGACTTGCATAATTTCAATGCACCCGGGGCTTCAATTTCCAGGACGATTCACATCCAACGAGCTGCAATAATATAAAAACAATCAGCACTGCACTAACAAATCCATCCAAAACAATTAAGGAATCGACGAGCTACTTACGATTAGGCGGCTTAAACCGCGATATAGGTAGAAGCCATCAGACAGCACCAGGCCGCTGGGCAAAGGAAACGAACCACCTTGCTACGATCTCTTCCAAATCCAAAGAGAACGGCTAGCTACGTGGCGAGCCATCGGTGACAGATCAAACGACGGGGTTACCAGAGTCCGAACGGGGCTCGGCCGAACACCACATGACTTGACAAAAAAAAAACGCTTTCTTTCCTATTTAGTTTGCTTAGAATAATATTGAATACAACGCGCCGACGAATAAAAAAAAAAATGAGAGAGGCTGTATCAGGGACACAGCCGCTATGGCTGACGTGAAACGTGGTGTGGACCGGAAGACCCGAAGCGTCCAGGATTTAAGTGCTTTAACATAGAACAATAGTAAAAGTGTCTAAATGCGAAGGCCGAAGGCCGAGCTCCGCGTAGGGCCGAAGGCCCGAAGCGTCCAGGATTTAAGTGCTATAACACATAACAATAGTGATACAGTGATACAGTGATACAGTAGATATGGAGTAACAAACATAAAAAATAAAAAAAATAAAAAAAATAATAAAAAAAAACATACAACCGAATTGATAACCTCCTCCTTTGGGATTTGGAAGTCGGTTAAAAAAACTAACAAACCTAATCTCAATATTGTGCTAAATAACACCGAAATTCCGCAAGTTGATTCCGCGAGGTACCTAGGATTCCAAATTGACTCCGGACTGACTTGGGCCCCACATATACAGACAACATGTGACAAATTAGCCTCCGCGTGTTACGCATTGTCCAGAATAGCACCCAGTCTGTCTGCTGAAAACCTAAAAACGGCATACTACGGGTATTTCCACTCGATTTTATTGCAGGGTGTGGATCTTTGGGGCATGGCTGCTGAGCGCGACCGAATATTCAGGATGCAAAAACGCGCCCTGCGTATAATCGATGGAAAGCCTGTAGACTACCCAGCACAGAGTTTGTTTAAAAAACATAAGATACTCACTTTACCGTGCATATATATACTCACGGCATGCATGCATGTAAGATTGAATATAGATATGTATAAATCTAACACTCATGCCAGTGGGTCTCAAATGCGCAGGCGACCCAGGTTAATTACTCCTAGACGCCGACTCGCCAAATCGCGACGGTCACTCAGTATCATGGGGCCAAATCTATATAATGCAGTACCGAATGAGATACAAGACTCAAAAACAGATTTAATATTTAAAAAGAAACTTAAGATGTTACTTTTAGATGAAGCTTATTACAGCATCGATGAATTTACTAAGTAGTATACGGTAAGATCATTGACCCAGCGCTGTACCAAATATTATATTAACTATATTGTAAATTGTATACACATATGTACCTATAATAAGTAAAATGTAAATAGTAATTAAGTAACAAAATGACGTGTAAATGTATATATTTCTTTTACCAATAAAGTACTGTATCACTGTATCACTGTATCACTATTGTTATGTGTTATAGCACTTAAATCCTGGACGCTTCGGGCCTTCGGCCCTACGCGGAGCTCGGCCTTCGGCCTTCGCATTTAGACAATTTTACTATTGTTCTATGTTAAAGCACTTAAATCCTGGACGCTTCGGGTCTTCCGGTCCACACCACGTTTCACGTCAGCCATAGCGGCTGTGTCCCTGATACAGCCTCTCTCATTTTTTTTTTTATTCGTCGGCGCGTTGTATTCAATATTATTCTAAGCAAACTAAATAGGAAAGAAAGCGTTTTTTTTTGTCAAGTCATGTGGTGTTCGGCCGAGCCCCGTTCGGACTCTGGTAACCCCGTCGTTTGATCTGTCACCGATGGCTCGCCACGTAGCTAGCCGTTCTCTTTGGATTTGGAAGAGATCGTAGCAAGGTGGTTCGTTTCCTTTGCCCAGCGGCCTGGTGCTGTCTGATGGCTTCTACCTATATCGCGGTTTAAGCCGCCTAATCGTAAGTAGCTCGTCGATTCCTTAATTGTTTTGGATGGATTTGTTAGTGCAGTGCTGATTGTTTTTATATTATTGCAGCTCGTTGGATGTGAATCGTCCTGGAAATTGAAGCCCCGGGTGCATTGAAATTATGCAAGTCCTTTCCTACGCCCGCTTATTGTCTGCCCCGGGTAAGCAGCGACCTACTCGCAGTCCAGTATATTTATTCGATTCTGTGAATGTCTGTTCCGTTACTTAGTAGTTTTATAAATTTCAGGGTTTCAAGATTTACCGTCTTTATTACGAGTTTACGGGGTGGCCTCAAAATGCCAGCTTCTGCAAGCCGAGCTACCAGTGGCAAGGAGCTGTGCCTGGCGTTTCCATACTTCCACGCAGAGGTTCCTGACCAACGTGGCGGTTGTATTGTTTACGGTCTTTCGAAGTTTGGAGGTTAGATCGACCCTTTATCTAATATGTATTACTGAACCAGAGATGCTGGTTCTGGCGCCCTCATACCCTTAGTAACTTTTAAGTTTGTCCGTCAGTAGGCCGCTTCTACCAAAACATTTTAAAAAATGAGAGAGGCTGTATCAGGGACACAGCCGCTATGGCTGACGTGAAACGTGGTGTGGACCCGAAGGCCCGAAGCGTCCAGGATTTAAGTGCTTTAACATAGAACAATAGTAAAAGTGTCTAAATGCGAAGGCCGAAGGCCGAGCTCCGCGTAGGGCCGAAGGCCCGAAGCGTCCAGGATTTAAGCACTATAACACAAAACAATAGTACAAGTGTCTAAATGCGAAGGCCGAAGGCCGAGCTCCGCGTAGGGCCGAAGGCCCGAAGCGCCCAGAACGTTAGTGCTTTAACACAGAACAATAGTACAAGTGTCTAAATGCGAAGGCCGAAGGCCGAGCTCCGCGTAGGGCCGAAGGCCCGAAGCGTCCAGGATTTAAGCACTATAACACAAAACAATAGTACAAGTGTCTAAATGCGAAGGCCGAAGGCCCGAAGCGTCCAGGATTTAAGTGCTATAACACAGAACAATAGTACAAGTGTCTAAATGCGAAGGCCGAAGGCCGAGCTCCGCGTAGGGCCGAAGGCCCGAAGCGTCCAAGATGTCAGTGCTTTAGCACAGAAAAATAGTAAAAGTGTCTAAATGCGAAGGCCGAAGGCCGAGCTCCGCGTAAGGCCGAAGGCCCGAAGCGTCCAGAATGTTAGTGCTTTAACACGGAACAATAGTACAAGGGTCTAAATGCGAAGACCGAAGGCCGAGCTCCGTGTAGGGCCGAAGGCCCGAAGCGTCCAGGATTTAAGTGCTATAACACAGAACAATAGTAAAAGTGTCTAAATGCGAAGGCCGAAGGCCGAGCTCCGCGTAGGACCGAAGGCCCGAAGCGTCCAGGATTTAAGCACTATAACACAAAACAATAGCACAAGTGTCTAAATGCGAAGGCCGAAGGCCGAGCTCCGCGTAGGGCCGAAGGCCCGAAGCGTCCAGGACATCAGTGTTTTAGCACAGAACAATAATACAAGTGTCTAAATGCGAAGGCCGAAGGCCGAGCTCCGCGTAGGGCCGAAGGCCCGAAGCGTCCAGGATGTTAGTGCTTTAACACAGAACAATAGTACAAGTGTCTAAATGCGAAGGCCGAAGCGTCCAGGATGTCAGTGGTTAAACACAGAACTGACAGACTGGACGCTTCGGGCCTTCGGCCCTACGCGGAGCTCGGCCTTCGGCCTTCGCGTTTAGACACTTGTAATATTGTTCTGTGTTAAAGCACTGACATCCTGGACACTTCTTGCCTTCGGCCTTACGTAGAGCGCAGCCTTCGACCTTCGCATTTAGTTAGACTCTTGTACTATTGCTTTGTGTTTGAATACCGAATTCGCACATCTCGCGAATGCGTGATATATTATAATAATTTTGGATAATATCTAAATTTTATCTGTAAAGAATATTTGGGGTCATAATGATTCACTGTATCTAGATGAACTTGAATGCGGCATTTGATGGGTAAATTAAAAATAATTAATTACAGCGTCACACCTATTTAAATAATTAAATGATCAATTCATTTTGGAGTAATGAATGTAACGATTAGGTACAATTTTTTGTGTAAATAACACACCAAAATTACGAGAATAGATATTTTATACGGGTAATACACGTTTTATAGCAAACTCGTTCGTGTCTTTCCTGTAGCCATCGTATTTAAGGGAATCTAAAAGCATTTTTTTATGCAGCACCTTTACAGGCAGAATATTTCATTCAATACTTGAGACTCAAATGAGAAAAACGGGATATATATGAACCACAGTCGTTACCTTTTATAGTACCTATTGTCCACAGAAGTGACCATTTCTAAATTATGTTTTACCCATTACATCAGAAAGTACCTAACTAAGATTACTATATACTTACTAGCATTAGGAACTCGGGATTGTCAAGCAGCCGTCATACGTTATATTATGTGTTCTATCAAAGTAACTCGCGCCGCCGCGCCGCCGCGCCGCCTTAGATGCTAATGCATTATTTGAGGAGATGAGCATGTATTACTATGGTGAATGTAGTATTAAAAGAACCGTTATTGCTTTATCTTACTATTTCAGGTATATTTTGTCAGTTTTGCGCCCTATTTTTCGCACACGGTGGCCTCAAACAAGAGCAGTGATAAAAATTCAGTAATAACTGTCACATTTTTATGTTTTAGCAGCTTATTATAATTCCACGTACTTTATTTTACTCATATTTCATTAAAATAAAATAAGATCTATCAAATGGTACCAATTTTACCGAAATCGGTTAATGGGCTGATGAGTCATTACTAAATGAACACTGAAAATAGGGGTCATTTTAGCTCCGAATACGTCGTGTCTAGCGCAGAATCAGCGCCATTTATGTCAGCGGCACGTACTGTTCCGAGTAATGGCTACTTTCTTCTATATATCTATATCAAAACTATGTTTGTAGGTATTATAGTTTATGAGATATAAGCCGCCGCGCCATAACACTTTTCGTTACACTTGGTTTTTGGTCCGGCACCTCTACTACGGCTTTTTAAAGACGTTTCACGTCAAAAAGAGTTCGCTATACCCATAACTGTTCCCTCAACACTTAAATAAGAGTCTGATGCTCATGTTATTTAGATAAGAGCTAGTTTACCTTAAGTTCCTGTCATTAAGGCCCTTAAGGCTCTCCGGGTTAGTTTTGAAATTATTTAAATAAATGTTTTATTCATATTGTCTAGTTTCCTTAATTAATTAAGAAAATATTCCATATTAGTACCCCAAAATAATAGTTGTTTCAGCGGCAGCCCACGTGGGGCAATGTTAGCGAACCTCTTTGGTCACAGTGTGTTAGCTAAAGGGAGTTTTATTTTTGACGTGAAACGTAGGTAAACGTCTTTAAAAACCCGTAGAGGGGCTCGGATCAAAAACCGATGTAACGAAAAAGTGTTATGGCGCGGCGGCTTATATCTCCGAAACTATAATACCTATAAACAAAGTTTTGATACAGATGTGTAGAAGAAAGTAGCCATTACTCGGAACAGCACGTGCCGCTGACATAGATGGTGCTGATTCTGCGCTAGACACGACGTATTCGGAGCAAAAATGACCCCTATTTTCAGTGTTCATTTAGTAATGACTAATCAGCCCATTAACCGATTTTGGTAAAATTCATGTCATTTGATAGATCTTACTTTATTTTAATGAAATATGAGTAAAATAAAGTACGTGGAATTATAATAAGCTGTTAAAAAATAAAAATGTGACAGTTTTTACAGAATTTTTATCACTGCTCTTGTTTGAGGCCACGGTGTGCGAAAAAAAGGGCGCCAAACTGACAAAATATACCTGAAATAGTAAGATAAAGCAATAACGGTTCTTTTAATACTACATTCACCATAGTAATACATGCTCATCTCCTCAAATAATGTATTAGCATCTATGGCGGCGCAGCGACGCGAGTTACTTTGATAGAACACGTATAACGTATGACGGCTGCTTGACAATCCCGAGTTCCTAATGCTAGTAAGTATATAGTAATCTTAGTTAGGTACTTTCTGATGTAATGGGTAAAACATAATTTAGAAAAGGTCACTTCTGTGGACAATAGGTACTATAAAAGGTAACGACTGTGGTTCAAATATATCCCGTTTTTCTCATTTGAGTCTCAAGTATTGAATGAAATATTCTGCCTGTAAAGGTGCTGCGCAAAAAATTGCTTTTAGATTCCCTTAAATGCGATGGCTACAGGAAAAACACGAACGAGTTTGCTATAAAACGTGTATTACCCGTATAAAATATCTATTCTCGTAATTTTGCTGAGTTATTTACAAAAAAATTGTACCTAATCGTTACATTCATTACTCCAAAATGAATTGATCATTTAATTATTTAAATAGGTGTGACGCTGTAATTAATTATTTTAAAATTACCCATCAAATGCTGTATTCAAGTTCATCTAGATACAGTGAATCATTATGACCCCAAATAATCTTTACAGATAAAATTTAGATACTACTCAAATATGTGCGACTTCGGTATTCAAACACAAAGCAATAGTAAAAGAGTCTAACTAAATGCGAAGGTCGAAGGCTGCGCTCTCGAAGGCAAGAAGCGTCCAGGATGTCAGTGCTTTAACACAGAACAATATTACAAGTGTCTAAATGCGAAGGCCGAAGGCCGAGCTCCGCGTAGGGCCGAAGGGCCGAAGCGTCCAGTCTGTCAGTTCTGTGTTTAACCACTGACATCCTGGACGCTTCCGCCTTCGCATTTATACTCTTGTAATATTGTTCTGTGTTATAGCATTTAAATCCTGGACGCTTCGGGCCTTCGGCCCTACACGGAGCTCGGCCTTCGGCCTTCGCATTTAGACACTTGTACTATTTTTCGGTGCTAAGGCACTGATGTCCTGCACACTTCGGGCCTTCGGTCCTACGCGGAGCTCGACCTTCGCATTTAGACACTTGTATTATTGTTATGTGTTAAAGCACTGACATCTTGGACGCTTCGGGCCTTCGGCCCTACGCGGAGCCCGGCCTTCGGCCTTCGCATTTAGACACTTGTACTATTGTTTTGTGTTATAGTACTTAAATCCTGGACGCTTCGGGCCTTCAGCCTTACGCGGAGCTCGGCCTTCGGCCTTCGCATTTAGACACTTGTACTATTGTTCTGTGTTAAAGCACTAACATTCTGGACGCTTCGGGCCTTCGGCCCTACGCGGAGCTCGGCATTCGGCCTTCGCATTTAGACACTTTTACTATTTTTCTGTGCAAAGGCACTGACATCTTGGACGCTTCGGGCCTTCGGCCCTACGCGGAGCTCGGCCTTCGGCCTTCGCATTTAGACACTTGTACTATTGTTTTGTGTTATAGTACTTAAATCCTGGACGCTTCGGGCCTTCGGCCTTACGCGGAGCTCGGCCTTCGGCCTTCGCATTTAGACACTTGTACTATTGTTCTGTGTTAAAGCACTAACATTCTGGACGCTTCGGGCCTTCGGCCCTACGCGGAGCTCGGCATTCGGCCTTCGCATTTAGACACTTTTACTATTTTTCTGTGCAAAGGCACTGACATCTTGGACGCTTCGGGCCTTCGGCCCTACGCGGAGCTCGGCCTTCGGCCTTCGCATTAAGACACTTTTACTATTGTTCTGTGTTGTAGCACTTAAATCCTGGACGCTTCGGGCCTTCGGCCCTACGCGGAGCTCGGCCTTCGGCCTTCGCATTTAGACACTTGTACCTACTATTGTTCTGTGTTAAAGCACTAACATTCTGGACGCTTCGGGCCTTCGGCCCTACGCGGAGCTCGGCCTTCGGCCTTCGCATTTAGACACTTTTACTATTGTTCTGTGTTATAGCACTTAAATCCAGGACGCTTCGGGCCTTCGGCCCTACGCGGAGCTCGGCCTTCGGCCTTCGCATTTAGACACTTGTACTATTTTTCTGTGGTAAAGCACTAACATTCTGGACGCTTCGGGCCTTCGGCCCTACGCGGAGCTCGGCCTTCGGCCTTCGCATTTAGACACTTTTACTATTGTTCTGTGTTATAGCACTGAAATCCTAGACGCTTCGGGCCTTCGGCTCTACGCGGAGCTCGGCCTTCGGCCTTCGCATTTAGACACTTGTACTATTATTGTTCTGTGTTAAAGCACTAACATTCTGGACGCTTCGGGCCTTCGGCCCTACGCGGAGCTCGGCCTTCGGCCTTCGCATTTAGACACTTGTAATATTGTTACGTCTTTAAGCACCGACTTCTTGGACGCTTCGGGCCTTCGGCCCTACGCGGAGCTCGGCCTTCGGCCTTCGCATTTAGACACTTGTACTATTGTTCTGTGTTATAGCACTTAAATCCTGGACGCTTCGGGCCTTCGGCCCTACGTGGAGCTCGGCCTTCGGCCTTCGCATTTAGACACTTTTACTATTGTTCTATGTTAAAGCACTTAAATCCTGGACGCTTCGGGCCTTCGGCCCTACGCGGAGCTCGGCCTTTGGCCTTCGCATTGGCGGTCCACACCACGTTTCACGTCTGCCAAAGCGGCTGTGTCCCTGATACAGCCTCTCTCATTTTTTGGTAGAAACGGTGCTGCTTGTATTCTTGTATTGTGTTCAGGATAACCGATTATTACCTTTTTTTAATTTAAAATTTAACTATATTACATAACTGTGTAAGTTAATACTGTTACCACATGTGAGCATACTTTTATAGGTTAGGTCATGTACCTACATGAGTGTGGAGTTATATTTATCTATTACTTGCGTTGTACTGTTTAGTACTGTGTAAAGATTATTAATTAAATTGCAACTAGTGGAATAGTGTGTGGAATGTTAAACGTAAGTTAACTTTTACTTTAATTAAAAAAAATACAAAGGTGTAATGTTAGTGGACAGTTCTGTACCAAGCTGTAAGACTTGTGTTCTTTCAATTTAAGTTTTTTATTCTTCCTCGGTGGGAGGTTACTGTATTTGTACTTAGTTGACGGTACACCTGTTTAAAATGTAACGAAATTTTATTAATTATAAATGTGGAGTTGTAAAAAGTTTGAGGGAGCAAATTTGGAAGTTATAGTGAAGTACAGTCAGCAGGTGTTTTCAATTATTAAATTTATTACAGGATGTTTGGAGTTGAAGTTAAAAGTTGAAGTTTAAAATAAATAAAATTAATATTAAATAGTTTCTTGACGTGGTTGGGTACAGTCAGTCACAATTATTGTTGTTGACTTACGTTTTTTTTTTAAATAATACAGGGAAGGTATTCTACAGGCTGCACTTCGGGGAGTGTGCCCAAGAGCTACACGAGCTTATACCACCGTCCCCATTCTACCATCGGACTTTTAGACGCACGGCCGGTTTCCATCCTTACATGGTAAATATTCCACCAATTCGCACGAAGCGCTTTGCTTCTACTTTCCTTATGCGAACTGCCAAGGAATGGAATTCCCTGCCGGCGTCTATATTTCCGTGTTCTTATAACCCGGCAACCTTCAAATCAAGAGTGAACAGGCACCTTCTGGGCGAGCTCGCTCCATCGTAGGCCACGTCTACGCCTCGGCTAGTCTGTGGCCATGAGTAAGCCCATTCATAATAAAAAAAAAAAAAATAACTTACCGTTATTCAAATAGCCGTTTACCTTTAAGGTCGAATCTTATTGTAGTAGTTTCCACAATTGTTTCGTACGGGAGTTATGTTTATTACCTACTTTTCCTTATCTATTGTCTCGACTTAAATCGAGTTTTTTCCTTATTGTTGTTATTTTAGGTGAAGTAAATATTTACTTATTAGTTAATTATCGGTGATTGCGCGTTTTTTTTTGTTGATGTTCGGTAGGAGTTTTTTTTATGGTTGCGTGCAGGAGTTTTGTTTACGTATTACTTTCTTTCGATCGTGTCTGAGCAAACGTAACTCAGGCACGTGGTTTGTTTGTTGTTGGGGGGCGAAGAGGACGATTTAAAGACTGTTCGCGTGTTTTACCGGGGTGCTGGCGTTTTAAACCAGTATTCCAATCGGCACTGGCGGACTTTAAACCGTCAGGCTCTTAATAGCAGTGCCATCTTCTTTGTTAACGCTTTGCGGTATGACTTAAATCATATGCGTGAACGTTAATGTTGATGTTGGGGGGTTGTTGTGTGGTACGCGCCTTAAAGCGTTGTCCGCAAACATCGGATTTTTGTGTGTCAGACTGACAGACTTGCATTTCTTGAAATGGAGCCTGTACAGTCGACTTCCTTGTGTGTCTCGTGTTGTTTCGAACGTTACCGTCTGCTTGTCGTTCAGACACAGCTGGTCAATGTATCGTAGTTGTTGTGTTATTGTCTGATTTCCGCGTTCAGACCTTGACGTCTGATAGTCGCGGCCTGATATGCGCTAGGTATATTTGAATTAGTTGTATTAGTTGTAGTAGCAGTCACCGATCTTAGTTAGTAAATTTCACTTGGCTATATGCCGTCTTCCGCTGTATCTCTTGGACGCATAACCCGCGGCTTGGGCCGTTCGTTATGCCACCAAGAAATATACGCGATGCGACGTTTCGTGGTAATGTAGCTTAGAGCTTTACTTGCGTACGTCAAGTCTTTATAAAGTAAGTCTGGTTTAGTGCGTGGGTTCGTTTTTTTTTTATTAGTTAGTTTTTTTTAGCGGTAGGTAATTGTCTAGGTACTTTCCGCGGGTGGTTTTGCGTAGTCAAAATTTTCTTCGGGAAGGGGAGCACTGTAACAACAAAATTTTAATTCTTCATTTTTTTTGACGTGAAACGTCTTTAAAAAGCCGTAGTAGAGGTGCCGGACCAAAAACCAAATGTAACGAAAAGTGTTATGGCGCGGTGGCTTATATCTCATAAACTATAATACCTACAAACATAGTTTTGATATAGATATATAGAAGAAAGTAGCCATTACTAGGAACAGTACGTGCCGCTGACATAAATGGCGCTGATTCTGCGCTAGACACGACGTATTCGGAGCTAAAATGACCCCTATTTTCAGTGTTCATTTAGTAATGACTCATCAGCCCATTAACCGATTTCGGTAAAATTTGTGCCATTTGATAGATCTTATTTTATTTTAATGAAATATGAGTAAAATAAAGTACGTGGAATTATAATAAGCTGCTAAAACATAAAAATGTGACAGTTATTACAGAATTTTTATCACTGCTCTTGTTTGAGGCCACCGTGTGCGAAAAATAGGGCGCAAAACTGACAAAATATACCTGAAATAGTAAGATAAAGCAATAACGGTTCTTTTAATACTACATTCACCATAGTAATACATGCTCATCTCCTCAAATAATGCATTAGCATCTAAGGCGGCGCGGCGGCGCGAGTTACTTTGATAGAACACATATAACGTGTGACGGCTGCTTGACAATCCCGAGTTCCTAATGCTAGTAAGTATATAGTAATCTTAGTTAGGTACTTTCTGATGTAATGGGTAAAACATAATTTAGAAATGGTCACTTCTGTGGACAATAGGTACTATAAAAGGTAACGACTGTGGTTCATATATATCCCGTTTTTCTCATTTGAGTCTCAAGTATTGAATGAAATATTCTGCCTGTAAAGGTGCTGCGTAAAAAAATGCTTTTAGATTCCCTTAAATGCGATGGCTACAGGAAAGACACGAACGAGTTTGCTATAAAACGTGTATGACCCGTATAAAATATCTATTCTCGTAATTTTGGTGTGTTATTTACACAAAAAATTGTACCTAATCGTTACATTCATTACTCCAAAATTAATTGATCATTTAATTATTTAAATAGGTGTGACGCTGTAATTAATAATTTTAAAATTACCCATCAAATGCCGCATTCAAGTTCATCTAGATACAGTGAATCATTATGACCCCAAATATTCTTTACAGATAAAATTTAGATATTATCCAAAATTATTATAATACATCACGCATTCGCGAGATGTGCGAATTCGGTATTCAAACACAAAGCAATAGTACAAGAGTCTAACTAAATGCGAAGGTCGAAGGCTGCGCTCTACGTAAGGCCGAAGGCAAGAAGTGTCCAGGATGTCAGTGCTTTAAAACAGAACAATATTACAAGTGTCTAAACGCGAAGGCCGAAGGCCGAGCTCCGCGTAGGGCCGAAGGCCCGAAGCGTCCAGTCTGTCAGTTCTGTGTTTAACCACTGACATCCTGGACGCTTCGGCCTTCGCATTTAGACACTTGTACTATTGTTCTGTGTTATAGCACTTAAATCCTGGACGCTTCGGGCCTTCGGCCCTACGTGGAGCTCGGCCTTCGGCCTTCGCATTTAGACACTTGTACTATTTTTCTGTGCTTTAGCACTGATGTCCTGCACGCTTCGGGCCTTCGGTCCTACGCGGAGCTCGGCCTTCGCATTTAGACACTTGTACTACTGTTCTATGTTAAAGCACTTAAATCCTGGACGCTTCGGGCCTTCGGCCCTACGCGGAGCTCGGCCTTCGGCCTTCGCATTTAGACACTTGTACTATTGTTCTGTGTTAAAGCACTAACATCCTGGACGCTTCGGGCCTTCGGCCCTACGCGGAGCTCGGCCTTCGGCCTTCGCATTTAGACACTTGTACTATTGTTTTGTGTTATAGTGCTTAAATCCTGGACGCTTCGGGCCTTCGGCCCTACGCGGAGCTCGGCCTTCGGCCTTCGCATTTAGACACTTGTGCTATTGTTTTGTGTTATAGTGCTTAAATCCTGGACGCTTCGGGCCTTCGGTCCTACGCGGAGCTCGGCCTTCGGCCTTCGCATTTAGACACTTTTACTATTGTTCTGTGTTATAGCACTTAAATCCTGGAGGCTTCGGGCCTTCGGCCCTACGCGGAGCTCGGCCTTCGGTCTTCGCATTTAGACCCTTGTACTATTATTCTGTGTTAAAGCACTAACATACTGGACGCTTCGGGCCTTCGGCCTTACGCGGAGCTCGGCCTTCGGCCTTCGCATTTAGACACTTTTACTATTTTTCTGTGCTAAAGCACTGACATCTTGGACGCTTCGGGCCTTCGGCCCTACGTGGAGCTCGGCCTTAGGCCTTCGCATTTAGACACTTGTACTATTTTTCTGTGCTTTAGCACTGATGTCCTGCACGCTTCGGGCCTTCGGTCCTACGCGGAGCTCGGCCTTCGCATTTAGACACTTGTACTACTGTTCTATGTTAAAGCACTTAAATCCTGGACGCTTCGGGCCTTCGGCCCTACGCGGAGCTCGGCCTTCGGCCTTCGCATTTAGACACTTGTACTATTGTTCTGTGTTAAAGCACTAACATCCTGGACGCTTCGGGCCTTCGGCCCTACGCGGAGCTCGGCCTTCGGCCTTCGCATTTAGACACTTGTATTATTGTTCTGTGCTAAAACACTGATGTCCTGGACGCTTCGGGCCTTCGGCCCTACGCGGAGCTCGGCCTTCGGCCTTCGCATTTAGACACTTGTGCTATTGTTTTGTGTTATAGTGCTTAAATCCTGGACGCTTCGGGCCTTCGGTCCTACGCGGAGCTCGGCCTTCGGCCTTCGCATTTAGACACTTTTACTATTGTTCTGTGTTATAGCACTTAAATCCTGGAGGCTTCGGGCCTTCGGCCCTACGCGGAGCTCGGCCTTCGGTCTTCGCATTTAGACCCTTGTACTATTATTCTGTGTTAAAGCACTAACATACTGGACGCTTCGGGCCTTCGGCCTTACGCGGAGCTCGGCCTTCGGCCTTCGCATTTAGACACTTTTACTATTTTTCTGTGCTAAAGCACTGACATCTTGGACGCTTCGGGCCTTCGGCCCTACGCGGAGCTCGGCCTTCGGCCTTCGCATTTAGACACTTGTACTATTGTTCTGTGTTATAGCACTTAAATCCTGGACGCTTCGGGCCTTCGGCCCTACGCGGAGCTCGGCCTTCGGCCTTCGCATTTAGACACTTGTATTATTGTTCTGTGTTAAAGCACTAACATCCTGGACGCTTCGGGCCTTCGGCCCTACGCGGAGCTCGGCCTTCGGCCTTCGCATTTAGACACTTGTATTATTGTTCTGTGCTAAAACACTGATGTCCTGGACGCTTCGGGCCTTTGGCCCCACGCGGAGCTCGGCCTTCGGCCTTCGCATTTAGACACTTGTACTATTGTTTTGTGTTATAGTGCTTAAATCCTGGACGCTTCGGGCCTTCGGCCCTACGCGGAGCTCGGCCTTCGGCCTTCGCATTTAGACACTTGTACTATTGTTCTGTGTTAAAGCACTAACGTTCTGGGCGCTTCGGGCCTTCGGCCCTACGCGGAGCTCGGCCTTCGGCCTTCGCATTTAGACACTTTTACTATTTTTCTGTGCTAAAGCACTGACATCTTGGACGCTTCGGGCCTTCGGCCCTACGCGGAGCTCGGCCTTCGGCCTTCGCATTTAGACACTTTTACTATTGTTATGTGTTATAGCACTTAAATCCTGGACGCTTCGGGCCTTCGGCCCTACGCGGAGCTCGGCCTTCGGCCTTCGCATTTAGACACTTTTACTATTGTTCTATGTTAAAGCACTTAAATCCTGGACGCTTCGGGCCTTCGGGTCCACACCACGTTTCACGTCAGCCATAGCGGCTGTGTCCCTGATACAGCCTCTCTCATTTTTTCAATATTGAACAGTATGTGACCCTGACCCATATTCGTTTGATACCCTTAACGCCATCTAGCGAGCTCAGTCGATAACAACATGGTCCGGGTTGCTAGATTAAAAATAATTTCGGTGCCTTCCTACATTTTTGGTTTTTTTAATCGCAGGTCGTTGTAAATTAAAATTGTCTTCAAATATTTTTTTTATTCGTCGGCGCGTTGTAATCAATATTATTCTAAGCAAACTAAATAGGAAAGAAAGCGTTTTTTTTTGTCAAGTCATGTGGTGTTCGGCCGAGCCCCGTTCGGACTCTGGTAACCCCGTCGTTTGATCTGTCACCGATGACTCGCCACGTAGCTAGCCGTTCTCTTTGGATTTGGAAGAGATCGTAGCAAGGTGGTTCGTTTCCTTTGCCCAGCGGCCTGGTGCTGTCTGATGGCTTCTACCTATATCGCGGTTTAAGCCGCCTAATCGTAAGTAGCTCGTCGATTCCTTAATTGTTTTGGATGGATTTGTTAGTGCAGTGCTGATTGTTTTTATATTATTGCAGCTCGTTGGATGTGAATCGTCCTGGAAATTGAAGCCCCGGGTGCATTGAAATTATGCAAGTCCTTTCCTACGCCCGCTTATTGTCTGCCCCGGGTAAGCAGCGACCTACTCGCAGTCCAGTATATTTATTCGATTCTGTGAATGTCTGTTCCGTTACTTAGTAGTTTTATAAATTTCAGGGTTTCAAGATTTACCGTCTTTATTACGAGTTTACGGGGTGGCCTCAAAATGCCAGCTTCTGCAAGCCGAGCTACCAGTGGCAAGGAGCTGTGCCTGGCGTTTCCATACTTCCACGCAGAGGTTCCTGACCAACGTGGCGGTTGTATTGTTTACGGTCTTTCGAAGTTTGGAGGTTAGATCGACCCTTTATCTAATATGTATTACTGAACCAGAGATGCTGGTTCTGGCGCCCTCATACCCTTAGTAACTTTTAAGTTTGTCCGTCAGTAGGCCGCTTCTACCAAAACATTTTAAAAAAGAGTTCGCTATACCCATAACTGTTCCCTCAACACTTAAATAAGAGTCTGATGCTCATGTTATTTAGATAAGAGCTAGTTTACCTTAAGTCCCTGTCATTAAGGCCCTTAAGGCAAAAAAGAAATGAGAATACATATTATATGAATCTGACTGATTGTTATGAGATGCTTTCATACAATTTGATGTGCTTTCTTACCTGAGCTGAGTCACCTTTAACTCTACACATAATACAATATTTTTAATTGCTACTTGTCGTTATTACAGTTTCTGGTTTGGACCATGCATGTTTGTCTGTCAAGTAGTCCTCGACTCTGTAATAAGCCTTCAACATCAATGACTTTTTTAAGTAATTCTTAAGAGCTGGAAAGGGTAATCTTAAAGCATCCTCAGGTAACTTGTTATAAAAATGAATGCATTGCCCAACGAATGACTTCTGTACTTTACGAACACGAAACTTTCTGATAGCAAGCTTATTTTTATTTCTAGTATTATAGTTATGGACATCAGAATTCTTAGTGAAGGAGTCTAGATTCTTAACAACATAAATAATACTATCATATATGTATTGGGAAGCTACAGTTAAAATATTAATTTCTTTAAAAAGTTCTCTTAATGATTCACGCACCCTTAAATTATATATAGAACGAATGGCTCTCTTTTGTAAGACAAATATAGTCTGTATGTCAGCTGCTTTGCCCCAAACCAGAATACCATATGACATTACACTATGAAAATAACTATAATAAACAAGGCGTGTGAAAAGAAAACGGTCACCCATCCAAGTACTGACCACGCCCGACGTTGCTTAACTTTGGTCAAAAATCACGTTTCCTGTATGGGAGCCCCACTTAAATCTTTATTTTATTCTGTTTTTAGTATTTGTTGTTATAGCGGCAACAGAAATACATCATCTGTGAAAATTTCAACTGTCTAGCTATCACGGTTCGTGAGTTACAGCCTGGTGACAGACAGACGGACGGACGGACGGACGGACAGCGAAGTCTTAGTAATAGGGTCCCGTTTTACCCTTTGGGTACGGAACCCTAAAAAGGGGGCCGCTACGTACTGTATTGTGTATTTAAGTACCTTTTGAATACATCAGACTAGTTTTTATGTTGCTGGATTCGTCAATCTATGCGTCCAAAGTTAAAACGGCCGTTTTTGTTTTGAGTTCCTAGATCGACGAAACCAGCAACACAAAAACTAGTTTGATGTATTCAAAAGGTACTTAAATACACAATACAGTACTTAGCGGCCCCCTTTTTTCAATATCTTTCGTTAAATTTAAATAACCACGATTATTTAGCTGTGGAGCTAGTGTGCACCTTGAAGGGCTCTTAAGAAGTGACGTCATCAATCCATGACATATTTCTTAGAGCAGCATAGACAACCTCATTTACCGTAATCCATACGTCCTCACCAAAGAGTTTGGAGGTTCAAAAAATAAATTATTTCGCCACGAAACATTTATTACGTCCAAAAATATTATTACACGATGTAAAGTAAATATTTATTTGTTATTTTATAAATAAAATGCAAAATAATACGATATTTCACCAAAAAAATATTTGGCTGAATGGAACTATCATTGCCATGTTGGCTGAAGTAACCAGAAAAAATTTAAAAAAATGCAAAATAAAACCGGCACCCGGTATTTTCACAAAAAATTACAAGTTTCTAAATAATTAATCTTTAATTGCAACCGTGTGAGAGATTTTGAAAATTTTATACACATCTCTGACACGGTTGCAAAATGAGTTATTGTAATTAATTTTTGTAATATATTTATCACCCCTAATCGTAATATATTAACAATATCATTCGGGTTCAAGGCAAAATTCGTAACTGTTAAACAATATCTACAACACTACCACCAATCTCATTTATGACGTCACAAATGGCGTGCGAGGCATTTTCGCGCGAGGTTTAAACTAGCTACAATAAAATGCAATTATTTATGTGAAATCATAAGATTTACTCAACAATACCAGTAAACAATATTTTAGCTATAGGTACTCATAAGAGTACCTATAGCTAAAATATTGTGTTTTTGGAACCAATACAAGTGTACAACCGACAATAGTAAAAGGGATTTCAAAATTTGTCATCAGGCCTATTGAATAATCAAGATCAAGTGCGGGTAGTTCGCAAAGCCCGCGCAGCAAGAAGATGTTGATACAATTCCTCGCCAGTCTGCCTTTGACCACGAACGTAACGTCGCGTTCAAAACGTCAGGCCATAAATAAACTTAAGTTTTAACCGATTAAGTCCCGTGCTAGTTATAAAAGTACATATAAGTAGATGAGAGCAGGAACTCACTTTCTGTCTGAACGTCTACATTTGTTGCACTTCTCCGTCTTTTTTCGGATCATTTGCAGTATGTATTCGGGGTAGACATCGGGAGATGGCCCTAGCACGCACGTGGGGCCCCGGTTTACATAACACATATGATTTTCCTGAGGCTGCTCGTGACTCCAAACCTGTTTGATTATTTGTTTCGGGTTAAGCCTGTCGTTGACCGCGCTACTAGTTCCCATCGTAACCGGCACAGTGGTTGTGATAAAAGTAGATAATGCGCCGCCATTTTCAGCACATCCTTCGAAGGATGGCTCAACCCGCGTTGTCCCCGTTAGGACAAAATAAAGGATGACTCGCGCTAGACCTGGCCGGGGCCGGGCTGGAGCTTCCGGCGCTTCGTTTTCTATGGAACGCATCACGTGGTCAGTGGTCACCGATCAGCCGTCATAGAAAATGCTAGCGTGAGTCACATTTCACTCCTTACAGGAAGTTTCGTCCGTCCTGTCGTGCGATTATTTTTGCCCTCTGCCTATCCAATAATCAATAGGGATATACTTCGTTAGAATAAGTAATACTTTTTCTTTAGTTCATTATTTCGCTATATTATTGTAAATGTTCGTTTAATTTGATGAAAACGGTTATTATTTATGTTAAGTAATATTTAGTATTTCTTTCCCTTAACCCTTTACCTACGGGTGTCAACTATAGTTGATCGAAGTAATGGTCGTGTTAAACATAGGTGCTAATGTACCTAATATTAATTTCACCAAAATCATAACTTGATAAACTTCAGTTTTACATTTACTAGGTTATCGATATATCGACAAATGTGTCGATAGACGCACATCACTATTTTCCATAAGTGGCAAATTGTTTTTATGCAACGTTTTAAGTGATTGATATTTATGCATTATTTTCGTAATTATCGTTATTTAAGTGTTTATTTGTGTTAAGTAGGTATACTATAAACTAATGT
Source organism: Cydia fagiglandana (assembly GCF_963556715.1). Classification (NCBI taxonomy): domain Eukaryota; kingdom Metazoa; phylum Arthropoda; class Insecta; order Lepidoptera; family Tortricidae; genus Cydia; species Cydia fagiglandana. Next base: position 2,781,832 of record NC_085959.1, on the reverse strand, counting down.
TTTTAAACTTAAACTTGTGAAATCCGCGAGTAGTAACTTAAAAATCTTCAATTTCTTAGTGACTGATATATTGCTTGATAGCAGACATAATAGTGAATATTAATACTCCAAGTGATTATTTATTGTTTAAACACCTATACTTACTGTGTGTGTGTGAAGTTTCAAGTATGTACCTAGCTGTAATACTTCCAAAGTTACTAGTAAGTGAAATTATGCCTAACCGCTAACTCTCGCCAAAACATGCCCGTATTGGGCGGTGACGGAGTGATTCAAGGGCCCGTAGGTAAAGGGTTAAGGTTGGGGGAAATGTTCACGTGTAGATAAAAAAAAGTGTTCCAAGATGTTTATTTCCAATCTGTTACCTGTGTTCCCGTTGTTGTCTTTGTTTTCTTTGTTGTCTTTGGTGTATCTTTTGCCTTTCTTGTATTTGGTATAACTGATGACTTTATTTTCTTTGTTGGCTCTGTTGTCTTTGGTGTATCTAGACGGGCGACCCAAGCCAACATATATAACAAAGGGAACACCCTTTGTTGTATATGTTGTCTACAACATATATAACAAAGGGAACACCCTTTGTTATATATGTTGTCTTGGGTCGCCCGTCTAGTACCTGTTAACATACAATATATTTAAGTTTGAAGCCATTACAAATGCTTTGAAACTAATTAGAAAGGAAAATTAAAGAAATTTAAAGATCGATATTTTTGAAAATTCAACCTCTAACGAGGGTTGAAAAGGGGATGAAAGTTTGTCTTGGGGTGTCAATTTTATTTTAAGCTAGGAACTTAAAACCTTGCAAAAGGGTGTTACACTAAAAAACAAAATCTTTTTTTTTAAATAATTCATTCCCCAAGGTGGTGAAAAAGGGGTTGAAAATTTGTATGGATATTACATATTTTTTTGAATACGGGACTTGAATCTCTATTATATAGAGATTCAAGGGCCCGTAGGTAAAGGGTTAAGGTTGGGGGAAATGTTCACGTGTAGATAAAAAAAAGTGTTCCAAGATGTTTATTTCCAATCTGTTACCTGTGTTTCCGTTGTTGTCTTTGGTGTATCTGTTCCCTTTGTTGTATATGTTGTCTTGGTTCGCCCTTCTATTACCTGTTAACATACAATATATTTAAGTTTGAAGCCATTACAAATGCTTTGAAACTTTTTAGAAAGGAAAATTAAAGAAATTTTATAGATCGATATTTTTGAAAATTCAACCTCTAACGAGGGTTAAAAAGGGGATGAAAGTTTGTCTTGGGGTGTAAATTTTATTTTAAGCTAGGAACTTGAAACCTTGCAAAAGGGTGTTACACTAAAAAACAAAATTCTTTTTTTAAAATAATTCATTCCCCAAGGTGGTGAAAAAGGGGTTGAAAATTTGTATGGAGATTACATATTTTTGTAAATACGGGACTTGAATCTCTATATAACGGCATATTATTAAAATACCAGACAAGATCTTTCAACGTTTTTGAAAAAAATATCCCTCAAAATGGTTGAAAGAAAGGGGTTGAAAATTTCTACAGGGTTAGTATTTCATGGAAAGAAAAGAAATCTGATTTCAGCGTTTTCGAAAATTCATCCTGTCCGACCGCTTAGCCGGCACAATTTTGTTTTGGATAAAGTCTGGTACAATGGTGGATAAATGTTCAATAAAACGTAGATTTTATGAAAAGACGCATTCACTTTACACGTACTTTTTGATATGAATCGACACTATAAACATTTTTAGTGTTCCGTACAAAACTTTGTTTACGGAACACTTATGGGATCACTTCACTTCGGTCTTGCAAATCAGTTAAATACGTTTTTCTCAGAGACCGTTTGACATAGTATTGTGTTTAGGATTTAATTAGAATTAAAACACTCGGATAGCAACGTAACGGTCATGTATTTCACGGCAAACTGACATTTGACATATTTTTACGAGCTACCTACATTACCAAAATACTACAATCCCTCCACCAATATTTATCCAAACAATGTAATTATTTAGATTTTAAAATAAAATAATAAGCAATAATAAATCATTGCCAAAAAAACTAACAAATAATAAGGACATATCGCCTTCTACACCCTCCCCCATCAATTATGACACTAGTCTTAAGTTTTCCAATTCTATGCAATTTTCAACCCAATTGAAAGACATAATGATACAGTTTCGGTTGGCAGGATTCAAGCGATAAGTTACAAAAAAAATCCAAAACAAAAACAGTTTTAGTACTTAATCACTAGAGAGTACATAAATTACCTACTTAGTACAATCGTTTTATAATTTTAAGGTCCATTAAATTTTATAATTAACGTCCTTGTTCCTGGTACTCCTTATTGGCCGTTGTCGCCTGTTGTCAAGGTCGACTAGGCCATGATCTTCAGTCGGAGCGTCAGGCTCAACATCGTTGTCGTCCGCCTCTATAACCTCCAACGGACAATCTGACGACATTATTGTATCTGTGTTCTCTTGCACTGATTGTCTCTGCGGAGAGCTGACAGATGAAGCGACACTCTCGAAAGACGTGTCCGGAGACGTGTCGTGGGGATTCGCCACGCCGCTCTCCTCCAGCTCGACAGCTTCTTGCTCTTCAGGCAGAGGTGTGTCGGTTTGCGCGTCCTCGACGTTGTCTTCCTGGGCGTCGTCGTCGTTTTGCAATGTCGGGACGTCGCCTTCGGAATCGGACTCGTTGCTGTCGTCACAGCCTTTGTAATGTAACAATTGGTCGACGTGTTTCTTTACTTTTATTTTTAAGTCCATTATATTTACGATATACATTCTGGATCCCACTTTATTCTCAATAGTACCTCGTTTCCATGTATACTTAGTACCATTCTTAAAAAATGATTTTACTAAAACATTATCGCCCCGTTTAAAGTTACATTTTCTCTGCCCGCCGTATTGTTTACATTGTGAGATCTGTTTGGAGATAACATTTTGATTAGCCGAGGAAGCCAATGACAACGGAAGGCGAGGAGCTTGGGTGTCGGTGTCGGCGTCGGCGTCGGCGCCGGCGCCGGCGTGATTATTAGCGTCGGCGTCGGTACCGCGCGGCGCACGCAGCAAGTCGTGTCGAGAGCGTAACGATCGGCCTAGCAACAGCTGAGCCGGTGAGAATCCAGTAGTACAATGAGTCGAGTTCCTATAGTCGAACAATAATTTACTTAATTTAATACTAGCTGTGCCCGCGGCTCCGCCCGCGTGGAATTCGGTTTGTGTCAGTAAGCTGCTAAATATAAAAAAAAATTGTAAATTACAATACATTACGCTGTATTTTTTTATTCAAAAAATTATAACATTTATAATTTCCTGCATGGTAATTTCTTAAAATAATCTTATTGTTTCATACTTTTTAGAGCGCGATTAGTCCGACTACGCCCGACTCTTTTAGTATGAGAAAGTCTAAGTCGCCTAGCTTTGGACCGCGTGCAGTGCGCCACATACGTCGGGCAATTCCCGACTCTTTTAGTATGAGGGCGCCGAAGGAGCCCGGCTTTGGAACGCATTTAGCGCGCCACGTGCGTCGGGCTTAGCCCGATGCTTTGAGTATGAGGGTGCCTTCGGCTCCCAACTTTGGCAAGCGTACAGCGTGTCACGTACGTCGGGTTACGCCCGACGCTTTGAGTATGAGGGAGGCGCCCGGCTTTGGAACGCGTACAGCGTATCACGTACGTCGGTCTAGGCCCGACACTTTTAGTATGAGGGCGCCGAAGGCGCCCGGCTTTGGAACGCGTACGTTACGCCCGACGCTCTTAGTATGAGGGCGCCGGAGGTGTAACGTACGCCGGAGGTGGAATGCGTACAGCGTGTCACGTACGTCGGGCTACTCCCGACGCTCTGAGTATGAGGGCGCCGAAGGCGCCCGGCTTTGGAACGCGTACAGCGCGACACGTACGTCGGGTTAAGTCCGAAGCAGTGCCGGATTAAGATATTTTGATGACGCGTAGCCCGACGCTTTGAGTATGAGGATGCCTTCGGCGCCCAACTTTGGCAAGCGTACAGCGTGTCACGTACGTCGGTCTACGCCCGACTCTTTTGGTATGAGGGCGCCGAAGACGCCCAGCTTTGAAACGCGTACGTTACGCCCGACGCTCTTAGTATGAGGGCGCCGGAGGCGCCCGGCTTTGGAATGCGTACAGCGTGTCACGTACGTCGGTCTACGCCCGACACTTTTAGTATGAGGGTGCCGTAGGCGCCCGGCTTTGGAACGCGTACAGCGCGCCACGTACGTCGGGCTACTCCCGACGCTCTGAGTATGAGGGCGCCGAAGGCGCCCGGCTTTGGAACGCGTACAGCGCGACACGTACGTCGGGTTAAGTCCGAAGCAGTGCCGGATTAAGATATTTTGATGCCCTAAGCATTTCTAGACCCTGGTGCCTCCTCTCCCTAAGGTCATCAAGATTACATTTTTTTTTTGGTAAATTGAGTGAAGTTCATTGCAACATTACAGCTGAGAATAGAAATCAGTCACATCATTTTATCAGGAAAATTGTCAGTGCCGCAGCAGTAATGTTCCAACAGAGTACCTAATGCTGCTGCATTCGCCACCCGAATGTCACCTTTATCATACCTTAGAAAGTTATTAAAAACGCGAGCGTAGCGAGCGCGAAAATTTTTCGATAAAAAAAACGCCTCAGCGAGGTTGTTTTCATGCATAAAAGATGCAAGAAAGCAGAGCTTGGAATTGACCAAGTGAATTGAATTGGCGAAGTGTGAGCAAGGCAGTAGGCCCAGCTGCGAAAGAGGAAAGCTTGGATTTGGATCCACGCCCAAGTGTAATTAAGGCAGAAGATCAACTTTGCCGTAAGGCAAAGTAATTCAATTAAATTTGTTGATTCCGTACCCCCTCATCTAAACTTATAGTTAATATGGCAAAAACCTTCCTCGGTGGCTATTCATGTCACTACGTATTAAATTCAGCGCCATCTGTTAGTTTACCAGGGTACTCAATAGTGGTAGCACATTTGAAAAAAGTTTGCCCCTCCTTCCTAAGTAGCGCCATAAGATTCAGGGGCAAACTTAAATCAAGCGAGTTTTGTGGCTACCCCCCCTTTTAAGGGTTGAATTTTTATAGCCTATAACCTGGCCGGAGATTGTCTCGACAGATTAGTAAAGTTTGCATCAAAATCCGTTCAGCCGTTTTCACGTGATGCGCGTTCAAATAAACAGACAAACAGATAAACAGATAAACAGACAAACAGACAAAAATTCTAAAAACTGTTGGAACGTGTTCTGTTATCGATTTTAACACGTTCGCGGACGCTCAGTCACACCAGTTGGACACCTAAATTTTGTATGGAAATATTGGGACTGTTATAGCATTCCTGTCACTACAAATATATCTTTTAGGTTTGTATATGACGCGTAATGCTATGCAAGGCGAATGCTATGCAATCCGCGTCAATATGAAGTATATTTTTTATACGCTATGTGACAACAAATGCTATACAATTCGGATGCATAAGCATGTCTGTCACATGACGTAGTCAAGATGGGATTTTATATGACGTCGCATGTTATAGCATTCATACATCGTGCTCGATGGACTTGATGGCTGAGACTTCTGACTTCCTAAGGGCGCGATTTTTGCTCTAAAGACTCATTTGCTGACCTCTTCAAACAATTTTCTTCTTCTGTTTTGTTCCCTCTTTGCTTATCATTGTAATATTGAGTCCATCTCATACATGCCCCATGCCAAGCACGTTCGCTGTTCATTCGACCTCAAATTATGTGATACTACCTACAAATTATGCGTTGGAGACCGGCTCTAATCTAAAGGCCCAGTCATGGGTCTCATAGCATGTTGTAGAGAGCCGAGTTACAATGTTGAGCTCTCTTAAAATGAGAGGTTTGTTCTTCTAGCTGTCCAAGGTATACGCAGCATTTTACGCCAACACTACTTCTCAAAAGTGTCAATATGTACCGCATTACACTTTTTCAGTTCCCTGTAACGTACCGCCGCGTTAAGTTCTGGACGTAAAGCGTCCACCACTTTTCCTGCCAAGCGATGATTCACCCAACTTTATATTCTTTTTCGGATGCATCTGCACCAAATACAAGGCATGAAATATACACAGAATGATACCACAAATGCGTGTCATAAGGTGCTTACCTTGTGGGAGGTGATCATCGAGCGCCAACAGGCTATAATTCACAATTATATGACCAAAACTATGACTAGTAACGTAATTATTTCAATAATAGGTATACACATTCATGCCTCACTTTTTCACATTAATCGTTATCAAAATTTTACTGAAGTATAATTAACAGCAAGTAAACACGTTTGTTTATTAAAACACAATGACAAACTTAAAGTAATTGTAAGAAAAACATTAATTACGATTTTATAAAAATACGCCAAAATCGCTATCGCGCACGAAATTGACCCAAATTACATGTGTCCACTCCCAGACGCACCTGCCGGGCTACTAAGGGAGCTGCCATACAAAGACGGATGCTATAGCATCCGCGTCACAGAAAGGGGGGCCAATTTGGAGACGTCACAGGATAATTTTTAACTTCGATAAAACTATGTAATATGGCAGTATGCATTATTTGACTCTGGTGACTGGTAGAGGAAAAGTTGATGAATAATATTATACTGTGGTTAAGCGGATTGATAAGCATTTCAACGAAGAAATTTAAAAAGAATAACGGATGCAATAGCAGGCGCGTCACCAGGAGGAGTACGAAAACGGATGCTATGCAATCCGCGTCCGCGAACGTGTTAAGTATCCCTAGCCAACTTTTTTTCAAATATCTTCCAAGTACAGACTTTCGACCCTCTACAGCTTTATTATATGTATAGATTAAAACTAGACTGAGACGGATTCTGCGCAAGTATTGCCTTTATGCCTTTTTTTACGAATTTTACACTATTTTCGGCTTGGCCGTTCGAATTCGGGTGATAAGGTGCAATAGTTATATGTTTAATTTCATTTAACGTACAAAACTCTGTAAACAACGTAGAACAAAAATTTGAGGCATTATCTGTAACCAGGGTGCGAACAAGTCCAAATCTACTAAACATGTCTGCTAATTTCATAATTACACTAGCGGTGTCCGTCTGTGTCATTACATAACACTCGACCCACTTGGAATGCGCATCTACGGCGATAAGGAACTGCCGACTCTGCACCGCGCACATGTCCAGGTGCACGCGCTCCCTGCGTGCCGGCACAGAATAAGTAATAGTATTATCATAGTGCCGGGTACGGCCACGAAACTAGCGGAGACCGCGCCGGGGCGTTTCTTAGTGTAATGCACACGCTACATGACCCAATTTTTTGTTCAATGTGCTGGTCTATATTAGGCCACCACATTCGTTTTCTTGCTTCCGATTTAGTTTTTACCACACCTAGATGAGAATCATGCAACTCATTCAAAAGTTGCTCCCGGAAAATGGAAGGTATGACAACTTTATGGCCGCGCAAAATACAGCCTTCTTCTAAAGTCAGCTCTGTACGACAGTTAAAAAACATTTTTAAGTCATTATCCTTCAATTTCCGTGGCCACCCAATCTATACATATAATAAAGCTGTAGACGGTCGAAAGTCTGTACATGGAAGATATTTGAAAAAAAGTTGGCTGGGGATACTTAGAATCGATAACAGAACACGTTCCAACAGTTTTTAGAATTTTTGTCTGTTTGTCTGTTTATCTGTTTATCTGTTTATCTGTTTGTCTGTTTATTTGAACGCGCATCACGTGAAAACGGCTGAACGGATTTTGATGAAAACTTTACTAATCTGTCGAGAAAATCTCCGGCCAGGTTATAGGCTATAAAAATTCAACCCATATAAGGGGGGGTAGCCACAATACCCGCTTGATTTAAGTTTGCCCCTGAATCTTACGGCGCTACTTAGGAAGGAGGGGCAAACTTTTTCGCGCCTGGTTGGGACTAAAAGTAAAGAAACCGGGCAAGTGCGAGTTGGACTCGCGCACGAAGGGTTCCGTACCATAATGCAAAACAGGCAAAAATAAAACGGTCACCCATCCAAGTACTTGACCCCGCCCGACGTTGCTTAACTACGGTCTAAAATCACGTTTGTTGTATGGGAGCCCCACTTAAATCTTTATTTTATTCAGTTTTTAGTATTTGTTGTTATAGCGGCAACAGAAATACATCATCTGTGAAAATTTCAACTGTCTAGCTATCACGGTTCGTGAGATACAGCGTGGTGACAGACGGACGGACGGACAGCAAAGTCTTAGTAATAGGGTCCCGTTTTACCCTTTGGGTATGGAACCCTAAAAATGTACAACTGTCTATCAAATGGCGTTTTTTATATCGAAAAATTTTCGGGCTCGCTTCGCTCGCGTTTTCAATAACATTCTGCGGTATGCTAAAGGTGATATTCGGTTGGCAACTGCAGCAGCATTACTCTGTTGCAACGTTACTGCTCCGGCACTGTCAATTTTCGTCATAAAATGATGTGACTGATTTCCATACTAAAAGTAAGAGAGTGAGGGTACGAAAGAACATCTCCAACGTAGGCTTTCGATTTGACCTTTACGCGGAGGCCCTTAAAGTCATGGAAAAAAATCTTGCTTTCGGGCTTGCGGCCAGCCGATTTTTTCGACATAGGTTACCGATTTTATAGCGAATTTTGCTCTCTTGAACGGCAGATTTGTCGGCCAAGGCGAGTTACTACTTAGCCGCGATCCTGAGACCTAACTGTCAAAGTGATAACACTTTGGCAGTTAGGTCTCAGGGGCCCCGTGAAAGCCGAAAACTAAAAGCATCCTATCAAGTAGCGCTTTCGAGTGAAGCCAAAGAGCGAGCAGTAGAAGATGAGAGAAACTGTCACATCCCTTCTCTGTATGAAATCCTGGATTCGCGCCTGGTTGGGACTAAAAGTAAAAATGTACAACTGTCTATCAAATTGCCTTTTTTATATCGAAAATAGTACTCTGTTGCAACGTTACTGCTGCAGTACTGTCAATTTTTGTGGTAAAATGATGTGTCTGATTTCTATACTAACAGTAAAAATGTACAACTGTCTATCATATTGCGATTTTATATCGAAAAATTTTCGCGCTCGCTTCGCTCGCGTTTTCAATAACATTCTAGGATATGATAAAGGTGATATTCGGGTGGCAACTGCAGCAGCATTACTGTTTTGCAACGTAACTGTTGCAACACTGTAAATTTTTGTGCAAATAGATGTGACTTATTTCCATACTAAAAATAAAAATGACCAACTGTCTATTAAATTGCGTTTTTATATCGAAAAATTTTCGCGCTCGCTTCGATCGCGTTTTCAATAACATTCTAAGATGATATAGAAAGGTGATATTCAGGTGGCGACTTCAGCAGCATTACTCTGTTGCAACGTTATTGCTGCAGGACTCTCAATTTTTGTGATAAAATGATGTGACTGATTTCCATATCCAGCTGTAATGCGGCAATGAACGTCACTCAATTGACCAAAAAAAAAATCAATATAATCTTGACGACCCTAGGGAGAGGGGGCACCATGGTCTAGAAATGCTTAGGGCATCAAAATATCTGGCACTGGTCGTTTGCGGAGTCAAACGATTTGGGACTCGCATTTTATACGCATTACCATGCCTTCCCTAAAAAAATCGAATGATTCGCGAAAGTCTCGCAACGCATTGAGGTTACAAAGGGCACGTGGTTTTCCTCAGGAGTCTGAAGAAGACCACGGTGAGTGGCGCTTTAGCCAGGCAAGCCGATTCGCTTTTGCTCGCGCGCGTACCTTACTGTATCGTCCGATATACACCTACAACTCTGTCGTTTAAATCACGTGTAAAATTTGAATAAGGGCCAAAAAAGCTATTGATTTTGGAGTGTAGTTTTATTTAGTGGTACCTAATTGTAAAATATTTTATCTGGACTACAGTCCTCTAGCATATCCATCTGTCAACTTTACTTCAAGTTCCGCCTCCAGGGGAGAGGAAGAAAAATACAACAGACCGAATTCCACGCGGGCGGAGCCGCGGGCACAGCTAGTTCTATATAAAACTTAACGCGCAACAATACCGCATCTTTTGACGTGAAACGTCTTTAAAAAGCCGTAGTAGAGGTGCCGGACCAAAAACCAAGTGTAACGAAAAGTGTTATGGCGCGGCGGCTTATATCTCATAAACTATAATACCTACAAACATAGTTTTGATATAGATATATAGAAGAAAGTAGCCATTACTCGGAACAGTACGTGCCGCTGACATAAATGGCGCTGATTCTGCGCTAGACACGACGTATTCGGAGCTAAAATGACCCCTATTTTCAGTGTTCATTTAGTAATGACTCATCAGCCCATTAACCGATTTCGGTAAAATTGATGCCATTTGATAGATCTTAATTTATTTTAATGAAATATGAGTAAAATAAAGTACGTGGAATTATAATAAGCTGCTAAAACATAAAAATGTGACAGTTATTACAGAATTTTTATCACTGCTCTTGTTTGAGGCCACCGTGTGCGAAAAATAGGGCGCAAAACTGACAAAATATACCTGAAATAGTAAGATAAAGCAATAACGGTTCTTTTAATACTACATTCACCTTAGTAATACATGCTCATCTCCTCAAATAATGCATTAGCATCTAAGGCGGCGCGGCGGCGCGAGTTACTTTGATAGAACACATATAACGTATGACGGCTGCTTGACAATCACGAGTTCCTAATGCTAGTAAGTATATAGTAATCTTAGTTAGGTACTTTCTGATGTAATGGGTAAAACATAATTTAGAAAAGGTCACTTCTGTGGACAATAGGTACTATAAAAGGTAACGACTGTGGTTCATATATATCCCGTTTTTCTCATTTGAGTCTCAAGTATTGAATGAAATATTCTGCCTGTAAAGGTGCTGCGTAAAAAAATGCTTTTAGATTCCCTTAAATGCGATGGCTACAGGAAAGACACGAACGAGTTTGCTATAAAACGTGTATTACCCGTATAAAATATCTATTCTCGTAATTTTGGTGTGTTATTTACACAAAAAATTGTACCTAATCGTTACATTCATTACTCCAAAAAGAATTGATCATTTAATTATTTAAATAGGTGTGACGCTGTAATTAATTATTTTTAAATTACCCATCAAATGCCGCATTCAAGTTCATCTAGATACAGTGAATCATTATGACCCCAAATAATCTTTACAGATAAAATTTAGATATTATCCAAAATTATTATAATACATCACGCATTCGCGAGATGTGCGAATTCGGTATTCAAACACAAAGCAGTAGTACAAGAGTCTAACTAAATGCGAAGGTCGAAGGCTGCGCTCTACGTAAGGCCGAAGGCAAGAAGTGTCCAGGATGTCAGTGCTTTAACACAGAACAATATTACAAGTGTCTAAACGCGAAGGCCGAAGGCCGAGCTCCGCGTAGGGCCGAAGGCCCGAAGCGTCCAGTCTGTCAGTTCTGTGTTTAACCACTGACATCCTGGACGCTTCGGCCTTCGCATTTAGACACTTGTACTATTGTTCTGTGTTATAGCACTTAAATCCTGGACGCTTCGGGCCTTCGGCCCTACGTGGAGCTCGGCCTTCGGCCTTCGCATTTAGACACTTGTACTATTTTTCTGTGCTAAAGCACTGATGTCCTGCACGCTTCGGGCCTTCGATCCTACGCGGAGCTCGGCCTTCGCATTTAGACACTTGTACTACTGTTCTATGTTAAAGCACTTAAATCCTGGACGCTTCGGGCCTTCGGCCCTACGCGGAGCTCGGCCTTCGGCCTTCGCATTTAGACACTTGTACTATTGTTCTGTGTTAAAGCACTAACATCCTGGACGCTTCGGGCCTTCGGCCCTACGCGGAGCTCGGCCTTCGGCCTTCGCATTTAGACACTTGTATTATTGTTCTGTGCTAAAACACTGATGTCCTGGACGCTTCGGGCCTTCGGCCCTACGCGGAGCTCGGCCTTCGGCCTTCGCATTTAGACACTTGTGCTATTGTTTTGTGTTATAGTGCTTAAATCCTGGACGCTTCGGGCCTTCGGTCCTACGCGGAGCTCGGCCTTCGGCCTTCGCATTTAGACACTTTTACTATTGTTCTGTGTTATAGCACTTAAATCCTGGACGCTTCGGGCCTTCGGCCCTACGCGGAGCTCGGCCTTCGGTCTTCGCATTTAGACCCTTGTACTATTATTCTGTGTTAAAGCACTAACATTCTGGACGCTTCGGGCCTTCGGCCTTCGCATTTAGACACTTTTACTATTTTTCTGTGCTAAAGCACTGACATCTTGGACGCTTCGGGCCTTCGGCCCTACGCGGAGCTCGGCCTTCGGCCTTCGCATTTAGACACTTGTACTATTGTTCTGTGTTATAGCACTTAAATCTTGGACGCTTCGGGCCTTCGGCCCTACGCGGAGCTCGGCCTTCGGCCTTCGCATTTAGACACCTGTATTATTGTTCTGTGCTAAAACACTGATGTCCTGGACGCTTCGGGCCTTCGGCCCTACGCGGAGCTCGGCCTTCGGCCTTCGCATTTAGACACTTGTACTATTGTTCTGTGTTAAAGCATTAACATCCTGGACGCTTCGGGCCTTCGGCCCTACGCGGAGCTCGGCCTTCGGCCTTCGCATTTAGACACTTGTATTATTGTTCTGTGCTAAAACACTGATGTCCTGGACGCTTCGGGCCTTCGGGTCCACACCACGTTTCACGTCAGCCATAGCGACTGTGTCCCTGATACAGCCTCTCTCATTTTTTTTGTTGCTAAACAAATATCTTTCGCCGTAACTGGTTTCAACGAATCAGATATAAAATTTATGTATGTTGCCCTATCAACTGTATCTCCTTCGGGACACCCTTGCGTTTCATCCAGTGTGGCCCTAGACAAGTAATCTGCAACGTTATGCTCGCTTTTTACATATTCGATCTCATAGTTATAAGCCGACAGAAATATGGCATAACGCTGCAACCGATTTGCTGCTAATTCGGGAACACCTTTTTTGGATCCGAAAATTGATACTAAGGGTTTGTGGTCCGTTCTTAAAACAAAAGGTACCGATCTGCCGTACAAATAATAATGGAATTTCTTTATTCCAAAAATTAATGATGCCGCTTCTTTTTGTATCTGAGCATAGTTTTTTTCGCTGGGCGTGAGCGAGCGGGAGGCATAAGCGACAACGCGCTCGGAGCCGTCCGGCTGTTTTTGAGCTAAAATAGCCCCTAAAGCCGCCGGTCCGGCATCCGTGGTCAAAATCGTGACGTAATCCGGGTTGTAGTGTGCTAACATTCGCTCACTCGCTAACTCCTTTTTTATTCGCACAAATGACTCCTCTTTTTCGACGCCCCAATACCATTTACAATCTTTTTTTAGCAACGCATACAACGGGTTTAAAATACCCGAAGCATTAGGTACGAATACCCGATAGTAATTTAACAAACGTAGAAAAGATTGAAGCTCAGATACATTTTTCGGACTTTTAGCATTAAGAATGGCTTGAACTTTATTTTTGGATTTATGTAATCCATCTTTATCGATTACAAACCCTAAGTATTCTACAGAACTCCTAAATAACTCGCATTTATCCTGTTTTAAACACAAACCGGCGTCATTAAGTCGACTAAGGACTTGCTCGAGCCTCTCGACGTGTATTTTTCGGGTCGGTCCAGTTATAAGTACATCGTCGAGAAAAATGCAAATGCCGTCGATTCCCGAAAGTAATTTGTCGATAATTTGCTGAAAAATACACGGCGCAGAGGATAAGCCAAAAACGAGGCGTGTGTAACAATAAAGCCCTTTGTGTGTGTTTATACACGTCAATTTCTTTGATGCCTCATCGAGCTCACACTGGTTATATGCCCTAGATAAATCCAATTTCGAGAATTCTTCCCTAGATACCTAAAATTTGGAACAGTTATAGCAATTACCACCACTCATATTGTAAATAAGTCAAAACTGCTTATTTCTCTTATTAAATGGGGAAATTTAGGGGGTTGAGAGGGGTAGACTGAAACTTTTTTCATTTGTAAGAATCGTGTGGGGTACCATTAGAAAGCTTGCAAAAAATTGAGTCGATGGACTTATTTTGACTTCATTTTAGACTGCAATAGTTTCGTCAAAAAATGCATTTAAAGTTGCAAGTTTTCATACAAAAATTTTCACCTCTGTCCTGGCGATTTTCGCGAAAACTATAGCTAACAGGCAGCTGACCAGTCAATACCCAACTTAAAGAAGCATGGAGACGGCGGGAAAATTATCAGCTTAACTTTATCTTTATTAGTTTTTCAACTGCAGCTTGACCTTTGGTTGCTTAGGGCTAGCTAACTGTTGCTTACACTGGTCAATTCATATTAGGCAGTAATTTTCGAGAAACATCCTTAGTTAAAACTTTGGCATTGAAATTTATGACTTATGTCTTTGACACAAAGTTTAATTCTGCTTGCTTATTTTTGTGGGATATTTAATTTTATCTCAATAGCCTACTATAAGTATGAGAGAGATCTACAAAATACGACCTTATTATATTGCAAATAAGTTTAAATTTCGAACGGGCTTTCCAACCAATGGACTAGGCATCTCAAAAATCTGAAAAATTCAAATTAAGAATTCCGTTCTTGACTGTCGTGTTTTTTTTCCACAATAGGACACATAGAGTTAGTAAGGCGTATAGAGATAATAAAGTCATTTAATATTTATGAACAGCTTTGGCCTCATGTATAGATTTTATTGAGAGTATCTATCTATTGATTCGTCGAAACAATATACACAATATTCCTTTTCATTAAGTACCATTACATTTCTGTATTAATTGTATAATTATAATATCTATTAATTATATTCAGTAGGTACTTATGTATATTTTTGAAAGGATCGGTGAGCAACAAGATTCAGGGCTATAACCGCGAAAATAGAAGTTCGCAAATTGCGAGCATTTTTCTCTGTCACTCTAATTACGCCTTCATTGGAGTAAAAGAGAAAGATCCCCGCAAATTGCGAATTTCGGTTTTCGCGGTAGCCCCTCAGTCCTGTTACGAGAAAATAATTTTGGAAGACATTAATAGTATATGACAGTTAAATATCACAGTTTTTAGAAACAAAGGTAAAATTTACGAAATATTTAAAGTAAGCCGATCTTAAGCAGTGGTGGCCGAGTGGATATGACGTCTGACTTTCAATCCGGAGGTCGCGGGTTCAAATCCTGGCTCGTACCAATGAGTTTTTCGGAACTTATGTACGAAATATCATTTGATATTTACCACTAGCTTTTCGGTGAAGGAAAACATCGTGAGGAAACCTGCATACATCTTCGAAGAAATTCAATGGTGTACGTGAAGTCCCTAATCCGCATTGGGCTAGCGTGGGGACTATAGCCCAAGCCCTCTCGCGCATGAGAGGAGGCCTGTGCTCAGCAGTGGGACGTATATAGGCTGAAATGATGATGATGATGAAGCCGATCTTGTTTTTTAGCAGTTCTAAATAATATTAAAGTCTATATATATATATGGCATAGAACTAGAAACAAAATCAAAAAAAAATAAAATAATGAGTTCTAAATTCAAATTGTAGGAGTATACATTTAAGGTATTATAGGCCAAGCGCGCAGCACGATTTTAATTTTTGCGACACGATTTTAGAATCGCGCTGTAATATATCGCAGAAAATTCACTGCGCGCACTGCGATGAATAAGTCGACGATTTGTTCATTCTCAACATGGATTTCGTACAAGTCGCTTATCATGAAACGTTTCTTTAATATGCGATTGCTGTATGACTTTGAGCATTTATAACACAAAGGTGATCCCCGTCTATTTCCATAATTAAATGTCAACATCTAATAGCGTCTCATTTTGAGACTCCATTGGAGATGCAGGTGCCGAGATGTTGGGGTTTGGAGAGCGAAATGCCGACTGAGGTCCGGTCGGGGTGCGATTTTATTATCATAGTGCGCGCGGGGCCATACAACTCCGCATGCTGCAATTCACTTTGCGACAATCGCGTCGCGAACAATCGCGGAAAAATGTGACAAATCACAATTTTAAAATCGCTGCGATTTTTTTGTCGCATATGCGCGCACTAACATATAAACACACACGTTGCATTTCTGCGACAAAATTATCGCAGGACAAAAAATCGTGGTGCGCGCTTGGCCTTACTCTAAATTATTATAATACATCAATCATTCGCGAGATGCTCGACTTCGGTATTCAAACACAAAGCAATAGTAGTAGTAGTAATCTAACTAAATGCAAAGGCCGAAGGAGCGATTCGAAGATCCGAAGCGTCCGACAGACGCGTGCCTCCCGTAACTTTTCAAAGTATTTTTAAGTACAAGTGTCTGAGTCGCAAGATCCAAAGGCTGAAGTCGCATTGGGCTTAAAGCCCGAAGCATCCAGGAGGTAAGTTCTAAACACAGGTAATTAATAAAAGTGTCTAAATGCGAAGGCCGGAGGCCGAGCTCCGCGTAGGGCCGAAGGCCCGAAGCCTGCAAGATGTCAGTGGTTAAACACAGAACTGACAGCCTGGACGCTTCGGGCCTTCGGCCCTACGCGGAGCTCGGCCTTCGGCCTTCGCATTTAGATACTTATACTAGGTATTGTTCTGTGTTTAAGTACTAACATCCTGGACGCTTCGGGCCTTCGGCCCTACGCGGAGCTCGGCCTTCGGCTTTCGCATTTAGACACTTGTACTATTGTTCTGTGTTACAGCATCCTGGCCTGGTAGCACGGTCACATTTTTATCGCTTGTCACCATGCCTGTCACATTCTAACGAGTATCTAAGTGCAAAAGTGAGGGCATAGTGATAGAAGATAAAAAGGAAACCACGCTGCGCCCGCTGGACGCTTCGGGCCTTCGGGCTACGCGGAGATCGGCCTTTGGCCTTCACATTTAGACACTTGTACTATTGCTCTGTGCTAAAGCGATGACATTTTGCTAAAGCTCGGCCTTCGGCCTTCGCACTTAGACACTTTGTACTATTGTTCTGTGTGTGTAGTTGAATACGGTATCCTAAAAACAGGCAAACAACCTCTGTAAAATGTAACGATGCGAGCGGTACGGCTACCATCAGTTTGGCATTGACATAAACGCTACCGTGGGCGTGAACTTAATTTACTTTCTATGCATCTCGCTCGTACTGACATATTAGTGCGAAAGAGATATACCTATAGGAAGTAAATTACGTTCACGATATCGTTTATGTCAATGCCAAACTGATGGTAGCCGTATGGAACACTAAATGCCTCGAGCTATCTCGGGCTTGGCCAAATTATTTTTATATATTTACAGGGATTCAGAGGATAGCCGTGGTCGTATGCCACTTTACCTTAAAGTAATTTATAATCATGGCATACGACCACAGATATCCTTTGAATATTTCCTGTTTGATAATTTCCTTCGAGCAACACCGGCTTCCGACACGTCGGAAGGGAGGGGCCCAAGCGATATCTCACCGTACAAATATTTCTGCCATTTTTCGCGGGGGGAAAGGTGCACACAGTCGCACTTCTCACACACTTACATACAAAATCCAATCTGTAATTACGACACAAATACATAGAAAATGACACACGTCAAAGACAAGTCTTGCAAACCTCGATCTCTTTTTGTGTACGGACGAGTGACTAGTGTCACAACACGCACACTAACACATTTTCGTTGAAGTATGTCATTGTATTCTGAGAGATGAGAAGTCTGAGAGAATGAGGATTTGTCGCTCGACCGATCCGCAATTTGTAGTGAGCGAGCAAAATTGATAAATCCAACAATTACTCCAGACTAAAATATAATAATTGTATTTAAAGTAATTCAACGTATGATATGTAAAAAAAAATATTACATGTGAAATGTAACACTTTCTTTTTGTAAATTTGTCCTTATTACACGACTGCCCAAACAAAAAGAGTGTATTGTTTTCAGCGTTCATGTTTGTATGTATATATGTATTTACACGACTGCCCAAACAAAAAGAGTGTATTGTTTTCAGCGTTCATGTTTGTATGTATATATGTATGTGAGTTTCTTTATTCCACCATAACTTCTGAATGCCTTAACCGATTTAGATGTATGATACATCATTAGAATCGTTACGTCATCCCGACTAACATACGCTATGTGACGTTATTATAAAACCAATACGGCGGACGTAATACACAAAATTGCGTCACGTTTAGAAAAAAAATCTTGCAATCCTATCGAGTGGGGTCTCAAAATGAAGAGCCTTGAAAGACGATTTAAAATATATATGCAGCATATGCGTTTAAGTCTTATTTTGGTTAAATAAGGATTTACAAAATGTGCTAAGAAGAATAAATCCTTCTATCTAATTTAGTGAGCTATCAAATGAAAGGGTATTGACTGCTGATCATAAAAATATATACAAATCATCCATATGATTTGTATGTTTTGACGTGAAACGTCTTTAAAAAGCCGTAGTAGAGGTGCCGGACCAAAAACCAAGTGTAACGAAAAGTGTTATGGCGCGGCGGCTTATATCTCATAAACTATAATACCTACAAACATAGTTTTGATATAGATATATAGAAGAAAGTAGCCATTACTCGGAACAGTACGTGCCGCTGACATAAATGGCGCTGATTCTGCGCTAGACACGACGTATTCGGAGCTAAAATGACCCCTATTTTCAGTGTTCATTTAGTAATGACTCATCAGCCCATTAACCGATTTCGGTAAAATTGATGCCATTTGATAGATCTTAATTTATTTTAATGAAATATGAGTAAAATAAAGTACGTGGAATTATAATAAGCTGCTAAAACATAAAAATGTGACAGTTATTACAGAATTTTTATCACTGCTCTTGTTTGAGGCCACCGTGTGCAAAAAATAGGGCGTAAAACTGACAAAATATACCTGAAATAGTAAGATAAAGCAATAACGGTTCTTTTAATACTACATTCACCATAGTAATACATGCTAATCTCCTCAAATAATGCATTAGCATCTAAGGCGGCGCGGCGGCGCGAGTAACTTTGATAGAACACATATAACGTATGACGGCTGCTTGACAATCCCGAGTTCTTAATGCTAGTAAGTATATAGTAATCTTAGTTAGGTACTTTCTGATGTAATGGGTAAAACATAATTTAGAAATGGTCACTTCTGTGGACAATAGGTACTATAAAAGGTAACGACTGTGGTTCATATATATCCCGTTTTTCTCATTTGAGTCTCAAGTATTGAATGAAATATTCTGCCTGTAAAGGTGCTGCGTAAAAAAATGCTTTTAGATTCCCTTAAATGCGATGGCTACAGGAAAGACACGAACGAGTTTGCTATAAAACGTGTATTACCCGTATAAAATATCTATTCTCGTAATTTTGGTGTGTTATTTACACAAAAAATTGTACCTAATCGTTACATTCATTACTCCAAAATGAATTGATCATTTAATTATTTAAATAGGTGTGACGCTGTAATTAATTATTTTTAAATTACCCATCAAATGCCGCATTCAAGTTCATCTAGATACAGTGAATCATTATGACCCCAAATAATCTTTACAGATAAAATTTAGATATTATCCAAAATTATTATAATACATCACGCATTCGCGAGATGTGCGAATTCGGTATTCAAACACAAAGCAATAGTACAAGAGTCTAACTAAATGCGAAGGTCGAAGGCTGCGCTCTACGTAAGGCCGAAGGCAAGAAGTGTCCAGGATGTCAGTGCTTTAACACAGAACAATATTACAAGTGTCTAAACGCGAAGGCCGAAGGCTGAGCTCCGCGTAGGGCCGAAGGCCCGAAGCGTCCAGTCTGTCAGTTCTGTGTTTAACCACTGACATCCTGGACGCTTCGGCCTTCGCATTTAGACACTTGTACTATTGTTCTGTGTTATAGCACTTAAATCCTGGACGCTTCGGGCCTTCGGCCCTACGTGGAGCTCGGCCTTCGGCCTTCGCATTTAGACACTTGTACTATTTTTCTGTGCTAAAGCACTGATGTCCTGCACGCTTCGGGCCTTCGGTCCTACGCGGAGATCGGCCTTCGCATTTAGACACTTGTACTATTGTTCTGTGTTAAAGCACTAACATCCTGGACGCTTCGGGCCTTCGGCCCTACGCGGAGCTCGGCCTTCGGCCTTCGCATTTAGACACTTGTTTTATTGTTCTGTGCTAAAACACTGATGTCCTGGACGCTTCGGGCCTTCGGCCCTACGCGGAGCTCGGCCTTCGGCCTTCGCATTTAGACACTTGTGCTATTGTTTTATGTTATAGTGCTTAAATCCTGGACGCTTCGGGCCTTCGGTCCTACGCGGAGCTCGGCCTTCGGCCTTCGCATTTAGACACTTTTACTATTGTTCTGTGTTATAGCACTTAAATCCTGGACGCTTCGGGCCTTCGGCCCTACGCGGAGCTCGGCCTTCGGTCTTCGCATTTAGACCCTTGTACTATTATTCTGTGTTAAAGCACTAACATTCTGGACGCTTCGGGCCTTCGGCCTTCGCATTTAGACACTTTTACTATTTTTCTGTGCTAAAGCACTGACATCTTGGACGCTTCGGGCCTTCGGCCCTACGCGGAGCTCGGCCTTCGGCCTTCGCATTTAGACACTTGTACTACTGTTCTGTGTTATAGCACTTAAATCTTGGACGCTTCGGGCCTTCGGCCCTACGCGGAGCTCGGCCTTCGGCCTTCGCATTTAGACACTTGTATTATTGTTCTGCGCTAAAACACTGATGTCCTGGACGCTTCGGGCCTTCGGCCCTACGCGGAGCTCGGCCTTCGGCCTTCGCATTTAGACACTTGTACTATTGTTCTGTGTTAAAGCACTAACATCCTGGACGCTTCGGGCCTTCGGCCCTACGCGGAGCTCGGCCTTCGGCCTTCGCATTTAGACACTTGTATTATTGTTCTGTGCTAAAACACTGATGTCCTGGACGCTTCGGGCCTTCGGGTCCACACCACGTTTCACGTCAGCCATAGCGGCTGTGTCCCTGATACAGCCTCTCTCATTTTTTTTCAAAAATTTTACATTTTCACATTTTTTTTTATTGGGATCGTTAAAAGGCAACTTAAACTAATAGAAAATGTGGAAGGGAAGCAATTCCTTCAATTAGTTCAGAAGATATAGGCGTTTGAAATTCAGGTGAATGATATTAAGGACAGGTGAAAGATATTTTGTCTCCAGGTTATCGATAGCGATAGTAGAAGAAGGTTATCGAGAAATAAGTACAAATTCCAATGAAAATATTGACAGGTTATCGAGAGGCGTCAGTAACCTGTGTCCGTTGCCATTAACCTGGTTTCTTGTCATCATTCACCTGTAATGAGTGTCATCCACCTGTCCACCACATCATTTTCAATGCTTTCTAAAAATAGTCGAAAAATGTGTCATCTTCGATAAAAAGGGACCTTATTGTCCACCACGATGATTAAAATTTTGGATTCTGACCCACCTCACCTTCGATTCGTTCCCAATTTAACAACAAGTTTCTGTGAATAAGTAAACATTCAATCTTGCTGTCTATTCACCCTGGCAGTACCTAGTGGAACTCAGGTTTGGTGCAACATAGACACACGCTGTTTTGGTCATCCAACACGTCTTGATGAGCACTTGGAAAAGTGGTCCCCAAGATAGAGCTGATGCTGAACCGTCGCAGCACCTAGTGGAACTCAGGTTTGGTGCAACATAGACACACGCTGTTTTGGTCATTCGATACGTCTTAATGAGGATTTGGGAGAGCAGTACCCAAGATAGAGCTGATGCTGAACCCTCGCAGCACCTAGTGGAACTCAGGTTTGGTGCAACATAGACACACGCTGTTTTAGACATTCGACACGCCTTGATGGGCATTTGGGAGAGCAGTACCCAAGATAAAGCTGATGCTGTACCCTCGCAGAACCTAGTGGAACTCAGGTTTGGTGCAACATAGACACACGCTGTTTTAAACATTCGACGCAACTTGATGGGCATTTGGGAGAGCAGTACCCAAGATAGAGCTGATGCCGAACCCTCGCAGCACCTAGTGGAACTCAGGTTTGGTGCAACATAGACACACGCTGTTTTGGTCATTCGATACGTCTTAATGAGGATTTGGGAGAGCAGTACCCAAGATAGAGCTGATGCTGAACCCTCGCAGTACCTACTGGAACTCAGGTTTGATGTAACATGGACACACGCTGTTTTGGTAATTCGACACGTCTTGATGAGCACTTGGAAGAGCAGTACCCAAGATAGAGCTGATGATGAACCCTCGCAGTACCTACTGGAACTCAGATTTGATGCAACATAGACAGTAGACACATGCTGTTTTGGTAATTCGACACGTCTTGATGAGCACTTGGGAGAGCAGTACCCAAGATAGAGCTGATGCTGAACCCTCGCAGTACCTAGTGGAACTCAGGTTTGGTGCAAGGTCAGGTCAGGTCAGGTCCGGGTTCAGGTTCAAATAAGAGTCGGGACCAGGTCCAGGTCCGACTCCGGGTTTGAGACTAGGTCCGGGTCCGAGTCACAGTCCGGGTCCGAGTCCGGGCCCGAGTCACAGTCCGGATCCTAGCCCCAGTCCCAATCCAAGTCGAAATCTAAATCGCCAAACGTGTACTATACGTCGTTGAAGAGTTCTGTTCTGATCATCATCAGCAGTTCCACTTCATCAAATGTCACTTTTGTGAATGTATATGCTTGATTTGTAAATAAAAACACAAAAATCACTATATGTATGCCTTTAAGATTTAAGGAGTTCCCTCGATTCTTCATGGATCCCATCATCAGAACTGGGTTTTGACAAAAACGGGACCAATCTGTATGCATATACATACAATAAAAAATAATTTGGCCAAGCCCGAGATAGCTCGAGGCATTTAGTGCTCCGTACGGCTACCATCAGTTTGGCATTGACATAAACGATATCGTGAACGTAATTTACTTCCTATAGGTATATCTCTTTCGCACTAATATGTCAGTACGAGCGAGATGCATAGAAAGTAAATTACGTTCACGCCCACGGTAGCGTTTATGTCAATACCAAACTGATGGTAGCCGTACCGCTCGCATCGTTACATTTTACAGAGGTTGTTTGCCTGTTTTTAGGATACCGTATTCAACTACACACACAGAACAATAGTACAAAGTGTCTAAGTGCGAAGGCCGAAGGCCGAGCTTTAGCAAAATGTCATCGCTTTAGCACAGAGCAATAGTACAAGTGTCTAAATGTGAAGGCCAAAGGCCGACCTCCGCGTAGCCCGAAGGCCCGAAGCGTCCAGGACGTCAGTGCTTTAATACAGAACAATAGTACAAGTGTCTAAATGCGAAAGCCGAAGGCCGAGCTCCGCGTAGGGCCGAAGGCCCGAAGCGTCCAGGATGTTAGTACTTAAACACAGAACAATAGTATAAGTATCTAAATGCGAAGGCCGAAGGCCGAGCTCCGCGTAGGGCCGAAGGCCCGAAGTCAGTTCTGTGTTTAACCACTGACATCTTGCAGGCTTCGGGCCTTCGGCCCTACGCGGAGCTCGGCCTCCGGCCTTCGCATTTAGACACTTGTATTAATTACCTGTGTTTAGAACTGACCTCCTGGATGCTTCGGGCTTTCGGCCCAATGCGACTTCAGCCTTTGGATCTTGCGACTTAGACACTTGTACTTAAAAATACTTGGAAAAGTTACGGGAGGCGCGCGTCTGTCGGACGCTTCGGATCTTCGAATCGCTCCTTCGGCCTTTGCATTTAGTTAGATAGTACAAGTACTATTGCTTTGTGTTTGAATACCGAAGTCGAGCATCTCGCGAATGCTTGATGTATTATAAATATTATAATAATTTAGATTAAGGCCAAGCGCGCACCACGATTTTTTGTCTTGCGATAATTTTATTGCAGAAATGCAACGTATGTGTTTATATGTTAGTGCGCGACATTTGCGACAAAAAAATCGCAGCGATTTTAAAATTGTGATTTGTCACATTTTTCCGCGATTGTTCGCGGCGCGATTGTCGCAAAGTGAATTGCAGCATGCGGAGTTGTATGGCCCCGCGCGCACTATGATAATAAAATCGCACCCCGGCCGGACCTCAGTCGGCATTTCGCTCTCCAAACCCCAACATCTCGGCACCTGCATCTCCAATGGAGTCTCAAAATGAGACGCTAGATGTTGACCATTTAATTGTGGAAAGAGACGGGGATCACTTTTGTGTTATAAATGCTCAAAGTCATACAGCAATCGCATATTAAAGACACGTTTCATGACAAGCGACTGGTACGTAAATCCATGTTGAGAATGAACAAATTGTCGACTTTTTCATCGCAGTGCGCGCAATGAATTTTCTGCGATATATTACAGCGCGATTCTAAAATCGCGTCGCAAAAATTAAAATCGTGGTGCGCTCTTGGCCTATAATACCTTAAATGTACCTATACTCCTTCAATTTGAATTTAGAACTCATTTTTTTTTTTATTTGATTTTGTTTCTAGTTCTATGCCATATATATAGACTTTAATATTATTTAGAACCGCTAAAAAACAAGATCGGCTTACTTTAAATATTTCGTCAATTTTACCTTTGTTTCTAAAAACTGTGATATTTAACTGTCATATACTATTAATGTCTTCCAAAATTATTTTCTCGTAACAGGACTGAGGGGCTACCGCGACAAACGAAATTCACAATTTGCGGGGATCTTTCTCTTTTACTCCAATGAGGGCGTAATTAGAGTGACAGAGAAAAATGCTCGCAATTTTTGAACTTCTATTTTCGCGGTTATAGCCCTGAATCTTGTTGCTCACCGATCCGTTCAAAAATATACATAAGTACAATACAATACAATACAATACTCTTTATTGCACACCTCACATACACGTAGTTTACAATAAATAAACGTACGTACGTTACGTAGTTTAAGTACTGAATATAATTAATTGATATTATAATTATACAATTAATACAGAAATGTAATGGTACTTAATGAAAAGGAATATTGTGTATATTGTTTCGACGAATCAGATACTCTCAATAAAATCTATACATGAGGCCAAAGCTGTTCATAAATATTAGATGACTTTATTATCTCTATACGCCTTACTAACTCTATGTGTCCTATTGTGGAAAAAAAACACAACGACAGTCAAGAACGGAATTCTTAATTTGAATTTTTCAGATTTTTGAGATGCCTAGTCCATTGGTTGGAAAGCCCGTTCGAAATTTAAACTTATTTGCAATATAATAAGGTCGTATTTTGTAGATCTCTCTCATACTTATAGTAGGCTATTGAGATAAAATTAAATATCCCACAAAAATAAGCAAGCAGAATTAAACTTTGTGTCAAAGACATAAGTTATAAATTTCAATGCCAAAGTTTTAACTAAGGATGTTTCTCGTAAAAATTACTGCCTAATATGAATTGACCAGTGTAAGCATCAGTTAGCTAGCCCTAAGCAACCAAAGGTCAAGCTGCAGTTGAAAAACTAATAAAGATAAAGTTAAGCTGATAATTTTCCCGCCGTCTCCATGCTTCTTTAAGTTGGGTATTGACTGGTCAGCTGCCTGTTAGCTATAGTTTTCGCGAAAATCGCCAGGACAGAGGTGAAAATTTGTGTATGAAAACTTGCAACTTTAAATGCATTTTTTGACGAAACTATTGCAGTCTAAAATGAAGTCAAAATCAGTCCATCGACTCAATTTTTTGCAAGCTTTCTAATGGTACCCCACACGATTCTTACAAATGAAAAAAGTTTCAGCCTACCCCTCTCAACCCCCTAAATTTCCCCCTTTAATAAGAAATAAGCAGTTTTGACTTATTTACAATATGAGTGGTGGTAATTGCTATAACTGTTCCAAATTTTAGGTATCTATGTCAAACGGTCTCTGAGAAAAACGTATTTAACTGATTTTCAAGACCGAAGTGATCCCATAAGTGTTCCGTAAACAAAGTTTTGTACGGAACACTAAAAATCATAATCGGTCAGGTAAACAAACGTTAAGCATTAAAGTTTCAGATTATCACCATAATTCGCTTGCCCTTGCCCCATTCATTTGGGATCGACGCAGCATGTCTTTTCCTTTTCATCCATACCTCTCTCTCTCGCCCGTCATCTCATCACACAATTAACAAAATGAGCATGTTTTCACCTTTTTACAAAACATTTTAATATACAGGGTGAAATTTAAATCACTGGCCATATTCATTCCCGGCACTAGGTTACACTTAAGGAATCTATTTAGCGAAAAAAAAGAGTACATTTTTCTAATGGTCCATCTTGCTAATGGACAAAGTGCTTTCTAAATATTTTCTTTTGGTTTGCTTTCTAACGTAGTGACCTGCCATTGTAGGAAAAGAAGAAATATGATCAACTACTTCTTGAATTTTTTCGGGAGGAGTTTTGTTTGGTGGAACGTGATGCCCTCGTCCGTCTTCACCGATGTAAAATCCAAGTTCATCTCTGTGTTTAACAGCATCGTGGATTACTGAAGGTGAAATGCCTAAAGTGGAGCAAAAGAATTTCTGACAAACTTGTCGCTTCTCTCCATCTATATCAAAATAACACTTTGTGGTGTAAGGTTTAGCTGCGCGTTTTTTCTGTACAACGACTCGCTTTGGTGAACGGACTGTAAGACGAGACAGTATAAAATTTTTCTTGCTCCCAAAGTCCAAATTCCAGTATATTCTGCATATTTTATTTCGGTGTTGTTCAGTAAAGCTATCTGTACACTTAAATATGCATTTTGTACAGTCAATTGTCTTAGGGACTTTTGGAGATCTTATTTGATTATTTCGCCGTGTGCCTGCTACACTGCCACATCTCAAAAAACCGTTTTTTCGAGAAATCGCGTCTCAAAGTTTTGAGAGTATAAAGGAGTAAGATCCTATTAAACACCCTGAACTATACTCTCAAAACTTTGAGACGCGATTTCTCGAAAAAAACGGTTTTTTGAGGTCTATGAATTTAAAATTTAGCTTTTTTTACTCGGAATGATATAACCTTCCTTATGACCACGCCACTTTTTAAAAGAAATGTATATATTTTAAGACACAAGGCCCGAAAGACAGGTATTTAGAGTTGTGGCCGTATTGCAGAAACGTTTTTTAAAGATTTTGAGATGCGGCCAAATTTAAACACAAAATTATTGGATAAAGGTTACCATGCAAATATAAATAAAAACACCATAATAGTTAAAATCCCTTTATTTTTACCCGACTACGGCAACGCAAAAGGAGGGTTATGATTTTGACCGGTATGTATGTGGGTATGTATGTATGTATGTATGTTCATTTGTTCCCTCATAACTTCTAAAGTACACATTATAATTTGACAAACGATATGTCATTCGAATTATCTTAATCGTCCGCTGGTTATAGGCTACATGAAGTCACAAAAAAATGAACAAGGCGTCCTCTAGAGGTCATAAAGTCACGAACGAAAAAAATAAAAATAAGTAATGATTACGTGATGTATATCATTTGAAAGAGCTCAGTTAGCACATTTCAAATATATAAATATTGTTAGCTTTTGCGACCGGCTTTGCTTGCATGCACCCGATGAAACATTAATTTATCGGGTAGGTAATTCGAACTACGAATCTACAAGCGCTCTGGATTCTATCCGCGTATTACCCGACTACGGCGATACAAGAAGGTATTTGCAAAATAAATTTGTTTGGCCGCTATAAACATAGTGTTTTTTTTAATGACCTGCAATATTTTATAACGTGAATAGGTATAAGTCCAGATCAGCCAAAATGTATGAAACAGCCGTACAAGAGACGTAGGAAGCTCGCTGTACGCGTTCCAAAGCCGGGCGCCTTCGGCGCCCTCATACTAGAGGAGTCGGGCGTAGCCTGACGTACGTGGCGCGCTGCAAGCAGTCCAAAGCCAGGCGACTTCGACTTTCTCATACTAAAAGTGTCGACATACGTGACACGCTGGACGCTTACCAAATCCGGGCAAATGCATGAAACAGCCGTACAAAAGACGTGCGGGCACGCTGTACGTGTTCCAAAGCCGGGCGCCTTCGGCGCCCTCATACTCAACGCGTCGGGTGTAGCCCGTCGTCGTACGAGGCGCACTGTATGCGTTCAAAGCCGGGCGCCTTGGGCGCTCTTATACTAAAAGAGTCGGGCGTAGCCCGACGTACGAAGCTCGCTGTACGCGTTCCAAAGCCGGGCGCCGAAGGCGCCCTCATACTAAAAGAGTCGGGCGTAGCCCGACATACGAAGCTCGCTCTACGCGTTCCAAAGCCGGGCGCCTTTGGCGCCCTTATACTAAAAGAGTCAGGCGTAGCCCGACGTACAAGACACGCTCTACGCGTTCCAAAGCCGGGCGCCTTCGGCGCCCTCATAGTAATAGAGTCGGGCGTAGCCCGACGTAGGAGGCGCACTGTACACGTTCCAAAGCTGGGCGCCGAAAGCGCCTCCATGCCAAAGGATAGCGCAGCCCGATATATGTGGCGCTCTGCGTGTATTTCTGTACTGGGGATGCCCTCGAAAAAGTAATATAAAGTGACTTCGAATAAGTAGTTAGTAACGAAGTCATGACCCCAAAATTAATTAAATAAAAAATAAGTTCAAAAACTAAAACCCGACTACTGCAAATCGCGCTCTAAAAGTATGAAACAAGATAGAATTCTTATCTGAAGTTATCAAACAGGAAATATTATAAATGTTATAATTTTTTTAATAAAAAAATACAACGTAATATGTATAATTTACTACATTATTTATAACACTTTAAACTCTCGCGATTTGTACACATATTCAATTACACAAACGGGTCTACCGCGATATAATTTCATTGTTTTTACCTTTAATTCCGACGTTTCAGCTGAGTTGCATCAGCTGTGGTCACGGAAAGACTGACGTCCCAACAAATGTCAACGGAGATATTAATAAAACAACACTAAACTACCCGAAATTAGTTTATAAAAATGTTCGGGGTAGACAAAGAAATTGCAGCTACCCGTTAAAGTTTAATGTTTATTGTCCACGGCACGACACACAACACTCACAGTATCCGTACACTGGTCCGAAGATATATCTGCTGGTTTCAACATTTGAATCACTGGTCCCCAAGTAGACGATAATTTGTAACCGTCCTCTCGATTGAAATTTTTAGGGTGTTTTTTGATTTCAATCGCCTCTCTCACGATCCGCGGATAATAGTGTCGCTCGTTGGAGAGGACTTTGGGTTTATGTAGCTCAATCCAGTGATTCGTTCCTGTTGTCAGCAAGTGCTCAGCTATTGCGGATTTGTTTACATGGCGATTTTTAACAGCTTCTATGTGTTCCTTTACCCTCTCTTGAATACTGCGCTTTGTTTGGCCAATGTACGCACTTCCACAACTGCATTCTATCTTGTAGACACCCGGATTCTGGTACGGAATGACATCCTTTGGGCTGCGTAAAAGACTTGCTACTTTAGATAACGGCGTGTATACAGTCTTAATGGAGAATTTCTTCAGTACTGATCCAACTTTGTCCGTTATCCCTTTCACATACGGCAAAAAGGCTGGTTGCCTACTAACCTCCGGATGTCTTTCTTTTTTCCTAGTCGTGCGTGGGATTTTCTGCAAGTACCCATTTTTCTTTAGCACTTCCTGAACATGGGCTAACTCATTATCTATGTGTTCCGCGTCACATAAGTCTCGTGCTCTGTTAACCAGGGATGTGACGACGGATTGTAGATGCCTCGGATGATGGTGGGAAGATGCTTGTAGGTACCTGTCAGTATGTGTGGGCTTCCTGTACACGGCGTGTGCCAGGGTTCCATCTGGTTTCACTCTCAACTTCACATCCAGAAAGGGTAAGGATCTATCGCACTCCATTTCAAATGTAAACTTTACCTTTGGGTGGATGGAGTTTAAATGGCCGACGAAATGCTTCACTGTGTCGGCGTTGCCCTTTAAAATGCAGAACACGTCATCTACATATCTCTTCCACATTTTAATTACAGACGGTCCGGAACGTAATGCCAACTCTTCAAAGTGTTCCATCCATATGTTGGCAATCACGGGGGCAACTGGACTGCCCATTGCCACCCCATCCACTTGCAGATAAAACTGCCCTTGGTAGAGGAAATAGTTTCCCTCTAGACAGTGCTCCAACAGAGTGACATACTCTTCTGGAAGTTCGTTATCTATAAGCTTCGTTTTGACAATGCCCAGACACTCTTTTAATGGAACATTGGTAAACAACGACTCCACATCGAAGCTTACCATTATCTCATCCGGTTCCAATTTCCTGGCCTTAACAATATCAACAAAATGACGAGAGTCCTTTACATAGGACGAAGTCTTCCCCACTAGCTTTTGCAGTGCTCCCGCAACATGTTTCGCTAAGTGGTATGAGGGCGAACCAATCTGACTAACAATCGGCCGTAAGGGTATGTTAGATTTGTGCACCTTCGGTAGTCCATACAATTTAGGTGGTTGGACAGCTTTTGGTCTGTGAAGATTGGTAAAATCGTCCTCAGTAAACAACTCCTCGTGATCTTTAATGAGCTTCCTCAGACGTGTGGTGACCCTAGCGGTAGGATTGTAGCTGACTGGTTTGTACACAGTCTTATCCGCAAGAAGTGCTTGAATCTTGCTGTCATAGTCTAGCCTATCCATAACCACAGTAGCATTACCCTTGTCGGCTTTTAAAACAAGTAAATCCTCGTTGTCCCGGAGGGTTCTTAACGCTTGACGCTCCGCTGTAGAAATGTTGCTTGAAGGCAGTCTGACCTTCCGTAGCAATACCGAAACATCTTGGCGCACAGTTTCCGCGTCATTAACCGGTAATTTATTACGGATTAACGCCTCCTCTACGCTACATATGATGTTTTCGTACGGAACCCGTTTTGGAGTTAGGGCAAAATTCATGCCTTTTGATAATAGACTTATTGTAGGTTGATCTAGCGTTTCCTTTGACAGATTAATAACAGTTTCGCTCTTGTCCATTGACGAAACCCCATGTTCATCATTACGTCTACGTTTCTGTCTCACGATTAATCTGTTCAATTTCCGCTCATGTGTATCCCTACATAGGTCATATTTCCTTGCAGCTTGCAGATACGTTACCCGGTCGCATAACTGAAAATCCTCCGGTGTCAAGTAACTACTGCACTCCAAATGCAAACTATATAACTCACTCTGTATCCCAAATACTTCCTGCCGGTGATTTTTTATTAATCTCCTCAGTAATTTGACACTTGCGTTTTTGAG
This sequence comes from Cydia fagiglandana, assembly GCF_963556715.1. Classification (NCBI taxonomy): domain Eukaryota; kingdom Metazoa; phylum Arthropoda; class Insecta; order Lepidoptera; family Tortricidae; genus Cydia; species Cydia fagiglandana. The sequence continues at coordinate 2,750,766 of NC_085959.1, read as the reverse complement.
AATATCTTCAGAATGTGCGATATCTCGACGCGGCGCTAATCGCACACACGACGGTATTATGTTCAAATCGCGGCACTTCACTAGAAAGTCCACTGATGTTTCTAAAAAAGCACGTCTTTTCCGAAGTTTCTCAAGGCGTTTCAATTTAATTGCACCTTCCTGCCCGTATCGGTTTGCAATATAACACTTTAAACTCTCGCGATTTGTACACATATTCAATTACACAAACGGGTCTACCGCGATATAATTTCATTGTTTTTACCTTTAATTCCGACGTTTCAGCTGAGTTGCATCAGCTGTGGTCACGGAAAGACTGACGTCCCAACAAATGTCAACGGAGATATTAATAAAACAACACTAAACTACCCGAAATTAGTTTATAAAAATGTTCGGGGTAGACAAAGAAATTGCAGCTACCCGTTAAAGTTTAATGTTTATTGTCCACGGCACGACACACAACACTCACAGTATCCGTACACTGGTCCGAAGATATATCTGCTGGTTTCAACATTTGAATCACTGGTCCCCAAGTAGACGATAATTTGTAACCGTCCTCTCGATTGAAATTTTTAGGGTGTTTTTTGATTTCAATCGCCTCTCTCACGATCCGCGGATAATAGTGTCGCTCGTTGGAGAGGACTTTGGGTTTATGTAGCTCAATCCAGTGATTCGTTCCTGTTGTCAGCAAGTGCTCAGCTATTGCGGATTTGTTTACATGGCGATTTTTAACAGCTGCTATGTGTTCCTTTACCCTCTCTTGAATACTGCGCTTTGTTTGGCCAATGTACGCACTTCCACAACTGCATTCTATCTTGTAGACACCCGGATTCTGGTACGGAATGACATCCTTTGGGCTGCGTAAAAGACTTGCTACTTTAGATAACGGCGTGTATACAGTCTTAATGGAGAATTTCTTCAGTACTGATCCAACTTTGTCCGTTATCCCTTTCACATACGGCAAAAAGGCTGGTTGCCTACTAACCTCCGGATGTCTTTCTTTTTTCCTAGTCGTGCGTGGGATTTTCTGCAAGTACCCATTTTTCTTTAGCACTTCCTGAACATGGGCTAACTCATTATCTATGTGTTCCGCGTCACATAAGTCTCGTGCTCTGTTAACCAGGGATGTGACGACGGATTGTAGATGCCTCGGATGATGGTGGGAAGATGCTTGTAGGTACCTGTCAGTATGTGTGGGCTTCCTGTACACGGAGTGTGCCAGGGTTCCATCTGGTTTCACTCTCAACTTCACATCCAGAAAGGGTAAGGATCTATCGCACTCCATTTCAAATGTAAACTTTACCTTTGGGTGGATGGAGTTTAAATGGCCGACGAAATGCTTCACTGTGTCGGCGTTGCCCTTTAAAATGCAGAACACGTCATCTACATATCTCTTCCACATTTTAATTACAGACGGTCCGGAACGTAATGCCAACTCTTCAAAGTGTTCCATCCATATGTTGGCAATCACGGGGGCAACTGGACTGCCCATTGCCACCCCATCCACTTGCAGATAAAACTGCCCTTGGTAGAGGAAATAGTTTCCCTCTAGACAGTGCTCCAACAGAGTGACATACTCTTCTGGAAGTTCGTTATCTATAAGCTTCGTTTTGACAATGCCCAGACACTCTTTTAATGGAACATTGGTAAACAACGACTCCACATCGAAGCTTACCATTATCTCATCCGGTTCCAATTTCCTGGCCTTAACAATATCAACAAAATGACGAGAGTCCTTTACATAGGACGAAGTCTTCCCCACTAGCTTTTGCAGTGCTCCCGCAACATGTTTCGCTAAGTGGTATGAGGGCGAACCAATCTGACTAACAATCGGCCGTAAGGGTATGTTAGATTTGTGCACCTTCGGTAGTCCATACAATTTAGGTGGTTGGACAGCTTTTGGTCTGTGAAGATTGGTAAAATCGTCCTCAGTAAACAACTCCTCGTGATCTTTAATGAGCTTCCTCAGACGTGTGGTGACCCTAGCGGTAGGATTGTAGCTGACTGGTTTGTACACAGTCTTATCCGCAAGAAGTGCTTGAATCTTGCTGTCATAGTCTAGCCTATCCATAACCACAGTAGCATTACCCTTGTCGGCTTTTAAAACAAGTAAATCCTCGTTGTCCCGGAGGGTTCTTAACGCTTGACGCTCCGCTGTAGAAATGTTGCTTGAAGGCAGTCTGACCTTCCGTAGCAATACCGAAACATCTTGGCGCACAGTTTCCGCGTCATTAACCGGTAATTTATTACGGATTAACGCCTCCTCTACGCTACATATGATGTTTTCGTACGGAACCCGTTTTGGAGTTAGGGCAAAATTCATGCCTTTTGATAATAGACTTATTGTAGGTTGATCTAGCGTTTCCTTTGACAGATTAATAACAGTTTCGCTCTTGTCCATTGACGAAACCCCATGTTCATCATTACGTCTACGTTTCTGTCTCACGATTAATCTGTTCAATTTCCGCTCATGTGTATCCCTACATAGGTCATATTTCCTTGCAGCTTGCAGATACGTTACCCGGTCGCATAACTGAAAATCCTCCGGTGTCAAGTAACTACTGCACTCCAAATGCAAACTATATAACTCACTCTGTATCCCAAATACTTCCTGCCGGTGATTTTTTATTAATCTCCTCAGTAATTTGACACTTGCGTTTTTGAGAATATCTTCAGAATGTGCGATATCTCGACGCGGCGCTAATCGCACACACGACGGTATTATGTTCAAATCGCGGCACTTCACTAGAAAGTCCACTGATGTTTCTAAAAAAGCACGTCTTTTCCGAAGTTTCTCAAGGCGTTTCAATTTAATTGCACCTTCCTGCCCGTATCGGTTTGCAATATAACACTTTAAACTCTCGCGATTTGTACACATATTCAATTACACAAACGGGTCTACCGCGATATAATTTCATTGTTTTTACCTTTAATTCCGACGTTTCAGCTGAGTTGCATCAGCTGTGGTCACGGAAAGACTGACGTCCCAACAAATGTCAACGGAGATATTAATAAAACAACACTAAACTACCCGAAATTAGTTTATAAAAATGTTCGGGGTAGACAAAGAAATTGCAGCTACCCGTTAAAGTTTAATGTTTATTGTCCACGGCACGACACACAACACTCACAGTATCCGTACACTGGTCCGAAGATATATCTGCTGGTTTCAACATTTGAATCACTGGTCCCCAAGTAGACGATAATTTGTAACCGTCCTCTCGATTGAAATTTTTAGGGTGTTTTTTGATTTCAATCGCCTCTCTCACGATCCGCGGATAATAGTGTCGCTCGTTGGAGAGGACTTTGGGTTTTGTCGTATATAAAAAATAATATTGTTGTGTATAAGAAATAATAAGGTTTTTAAGATGTCTAAATGATTAATGGAAGTGATGCCTCGGATAAGATCCGCAGTAAAACATTTCACCTTTGGAGTGCAAGGGTCCTCTTGTTACTCTAACCTGGTTAATGGGAACTTGATAGGATATTGAAAAGATAAGACCAAATATATGACATGCAATTTAATACAATTCGCTAACTACTACAATGCACTCCGCTTTAGGGCGGGCGCTGCTCAGAATACAATCGGTTTCTCTAAACTGTCGGCGGTTATGGGGTGACACTATAGTAAACCTTAATCTACGATCGCGAGATGGACGAGACGCGGGGTTTTGGCCAAAACCTGGGATAAAAGTCTAGTGCACTCACGGGTACCGAACGTAGCTATCATCCACAGGCCCGCTGGTATTTAACGCAGCAGGCGGATCGCTGACGGTGGGCGACGGGCGTTCCTCAAGCTCCGGCTTTGGCAAGCCCGGGCGAGAACAACCCGCGGCGCTCAGGAGTTCCACAAGAAGGACCCGCGCGATGAGACCTTGGGGTCGTCGGACCGCGGCAAGGCTGTCCGACACACGGCTCGCGGGTCAAGGCCGTGCCCTACGGCTTGATGGTGGCGCCAACGTGTCGCGCCTCGGAGTCGACAGGCCACGCAAGTGAAGGGGAGGCCTGTGTGAAGCACCTCGGGATCGCCAGGCGGCACGCAGTCCACAGGCCTCGGAAACTGCGCCCTGCGGTGAAAACCAGCGTCCCCACGACGCTCAGCACATCAGGGAGCGCGCAACGGCGCTCGGAGCAACACGACCGTCGGCCATGCTTGCGCTCGCCGGCGGCACGGAAAGCACTCGGTGGGCTACGCCCTTTTCGCGCACAACACACACACACACGGCGCACTTTACATATATCCCAATCTTCCACCGGCCAGGGCAGGCGGCGGAAGGGGGCGAGGCGGTTTATTTCGATATTCAATTAGGAACTGTATCAATGCTAGCGTGCCCCAGTACCAACTCCCACATCCATCCATCGATTCTAGAAAAAATCCCCAGCCCTCCGTTTCGATCCATATCGACGCATCAAACGTCAAACCAACTTAAACCTTTTCCAAATCATATGACTCTCGAAAAAATATCAATGCTCATTAATACTTGTAATATTTTAAGTGGTTAATAATAATTACTAATAATTATATTTTTATCGTACGTTTTCTACCTTGTTTCATTCAGAATACCTTCTTTCCGATGCGGTAACTAAACGCACAGTCTACTCTCTGACAGTTCTCCTGTCAAAATTTCAACCTTATTTATGTTTCATAAAAATTCCGGAAACGTCGGAATTAAAGGTAAAAACAATGAAATTATATCGCGGTAGACCCGTTTGTGTAATTGAATATACATTATTTATATTTTTACAGAGATTCAGAGGATAGCTGTGGTCGTATGCCACTTTACCTTAAAGTTTATAATCGTAGCATACGACCATGCACGGCGATCCTTTGAATATCTCTGTAAATATATCAAAAATGTAATACATTTTATTACGTTGTATTTTTTTATTAAAAAAAATATAACATTTATAATATTTCCTGTTTGATAACTTCAGATAAGAATTCTATCTTGTTTCATACTTTTTAGAGCGCGATTTGCAGTAGTCGGGTTTTAGTTTTTGAACTTATATCAACTTTGATAGGAACAAGATCACTGTACGCGATAATAATAATATGTGTAACTCAGCTAATTATTATTTTCTAGGACGCAACTCAAAAGCTTCATTTAAAACGTGTGCTTTATAGCCACAACTCAAAAGTGGCTGTATTGCAGGGAATTGTTTGACAATTTATGGTCAAATGCATAAGGCCACTTGTGAGAAAAAGGCTCTTAAAGACCTTTTTTGCTATGGCTCTCGAAATAAGGTCGTAAATTGAACAATTTTGAATACGAATCTGCAATAATCCAGAAAATCAAAAATTTTGAATTGTGGCAGTATAGCAGGCACACGGCGATTTGTGGTGTATGACAACCCTTCCGCACGTCTTTTTTTGGCTACATTTTTTTTCCAAGTCCCCGGATCAGCAGCACGCCAACGGCTAATTATTTTCACGTTATCCCAAACTAAATCTAAAATATCTGTTAAAATGAGAGAAGCAATTTCGGTGGCTGTGTCGTGGTTTGTTTCTTTATATTGATGACTGGTGCCAGGCACTGGTGATATAGCATCAGCAACAGATGGAATGATGTCATTAGATATGGAGCCTAACATATCTGCTAATGTTGGTATAGTGACCTCGGAGACTGTGTCGTTTATCTCTTCCTCATATTGGTGACTGCTGCCAAATTGTGGTGATATTGTAACAGGTGACATATTTTCACTAGCTTTGGAGCCTAATAAGTCCTGCAAAGTAATTAAATTATCTTCACAGTTTAGGCTAGCAGAAGATCGCTGCTGTTCCTCTGGGTGATAGCTAGGATCCTTATCAGAAAAGTCCCCGCTGAATAACGACCTTGAGTCTGACGACGTTTCTGACACGTCTTTCTGGTAGTGGTATGTTACCCTGCGATAAGTCTTCATCCGATTCTTGTATGTTATCGTCCAGAAAAATATCACGAACAATTTCTTCCATCTGATCCGCGATACGTTCTTGCGACTCGTCAAGATCGGAGGCCTGGCGTTGCTCTTCTTCTAAGTCACATTTAACTGAAAATAAATTTAATAAACTATAATTCAACCACAATTTTATTCGTATAAAACCTCTTACTTATATGTAGTCAGTTAAGATCCAGGTATATGTAAAAAAGTGATTTGTATAGCACTCGTGATAATTGGCTAAAACTACATTGTAAATAATACAAAAAACCGGACAAGTGCGAGTCGGACTCGCGCACCGAGGGTTCCGTACTTTTTAGTATTTGTTGTTATAGCGGCAACAGAAATACATCATCAGTGAAAATTTCAACTGCCTAGCTATCACGTTACTACCCTACTAGATACAAAAAAAAAAATGCCTGGGCATTTTCCTTGATCTTGCCAAGGCATTTGACACTGTCTCGATTCCAGAGCTTATCCGCAAGCTGGAGTGTATTGGCATAAGGGAAAGGGCTCACATGATTTTCAGTGACTTCCTGGTCAATCGTACACAACAAGTTAAAATAGGAAACACTGTTAGTAAGGATGCCCCTGTCATTTATGGTGTGCCCCAGGGCAGTATACTGGGACCCAGTTTGTTTCTGATTTACATAAATGACCTGTGTCAATTATCGCTTACAAAAGGTAAAATCTTCACTTATGCTGATGACACCTCTATAATTTTCCATGGAGATACATGGGAGGAAGTGTATAGTAATGCTGAGATAGGACTCCATAAAATCAGTAGCTGGTTACAAAGAAATCTACTTACCCTAAACTTAAGTAAGACCACATATTTACAATTTTCTTTAAATAAATCATTTATGCAAAATAGAGAACTTAAGGTTCACACATGTAGTTTTCAGACAGGAACTGATTGTACTTGTACTGTCATTGCTAAATCTGATTGCATTAAGTATCTAGGAGTACTGCTTGATGATAGACTGAGTTGGCAGCCACATTTAGAACTAACCTCAACACGAATAAGAAAACTAGTTTATATTTTTAAGAAATTAAGATCTGTATCTGAACTAGATTTATTAAAAACTGTGTATGTTGCTTTGGCGCAGCCAGTCATTGGTTATTGCAATGTTGTATGGGGTGGCGCTTGTAAAACCCATATGATAAAATTAGAAAGAGCTCAGAGATCCCTGTTGAAGGTCATGACATGTAGACCATATAGATATCCAACGACTCTATTATATAAACAATGTCAATTGCTATCTGTCAGACAACTATATTTATTACTGTTAACGTTAAAACAGCATAAGCTTACCCCCTATGATCAAAATAAAATTACAAGTAAGCGAACAATGACAAATGTATGTGCACCATATAAATGCAGACTGACTACTGCCAGACGGCAACAGGGTTTTATGAGCATCTTTATATATAATAAAATTAACAAAACTCTAAATATCTATCCCCTAACTAAATATGAGTGTAAGAGAAAACTTAAGTCTTGGTTGCTGTCATTAGATTATGATCAAACTGAAAGCATCCTACATTAATATACTCATATACACACACACACACACATACACACACACACACACACACACACACAATAAATAAATATATATATATATAATGTAATTGCTATGTAATCTTACTAGAATGGCATTGTTTTCTGGTATCAAAACAAGCCCTATAAATAAATATAATTAATTTCTTTAAATATAAAATTAAAAACATAAATTTAGTAGTTAATAATAAGATTTGATAATCTTCATTCTGTTTCTATTGTCTGGGAGAGGACACTGACTTCTGTAACACAGGTCTTTACCTAGCTCAGAAGTCAGGGACTTCAACACCTACCTGTAACTTGTTTTTGTCAATAAAAATATTTTTATTTTATTTTTTATCCCATCAAAAACATAAATGTAAAAAAGGAGAGCCAAGTTCAATACAAAAATTATGCTTGGCTGTGGGGTTCGCCGCAAAAAGAATGGAAATCTAAATGAGTACCAAGTTCTATGCAAAATCCAAATATGTATTTATAGGAACAAAATAACATTATAAACAAGTATTAAACTCTATTTCTTTGCTTTATTGGATACCTATAACAATTGCTGTTATTTAAAAAAATGCGAGATCTTAAAGCAGGTTAGATTTGACTAGGCCAGTTTTCATTACATCAGTCATTTTATAAAGTTATTCAACATATATATTTTGTAATTCTGATAAAAACTGGCCAAGCCAAATCTAACCTACTTTAAGATCTCACATTTTTTGACGTGAAACGTAGGTAAACGTCTTTAAAAACCCGTAGAGGGGCTCGGATCAAAAACCGATGTAACGAAAAAGTGTTATGGCGCGGCGGCTTATATCTCCGAAACTATAATACCTATAAACATAGTTTTGATACAGATGTGTAGAAGAAAGTAGCCATTACTCGGAACAGCACGTGCCGCTGACATAGATGGTGCTGATTCTGCGCTAGACACGACGTATTCGGAGCAAAAATGACCCCTATTTTCAGTGTTCATTTAGTAATGACTAATCAGCCCATTAACCGATTTTGGTAAAATTCATGTCATTTGATAGATCTTACTTTATTTTAATGAAATATGAGTAAAATAAAGTACGTGGAATTATAATAAGCTGTTAAAAAATAAAAATGTGACAGTTTTTACAGAATTTTTATCACTGCTCTTGTTTGAGGCCACGGTGTGCGAAAAAAAGGGCGCCAAACTGACAAAATATACCTGAAATAGTAAGATAAAGCAATAACGGTTCTTTTAATACCACATTCACCATAGTAATACATGCTCATCTCCTCAAATAATGTATTAGCATCTATGGCGGCGCAGCGACGCGAGTTACTTTGATAGAACACGTATAACGTATGACGGCTGCTTGACAATCCCGAGTTCCTAATGCTAGTAAGTATATAGTAATCTTAGTTAGGTACTTTCTGATGTAATGGGTAAAACATAATTTAGAAAAGGTCACTTCTGTGGACAATAGGTACTATAAAAGGTAACGACTGTGGTTCAAATATATCCCGTTTTTCTCATTTGAGTCTCAAGTATTGAATGAAATATTCTGCCTGTAAAGGTGCTGCGCAAAAAATTGCTTTTAGATTCCCTTAAATGCGATGGCTACAGGAAAAACACGAACGAGTTTGCTATAAAAAGTGTATTACCCGTATAAAATATCTATTCTCGTAATTTTGCTGAGTTATTTACAAAAAAATTGTACCTAATCGTTACATTCATTACTCCAAAATGAATTGATCATTTAATTATTTAAATAGGTGTGACACTGTAATTAATTATTTTAAAATTACCCATCAAATGCTGTATTCAAGTTCATCTAGATACAGTGAATCATTATGACCCCAAATAATCTTTACAGATAAAATTTAGATACTACTCAAATATGTGCGACTTCGGTATTCAAACACAAAGCAATAGTACAAGAGTCTAACTAAATGCGAAGGTCGAAGGCTGCGCTCTCGAAGGCAAGAAGCGTCCAGGATGTCAGTGCTTTAACACAGAACAATATTACAAGTGTCTAAATGCGAAGGCCGAAGGCCGAGCTCCGCGCAGGGCCGAAGGGCCGAAGCGTCCAGTCTGTCAGTTCTGTGTTTAACCACTGACATCCTGGACGCTTCCGCCTTCGCATTTATACTCTTGTAATATTGTTCTGTGTTATAGCATTTAAATCCTGGACGCTTCGGGCCTTCGGCCCTACACGGAGCTCGGCCTTCGGCCTTCGCATTTAGACACTTGTACTATTTTTCGGTGCTAAGGCACTGATGTCCTGCACACTTCGGGCCTTCGGTCCTACGCGGAGCTCGACCTTCGCATTTAGACACTTGTATTATTGTTATGTGTTAAAGCACTGACATCTTGGACGCTTCGGGCCTTCGGCCCTACGCGGAGCCCGGCCTTCGGCCTTCGCATTTAGACACTTGTACTATTGTTTTGTGTTATAGTACTTAAATCCTGGACGCTTCGGGCCTTCGGCCTTACGCGGAGCTCGGCCTTCGGCCTTCGCATTTAGACACTTGTACTATTGTTCTGTGTTAAAGCACTAACATTCTGGACGCTTCGGACCTTCGGCCCTACGCGGAGCTCGGCATTCGGCCTTCGCATTTAGACACTTTTACTATTTTTCTGTGCAAAGGCACTGACATCTTGGACGCTTCGGGCCTTCGGCCCTACGCGGAGCTCGGCCTTCGGCCTTCGCATTAAGACACTTTTACTATTGTTCTGTGTTGTAGCACTTAAATCCTGGACGCTTCGGGCCTTCGGCCCTACGCGGAGCTCGGCCTTCGGCCTTCGCATTTAGACACTTGTACCTACTATTGTTCTGTGTTAAAGCACTAACATTCTGGACGCTTCGGGCCTTCGGCCCTACGCGGAGCTCGGCCTTCGGCCTTCGCATTTAGACACTTTTACTATTGTTCTGTGTTATAGCACTTAAATCCAGGACGCTTCGGGCCTTCGGCCCTACGCGGAGCTCGGCCTTCGGCCTTCGCATTTAGACACTTGTACTATTTTTCTGTGGTAAAGCACTAACATTCTGGACGCTTCGGGCCTTCGGCCCTACGCGGAGCTCGGCCTTCGGCCTTCGCATTTAGACACTTTTACTATTGTTCTGTGTTATAGCACTGAAATCCTAGACGCTTCGGGCCTTCGGCTCTACGCGGAGCTCGGCCTTCGGCCTTCGCATTTAGACACTTGTACTATTATTGTTCTGTGTTAAAGCACTAACATTCTGGACGCTTCGGGCCTTCGGCCCTACGCGGAGCTCGGCCTTCGGCCTTCGCATTTAGACACTTGTAATATTGTTACGTCTTTAAGCACTGACTTCTTGGACGCTTCGGGCCTTCGGCCCTACGCGGAGCTCGGCCTTCGGCCTTCGCATTTAGACACTTGTACTATTGTTCTGTGTTATAGCACTTAAATCCTGGACGCTTCGGGCCTTCGGCCCTACGTGGAGCTCGGCCTTCGGCCTTCGCATTTAGACACTTTTACTATTGTTCTATGTTAAAGCACTTAAATCCTGGACGCTTCGGGCCTTCGGCCCTACGCGGAGCTCGGCCTTCGGCCTTCGCATTGGCGGTCCACACCACGTTTCACGTCTGCCAAAGCGGCTGTGTCCCTGATACAGCCTCTCTCATTTTTTAAAATAACAGCAATTGTTATAGGTATCCAATAAAGCAACGAAATAGAGTTTAATACTTGTTTATAATGTTATTTTGTTCCTATAAATACATATTTGGATTTTGCATAGAACTTGGTACTCATTTAGATTTCCATTCTTTTTGCGGCGAACCCCACAGCCAAGCATAATTTTTGTATTGAACTTGGCTCTCCTTTTTTACATTTATGTTTTTGATGGGATATCAATACTTTTTGTAAAGAAAACTAGGCAGGTATTTATGAGATTTAATGTTTTTTCTTGTGTTTCCGCTGCATGTTTTTTTATTTCTGTTCTTTGTATTAATTATGTGGTGCCGCGCGCCGCCAACGACACACCGTTGGCCGGTTGTTTAGCGCGTATTACAGGTTTTTTGTATGGAGACCCCCCCTATTTTTTCACTTACACACAATTACCGAGCTGGATTCCAAATTTCATCCTTCTAGGTCATCTGGAAGTAGGTTAGGTTTAGGTACTATATGTCAGTCACAATAAAAAAGAAATTTGTATGGGGACCCCCCCTATTTATTAATTTTTTTTTGTTTTTAGATTTTTTCCTACGCTTACACACAATAACCGAGCTGGATTCCAAATTTCATCCTTCTAGGTCATCTGGAAGTAGGTTAGGTTTAGGTACTTATATGTCAGTCACAATAAAAAATGGTTTTTTTTGTATGGGGACCCCCCCTATTGTATAACTTTTTTTAATTTTTAGATTTTTTCCTACGCTTTCACACAATAACTGAGCTGGATTCCAAATTTCATCCTTCTAGGTCATCTGGAAGTAGGTTAGGTTTAGGTACTATAGGTATGTCAGTCAGTCTAAAAATTTACGACTTTTTGACCTTCATATCTTTATAACCGTTTGAGCTATCTTCATGAAATTTGGGCTTCTAGATGTCCTTATGGATATAATTAAACACACGTAGTTTTATGTGTTTACGTTAAAGATGTTTTGAGTTATAGAAGGGCAAAAGTGGCACCAAGTGGTTCGTGTAATATTACACTTGGCGCTGGCTAGCCAGTTCCTTTGCTTGAACTTGGCTTGACACGCTGCCGCGTGTCTAGATTTATTTTATTTATCACGGTTCATGAGATACAGCCTGGTGACAGATGGACGGGCGGACAGCGGAGTCTTAGTAATAGGGTCCCGTATTTACTCTTTGGGTACGGAACCCTAAAAACAAACGTGCATACATACTTACATACTTTAATACAAAATAATTATATCGATTGTAGGTAGTCTAAGAAAAATCACGATAGCGGTCAGCACTCTGCGGGTGTGTTGGCTTTTGAACTTTGTACCTATTAATACCTACCTAAGTAGGTAATATCACAAGACAAACGCTATCAACTGCGATTCCTAAATTTAATATTTACTAAAAACTTACTCTTATTATATCAATGTAGGTACAATGCTTATGTAACTAAATTTGTTCAACATTTTACAAATACTTACCTTAAACTTAAATTATAGCAAAATAATGTTACTTACGTTTTGCGTCCTGCTTTCCCGTGGCCATTCTTACAAGTCTTTTACTCCTTGCACTCATTTTTATCAATCACTCAAAATCTTCGGCTTATAAACAATTTTTAAACGGACAATTACGTAAACATCAACGGAAACAACGACGCGCGTGAGTCGCAAGTGTTCGAAGAAACTAGGGCTCGTAGCTGGTACGCGCACTTAGTTGGTTCTGCCTGTAGGAATGCGTATTAATATTGCCATAAAACCACAAGCTAAACCAATTAAGTCGCTTTACCATTTTATGGCAGTATGATATTTCATTTATAAATTCAAATATCTTCTGAAAAAACATGGTATACATATTTAGTATATTTAGCCTGCCGAAAATAAGTAATTTAGTAGATACTTTTGTGTGCAAATATCAATTAAGTATATTTAAAACCTATTTTCAGAAGAAAAAATGCTCATATTACATAAACTGAGTATGCAAAAAAACACTATGCGCCAGTAACTACTTCTACTTGGAGGTGAAAACTTAAAACACTACGTTATTATACATCTACCATATTCTGCCTGTGTACAGTGTCACGGAATTATCAATAAGTTACTTTATGCTGGAGGCTATCTTATAAACGCGGGATCATATAATAAAATGGGTTTTGCCAGATCGTAGTGCTTGAAAAAATACATCTTAAAGTCTAAGAAAAACGATTTCGTCAAAACATCACTTAATCGGTATTTGCAGTAATAGGACGATATTTCATTTCTACAGTGTGTATCAAAATATTCAGCCGTTTAAGAGCCATTTGCAAAAGAATCAAAATTATGTAAAAAAATATTCAATTATTTGGGTTTTACAACCAAACCAAAAGTCGGACGTTAAAGCAATGTACTACAAAATTAAAGACGACGTCTGACGCCATACGTTGATATCAATCAAGTCATAAAATAAATTAATTAAAAAATTAAAAACACGACTGCTGCATTTTAAAGCGAACTGAAAAGCTAAAAATAATGTTAATATGTTAGTCACTAAATTTTATGAATCTTAATTGGAATGTAAATGTACACTCACGGTCATTCATAGTAAATACAAAGGGCTATGCACATTTATGTCCGTGACTGTAGGTACGTTACATTTAATTTCAATTACAGTCGGGGGACCTTGATGTACCTAAGTGCATCTCAATCAAAAGGTCCCCCGACTGCAATTGAAATTAAATATACACGTACCTACAGTCACGGTCATTAATGTACATCTTAGCCCTTTGTATTTACTATGAATGACCGTGAGTGTACATTTACATTCCAATTAAGATTCATAAAATTTAGTGACTAACATATTAACATTATTTTTAGCTTTTCAGTTCGCTTTAAAATGCAGCAGTCGTGTTTTTAATTTTTTAATTAATTTATTTTATTTTAAACATTTTAGTGAAAAAACTAAGTAAAACTACCATTTATAAAGATTTCCCCCGGCCATTTAGTTTGTCCACAAAGTTCTTTTTATGCGGATAGGTATTAGCTCCCGGGACTGGGACCTTATAATTAAGCTCACCGTTCCGGAATACGGGCGTCTTTTCTGTGGATAATATGTAAATGTGTTCACAATTTGGGACATTTGACATTTGATATTAAATATAGCTTCTTAACTTCTTAAAAAGAAGTGGAATTTTGAATTATAATGGCCATGAGGGTTTGAAGATCCACAATAAAGACTCATAATTTTAACTGTCACTAAAAAAGATTTTGTCCCCATTATCTTCGTCGCAACGCAACTTCAGCACGACGCACACATGGCCTTTGGCAAAATAGCACCAATTCAAACATCAATAATACGCGACAGACTGCATGTAAAAGGGTCTATTCGACGCTAATGACTTTAAAAAGTGTTAGTATACCTACCTACATACAAGTGATGAACTTGCAAATAAAAGTAGGTAGCCCTGAGAGACTAGATTGCTGAATGCCGAGCTCTGCGTTGGGGCAAACACCCAAAGCGTCCAAGAGAAGCGAGCTTCTACGCGAGGCTGAAGGCTAAGCTGCGGGACGTTAGCGGTGAAACACAAAACCACTGTAGGTACCTACAGTGGTTTTGTGTACATGTGTTAAAATACGTAAGCTGAAGACCGACCTCCGCGTAAGGCCGAAGGGCTAGGGATTCTAGCAATTCCTGTAATTTCTACAAATATCTGAAATACATGTGTTAAAATACGTAAGCTGAAGACCGACCTCCGCGTAAGGCCGAAGGGCTAGGGATTCTAGCAATTCCTGTAATTTCTACAAATATCTGACCGAGTTCCGCGAGTACTAACCTGCCGCAGCTCGATCTTCGGCCTTGCGTGGAATTGCGACTTCTCAATTATGATATTACTAGGGGAAATTGTAGAAAGCGCGTACCTGTCGGACGCTCCGGGTCTTCGGCTTTACGCGGAGTTCGATCTACGGGCTTCGCATTTAGACACTGGCTATGCCATGGCATAGAAAAAGGCCTCATACAAAAAGGATCGCTTTTTTGTATGAGGGCGCCGAAGGCACCCGACTTTGGAACGCGTGCATCGCGCCACATACGTCGGGCTAAGCCCCACGCTTTAAGTATGAGGGCGCCAAAGGCGCCCGGATATGGTAAGCGTACAGCGTGTCAAATACGTCGGGCTACGCCCAACTCTCTTAGTAGTAGTAGTAGTAGTAGTAAAATACTTTATTGTACAAAAAGAAACATAAAACATGAAAGAACACACCTCATTAGTACAAAGGCGAACTTATCCCTTTCAGGGATCTCTTCCACCCACGCTTTAAGTGTGACGTAACATCAAGCTACGCCCGACTCTTTACGCCGAGCGAGTATGAGGGCGCCGAAGGCGCCCAGTTTTGGAACGCATACAGCGCGCCACGTACGTCGGGCTGCTTTGAGTATGAGGACGCCGACGACGCCCGAGTTTGGTAAGCGTACAGCGCGCCACGTACGTCGGGCTACGCCCGACTCTTTAAGTATGAGACAATCGAAGACGCTTGGTTTTGGACCACGTGCAGCGCGCCACGTATGTCGTGCTATGCCCGACTCTTTTAGTATTATTCAAACCCTATCGCTTAAATCGAAGTTCACACGTTTAGATTTCTATAGGGCGCTTTAGTTCCTAAATTTACTTTATAAAAATATACCTATACAAGTCATATGGATGATTTGTATATATTTTTATGATCAGCGGTAAATACCCTTTTATTTGATAGCTCACTAAATAAGATAGATAGATTTATTTTTCTTAGCACATTTTGTAAATCCTTATTTAACCAAAATAAGATTTAAGCGCCTATTTTGCATATATATTTTAAATCGCCTTTCAAAGCTCTTCATTTTGAGACCCCACTCGATAGGTTTGCAAGATATTTTTTTCTAAACGTCACGCAATATTGCGTATTGCGTCCGCCATATTGGTTTTATAATGACGTCACATAACCTATGTCACCCGGGATGACGTAAGGATTCTAATGATGTATCATACATCTAAATCGGTTAAGGCATTCAGAAGTTATGGTGGAATAAAGAAACTCACATAAGTAAATAAATATATACATACAAACATGAACGCTGAACACAATACACTCTTTTTGTTTGGGCAGTCGTGTAAAAATTGGGCCAAATATGTGGAAATTATGCATCAAAATATAGATATTTGCCCATACAAATGCATTAAAGTTAAAAAAATCCAAATTTGTCATTTTTTTTTCTTAAAAATTATTATATTTATATTTTTTTGACGTGAAACGTCTTTAAAAAGCCGTAGTAGAGGTGCCGGACCAAAAACCAAGTGTAACGAAAAGTGTTATGGCGCGGCGGCTTATATCTCATAAACTATAATACCTACAAACATAGTTTTGATATAGATATATAGAAGAAAGTAGCCATTACTCCGAACAGTACGTGCCGCTGACATAAATGGCGCTGATTCTGCGCTAGACACGACGTATTCGGAGCTAAAATGACCCCTATTTTCAGTGTTCATTTAGTAATGACTCATCAGCCCATTAACCGATTTCGGTAAAATTGATGCCATTTGATAGATCTTAATTTATTTTAATGAAATATGAGTAAAATAAAGTACGTGGAATTATAATAAGCTGCTAAAACATAAAAAAAAAATGAGAGAGGCTGTATCAGGGACACAGCCGCTTTGGCAGACGTGAAACGTGGTGTGGACCGCCAATGCGAAGGCCGAAGGCCGAGCTCCGCGTAGGGCCGAAGGCCCGAAGCGTCCAGGATTTAAGTGCTTTAACATAGAACAATAGTAAAAGTGTCTAAATGCGAAGGCCGAAGGCCGAGCTCCACGTAGGGCCGAAGGCCCGAAGCGTCCAGGATTTAAGTGCTATAACACAGAACAATAGTACAAGTGTCTAAATGCGAAGGCCGAAGGCCGAGCTCCGCGTAGGGCCGAAGGCCCGAAGCGTCCAAGAAGTCAGTGCTTAAAGACGTAACAATATTACAAGTGTCTAAATGCGAAGGCCGAAGGCCGAGCTCCGCGTAGGGCCGAAGGCCCGAAGCGTCCAGAATGTTAGTGCTTTAACACAGAACAATAATAGTACAAGTGTCTAAATGCGAAGGCCGAAGGCCGAGCTCCGCGTAGAGCCGAAGGCCCGAAGCGTCTAGGATTTCAGTGCTATAACACAGAACAATAGTAAAAGTGTCTAAATGCGAAGGCCGAAGGCCGAGCTCCGCGTAGGGCCGAAGGCCCGAAGCGTCCAGAATGTTAGTGCTTTACCACAGAAAAATAGTACAAGTGTCTAAATGCGAAGGCCGAAGGCCGAGCTCCGCGTAGGGCCGAAGGCCCGAAGCGTCCTGGATTTAAGTGCTATAACACAGAACAATAGTAAAAGTGTCTAAATGCGAAGGCCGAAGGCCGAGCTCCGCGTAGGGCCGAAGGCCCGAAGCGTCCAGAATGTTAGTGCTTTAACACAGAACAATAGTAGGTACAAGTGTCTAAATGCGAAGGCCGAAGGCCGAGCTCCGCGTAGGGCCGAAGGCCCGAAGCGTCCAGGATTTAAGTGCTACAACACAGAACAATAGTAAAAGTGTCTTAATGCGAAGGCCGAAGGCCGAGCTCCGCGTAGGGCCGAAGGCCCGAAGCGTCCAAGATGTCAGTGCCTTTGCACAGAAAAATAGTAAAAGTGTCTAAATGCGAAGGCCGAATGCCGAGCTCCGCGTAGGGCCGAAGGCCCGAAGCGTCCAGAATGTTAGTGCTTTAACACAGAACAATAGTACAAGTGTCTAAATGCGAAGGCCGAAGGCCGAGCTCCGCGTAAGGCCGAAGGCCCGAAGCGTCCAGGATTTAAGTACTATAACACAAAACAATAGTACAAGTGTCTAAATGCGAAGGCCGAAGGCCGGGCTCCGCGTAGGGCCGAAGGCCCGAAGCGTCCAAGATGTCAGTGCTTTAACACATAACAATAATACAAGTGTCTAAATGCGAAGGTCGAGCTCCGCGTAGGACCGAAGGCCCGAAGTGTGCAGGACATCAGTGCCTTAGCACCGAAAAATAGTACAAGTGTCTAAATGCGAAGGCCGAAGGCCGAGCTCCGTGTAGGGCCGAAGGCCCGAAGCGTCCAGGATTTAAATGCTATAACACAGAACAATATTACAAGAGTATAAATGCGAAGGCGAAAGCGTCCAGGATGTCAGTGGTTAAACACAGAACTGACAGACTGGACGCTTCGGCCCTTCGGCCCTACGCGGAGCTCGGCCTTCGGCCTTCGCATTTAGACACTTGTAATATTGTTCTGTGTTAAAGCACTGACATCCTGGACGCTTCTTGCCTTCGAGAGCGCAGCCTTCGACCTTCGCATTTAGTTAGACTCTTGTACTATTGCTTTGTGTTTGAATACCGAAGTCGCACATATTTGAGTAGTATCTAAATTTTATCTGTAAAGATTATTTGGGGTCATAATGATTCACTGTATCTAGATGAACTTGAATACAGCATTTGATGGGTAATTTTAAAATAATTAATTACAGTGTCACACCTATTTAAATAATTAAATGATCAATTCATTTTGGAGTAATGAATGTAACGATTAGGTACAATTTTTTTGTAAATAACTCAGCAAAATTACGAGAATAGATATTTTATACGGGTAATACACTTTTTATAGCAAACTCGTTCGTGTTTTTCCTGTAGCCATCGCATTTAAGGGAATCTAAAAGCAATTTTTTGCGCAGCACCTTTACAGGCAGAATATTTCATTCAATACTTGAGACTCAAATGAGAAAAACGGGATATATTTGAACCACAGTCGTTACCTTTTATAGTACCTATTGTCCACAGAAGTGACCTTTTCTAAATTATGTTTTACCCATTACATCAGAAAGTACCTAACTAAGATTACTATATACTTACTAGCATTAGGAACTCGGGATTGTCAAGCAGCCGTCATACGTTATACGTGTTCTATCAAAGTAACTCGCGTCGCTGCGCCGCCATAGATGCTAATACATTATTTGAGGAGATGAGCATGTATTACTATGGTGAATGTGGTATTAAAAGAACCGTTATTGCTTTATCTTACTATTTCAGGTATATTTTGTCAGTTTGGCGCCCTTTTTTTCGCACACCGTGGCCTCAAACAAGAGCAGTGATAAAAATTCTGTAAAAACTGTCACATTTTTATTTTTTAACAGCTTATTATAATTCCACGTACTTTATTTTACTCATATTTCATTAAAATAAAGTAAGATCTATCAAATGACATGAATTTTACCAAAATCGGTTAATGGGCTGATTAGTCATTACTAAATGAACACTGAAAATAGGGGTCATTTTTGCTCCGAATACGTCGTGTCTAGCGCAGAATCAGCACCATCTATGTCAGCGGCACGTGCTGTTCCGAGTAATGGCTACTTTCTTCTACACATCTGTATCAAAACTATGTTTATAGGTATTATAGTTTCGGAGATATAAGCCGCCGCGCCATAACACTTTTTCGTTACATCGGTTTTTGATCCGAGCCCCTCTACGGGTTTTTAAAGACGTTTACCTACGTTTCACGTCAAAATGTGACAGTTATTACAGAATTTTTATCACTGCTCTTGTTTGAGGCCACCGTGTGCGAAAAATAGGGCGCAAAACTGACAAAATATACCTGAAATAGTAAGATAAAGCAATAACGGTTCTTTTAATACTACATTCACCATAGTAATACATGCTCACCTCCTCAAATAATGCATTAGCATCTAAGGCGGCGCGGCGGCGCGGCGGCGCGAGTTACTTTGATAGAACACATAATATAACGTATGACGGCTGCTTGACAATCCCGAGTTCCTAATGCTAGTAAGTATATAGTAATCTTAGTTAGGTACTTTCTGATGTAATGGGTAAAACATAATTTAGAAATGGTCACTTCTGTGGACAATAGGTACTATAAAAGGTAACGACTGTGGTTCATATATGTATATCCCGTTTTTCTCATTTGAGTCTCAAGTATTGAATGAAATATTCTGCCTGTAAAGGTGCTGCGTAAAAAAATGCTTTTAGATTCCCTTAAATGCGATGGCTACAGGAAAGACACGAACGAGTTTGCTATAAAACGTGTATTGCCCGTATAAAATATCTATTCTCGTAATTTTGGTGTGTTATTTACACAAAAAATTGTACCTAATCGTTACATTCATTACTCCAAAATGAATTGATCATTTAATTATTTAAATAGGTGTGACGCTGTAATTAATTATTTTAAAATTACCCATCAAATGCCGCATTCAAGTTCATCTAGATACAGTGAATCATTATGACCCCAAATAATCTTTACAGATAAAATTTAGATATTATCCAAAATTATTATAATACATCACGCATTCGCGAGATGTGCGAATTCGGTATTCAAACACAAAGCAGTAGTACAAGAGTCTAACTAAATGCGAAGGTCGAAGGCTGCGCTCTACGTAAGGCCGAAGGCAAGAAGTGTCCAGGATGTCAGTGCTTTAACACAGAACAATATTACAAGTGTCTAAACGCGAAGGCCGAAGGCCGAGCTCCGCGTAGGGCCGAAGGCCCGAAGCGTCCAGTCTGTCAGTTCTGTGTTTAACCACTGACATCCTGGACGCTTCGGCCTTCGCATTTAGACACTTGTACTATTGTTCTGTGTTATAGCACTTAAATCCTGGACGCTTCGGGCCTTCGGCCCTACGTGGAGCTCGGCCTTCGGCCTTCGCATTTAGACACTTGTACTATTTTTCTGTGCTAAAGCACTGATGTCCTGCACGCTTCGGGCCTTCGGCCCTACGCGGAGCTCGGCCTTCGGCCTTCGCATTTAGACACTTGTACTATTGTTCTGTGTTAAAGCACTAACATCCTGGACGCTTCGGGCCTTCGGCCCTACGCGGAGCTCGGCCTTCGGTCTTCGCATTTAGACCCTTGTACTATTATTCTGTGTTAAAGCACTAACATTCTGGACGCTTCGGGCCTTCGGCCTTCGCATTTAGACACTTTTACTATTTTTCTGTGCTAAAGCACTGACATCTTGGACGCTTCGGGCCTTCGGCCCTACGCGGAGCTCGGCCTTCGGCCTTCGCATTTAGACACTTGTATTATTGTTCTGTGCTAAAACACTGATGTCCTGGACGCTTCGGGCCTTCGGCCCTACGCGGAGCTCGGCCTTCGGCCTTCGCATTTAGACACTTGTACTATTGTTCTGTGTTAAAGCATTAACATCCTGGACGCTTCGGGCCTTCGGGTCCACACCACGTTTCACGTCAGCCATAGCGGCTGTGTCCCTGATACAGCCTCTCTCATTTTTTTTTTTTTATGTTTGTTACTCCATATCTCCGTCATTACTGGACCGATTTTGAAAATTATTTTTTTGATTGTATGTATATACATACAGATTGGTCTCGTTTTTGTCAAAATCCAGTTCTGATGATGGGATCCATGAGGAATCGACGGAACTCCTCAAATCTTAAAGGCATACATATGGTGATTTTTGTGTTTTTATCAACAAATCAAGCATATACATTCAAAAACGTGACATTTGATGAAGTGGAACTGCTGATGATGATCAGAACGGAACTCTTCAACGACGCATAGTTCACCTTTGGCGATTTGTCCTCTTCGTTATGTTTGTTAAGCAAGTTAAGTTTTTAAGCCACAATTTTATCAAGCTTGAGTTCTGATGATGGGATCCATGAGAAATCGAGGGAACTCCTCAAATTTTAAAGGCATGCGTATAGAGATTTTTGTATTTTCATCAGAAAATCAAGCACTTTCATTAAAAACTGTCGCATTTGATGAAGTGGAACTGCTGATGATGATCAGAACGGAACTTTTCAACGACGCATAGTTCACGTTTGGCGATTTGTCCTCTTCGTTATGTTTGTTAAGCAAGTTTAGTTTTAAAGCCACATTTCTGTCAAGCTCGAGTTCTGATGATGGGTTCCATAAGGAATCGAGGGAACTCCTCAAATCTTAAAGGCATACGTATAGAATTTTTTGTATTTTCATCATAAAATCAAGCATTTACATTAAAAACTGTCGCATTTGATGAAGTGGAACTGCTGATGATGATCAGAACAGAACTCTTCAACGACGCATATTACATGTTTGGTGATTTCGAATTTCGATTTTGACTTGGACTGGGACCCGGACTCATACCCGGATCCGGTTCGGACCCGGACTCGGACTCGGACTCGGACTCGGACCCGGACTCGGACCCGGACTCGGACCCGGACTCGGACCCGGACTCGGACCCGGACTCGGACCCGGACTCGGACCCGGACTCGGACCCGGACTCGGACCCGGACTCGGACCCGGACTCGGACCCGGACTCGGACCCGGACCCGGACTTGGACCGGGACTCGGACCCGGACTCTGACTCAGAGACCCGGACCTTGACCCGGAAAACCATCATGATACCTAAACTAAATAAACCGCTATGATTACCTACCATAAAATGTAGGTATAAAGTATGATGATGCCAAACCCCTCCCGCTCAAATCCCCGTACACCTCACCGCATGCGCCGTTAAGTGGGTTAGGTTAGGTTTGAACTGCGATTCTCACAGAACCGAACAAAAGTGGGTTAGGTTTGGTTAGAACTGCGAGCCTTACAGAAACGAAATGCTACTAGAAAAATGGGTTTGATTAGGCTCGAACTGCGATCCTCACAGAACCGAACTGCTATCAGAGAAGTGGGTTAGGTTAGGCTAGAACTACGACCCTTACGGACACGAAATGCTACTAGAAAGTACTGTTTTTACCTCCTTTTCTACATAGTGCACCATCTACCATAATCTTTCACCGGGCCCCATAGAAGTCGGTTTTTTTTTCTTAAAAATTATTTTGTGACAAATCAGGTTTTGATTATAAGCTCCTCGACTACGTTTCCGTAACTCGGAGGAAGATTCAATATTGTGCTTATATTGTACACAGGGAACTCTATCTATGCAATGCACCAAACTTTATCAAAATCTGGCAAAAATAAATAAAAATACAACAAAATAAAAATCGGCGTTCAAAATCTCATACTTATTATGTGTAGGTACCTAAATGTGTTCAAAGGGTAGCCTTGAATGTACGAACCGTGGGGGAACCGGCCCCAGACGCCAACTATATGATTGCCGTTTTGTCATGAATTTGGTATAACTGGATTACGAACGGGATAGACTTATGTATCTTGCAGTAGGAGTAGCAGAGAAGGACAAACAATAATAGCTCTTTCGCTGCTACTCCTACTGAAGGATACATAAGACTATCCTGTTCAGTCCCTGCCCCCCCCCCACCTTTCATGCCAGATCCAGTTATTTGCTAGATTCATGATAGTGATGCAGATAAACACACACAACTTAAACATCAAATTGTATGCATAATTTTATTAAACAAATTCTATTTGTTCCTGTATATTATTTCAATAGTAAAACTAATCCATTTTCCGAATTATTGCATAAATTTGCGCAGTATTTTAATTCATAAAAATTAAATTTGTTTAAAGACGAAATATCGGAAAACTTGGACAAACCTGGAAGTGATTTTTAGTACCTATGTGATTTTGGGCAGATTTTTCGGGGTTTGTTATCTATCTATCTATCTATATATATAAATGCATGTGTCCTGACTGACTGACTGACTGACTGACTGATTCATCAACGCAGAGCCGAAACTACAAAATCCAGAAAGTTGAAATTTGCACACCAGATTGCATTTATAAAGTGTACAAGAGATAAGAAGCGATTTTGAGAAATTCAACCCCTAAGGGGGTTAAAAAGGGGATGAAAATTTGTATGGGGTTAAAGTTTTCTTTTAAGCTAGGAATTTGAAACTTCGTAAAAAGATATATTAATAAAATACAAGAAAACTAATTTCAGCGTTTTTGAAAATTCATCCCCTAAGGTGGTGAAAAAGGGGTTGAAAGTTTGTATAGAAATAAAAAAATTTTTCGAGTGGTTGAGTTGAATCTTTGTATTTAAGGATATTATTAGAAGACGAGAAAAGTAATTTCAGTGTTTTGTAAAATTCATCCCCTAACAGGGTTAAAAAGGGGTTGAAAATTTTAATCCATCATAAATGCTTTGAAACTTCTTAGAAAGGCATAATAGCCCATTACAAAAAAAAGTGATTGCAACGTTTTTGCAAATTCAACCCCTAAGGGGGTTAAAAAGGGGATGAAAGTTCGTCTTCGGGTGCAAATTTCATTTTAAGCTAGGAACTTGAAACTTTGTAAAAAAGTATCAAATTCAAATACAAGAAAACTAATTTCAGCGTTTTAGAAAATTCATCCCCCAAGGTGGTGCAAAAGGGGTTGAAAGTTTGTATTGATATGAATTTTTTTTTCTATTGCGGGACTTGAGTCTTTGTATTTGGGGATATTATTAGAAGACAATAAAAGTAATTTCAGCGTTTTGTAAAATTCATCCCCTAACAGGGTTAAAAATGGGGTGAAAGTTTGTATGGGGTTAAAGTTTTCTTTTGAGCTAGGAATTTGAAACTTCGTTAAAAGATATATTATTAAAATACAAGAAAACGAATTTTAGCGTTTTTGAAAATTCATCCCCTAAGATTGTAAAAAGGGGTTGAAAGTTCGTATGGAAATCAACATTTTTTTCCAGTGGTTGAGTTGAATCTTTGTATTTAGGGATATTATTAGAAGACGAGAAAAGTGATTTCAGGGTTTTGTAAAATTCATCCCCTAACAGGGTTAAAAAGGGGTTGAAAATTTAAATCCATTATAAATGCTTTGAAGCTTCTTAGAAAGGCATAATAGCCCATTACAAAAAAAAGTGATTGCAACGTTTTTGGAAATTCAACCCCTAAGGGGGTTAAAAAGGGGATGAAAGTTCGTCTTCGGGTGCAAATTTTATTTTAAGCTAGGATCTTGAAACTTTGTAATAACGTTTTAAATTAAAATACAAGAAAACTAATTTCAGCGTTTTTGAAAATTCATCCCCTATGGTGGTGAAAACGGGGTTGAAAGTTTGTATGGATATCATACATTTTTTCGAGCGCGGGATCTGAATCTTTGTATTTGGGGATATTATTAGAAGACAATAAAAGCGATTTCAGCGATTTGTAAAATTCATCCCCTAACAGGGTTAAAATGGGGTTCAAAGTTTGAATCCATTACAAATGCTTTGAAACTTCTTAGAAAGACATAATAGCCGATTACAAAAAAAAGTTATTGCAACCCCTAAGGGGGTTAAAAAAGGGGATGAACGTTCGTCTTTGGGTGTAAATTTAATTTTAAGCTAGGAACTTGAACTTTTTGCAAAAAAAGGTATTAAATTAAAAAACATGAAAACTAATTCAAGCATTTTTGAAAATCATCCCCCAAAGTGGTGAGAAAGGGGTTGAAAGTTTGTATGGAGATCAGATATTTTGTGAGTGCGGAACTTGAATCTTTGTATAAAGGCATAGGTACCTAATTATGAGAATACAAGAAAAGTAATTTCAGCAACCAACATCAAAATCCAATTGACTTAAAACTTCATACAACTTTCTAAAAAAGAAAAGTACTTTATTTCAACATTGCTTGGATATGAAAATTATATGTACTAAAGATGTAAAATGTTGAAGATAAGATTCCACGCGGACGAAGTCGCGGGCAACAGCTAGTTATTTTATATTTACAAACTTTATCATAGGAATATCACAAATAGTGTACCGTTCTGATAACAGTAAGATTTTTCCTATACTATTCCCTTACTAATAGTTATATATTATATATTTACAAAAATAATTATGATTTAGCCTATTCAACTTCTAACACTGATTTCGCAGTGAAAATCAATTTTATATTTTTCTTTACTAATTTTCCTAGATTCGGCAAACAATTATGTGATACACATATTATTAATTTCGGTCAAATAATTAGAAAAAATCATGCATTTAAAGGTCCGCCGCGCCGAGCGGGAGAGCGGAGAGGTAGCCGCAGCGATCGGACGTGTGCACGGAGTTCTTCTGCGCTCCGTACAGTTTCCCCGAGAGACGCAATATTTTTATTGATATACCTTGCTTGATATTTATAAATAAAATAAAATAGGTATTATTTTGTTAAGAGACCCGTCTTCATCCGAGGCGTAACAGTAGATAAAGTATGTTTGTACGTATTAATATTTACATCATTTACATATAAATATTTTCTTTTAGCTAGCTAGGTTAGCGAATGGATATAAAAGGAAAATATATTTTTTAATTACAAACATCAAGGGCTTACACTACTATTCACGGTAACTTTTAATTATAATAACACTTGTTATTATTTTTTTTCATATGATAGTGTTATCATATAGAATTACATTAGCAATATTTACAATTACGTAGGGTATTTTAAGGGTAGTATTTTAAATCCAAATCTAATCAGTCTGCACATAAAAGACGATGGGTACTGTAAAGTTTTGCAACCTTTACAGCCTTTTTAATCTGTGACTGGTTAGTTATGATATTTAAATTTAGAATATCAGCCCGCTGTCAAATAGAACGCGGTGCGCATTCGGCATTCGATCAGAGGCAGCTACCTAGTATAGACTCGGAGTAAATATCTATGGAGTAGAGACGCGCACTAATTTCTATCTGAAAAATTCTGTCGTTTTTGGCGCGGGGGACGAGGTAACGCACACACATAATGTTAACACTAATGCATTTTTAGCATGCGTCGCTACACACGCACACGACAAAATTATCAAACACTAGCAAAAACTATATTCACACAAGTACAAGAACAAACACAGACAACCCTGTCCGTGAACGAGATGACGTCAGTTCTAAGTAAACCTAGATAGTGCGAGGGACGCGCCGATAATATTGTCGATAAAATTGACAATGAATTTTAATTTCTGCTTTTATCAATTATAATAATAATACAATATCAAGTCTTTGTACCAGCATTTTACTAACTTTCAATTTTTGTATTGTTTAGATGTAGCAAATGATCTGCTCAGTGACCGTCAATATGGCTTTCGCCGAGGTCGGTCTACTGGGGATCTTTTAGCGTATGTCACGTACTGCTGCGGCGAGGCCATCGAGAGGAACGGTGAAGCGCTTGCTGTTTCACTGGACATCTCGAAGGCCTTTGACAGGGTTTGGCACGCAAGTCTCCTTAGCAAGCTTCCTGCATACGGCATCCCTGCAGACTTTTGTAGCTGGCTATCTGATTTCTTGAGTGAACGGTCGATCAGAGTAGTTATTGATGGCTGCTCTTCAGACCTCATGGCCATTGACGCCGGTGTTCCTCAGGGGTCTGTTCTCTCCGCAACCCTTTTCCTGCTCCACATTAACGACATGCTGCAACCCAGCATTGTAGGTTATGCAGATGACAGTACGGTTGTTGAGAGATATTTGGCTAGTGCAGGGGACAGCAGGGAGGATATACGTTCACAGAGAGAGGCCATGGTTGAGCGAATGAACTTGACCCTTAGTCTCGTTTCCCAGTGGGGTGATGACAATCTGGTCACGTTCAATGCCTCCAAAACGCAGACGTGTCTATTTTCAGCAAAACGGAGTCCATTCGACCTGACTCCTTCTTTCCGGGGTGCATCTGTACCTATTGCCGACAGCCTGGAACTCCTCGGCATGGAGCTGAGTTCAGTCCTCAGCTTCGGCAGCTTCATTGAGTCTAAAGCACAAACTGCAGCCAGAAAGCTGGGCGTCCTAAATAAGGTGAAGCGATACTTCACACCTGGACAGCTTCTAACACTTTACAAAGCTCAAGTCCGGTCGTGTATGGAGTATTGCAGCCACCTGTGGGATGGCTCAGCTAAATACCAACTCGCCGCTTTGGACTCAGTGGAGCGCAGAGCCAGGAGGATGATTGGCGACAAGAAGCTAACGGCTAAGCTTCAGTCTTTGGCCCATCGGCGGAAAGTCGCCAGCCTGTCGGTATTCTACAGGTTGCACTTCGGGGAGTGTGCCCAAGAGCTACACGAGCTTATTCCACCGTCCCCATTCTACCATCGGACTTTTAGACGCACGGCCGGTTTCCATCCTTACTTGGTAGATATTCCACCAATTCGCACGAAGCGCTTTGCTTCTACTTTCCTTATGCGCACTGCCAAGGAATGGAATTCCTTGCCGGCGTCTATATTTCCGTGTTCTTATAACCCGGCAACCTTCAAATCAAGAGTGAACAGGCACCTTCTGGGTGAGCTCGCTCCATCGTAGGCCACGTCTACGCCTCGGCTAGTCTGTGGCCATGAGTAAGCCCATTTATAATTAAAAAAAAAAAAGATGTTATTTCTAATAGTTTGTCAATTTGTTTAGGGCGAATCTTGCAAGCTGATATAGAATGATTTTTTATTATCGGTTTATTAGTTAATATTTTACATGTTGGTTTACTTCTGAAAGCAATGCAATATACTATCGAGCATGCAGATCTGATGACAGAGATGGAACGCGGCCATAGGATGTCATTTAAGGGATATTGAGTAGGGGATAATTAGTATATATATCGGCGGTGGATCGTAAAATCGGGCATATCGAGATATTCCTAAGCATATCATGAAACGCCGCCATTTAATAATCTGCCTTTTGCATTTTTTGCCACTGCTAGTGCTACATTCTATGTGGCATTTGGAGCAGAATGCGTAGCTAGTACCTACGCATTCTGCTAGGTACTAAAATCATACGCTACCCAAACACGTATACTATAAGTAGGCTGTCAAGCCATTTCAATGGTTATCATTTGCTAAAATTAGGACATCCTACTTATTCGATATGCCTAAATGTTGAGGTTTGAACGGTATGGCTGGTGGTCACTAGTCAGATCATGACATGCCGGCGTTTCATGATCTGCTTAGGAATATCACACCTTGAAGTTAGCACGATATGGCTGGTGGTCACTAGGCAGATCGTCATCTGCCTAGGAATATCACCCCTTGAGATTTGTACGATATGGCTGGTGTTCGCTAGGCATCATGACCATCTGTATATTATTCATTATGTTTATATCGATTTTACCGATATTGGTTTTTATGGTGTCCCATCACTAATATTGGTACGGTGATATCAGAGTAATAAATTAAAAGTGCCTATTTATGGAAAGTGACAGCCGTAAATACCTTAAATTAATAAAATATTTGACATGTTAAATAAAAATATATAGCTGGTCAAGCAAATCTTGTCAGTAAAAAAGGCCCGAAATTCAAATTTTCTATGGGACGATATCCCTTCCCGCCTACATTTTTCAAATTTGCCGCCTTTTTCTACTGACAAGATCTGCTTGACCAGCTATATGTAGAAACTAAAGGAAAAATTAATTTTCAAAAAAGAGTCTATCGGTAATTTTACGTTATTTAGGGGTTGTGCACAAATCACGCGAGATGCTTTCGACTACTTTTTGATCCCCCGTCCCCCTTTTCTTTATTCTTATAGATCTATTTATTTGATTAAATAGATTAGGTTGATATGAAACTAAGGTATTATATAAAAATAATGTGTTACATAAATTATATGTGAAGTCCCACGGGTAAAGGTACCTTATGGGGGTTGGCGCTTACGCTATTATTAACGCCGCTCCAATATTATTGCGGATGCGGCGCTATGCGACGTAAGCGCCGGCCGCCATAAGGTACCTTTTTCCATGGAACGTCACATATAACAAAAAGCAACGCGTATTACTGCAATGTTCTGCCGCCAGAGTGTAGCACTAAGCTAGCTAGTAAATTTTCTCTTTTCTCTTTATCGCTCAAATATGCAATAGTGATAGAGAGATTAGATACCTAACGAAATTTAAATTTTCTTGTTCCGCAGCGGACCCCCAGATTGTGATGGATAGTGGTAGTCGCGCCCCCTACGCAGAGTTTCGCATAATATTTCCTATTAGAAATTCTACTCGTACCTAATTAATATTTAGAAAGTCTTCTTTAGTATTACCCTAAATTAGATCTAATATCATATCACTGGTATCACTGTCAGATTGACAATGTTTTTTAGTTATTTGCAAAGTTAATGCACTATTTGATAATATTTAGATGTAATAGTACTTATATATGATAAGAAACGTGTTCTTTTTGTAGACTAGACGTTTCCGATCTCATTTTGCACGAGAAAACGCTGCAATTCGGCATTTTCGGTTCCTATCATTCCGCTTAGACTGACGTTTGCTGAATGGCGTATGACGTGTGGCAACTAGTTTTATATAACCTCCTTGACCGGCGGCCGCGATCTTTTTGCAGAGGGGAACGCCTGTTAATGGCCGCCCCATAGATATTTACTCCGAGAGTATAGATGTTGATCTTGATGTAAATTTCTCTCAAATATATTTAAAGAAGGTCTACTTCGAGTTTTCTATGCCCACGACGTCCTCCCGATAGGCCGCCCTCTTTACAGTACTAAGGTTCACAACTTATTAATTTCACTAGACGATCACATGGCCAAATTTATCTATTTTTATTTATTTATAATGAATTTTATTAAAGTAGATTAGCTAGTAGAGGGTTAAGGTACAGAACGTACAATCATCTGAAACGTCTGGTTCAACAAGCACTTGTTGAATATAACAACAAGAAATGGACACGGTTGATAAACGATCCACAGAACAATAGAGCCCAGATGTTGCGAATCCAACGTAACCTGAAGGCTCCGGTACAGAGACTACCCCACATAGACGGTTGTAACAGCGAGAAAGAAACCATTGATGCTCTAGTTGACGCAGCAATCATCACAGAAGCCGAGATAAGTAGCGAAGATAAGAACACAGAGAAAAACACACCGTTCCAGCCTCTAGACCCTACCTCTATAGACGAAATCAGACTCGCGCTCAGACGTTTTAAAAATAAAAAAAAGGCACCTGGCCCGGATAAACTCAAAGCGGATCGACCCATTCCTCATCTGGTACAAAGTGATAGCAGATTACCTATTACTGACAGGCTACTATCCCAATAGATGGAAAATCGGGGAGTGCATCTTCCTACATAAAGCAGGAAAGAATCACCGGGAGGCCAAATCATACCGACCCATCACTCTGCTAAATATCATGGGCAAACTACATATGAACGCCTGATCCTATCACGTTTGCGTCAGACGGCCGATAAGCTCCAACCACCGTTCCAACATGGCTTTACCAAGAACAGAGGTACGGGTACACAAATTCTTCGGACTGGCAAGTTCATAACAGATGCACTGGAAGCTAAAGAGAGCGTAGCCATGGTGTCGACAGACCTCTCGAAGGCTTTCGACTCTATAAATCACGAAGGCTTAATGAAGAAGCTTCAAACAGCTGACGTCCCAAACAACATCATCAAACTAATAGAGAATTACCTGATTGGTCGCAAAACCTACGGACGCTTCAGAACTACCAGCGGAGATAAGAAAACTGTGCCACATGGAGTGCCCCAAGGCTCCATCCTAGGCCCGGTTATCTTTAACCTGTACGTACACGACGTTTGGGATAAACGGGATCACATTCGTGCCGATGCCGATGACTTGTGCATCCTCAACAGATCTCCTGACCCAAACTTTGCGACACGCCGCGCGGGCTGGGCCGCCGAAACCATTATCAATTACTACCATCGCTGGGGACTAAAATGCAACTTAGATAGAACGGAGTGTGCCATGTTCACTCACAAGAGAAACTACCGTATAAAAGACGAGGTTATCAACTATAAAAAAGGTATAAAATATCTAGGCGTACATTTAGACAAGACCATGATCATGGGTAAACAGACGGACTACGTTGTGCAGAAGGCAAGACGGGCACGAAGCGCGTTCGGCCCTATCATAGGCTGGCACGCCAAGACAGATCTGACGGTGAACTCGCCGTCATTCAGGCTTGCATAGTTCCTATATTGGACTACGGTGTGGTACAACTACTCTTACGCTACAGTAAGAGCAACTTATTAAAAATTGAACGCCAGTATCGAAAGGCTCTCAAGACCGCCGGGCAGTTCCCAAGACGTCTAGAAACCTTAATAGTCTGAGATATGCTAGACTGGGATCCATGGCACCTCCGTGCTCAAGACCTAAACGAGGATAAATATGCTCCGCCGACTCCGCGAAATGCACATCGAGGATCTTGAAACCCCTGGTGACGTCTACATCGGACACGGACAGTACAACCCCCTTATAACTAACACGAGACTAGGTGAAATAAGCTATGTACCAAAAAAAGACAGGAGTCGGCTGCTCAGCAAGCGAACAACCGCTCCACGTCCCCATTGATTGTAATTAGCTGTAAGTAGGATTAAGACAACATTAAACAACATTTTAAATTTATATAAATTTACTTTGTACATACACTAACAAGCATACAGCATACACTACTTGACACTTACACAGATCTTTTGGACAAACATAAGTAGATCATAACTATCATAAGTAGCTGACACACCCACAGGCCGAATACACCACCGGACAGAATGTAACATACGAACTAGGGAAATAAACACCTTTCTATTATATTCTATTCTATTCGATAAGAAAAAAAAACAAGAACAGAATTGACAAGAATATCCATATACCTATTTAACCCTTAAATGTATGGTGTAGGATGCAGCGTACACAACATAAACATCAAATTTGATGCATAATTAGACAAATTCTATTTGTTCCTGTATATTAATTAAATAGTAAAACTAATACATTTTCCGAATTTTTACTTAAATTTACGCAGTAATTTAATTAAAAATAACTGATTTGCAAGACCGAAGTGATCCCATAAGTTTTGTACGGAACACTAAAAATACATTTCTTTTAAGACGAAATGTCGGAAAACTTGGAAAAATCCGGAAGTTGATGATTTTTACACGACTGCCCAAACAAAAAGAGTGTATTGTGTTCAGCGTTCATGTTTGTATGTATATATTTATTTACTTACTAGCTGTGCCCGCGGCTCCGCCCGCATGGAATTCGGTCAGTAAGCTGCTAAATATATAAAAAATAGTAAATTACATTACGCTGTATTTTTTATTGAAAAAATTATAACATTTATAATTTCCTGCATGATAATTTCTTAAAATAATTCTATCTTATTGATTCATACTTTTTAGAGCGCGATTTGTAGTAGTCCGACTACGCCCGACTCTTTTAGTATGAGAAAGTCAAAGTCGCCTAGCTTTGGACCGCGTGCAGTGCGCCACATACGTCGGGCAATTCCCGACTCTTTTAGTATGAGGGCGCCGAAGGAGCCCGGCTTTGGAACGCATTCAGCGCGCCACGTGCGTCGGGTTACGTCCGACGCTTTGAGTAGGTATGAGGGAGGCGCCCGGCTTTGTAACGCGTACATCGTATCACGTACGTCGGTCTACGCCCGACACTTTTAGTATGAGGGCGCCGAAGGCGCCCGGCTTTGGAACGCGTACAGCGTATGAGGGTGCCTTCGACGCCCAACTTTGGCAAGCGTACAGCGTGTCACGTACGTAGGTCTACGCCCGACTCTTTTAGACGCTCAGCTTTGAAACGCGTACGTTACGCCCGACGCTTTGAGTATGAGGGAGGCGCCCGGCTTTGGAACGCGTACAGCGTATCACGTTCGTCGGTCTACGCCCGACACTTTTAGTATGAGGGCGCCGAAGGCGCCCGGCTTTGGAATGCGTACAGCGTGCCACGTACGTCGGTCTACGCCCAACACTTTTAGTATGAGGGCGCAGAAGACGCCCAGCTTTGAAACGCGTACGTTACGCCCGACGCTCTGAGTATGAGGGCACCGGAGGCGCCCGGCTTTGGAATGCGTACAGCGTGTCACGTACGTCTCTTTTAGTATAAGAAAGTCGAAGTCGCTTGGCTTTGAACCGCGTGCAACGCGCCAAGTTGTCGGGCTACGCCAGATCCTTTTAGTATGAGGGCGCCGAAGGCGCCCGGCTTTGGAACGCGTACGGCGCGACACGTACGTCGGGTTAAGTCCGA
The DNA here is from genome assembly GCF_963556715.1 of Cydia fagiglandana. Taxonomy (NCBI): domain Eukaryota; kingdom Metazoa; phylum Arthropoda; class Insecta; order Lepidoptera; family Tortricidae; genus Cydia; species Cydia fagiglandana. The sequence goes on along the minus strand of NC_085959.1, from coordinate 2,716,882 downwards.
AGCAGTGCCGGATTAAGATATTTTGATGCCGTAAGCATTTCTAGGCCATGGTGCCGCCTCTCCTAGGGTCATTAAGAGTACATTATTTTTTTTGGTAAATTGAGTAAAAGTTCATTGCCGCATTACAGCTGAGAATGGAAATCAGTCACATCATTTTATCACGAAAATTGACAGTGCCGCAGCAGTAATGTTGCAACAGAGTACCTAATGCTGCTGCAGTCGCCACCCGAATGGGGCCTTTATCATATGTTAGGTTAGAATGTAATTGAAAACACGAGCGAAGCGAGCGCGAAAATTTTTCGATATAAAAACGATATCAAATATGATAGACAGTTGTACATTTTTACTTTTAGTATGGAAATCAGCCACATCATTTTATGACGAAAATTGACAGTACCGCAGCAGTAACGTTGCAACAGACTAATGCTGCTGCAGTCGCCACCCGAATGTTACCTTTATCATACCTTAGAAAGTTATTAAAAACGCGAGCGAAGCGAGCGCGAAAATATTTCGATATAAAAAACGCAATTTTACTTTTAGTCCCAACCAGGCGCGAATCCAGGATTTCATACAAAGAAGGGATGGGACAGTTTTCTATCAGCCTAGCTTCGCATAGGGCTCGATATTTAAGGGTCTCAGTGAGGTTGTTTTCATGCATAAAAGATGCAAGAAAGCAGAGCTTGGAATTGACCAAGTGAATTGAATTGGCGAAGTGTGAGCAAGGCAGTAGGCCCAGCTGCGAAAGAGGAAAGCTTGGATTTGGATCCACGCCCAAGTGTAATTATGGCAGGAAGATTAACTTTGCCGTAAGGCAGAAGGCCTCGTATAAGACCTAACGCCGAACCACAAAAGAGTGGGTTGAAATCGAATCTATGCATGTAATCACGACTCTTCTACTGCAAAGAATTACGCGCCATTATTTTTGCAAATTAGCTTTTGGACAGCTAAAAAATCGTGTGGTAAAAACGATGTGTCTGTCCCTAATTTTAAAATTTGTTCTACTTTTTCAACCTGGCATTTTGGTGCCCCCCCCCCCCCTGAACGTGATGCCCTAAGCACGTGCTTGTTTTGCTTATTGGTTAATCCGGCATTGGTCCGAAGGTTTTACTATGAGGGCGCCTTCGGCGCCCGGCTTTGGTAAGCGTACAGCGTGTCACGTACGTCGGGCTTAAGGAATGCAAATCGGTTATTTTTTGTATGGAAATAACCGCGGTTTCGGTTAAAAACCGATTATTTCCATACAAAAAATAACCGATTTGCATTCCGTAGTCGGGCTAAGGTTAAGGTATTCAGAAGTTAAGGTGTAATAAAGAAACTCAGATAAATAAACATATACCTACATACAAACACGAACGCTGAAAACACAATAAACTCTCTCTCTCTTTTTTCTGGGTAGTCGTGAAAAAGATGGCACTGTGCAATGAGGGGTAATTAATTTACTGTCGTTTAATTTTGTTGTATATTATTAATTCGACATAATTCTTCTTCGGCCTAGCGTTTTCCCGGCCTAGCGCCAGGGACAATATAATTCGACATAATTATTCAATTAAATTTGTTGATGTCCGTACCCCCTCATCTAAACTTAGAGTTAATTTGGCAAAAACCCTCCTCGGTGGCTATTCATGTCACTACGTATTAAATTCAGCGCCATCTGTTAGTTTACCAGGGTACTCAATAGTGGTAGCACTTATTTGAAAAAAGTTTGCCCCTCCTTCATAAGTAGCGCCATAAGATTCAGGGGCAAACTTAAATCAAGCGAGTGTTGTGGCTACCCCCCCTTTTAGGGGTTGAATTTTTATAGCCTATAACCTGGCCGGAGATTTTCTCGACAGATAAGTAAAGTTTGCATCAAAATCCGTTCAGCCGGTTGCACGTGATGCGCGTTCAAAGAAACAGACAAACAGATAAACAGATAAACAGACAAACAGACAAAAATTCTAAAAACTGTTGGAACGTGTTCTGTTATTACACGACTGCCCAAACAAAAAGAGTGTATTGTGTTCAGCGTTCATGTTTGTATGTATATATTTATTTACTTATGTGAGTTTCTTTATCTATCTATCTATACATATAATAAAGCTGTAGAGGGTCGAAAGTCTGTACTTGGAAGATATTTGAAAAAAAGTTGGCTAGGGATACTTAAAATCGATAACAGAACACGTTCCAACAGTTTTTAGAATTTTTGTCTGTTTGTCTGTTTATCTGTTTATCTGTTTATCTGTTTGTCTGTTTATTTGAACGCGCATCACGTGAAAACGGCTGAACGGATTTTGATGCAAACTTTACTAATCTGTCGAGACAATCTCCGGCCAGGTTATAGGTTTATAAAAATTCAACCCTTAAAAGGGGGGGTAGCCACAAAACTCGCTTGATTTAAGTTTGCCCCTGAATCTTATGGCGCTACTTAGGAAGGAGGCGCAAACTTTTTTCAAATGTGCTACCACTATTGAGTACCCTGGTAAACTAACAGATGGCGCTGAATTTAATACGTAGTGACATGAATAGCCACCGAGGAAGGTTTTTGCCATATTAACTATAAGTTTAGATGAGGGGGTACGGAATCAACAAATTTAATTGAATTACTTTGCCTTACGGCAAAGTTGATCTTCTGCCTTAATTACACTTGGGCGTGGATCCAAATCCAAGCTTTCCTCTTTCGCAGCTGGGCCTACTGCCTTGCTCACACTTCGCCAATTCAATTCACTTGGTCAATTCCAAGCTCTGCTTTCTTGCATCTTTTATGCATGAAAACAACCTCGCTGAGGCGTTTTTTTATCGAACAATTTTCGCGCTCGCTACGCTCGCGTTTTTAATAACTTTCTAAGGTATGATAAAGGTGCCATTCGGGTGGCGACTGCAGCAGCATTACTCTGTTGCAACGTTACTGCTGCGGTACTGTCAATTTTCGTCATAAAATGATGTGACTGATTTCCATACTAAAAGTGAAAATGTACAACTGTCTATCAAATTGCGTTTTTATATCGAATAATTTTCGCGCTCGCTTCGCACGCGGTTTCAATCACTTTCTAAGGTATGTTAAAGGTGACATTCGGGTGGCGACTGCAGCAACATTACTCTGTTACAACGTTACTGCTGCAACACTGTCAATTTTCGTGATAAAATGATGTAACTGATTTCCATACTAAAAGTAAAAATGTACAACTGTCTATCAAATTGCGTTTTTATATCGAAAAATTTTCCCGCTCGCTTCGCTCGCGTTTTCAATTACATTCTCACCTAAGATATGATAAAGATGACATTCGGGTGGCGAATGCAGCAGCATTAGGTACTCTGTTGGAACATTACTGCTGCGGCACTGACAATTTTCCTGATAAAATGATGTGACTGATTTCTATTCTAGGCTGTAATGTTGCAATGAACTTCACTCAATTTACCAAAAAAAAATAATGTAATCTTGATGACCTTAGGGAGAGGAGGCACCAGGGTCTAGAAATGCTTAGGGCATCAAAATATCTTAATCCGGCACTGCTTCGGACTTAACCCGACGTACGTGTCGCGCTGTACGCGTTCCAAAGCCGGGCGCCTTCGGCGCCCTCATACTCAGAGCGTCGGGAGTAGCCCGACGTACGTGGCGCGCTGTACGCGTTCCAAAGCCGGGCGCCTACGGCACCCTCATACTAAAAGTGTCGGGCGTAGACCGACGTACGTGACACGCTGTACGCATTCCAAAGCCGGGCACCTCCGGCGCCCTCATACTAAGAGCGTCGGGCGTAACGTACGCGTATCAAAGCTGGGCGTCTTCGGCGCCCTCATACCAAAAGAGTCGGACGTAGACCGACGTACGTGACACGCTGTACGCTTGCCAAAGTTGGGCGCCGAAGGCATCCTCATACTCAAAGCGTCGGGCTACGCGTCATCAAAATATCTTAATCCGGCACTGCTTCGGACTTAACCCGACGTACGTGTCGCGCTGTACGCGTTCCAAAGCCGGGCGCCTTCGGCGCCCTCATACTCAGAGCGTCGGGAGTAGCCCGACGTACGTGACACGCTGTACGCATTCCACCTCCGGCGTACGTTACACCTCCGGCGCCCTCATACTAAGAGCGTCGGGCGTAACGTACGCGTTCCAAAGCCGGGCGCCTTCGGCGCCCTCATACTAAAAGTGTCGGGCGTAGACCGACGTACGTGATACGCTGTACGCGTTCCAAAGCCAGGCGCCTCCCTCATACTCAAAGCGTCGGGCGTAACCCGACGTACGTGACACGCTGTACGCTTGCCAAAGTTGGGAGCCGAAGGCACCCTCATACTCAAAGCATCGGGCTAAGCCCGACACACGTGGCGCGCTAAATGCGTTCCAAAGCCGGGCTCCTTCGGCGCCCTCATACTAAAAGAGTCGGGAATTGCCCGACGTATGTGGCGCACTGCACGCGGTCCAAAGCTAGGCGACTTAGACTTTCTCATACTAAAAGAGTCGGGCGTAGTCGGACTACTACAAATCGCGCTCTAAAAAGTATGAAACAATAAGATTATTTTAAGAAATTACCATGCAGGAAATTATAAATGTTATAATTTTTTGAATAAAAAAATACAGCGTAATGTATTGTAATTTACATTTTTTTTTTATATTTAGCAGCTTACTGACACAAACCGAATTCCACGCGGGCGGAGCCGCGGGCACAGCTAGTTCCACCATAACTTCTGAATGCCTTAACCGATTTAGATGTATGATACATTATTAGAATCCTTACGTCATCTCGGGTGACATAGGCTATGTGACGTCATTATAAAACCAATATGGCGGACGCAATACGCAATATTGCGTGACGTTTAGAAAAAAATATCTTGCAAACCTATCGAGTGGGGTCTCAAAATGAAGAGCTTAGAAAGGCGATTTAAAATATATATGCAAAATAGGCGCTTAAATCTTATTTTCGTTAAATAAGGATTTACAAAATGTGCTAAGAAAAATAAATCTATCTATCTTATTTAGTGAGCTATCAAATAAAAGGGTATTTACCGCTGATCATAAAAATATATACAAATCATCCATATGACAAAACGCTGAAATTGCTTTTTTTGTCTTCTAATAATATTAATGATATACCTGACTGTTTTAGATACTCGAAGATTTTTATGTATGCTGACGACCTAAAGTTTGCACGCACAATAAACTCAGCTAATGATGTTGATTTGCTACGAAGTGACTTGGGCAGGCTGGTCCACTGGTGTAATAGTAACCAAATGATTTTAAATGCCGAAAAATGTGTTCATGTCAAGTTTACGAGGAAACAAAATATCATTTTGTCTGATTACAGCATTGGCAGCAATGCCCTTCAAGAAGTCGACACAATACGCGATTTAGGAGTAGTGTTTGATAAAAAACTCACTTTCATCCCTCATGTGGAACATATATCTAAGAAATCATATAAAATGTTAGGGTTTGTTATAAGGAATGCCAAAGTGTTTCGACGAAGTAATACCAAAATTTTGCTTTACAACAGCCTTGTGAGGAGTATATTAGAATATTGTAGTGTAGTGTGGCGCCCACACTATGCTACTCACTCTTTAAGACTGGAGCGGGTTCAAAAGCGGTTCTTGCGACACCTGACTTTTGCAGATGGCAAAGCCAAAACAGCCGTTTCTTATGCCCAAAGATTAAAACTTTTTAAACTTGAGTCATTATCGCTACGCAGAAGCATTGCGGATGCAATGTTTTTGTATAAATTATTGAATAATGACATAGACTGTCCGCAACTTCTTGGCCTTCTGCACTTCCGTGCTCCAAAGAGAATACCCCGTAATCCGATAACACCCCTGTGCCCCCCGCTCCGATGGACGGTCCACGGCAGTAACTCACCTGTCCCAAGATTATGCAAGGTAATAAATAGTTGTAGCCATGTAATGGATATACACTTTGACTCTGCGCATCACTTTAAAAAATCTGTTCGCTCCTGCTTAGCAAAAATAATATCATAAGCTCAGATATCCACTCAATGTTATATATTATATAGTAAATAGTTAATGCCTGCATTATTATTGTAAACGGTATATTACGTATGTAACGTAAATGCAATTATCTTACTTTATTCAATGCATGTGGTGTTTACCTTTAAGTAATTGTTACGCTAAGCGATAATAGTTAAAACGTTTGTAGTTATACTTTACAAAGTGTAAACAATTGTTGGTGAACCAATAAATATTAAAAAAAAAAAAAAAAAATATCCCCAAATAAAATGATTCAAGTCCCGTGCTCGAAAAAATGTTTGATATCCATACAAACTTTCAACTCCGTTTTCACCACCTTGGGGGATGAATTTTCTAAAACACTGAAATTAGTTTTCTTGTATTCTAATTTAATACGTTTTTACAGTTTCAAGTTCCTAGCTTAAAATAAAATTTGCACCCGAAGACGAACTTTCATCCCCTTTTTAACCCCCTTAGGGGTTGAATTTCCAAAACTGTTGCATTTACTTTTTTTTGTAATCGGCTATTATGCCTTTCTAAGAAGTTTCAACGCATTTGTAATGGATTCAAATTTTCAACCCCTTTTTAACACTGTTAGGGGATGAATTTTACAAAACGCTGAAATTACTTTTCCTGTCTTCTAATAATATCCCTAAATACAAAGATTCAAGTCCACCACTCGAAAAAATGTTTGATATCCATACAAATTTTCAACCCCTTTTTCACCACCTTTGGGGATGAATTTTCAAAAACGCTGAAATTAATTTTCTTGTATTTGAATAAAATATCTTTCTACGAAGTTTCAAATTCCTAGCTTAAAAGAAAACTTTAACTCCATACAAATTTTCATCCCCTTTTTAACCCTCTTAGGGGTTGAATTTCACAAAATCGCTTCTTATCTCTTGTTCACTTTATAAATGTAATCTGGTGTGCAAATTTCAACTTTCTGGCTTTTGTAGTTTCGGCTCTGCGTTGATGAATCAGTCAGTCAGTCAGTCAGGACACTTGCATTTATATATATGTACTAGCTGTGCCCGCGGCTCCGCCCGCGTGGAATTCGGTTTGTGTCAGTAAGCTGCTAAATATAAAAAAAAAATGTAAATTACAATACATTACGCTGTATTTTTTTATTCAAAAAATTATAACATTTATAATTTCCTGCATGGTAATTTCTTAAAATAATCTTATTGTTTCATACTTTTTAGAGCGCGATTTGTAGTAGTCCGACTACGCCCGACTCTTTTAGTATGAGAAAGTCTAAGTCGCCTAGCTTTGGACCGCGTGCAGTGCGCCACATACGTCGGGCAATTCCCGACTCTTTTAGTATGAGGGCGCCGAAGGAGCCCGGCTTTGGAACGCATTTAGCGCGCCACGTGTGTCGGGCTTAGCCCGATGCTTTGAGTATGAGGGTGCCTTCGGCTCCCAACTTTGGCAAGCGTACAGCGTGTCACGTACGTCGGGTTACGCCCGACGCTTTGAGTATGAGGGAGGCGCCTGGCTTTGGAACGCGTACAGCGTATCACGTACGTCGGTCTACGCCCGACACTTTTAGTATGAGGGCGCCGAAGGCGCCCGGCTTTGGAACGCGTACGTTACGCCCGACGCTCTTAGTATGAGGGCGCCGGAGGTGTAACGTACGCCGGAGGTGGAATGCGTACAGCGTGTCACGTACGTCGGGCTACTCCCGACGCTCTGAGTATGAGGGCGCCGAAGGCGCCCGGCTTTGGAACGCGTACAGCGCGACACGTACGTCGGGTTAAGTCCGAAGCAGTGCCGGATTAAGATATTTTGATGACGCGTAGCCCGACGCTTTGAGTATGAGGATGCCTTCGGCGCCCAACTTTGGCAAGCGTACAGCGTGTCACGTACGTCGGTCTACGTCCGACTCTTTTGGTATGAGGGCGCCGAAGACGCCCAGCTTTGATACGCGTACGTTACGCCCGACGCTCTTAGTATGAGGGCGCCGGAGGTGCCCGGCTTTGGAATGCGTACAGCGTGTCACGTACGTCGGTCTACGCCCGACACTTTTAGTATGAGGGTGCCGTAGGCGCCCGGCTTTGGAACGCGTACAGCGCGCCACGTACGTCGGGCTACTCCCGACGCTCTGAGTATGAGGGCGCCGAAGGCGCCCGGCTTTGGAACGCGTACAGCGCGACACGTACGTCGGGTTAAGTCCGAAGCAGTGCCGGATTAAGATATTTTGATGCCCTAAGCATTTCTAGACCCTGGTGCCTCCTCTCCCTAAGGTCATCAAGATTACATTATTTTTTTTTGGTAAATTGAGTGAAGTTCATTGCAACATTACAGCCTAGAATAGAAATCAGTCACATCATTTTATCAGGAAAATTGTCAGTGCCGCAGCAGTAATGTTCCAACAGAGTACCTAATGCTGCTGCATTCGCCACCCGAATGTCATCTTTATCATATCTTAGGTGAGAATGTAATTGAAAACGCGAGCGAAGCGAGCGGGAAAATTTTTCGATATAAAAACGCAATTTGATAGACAGTTGTACATTTTTACTTTTAGTATGGAAATCAGTTACATCATTTTATCACGAAAATTGACAGTGTTGCAGCAGTAACGTTGTAACAGAGTAATGTTGCTGCAGTCGCCACCCGAATGTCACCTTTAACATACCTTAGAAAGTGATTGAAACCGCGTGCGAAGCGAGCGCGAAAATTATTCGATATAAAAACGCAATTTGATAGACAGTTGTACATTTTCACTTTTAGTATGGAAATCAGTCACATCATTTTATGACGAAAATTGACAGTACCGCAGCAGTAACGTTGCAACAGAGTAATGCTGCTGCAGTCGCCACCCGAATGGCACCTTTATCATACCTTAGAAAGTTATTAAAAACGCGAGCGTAGCGAGCGCGAAAATTGTTCGATAAAAAAAACGCCTCAGCGAGGTTGTTTTCATGCATAAAAGATGCAAGAAAGCAGAGCTTGGAATTGACCAAGTGAATTGAATTGGCGAAGTGTGAGCAAGGCAGTAGGCCCAGCTGCGAAAGAGGAAAGCTTGGATTTGGATCCACGCCCAAGTGTAATTAAGGCAGAAGATCAACTTTGCCGTAAGGCAAAGTAATTCAATTAAATTTGTTGATTCCGTACCCCCTCATCTAAACTTATAGTTAATATGGCAAAAACCTTCCTCGGTGGCTATTCATGTCACTACGTATTAAATTCAGCGCCATCTGTTAGTTTACCAGGGTACTCAATAGTGGTAGCACATTTGAAAAAAGTTTGCCCCTCCTTCCTAAGTAGCGCCATAAGATTCAGGGGCAAACTTAAATCAAGCGAGTTTTGTGGCTACCCCCCCTTTTAAGGGTTGAATTTTTATAAACCTATAACCTGGCCGGAGATTGTCTCGACAGATTAGTAAAGTTTGCATCAAAATCCGTTCAGCCGTTTTCACGTGATGCGCGTTCAAATAAACAGACAAACAGATAAACAGATAAACAGATAAACAGACAAACAGACAAAAATTCTAAAAACTGTTGGAACGTGTTCTGTTATCGATTTTAAGTATCCCTAGCCAACTTTTTTTCAAATATCTTCCAAGTACAGACTTTCGACCCTCTACAGCTTTATTATATGTATAGATAGATAGATAGAAGATAGATTAGTAAAATATATAGGAAAAATCATACTACTGATGGTAGTATACTACTGAAAGATACACTATTTGTGATATTCCTATAATAAAGTTTTTAAATCTATCTATACATATAATAAAGCTGTAGACGGTCGAAAGTCTGTACATGGAAGATATTTGAAAAAAAGTTGGCTGGGGATACTTAGAATCGATAACAGAACACGTTCCAACAGTTTTTAGAATTTTTGTCTGTTTGTCTGTTTATCTGTTTATCTGTTTATCTGTTTGTCTGTTTATTTGAACGCGCATCACGTGAAAACGGCTGAACGGATTTTGATGAAAACTTTACTAATCTGTCGAGAAAATCTCCGGCCAGGTTATAGGCTATAAAAATTCAACCCATATAAGGGGGGGTAGCCACAATACCCGCTTGATTTAAGTTTGCCCCTGAATCTTACGGCGCTACTTAGGAAGGAGGGGCAAACTTTTTCGCGCCTGGTTGGGACTAAAAGTAAAGAAACCGGGCAAGTGCGAGTTGGACTCGCGCACGAAGGGTTCCGTACCATAATGCAAAAACAGGCAAAAATAAAACGGTCACCCATCCAAGTACTTGACCCCGCCCGACGTTGCTTAACTACGGTCTAAAATCACGTTTGTTGTATGGGAGCCCCACTTAAATCTTTATTTTATTCAGTTTTTAGTATTTGTTGTTATAGCGGCAACAGAAATACATCATCTGTGAAAATTTCAACTGTCTAGCTATCACGGTTCGTGAGATACAGCGTGGTGACAGACGGACGGACGGACAGCAAAGTCTTAGTAATAGGGTCCCGTTTTACCCTTTGGGTATGGAACCCTAAAAATGTACAACTGTCTATCAAATGGCGTTTTTTATATCGAAAAATTTTCGGGCTCGCTTCGCTCGCGTTTTCAATAACATTCTGCGGTATGCTAAAGGTGATATTCGGTTGGCAACTGCAGCAGCATTACTCTGTTGCAACGTTACTGCTCCGGCACTGTCAATTTTCGTCATAAAATGATGTGACTGATTTCCATACTAAAAGTAAGAGAGTGAGGGTACGAAAGAACATCTCCAACGTAGGCTTTCGATTTGACCTTTACGCGGAGGCCCTTAAAGTCATGGAAAAAAATCTTGCTTTCGGGCTTGCGGCCAGCCGATTTTTTCGACATAGGTTACCGATTTTATAGCAAATTTTGCTCTCTTGAACGGCAGATTTGTCGGCCAAGGCGAGTTACTACTTAGCCGCGATCCCGAGACCCAACTGTCAAAGTGATAACACTTTGGCAGTTAGGTCTCAGGGGCCCCGTGAAAGCCGAAAACTAAAAGCATCCTATCAAGTAGCGCTTTCGAGTGAAGCCAAAGAGCGAGCAGTAGAAGATGAGAGAAACTGTCACATCCCTTCTCTGTATGAAATCCTGGATTCGCGCCTGGTTGGGACTAAAAGTAAAAATGTACAACTGTCTATCAAATTGCCTTTTTTATATCGAAAATAGTACTCTGTTGCAACGTTACTGCTGCAGTACTGTCAATTTTTGTGGTAAAATGATGTGTCTGATTTTTATACTAACAGTAAAAATGTACAACTGTCTATCATATTGCGATTTTATATCGAAAAATTTTCAAACCCCGAAAAATCTGAGATTACATACTTACTAATAAAATAAATTAACATTATGCACATTTATGTCCGTGTCTGTAGGTACGTTACATTTAATTTCAATTACAATCGGGGGACCTTGATGTACCTAAGTGCATCTGAATCAATAGGTCCCCCGACTGCAATTGAAATTAAATATACACGTACCTACTTAACCGAAAATTAAATAATCACGGTCATTAATGTACATATTGTACATAGCCCTTTGTATTTACTATGAATGACCGTGAGTGTACATTTACATTCCAATTAAGATTCATAAAATTTAGTGACTAACATATTAACATTATTTTTAGCTTTTCAGTTCGCTTTAAAATGCAGCAGTCGTGTTTTTAATTTTTTAATTAATTTATTTTTTTCAAATATTCTCCATGTACAGACTTTCGACCCTCTACAGCTTTATTATATGTATACAGGGTGATTCAGGAGACTGAGCAGGACTAACACTGTGCATTTCGTAAATTATAAGCAACTGTTTCCTAACAGTATTAGTGAGGTTAACGTTAATTTTCTTGTCATGTTGAAAAAAAAAGTTATTAATTTATTTACGACATCGATGGTCACCCTAACATTAGAATACTAAACTAGCGATATTCTGTGTCAAATTGAATGTCATCACTGTCATCACGGTCTGCTTACTTTTGAAAACTCGTATCTCACTCAGGTTTGACATTTTATTTTCTTCGTAAAAGAGGTTTTATGTTTATTAATTAGGTCTTGTAGGGTGACCATGATTGTAGAGAATTAAATTTGCCCTCATCAAAAAGTAGAAAAATAAGAAAAAGTGTGGTTGTTTCACCTACATACGACGGTGATCGATCAATTATCAGTTACTGAGTGTGCAGGATTAGTCATGCTCACGTCTCATGAATCACCCAGTAGATGTGAGTTTCTTTATTCCACCATAACTTCTGAATGCCTTAATCGATTTAGATGTATGATACATCATTAGAATCCTTACGTCATCCCGGGTGATATAGGCTATGTGACGTCATTATAAAACCAATATGGCGGACGCAATACGCAATATTGCGTGACGTTTAGAAAAAAATGTCTTGCAAACCTATCGAGTGGGGTCTCAAAATGAAGAGCTTAGAAAGGCGATTTAAAATATATATGCAAAATAGGCGCTTAAATCTTATTTTGGTTAAATAAGGATTTACAAAATGTGCTAAGAAAAATAAATCTATCCATCTTATTTAGTGAGCTATCAAATAAATAGTACATTATTGCAGAGGCCGGGAAAGGGCAATTCGTGGATGAGCTTCGATTTTGTCGGACGACGCGAAGCGGAGTCCGACAAAAAAGACGAATCCACGAATTGCTATTCCTGCCGAGGCATATATAGTGCTTTTCTCCAAACATGCGAGGAAATAGGTTAAATTATAATTATTTAAGCATCAAATCAAACCTTCACATCCAAAATGTCAAAAACAATTTCCCTCTTTAATTAATTTTTAAAAGTTAAAGGCACAAACTTATTCTGCCATTCAGTACCATTCAATATTCGTTCATTCAATATAATTGTGCAATATAGTTGGTCAAACCAATTTTTCGGTCAGTAAGAACCAGGAAAAAGACCCATCCTTTTCTTTTGGGTGCTAGTACTAGTGTAAGACAAAGATAGTATGATTCTTTCTGTCTATGTTTGAAATGAGAAAGTCCTTTGACAAACTATATAAGCTTTATGAACACGGATGAGATTTAAAAAAAAAAAAAATAATCTTTGATTTTATTAAGCAGTATTTGCACGATCATACACGTGAAATGATAGCTGATCGGGTCGTGTAGAAGCGGCTCGCGGCAATAATAATTGGCTGTTTGCGTTTTTTATTATTAAAAAGTAAAAAACACTACAGTAATAAGTTATTACTGTAGTGTTTTTTTACTTCCCGTCCGCTAGAACAGGACAGCGATAGTTTGATTTTTTTAAATTAGAGTTTGACATTAACGAAGAACTTCCCGTACTATTTTTGCTACAATAAGGTGAACATTTCCGAGCATATTGGAGAAAAGGGTATTTACCGCTGATCATAAAAATATATACAAATCATCCATATGACTTGTATAGGTATATTTTTATAAAGTAAATTTAGGAACTAAAGCGCCCTATAGAAATCTAAACGTGTGAACTTCGATTTAAGCTATAGGGTTTGAATAATACTAAAAGAGTCGGGCATAGCACGACATACGTGGCGCGCTGCACGTGGTCCAAAACCAAGCGTCTTCGATTGTCTCATACTTAAAGAGTCGGGCGTAGCCCGACGTACGTGGCGCGCTGTACGCTTACCACACTCGGGCGCCGTCGGCGTCCTCATACTCAAAGCAGCCCGACGTACGTGGTGCGCTGTATGCGTTCCAAAACCGGGCGCCTTCGGCGCCCTCATACTGAAAGAGTCGGGCGTAGCTTGATGTTACGTCACACGCTGTACGCTAACCAAAGCCGGGCGCCTTCGGCGCCCTCATACTTAAAGCGTGGGTGGAAGAGATCCCTGAAAGGGATAAGTTCGCCTTTGTACTAATGAGGTGTGTTCTTTCATGTTTTATGTTTCTTTTTGTACAATAAAGTATTTTACTACTACTACTACTACTACTAAGAGAGTTGGGCGTAGCCCGACGTATTTGACACGCTGTACGCTTACCATATCCGGGCGCCTTTGGCGCCCTCATACTTAAAGCGTGGGACTTAGCCCGACGTATGTGGCGCGATGCACGCGTTCCAAAGTCGGGTGCCTTCGGCGCCCTCATACAAAAAAGCGATCCTTTTTGTATGAGGCCTTTTTCTATGCCCGATGGCATAGCCAGTGTCTAAATGCGAAGCCCGTAGATCGAACTCCGCGTAAAGCCGAAGACCCGGAGCGTCCGACAGGTACGCGCTTTCTACAATTTCCCCTAGTATCATAATTGAGAAGTCGCAATTCCACGCAAGGCCGAAGATCGAGCTGCGGCAGGTTAGTACTCGCGGAACTCGGTCAGATATTTGTAGAAATTACAGGAATTGCTAGAATCCCTAGCCCTTCGGCCTTACGCGGAGGTCGGTCTTCAGCTTACGTATTTTAACACATGTACACAAAACCACTGTAGGTACCTACAGTGATTTTGTGTTTCACCGCTAACGTCCCGCAGCTTAGCCTTCAGCCTCGCGTAGAAGCTCGCTTCTCTTGGACGCTTTGAGTGTTTGGCCCTACGCAGAGCTCGGCATTCAGCAATCTAGTCTCTCAGGGCTACCTGCTTTTATTTGCAAGTTCATCACTTGTATGTAGGTAGGTATATGTTATGTATGTAGGTAGTTTAAGCAAGGGTTTTTGACAGTTGTCATTAAATGATCATCTACTGGACCACACCTAGTCTTTTATTTAACACTGGCGACGGGCTGGCAAAAATACAGTTTTTCGAAGTATTTCGCGTGTGAGAAGATGACAACCATCGGCAAGTGCATTCGACATAAGTAATGGGAATTGGCGAGTATATGTGGACAGAGTGGAAATGTACTTTAAGGTTAACTCGACCGCGGACGACATGAAGCTACCGGTATTGATCTCGGCCATCGGTGACACAGCATATGAATTAATGGTAACCTTATGTAGCCCTAAAAAACCAGGGGAGTTAACATATGCGGAGGTTTATAAAAATAATGGAAAACCATCTCCAACCACCGCCATCTGTGTTGGCAGAACGTTTTCGCTTCCGCCAATGTCGTCAGAGCAAAGGTCAGGCAATAAAGGATTATGTAGCGGAGTTAAAAAAATTATCTCGCTATTGTGATTTTAAAACAATACTTAACGATAATTTGCGCGATCAATTTGCATGCGGGATTAGTAACGATTTATTTCGGCAAAGATTATTTACCGAATCGAAATTAGACTTCGAGAAAGCTGTATCTATCGCATCGAACCTTGAGGCGGCGGAAAGAGATGCACTAGCGGTGGATTCTAGCGGGGGCGCGGGGACATCGGCGGAGGGGGTGCATCATGCAAGCGCCAGCACAGCAAAGCCTAGTGCATTGCAATTTGGGAGTGCCTCGCGACAACAAAATCAACAAAACATGAGTGCAGTGAATTTTAAAAACGGATGCGCGGCGTGCGGGGACCGTTATCATAACTTTACGGAATGCAGATTCCAGAGTTTCGTGTGCAGTAGGTGTGGGAAGATTGGTCATTTAAGGCGCGTTTGCCCAAACCTGATGGAACAAATCTGTGGGCCGGCGGGTAGGCGTCGAGATGGCGCTTCCACTGGCCGGGGCGCGCGGTCGCGGTGGCCGCGCGGGCGCAGCGGAGGACCACGCCGGGGTACTAATGCATATTGGCTCCGTGAGCGCGTCGACGCGGAGCTCGACTCCATGTTGAGCACCGGGATCATCGAGCCTGTTGATGCCTCCGACTGGGCCACGCCACTCGTTCCCATACGTAAGCCTGACGGCAGCTTACGCCTTTGTGCCGATTACAAGGTAACATTGAACAAAGTTTTATTGGTCGACAAATATCCCGTTCCGAGAATAGAAGATGTGTTTAGTAGCCTCAGTGGTAGTACATATTTTACAAAATTGGATCTGTCACAAGCATATTCTCAAGTATTACTAGACGAGGAATCAAAGAAATATACGGTCATAAACTTCTGGTGTGCGCCACAACACACGGACGTGTCCCTATAACCGTTCGTCACTTTTTTTATAAAATAACGCGGTAAATTCAGTCGCGATAATTATGGCTTTGCCAAATAAAGATGTGTTGAAGAAATTAACACTACTCACTGAAAAAATCTGCGCTCTAACTTCAAGCATCGAAGCGCAAAATCGAAAAATTGATCACCAAGAACAGATCATAGAAGAACTCAAGAGGGTAGTTCGCGAACACACGCAAAGAATTTCCACGGACACCCCGAAAAAATTAGATACGTGTGAGACGGACAACACGTCGACTGACGCGGGTAAGAAGAGTATCGACATAACTCCAACACCGACCACCTCGGCGACGACGTCATCATCCGACCGCGCCCGACGAGCTACGATGAGAAGCGCTAAACTATCGACAATGAGCAAGCCCCAAGAAGAGCCCACGAGCAAGAAAAGGACGTCAATACCACCAACTGTTTCATCGCAAAATAAGACGATTTCGGCTTCAGAGCAGAAGGCGACGGATACGACAAACGCCGATGTGGGGCCACGAAACCAGCAAGTTGCAGCACCGCAAGGAGTGAGTGAGTGTGAGGCGACTGGTGAGCAGTCAGACGACAAAGAATGGAAAATCGCTAGAGGTAAGAAAAATAAACCACGCAAGCCTAAGCAGTCCATTACTGTTGGAACCGGCAACGAGAACTCGGACCTCCAGTCTGTTGAACAAATTAAATACATACAAGCGTGGCTATTTAAACCAGAAACGACTGAAGAACAAATTCGCCAGTTCCTGTGTAAAATTGAGCAATCGAATGAATACGTTGTCGAAAAACGCTGCATAAAAACAAATAGACACGCAGCATTTGTTATTGGCATGCCCGCAAGCTTGTACGATCGACTAACAACGCCGACTGTGTGGCCACCGGGCATACGATTCACAGACTGGTTTCTCGCTCGCCCCCGCCAGTGGCGGGGAGCCGCTCCCAGTCCGCGCTCCGCCGTCACACGGTGAGGATGCGCGCACGCTGCCCACTACTACTTGCAATGTAACGAATGACGCACCGCTAACACGTAAGATTGTGATTAGTCAACAAAACGTCCAATCTCTTAACAATAAGACGGAGAGATTGGAAGTGCTATTGAAGACTGACCTAAATAGTGACATAGTGGCTTTTACGGAGCACTGGCTGACGGATGATAAAATTGCATGTATACATTTAGATGGCTATTGTTTAATATCGCATTTTTGTAGAAAACAAGCTATTCACGGTGGTTCGTGCATTTTTGTTAAAAATTCCGTCAAAGCAGTCGAAATAACAGACATACAGCAACTTTCAAACGAACTTTATTGCGAAATATCCGCGATAGAATTACTAGACCTAAATCTTATTGTTGTGTGTATTTATCGGACAAATAGTATAACCGCCAACGAATTTATGACTCGCTTAGAAAGTGTGCTCGCTAAGATCGCGGATTATGATAAGGATTGCATTATTGTAGGCGACATGAATATTGATTTTTTAAATGATGACCCTTCTAGGAAAATTTGATTGATTTACTAGCTGTATACAATTTTAGATGTATTGTAGATTTTTATACTAGGATTAGCAGTCATTCGGCTACGTGTTTAGACCATGTATATACTAACTGCCGGCCCGATGTAACGCATGCGTCTCCTGTGGCTACAAACATTAGTGATCATCTCGCGGTGCGCTGCGAGGTGATGTACCAGGCTCGCGCGCCACCGGCGCCGGCGCGGCTGGCACGCGCATTTACTCATGCGAACCGAACTTCCTTCATAGAAGCATTATTCAGTATAAACTGGAACGATTTGTGGAATCGCCGTGGACGCACGGCTGCGCAGATGGCGTCATCTACTATAAATATTATTAAATATCACTTTGACAGTTGCTTTCCATTTAAATTGTATAATCGTAAGAATCAATCCTGGGTATCAGATGACATTTTCAATTTAAAACTATTTTTATTTGATATTATTAAAATTGGCAATGTGTTTCCAAATAATGAACGCCTAAAACAAATAATCGACAGTACACATAAGAGGTATAACGAGCTCGTTAGGCATACAAAATACAACCATTATAAAAATACTATAAAAATGAGCCAAAGTGCCTCCAAATCCATGTGGCAAATTATAAATAAGGAACGGGGCAGAACCTCACGCCCTCTGGCAGATTTTTTTGATGTTGTCGTAGACTCAGACGGGACCAGTTTTGCATCGAAACAGGACGCTGCGAGTGCCATGAACAAACGGTTTGCGTCCGCGGCGGCGGCATGTGGAGCACCGAGCGCCGACTTGCCGCAGGTGAGCGCCGCGCTGAGCCTTGCCTGCGCGCCGGCCGATTGTAGCCTGCTCCTCCGTCCGTTCTCTGTAGCTGAGGTGTTTCGAATAATCACCAAAAACATCCCACACAAAGCCACTAAAGATCTATACGATATTTCTATGGAGCTCATATATATCGCTGCCACTCCCCTATCACCTGTGCTGGCGGATCTGTATAATCAATGCATTTTCCAAGGAGTCTATCCCTCATCCCTTAAAACAAGTAAAATTTCGCCTGTGTTTAAGGGAAAAGGAAAAAGAGAAAACATTGATGGATACAGACCCGTCTCCATAATTCCAGCGGTGGCTAAGGTGTTCGAAAATGGCCTCAGCTCGCGACTAACGGACTTTCTTACGGCTACAGACGCTCTGTCTGCGCGGCAATATGCCTACCGCGCGGGCCGCTCGACTTGCGGGATGACGCGTGAGTTGGTGCGCTGTGTTGTGGGTGCTCGCGAACAGGGCCGGCAGGTTGCTCTGTTATGCTGTGACCTGTCGAAGGCGTTCGATGTTGCTGACCACAGCGTGCTCGCTGTCAAACTGCGCCACTATGGCATTAGAGGTAAAGCGCACGCACTCTTAACAGATATGCTTCATGGTAGGTCCCAGGCAGTGGTAGGTGACGGGGGCAGAGTGAGATCGGAAGCGATATCGACGGCAATCGGAGTTGCACAAGGGTCGTCGGTGTCGAATATACTTTTCTCGCTGCTTCTAAATGACCTTCCGGAAGCAATAACAGCGGGAGAAGCTTATATGTATGCCGATGACGTCGCTGTTGTAGTATCCGCACCCAATATAGATGAACTTGAGCAGCGCCTAAATGAAGTTGCTAGTCAGGTATCGCGGTATTTCAGTGTGAACGGCTTAGCACTTAACTTAAAAAATAAATTAATTAAAAAATTAAAAACACGACTGCTGCATTTTAAAGCGAACTGAAAAGCTAAAAATAATGTTAATATGTTAGTCACTAAATTTTATGAATCTTAATTGGAATGTAAATGTACACTCACGGTCATTCATAGTAAATACAAAGGGCTATGCACATTTATGTCCGTGACTGTAGGTACGTTACATTTAATTTCAATTGCAGTCGGGGGACCTTTTGATTGAGATGCACTTAGGTACATCAAGGTCCCCCGATTGTAATTGAAATTAAATATACACGTACCTACAGTCACGGTCATTAATGTGCATAGCCCTTTGTATTTACTATGAATGACCGTGAGTGTACATTTACATTCCAATTAAGATTCATAAAATTTAGTGACTAACATATTAACATTATTTTTAGCTTTTCAGTTCGCTTTAAAATGCAGCAGTCGTGTTTTTAATTTTTTAATTAATTTATTTTATTTTAAACATTTTAGTGAAAAAACTAAGTAAAACTACCATTTATAAAGATTTCCCCCGGCCATTTAGTTTGTCCACAAAGTTCTTTTTATGCGGATAGGTATTAGCTCCCGGGACTGGGACCTTATAATTAAGCTCACCGTTCCGGAATACGGGCGTCTTTTCTGCGGATAATATGTAAATGTGTTCACAATTTGGGACATTTGACATTTGATATTAAATATAGCTTCTTAACTTCTTAAAAAGAAGTGGAATTTTGAATTATAATGGCCATGAGGGTTTGAAGATCCACAATAAAGACTCATAATTTTAACTGTCACTAAAAAGATTTTGTCCCCATTATCTTCGTCGCAACGCAACTTCAGCACGACGCACACATGGCCTTTGGCAAAATAGCACCAATTCAAACATCAATAATACGCGACAGACTGCATGTAAAAGGGTCTATTCGACGCTAATGACTTTAAAAAGTGTTAGTATACCTACCTACATACAAGTGATGAACTTGCAAATAAAAGTAGGTAGCCCTGAGAGACTAGATTGCTGAATGCCGAGCTCTGCGTTGGGCCAAACACCCAAAGCGTCCAAGAGAAGCGAGCTTCTACGCGAGGCTGAAGGCTAAGCTGCGGGACGTTAGCGGTGAAACACAAAACCACTGTAAGTACCTACAGTGGTTTTGTGTACATGTGTTAAAATACGTAAGCTGAAGACCGACCTCCGCGTAAGGCCGAAGGGCTAGGGATTCTAGCAATTCCTGTAATTTCTACAAATATCTGACCGAGTTCCGCGAGTACTAACCTGCCGCAGCTCGATCTTCGGCCTTGCGTGGAATTGCGACTTCTCAATTATGATATTACTAAGGGAAATTGTAGAAAGCGCGTACCTGTCGGGCGCTCCGGGTCTTCGGCTTTACGCGGAGTTCGATCTACGGGCTTCGCATTTAGACACTGGCTATGCCATCGGGCATAGAAAAAGGCCTCATACAAAAAGGATCGCTTTTTTGTATGAGGGCGCCGAAGGCACCCGACTTTGGAACGCGTGCATCGCGCCACATACGTCGGGCTAAGCCCCACGCTTTAAGTATGAGGGCGCCAAAGGCGCCCGGATATGGTAAGCGTACAGCGTGTCAAATACGTCGGGCTACGCCCAACTCTCTTAGTAGTAGTAGTAGTAGTAGTAGTAGTAAAATACTTTATTGTACAAAAAGAAACATAAAACATGAAAGAACACACCTCATTAGTACAAAGGCGAACTTATCCCTTTCAGGGATCTCTTCCACCCACGCTTTAAGTGTGACGTAACATCAAGCTACGCCCGACTCTTTCAGTATGAGGGCGCCGAAGGCGCCCAGTTTTGGAACGCATACAGCGCGCCACGTACGTCGGGCTACTTTGAGTATGAGGACGCCGACGACGCCCGAGTTTGGTAAGCGTACAGCGCGCCACGTACGTCGGGCTACGCCCGACTCTTTAAGTATGAGACAATCGAAGACGCTTGGTTTTGGACCACGTGCAGCGCGCCACGTATGTCGTGCTATGCCCGACTCTTTTAGTATTATTCAAACCCTATCGCTTAAATCGAAGTTCACACGTTTAGATTTCTATAGGGCGCTTTAGTTCCTAAATTTACTTTATAAAAATATACCTATACAAGTCATATGGATGATTTGTATATATTTTTATGATCAGCGGTAAATACCCTTTTATTTGATAGCTCACTAAATAAGATAGATAGATTTATTTTTCTTAGCACATTTTGTAAATCCTTATTTAACCAAAATAAGATTTAAGCGCCTATTTTGCATATATATTTTAAATCGCCTTTCAAAGCTCTTCATTTTGAGACCCCACTCGATAGGTTTGCAAGATATTTTTTTCTAAACGTCACGCAATATTGCGTATTGCGTCCGCCATACTGGTTTTATAATGACGTCACATAGCCTTTGTCACCCGGGATGACGTAAGGATTCTAATGATGTATCATACATCTAAATCGGTTAAGGCATTCAGAAGTTATGGTGGAATAAAGAAACTCACATAAGTAAATAAATATATACATAACTAGCTGTTGCCCGCGACTTCGTCCGCGTGGAATCTTATCTTCAACATTTTACATCTTTAGTACCTATAATTTTCATATCCAAGCAATGTTGAAATATAGTACTTTTCTTTTTTAGCAAATTGTATGAAGTTTTAAGTCAAGTGGATTTTGATGTTGGTTGCTGAAATTACTTTTCTTGTATTCTCATAATAGGTACCTATGCCCTTATACAAAGATTCAAGTTCCGCATTCCGCACTCACAAAATATCTGATCTCCATACAAACTTTCAACCCCTTTCTCACCACCTTGGGGGATGATTTTCAAAAATGCTTGAATTAGTTTTCATGTTTTTTAATTTATTACCTTTTTTTCCAAAAAGTTAAAGTTCCTAGCTTAAAATTAAATTTACACCCCAAGACGAATTTTCATCCCCTTTTTAGCCCCCTTAGGGATTGAATTTCCAAAAACGTTGCAATTACTTTTTTTGTAATAGGCTATTATGTCTTTCTAAGAAGTTTCAAAGCATTTGTAATGGATTCAAACTTTGAACCCCATTTTAACCCTGTTAGGGGATGAATTTTACAAATCGCTGAAATCACTTTTATTGTCTTCTAATAATATCCCCAAATACAAAGATTCAAATCCCGCGCTCGAAAAAATGCATGATATCCATACAAACTTTCAACCCCGTTTTCACCACCATATTGAGTAATTTTTAAAAACGCTGAAATTAGTTTTCTTGTATTTTAATATAATACCTTTTTACAAAGTTTCAAGTTCCTAGCTTGAAATAAAATTTGCACCTAAAGACGAACTTTCATCCCCTTTTTAACCCAATCACTTTTTTTGTAATCGGCTATTATGCCTTAAGCTAAGAAGTTTCAAAACCATTTGTAATGGATTCAAACTTTCAACCCCTTTTTAACCCTGTTAGGGGATGAATTTTACAAAACGCTGAAATTACTTTTCCTGTCTTCTAATAATATCCCTAAATACAAAGATTCAAGTCCCACACTCGAAAAAATGTTTGATGTCCATACAAACTTTCAACCCTTTTTTCACCACCTTAGGGGTTGAATTTTTAAAAACGCTGAAATTAGTTTTGTTGTATTTTAATAATATATCTTTTAAAGAAGTTTCAAATTCGTAGCTCAAAAGAAAACTTTAACCCCATACAAACTTTCATCCCCTTTTTAACCCTGTTAGGGGATAAATTTTACAAAACGCTGAAATTACTTTTATTGTCTTCTAATAATATCCCCAAATACAAAGATTCAATTCCCCCGCTCGAAAAAAAATTTGATATCCATACAAACTTTCAACCCCTTTTTCACCACCTTGGGGGATGAATTTTCTAAAACGCTGAAATCAGTTTTCTTGTATTTGAATTTGACACTATTTTACAAAGTTTCAAGTTCCTAGCTTAAAATAAAATTTGCACCCGAAGACGAACTTTCATCCCCTTTTTAACCCCCTTAGGGGTTGAATTTCCAAAAACGTTGCAATTACTTTTTTTTATAATCGGCTATTATGCCTTTCTAAGAAGTTTCAAAGCATTTGTAATGGATTAAAATTTTCAACCCCTTTTTAACCCTGTTAGGGGATGAATTTTACAAAACGCTGAAATTACTTTTCCTGTCCTCTAATAATATCCCTAAATACAAAGATTCAAGTCCACCACTCGCAAATTTTTTTGATATCCATACAAACTTTCAACCCCTTTTTCACCACCTTAGGCGATGAATTTTCAAAAACGCTGAAATTAGTTTTCTTGTATTTTATTATTTTATCTTTTTACGAAGTTTCAAATTCCTAGCTTAAAAGAAAACTTTAACCCCATACAAACTTTCATCCCCTTTTTAACCCCCTTAGGGGTTGAATTTCTCAAAATCGCTTCTTATCTCTTGTACACTTTATAAATGCAATCTGGTGTGCAAATTTCAACTTTCTGGCTTTTGAAGTTTCGGCTCTGCGTTGATGAATCAGTCAGTCAGTCAGTCAGTCAGTCAGTCAGTCAGGACACTTGCATTTATATATATAGATAAATGCAAGTGTCCTGACTGACTGACTGACTGACTGACTGATTCATCAACGCAGAGCCGAAACTACAAAATCCAGAAAGTTGAAATTTGCACACCAGATTGCATTTATAAAGTGTACAAGAGATAAGAAGCGATTTTGAGAAATTCAACCCCTAAGGGGGTTAAAAAGGGGATGAAAATTTGTATGGGGTTAAAGTTTTCTTTTAAGCTAGGAATTTGAAACTTCGTAAAAAGATATATTAATAAAATACAAGAAAACTTATTTCAGCGTTTTTGAAAATTCATCCCCTAAGGTGGTGAAAAAGGGGTTGAAAGTTTGTATAGAAATAAAAAAATTTTTCGAGTGGTTGAGTTGAATCTTTGTATTTAAGGATATTATTAGAAGACGAGAAAAGTAATTTCAGTGTTTTGTAAAATTCATCCCCTAACAGGGTTAAAAAGGGGTTGAAAATTTTAATCCATCATAAATGCTTTGAAACTTCTTAGAAAGGCATAATAGCCCATTACAAAAAAAAGTGATTGCAACGTTTTTGCAAATTCAACCCCTAAGGGGGTTAAAAAGGGGATGAAAGTTCGTCTTCGGGTGCAAATTTCATTTTAAGCTAGGAACTTGAAACTTTGTAAAAAAGTATCAAATTCAAATACAAGAAAACTAATTTCAGCGTTTTAGAAAATTCATCCCCCAAGGTGGTGCAAAAGGGGTTGAAAGTTTGTATTGATATGAATTTTTTTTTCTATGGCGGGACTTGAGTCTTTGTATTTGGGGATATTATTAGAAGACAAAAGTAATTTCAGCGTTTTGTAAAATTCATCCCCTAACAGGGTTAAAAATGGGGTGAAAGTTTGTATGGGGTTAAAGTTTTCTTTTGAGCTAGGAATTTGAAACTTCGTTAAAAGATATATTATTAAAATACAAGAAAACGAATTTTAGCGTTTTTGAAAATTCATCCCCTAAGATTGTAAAAAGGGGTTGAAAGTTCGTATGGAAATCAACATTTTTTTCCAGTGGTTGAGTTGAATCTTTGTATTTAGGGATATTATTAGAAGACGAGAAAAGTGATTTCAGGGTTTTGTAAAATTCATCCCCTAACAGGGTTAAAAAGGGGTTGAAAATTTAAATCCATTATAAATGCTTTGAAGCTTCTTAGAAAGGCATAATAGCCCATTACAAAAAAAAGTGATTGCAACGTTTTTGGAAATTCAACCCCTAAGGGGGTTAAAAAGGGGATGAAAGTTCGTCTTCGGGTGCAAATTTTATTTTAAGCTAGGATCTTGAAACTTTGTAATAACGTTTTAAATTAAAATACAAGAAAACTAATTTCAGCGTTTTTGAAAATTCATCCCCTATGGTGGTGAAAACGGGGTTGAAAGTTTGTATGGATATCATACATTTTTTCGAGCGCGGGATCTGAATCTTTGTATTTGGGGATATTATTAGAAGACAATAAAAGCGATTTAAGCGATTTGTAAAATTCATCCCCTAACAGGGTTAAAATGGGGTTCAAAGTTTGAATCCATTACAAATGCTTTGAAACTTCTTAGAAAGACATAATAGCCGATTACAAAAAAAAGTTATTGCAACCCCTAAGGGGGTTAAAAAAGGGGATGAAAGTTCGTCTTTGGGTGTAAATTTAATTTTAAGCTAGGAACTTGAACTTTTTGCAAAAAAAGGTATTAAATTAAAAAACATGAAAACTAATTCAAGCATTTTTGAAAATCATCCCCCAAAGTGGTGAGAAAGGGGTTGAAAGTTTGTATGGAGATCAGATATTTTGTGAGTGCGGAACTTGAATCTTTGTATAAAGGCATAGTACCTAATTATGAGAATACAAGAAAAGTAATTTCAGCAACCAACATCAAAATCCAATTGACTTAAAACTTCATACAACTTTCTAAAAAAGAAAAGTACTTTATTTCAACATTGCTTGGATATGAAAATTATATGTACTAAAGATGTAAAATGTTGAAGATAAGATTCCACGCGGACGAAGTCGCGGGCAACAGCTAGTATATACATACAAACGTGAACGCTGAACACAATACACTCTTTTTGTTTGGGCAGTCGTGTAAAAAGACCAATTTCCTTCATTTCAATCTTGCTGGAAGAGATCCTAGAGATCTAGTGGTACTCGTGGACCGTGTCAGAATAGACCGGGTCCAAAGCGCCGCATTTCTGGGCATTGAACTTGATAGGGGCCTCCAGTGGGAAGCATACACTATTAAAGTTTGTAACAAACTGGCGGGTGCCTGCTTCGCACTGCGACGCCTGGCAAGTGTGGTGCCCAGGGATGTGGTGAGGTCCTGCTATTTTGCCACTGTGCACTCGATCCTCCAATACGGTGCGGAGCTGTGGGGCCGCGCTGCCGAATGGGAGCGTGTCTTCCGAATGCAGAAAAGAGCCGTCCGAGCGATTGTACAGGTAGGACAAAATACATCTGCAAAACCACTCTTTAAGGACCTCCAGATACTCACGCTGCCCTCTGTAGTCATATACCAAGTAGCTGTCTATGTGCGATGCCACCTTAATGAATACGCGAGAGGAGCTGACGTGCACGTAACTTGCGGAATGCCCACAGGCTCCTGGGTGTTAAGCATAGATTAGCCAAGTCAGCGAAACTAACCCACGTGATGGGGCCGACTGTGTACAACAGACTGCCGAGTCATGTCACGAATGCGCCGTCATTAATGAGCTTTAAAATACAACTGAAACGATGGCTTATCGAGCACACTTTTTACAGATTTAATGAGTTTATGGAGTACAAAATAAGTACCCAAACTTAGATTTATATTTAATTTTTAATTGTATATCATATTATTATGTAAAATGTTACAAATCTTATTTTGTAAATAATTTCTTGTAAACAATATTTTTGACATGTAATACGAACTATTATGAATAAAATATATGAATATGAATATGAATAAACACACACCGAGGGTTATTCACATATAATAGATTGGTTTTTGGCTTAGCTTCAGTCCAGGTATTTTTCAAAGGTTGATGAGTAACCTCCTACAAGGTATTGATAACGTGGTTGTGTTCTACGATGATATTTTAATTACGGGAAGTGACTTAAAGCAACATTTAGCTACGGTAAAAACGGTTCTAGCTAGATTGCAGGCGCATGGTTTAAAATTAAAAAAGGAAAAATGCGTATTTTTACAAGAAAAGGTGACGTATTTGGGGTATGTTATTGACAAAAGGGGTGTAAGTGTAGACAAAGCTAAAATAAAACCGATCTTGGAAATGCCGTACCCTAGTAATGTCAGTGAACTCCGATCATTTTTAGACATGGTTAATTTTTATGCTAAGTTCATCAAGCATCTCGGTAATTATTTGGCGCCACTTCATGCGTTGTTACAAAAACACACTAGATGGCAGTGGGGTGACCAACAGATTATAGCGTTTGATAGGGTAAAAAGTATGTTGTCAAGTGCCGAGGTGCTCGCGCACTACGACCCCGCGTTAGAGGTGGTGGTCACAAGTGACGCTAGTTCCTTCGCAGTAGGTGCCATTTTGGCTCAGCGTTACCCCGACGGCTCCGAGCGTCCTTTAGCGTACGCGTCGCGCGCGCTTACCGCGGCTGAGCGCAATTATAGCCAAATTCATAAAGAGGCGTTATCAATCTATTTTGCGGTCAAACGTTTTCACCGATACTTATATGAAATAGAATAGAATAGAAATAATTTTATTCGTGAGCACAAACACAAAATAAAAACTTACACTGAACAGAGAAAACATAATAAAAAAGAGAGAGTGCCACGAAATGGTCTCACCTCAGCATGTTGCTGGCGACTTCCAGCGCTGATCTTCCGATAAGACCATCCGGTGAAACAATCACGACAGGTAACATGAATAACAAGAAAATTATTAATATACATAAAGAATAACAACAAAATTAATATAAAAAGACAAATATAGTAATAAGAATACAAAAGACAAAGATGGTAACATTAGAAGAGATTAGTAGATATGGTAGGCGTTTTTCTTTGCGAACAGATCATAAGCCCCTGGTTAGTATTTTGGACCCAATGTAGGCGTACCGAGTATGACGGCCAGTAGATTACAAAGATGGGCTTTATGCTTGTCGGCGTACGATTTCGACATAGAATACGTCAGATCAGAGCAAAACGTGGCAGATGTCTTATCGCGACTTATCAAGGCGCATAAAGTAAGTGAAGCGGAGAATGAGAAAAGAGAACCAGAACAAACCTATCTCCACTTTGCGTCTGACGCCTTGCTATTAGATTATAAAGTGCTAAAGGCTGAAACTAGGAAAGACCCGTTACTGTCTCGCGTAACAAGTTTTATTTTAGATGGGTGGCCAGATTCCATAGAAATAGAACAATTGAAACCGTATTTCAATCGTAGGAAGGAACTTTATTTAGAACTGGGATGCATTATGTGGGGACACCGAGTGGTGATTCCGGTGGGCTGCCAAGACAAGATTATCCCACCAAAAATATAAATGTAAAAAAGGAGAGCCAAGTTCAATACAAAAATTATGCTTGGCTGTGGGGCTCGCCGCAAAAAGAATGGAGATCTAAATGAGTGCCACTGCCAAGTTCTATGCAAAATCCAAATATGTATTTATAGGAACAAAATAACATTATAAACAAGTATTAAACTCTATTTCTTTGCTTTATTGGATACCTATAACAATTGCTGTTATTTAAAAAAATGTGAGATCTTAAAGTAGGTTAGATTTGACTTGGCCAGTTTTCATTATATCAATCATTTTATATATATTGTAATTCTGATAAAACCTGGCCAAGCCAAATCTAACCTACTTTAAGATCTCACATTTTTTTAAATAACAGCAATTGTTATAGGTATCCAATAAAGCAAAGAAATAGAGTTTAATACTTGTTTATAATGTTATTTTGTTCCTATAAATACATATTTGGATTTTGCATAGAACTTGGCAGTGGCACTCATTTAGATCTCCATTCTTTTTGCGGCGAGCCCCACAGCCAAGCATAATTTTTGTATTGAACTTGGCTCTCCTTTTTTACATTTATGTTTTTGGTGGGATATCAATACTTTTTGTAAAGAAAACTAGGCAGGTATTGAGATTTAATGTTTTTTCTTGTGTTTCCGCTGTATGGTTTTTACTTCTGTTCTTTGTATAATTATGTGGTACCGCGCGCCGCCGACGACACACCGTTGGCCGGTTGTTTAGAGCGTATTAAAAGTTTTTTGTATGGGGACACCACTTATTTTTTGACTTTATTTTAATATAGCAAATATAATAATACATATATTGGGGTAGTTTCAAATATCTGCTTGTAGCGGTTCCAACGCTACAATAAAAAAATATTTTTTTGTATGGGGACCCCCCCTATTTTTTAACATTTTTTTTATTTTTAGATTTTTTCCTACGCTTACACACAATAACCGAGCTGGATTCCAAATTTCATCCTTCTAGGTCATCTGGAAGTAGGTTAGGTTTAGGTACTTATATGTCAGTCCCAATAAAAAGTGGTTTTTTTGTATGGGGACCCGCCCTATTTTTTAACTTTATTTTATTTTTAGATTTTTTCCTAGGGTTACACACAATAACCAAGCTGGATTCCAAATTTCATCCTTCTAGGTCATCTGGAAGTAGGTTAGGTTTAGGTACTTATATCAGTCCCAATAAAAAATGGTTTTTTTGTATGGGGACCCCCCCTATTTTTAAACTTTATTTTATTTTTAGATTTTTTCCTACGGTTACACACAATAACCGAGCTGGATTCCAAATTTTATCCTTCTAGGTCATCTGGAAGTAGGTTAGGTTTAGGTACTTATATGTCAGTCCCAATAAAAAGTGGTTTTTTTGTATGGGGACCCCCCCTATTTTTTAACTTTATTTTATTTTTAGATTTTTTCCTACGGTTACACACAATAACCAAGCTGGATTCCAAATTTCATCCTTCTAGGTCATCTGGAAGTAGGTTAGGTTTAGGTACTATAAGTCATAAGTCAGTCTTAAAATTTACGACTTTTTGACCTTCATACCTTTATAACCGTTTGAGCTAGCTTCATGAAATTTGGGCTTCTAGATATCCTTATGGATATAATTAAACACACGTAGTTTTATGTGTTTACGTCAAAGATGTTTTGAGTTATAGAAGGGTCAAAAGTGGCACCAAGTGGTTCGTGTAATATTACACTCGGCGCTGGCTAGCCAGTTCCTTTGCTTGAACTTGGCTTGACACGCTGCCGCGTGTCTAGATTAGGGAACTTCATGAAACTCATATGGGTAAAGACCAAATCATTAGCGAGAAGTTATGCCTGGTTTCCGGGTATGGATGAAGCGATTGAGCAGACGTGCGGCGCGTGCGCCGTGTGCGCGGCGACGGCCAGTGCGCCGCCAGCACAGGCCCCGCGCGCCTGGCCCTGGCCGGAGCGCCCATGGACCAGGTTACACCTAGATTTTTTAGGTCCCCTCGCAGGAGTTATGTACCTAGTAATGGTAGACGCGTGTTCTAAGTGGATCGAGGTTATCAAGATGGCGAGTACTACTGCGGCCGCTGTCATCGCTAAATTGCGAGAAATTTGGGCTAGGTTTGGTATACCTAAACAGGTAGTATCAGTCAACGGACCTCCCTTTTCTAGTCACGAATTTCAGTTTTTCATTAAAAGTAACGGCGTGGAGCATATATTTACAGCCCAATACCATCCTTCGTCGAACGGTGCGGCGGAAAGCGCTGTAAAAATATGTAAACACGTTTTGATCAAGGCACAAAAACAGAAACTCGATGCGGAAATAGCTCTGAGTAGATTCCTTTTAATTTACAGAAATACAATACATAGTTTGTCGGGGGACAGTCCTGCCAACATTTTACAAGGTAGAAGTTTACGCACACGTCTGGATTGTTTAAAACCGGAGAGAGGGGCGCACGCGCGCGAAGCGCAGGCGCGGCAACAACGCGCTGCTGGCGGTGCGCATCGGGGTTTCCAAGCGGGAGATATGATTTGGTACAGAAATTACAGCTCGAGGAATGCGGACAGGTGGCTCGAAGGAATTATTAAAGAAAGTTTAGGTAGCTCAGATTACGCAGTAGAAACTAGTACGGGCGAAATTGTTCATCGTCATGTCGACCAAATAAAACGGCGTTCAAGAAATACTTTGTTACTTTTCCCGTGTGACGGGGCACAGTCGGGAGCCGCAGGTCCGAGCAGTCCGGGCGAGCGCGGTGGCACGAGCGGGGCCCAAATTTTACCGCCCGACCCGACTCCGAGGTACCAGCCCCCTAGAACTCGAAATCCTTCAATAAGATATGGGTTCGAAAAAGTTTTTTTTTAACTAGATAATTTCATTTTCGTTTCCGTAGTTTAAGTGATTTAAAGAGTTGTATGGAATACTTGCCATTGTAATTCTTTTTCTTTTTTATTGTACGGCTAATTAGACCTGAGTATACGGTCTGAAATCAAGGCTATGTCCAAAAATTGTTCTACTAAGTATATATATAGACTTGTTAATTTAATTTTAAGATTATGGTGTCATTACATCTAATTGTATCATTACATGTTATTTTTGGCTGTAAGTACCGAATTAACCGCTTTTCATTAGCTGTAATAAATTGTAGTATCCAATGCTATAGGAAAAAGGCATTGTTATTGTGTACTTATTAGTATAATGCTCATCAAACATTTTTTCGAGCACGGGACTTGAATCATTTTATTTGGGGATATTATTAGAAGACAAAAAAAGCAATTTCAGCGTTTTGTCATATGGATGATTTGTATATATTTTTATGATCAGCGGTAAATACCCTTTTATTTGATAGCTCACTAAATAAGATAGGTACATAGATTTATTTTTCTTAGCACATTTTGCAAATCCTTATTTAACCAAAATAAGATTTAAGCGCCTATTTTGCATATATATTTTAAATCGCCTTTCTAAGCTCTTCATTTTGAGACCCCACTCGATAGGTTTGCAAGATATTTTTTTCTAAACGTCACGCAATATTGCGTATTGCGTCCGCCATATTGGTTTTATAATGACGTCACATAGACTATGTCACCCGGGATGACGTAAGGATTCTAATGATGTATCATACATCTAAATCGGTTAAGGCATTCAGAAGTTATGGTGGAATAAAGAAACTCACATAAGTAAATAAATCTATATATATAAACGTGAAAGACCTGACAGACTGACTGACTGACTGACTTAAATCAACGCACAGCCCAAACCGCTGGGACTAGAAAGTCCAAATTTGGCAACTGGATTCCTTATAAGGTCTAGGGATCAACTAAGAAAGAATTTTTCAAAATTCATCCCCTAAGGGGGTTAAAAAGGGGATGAAAGTTTGTATGGGGTTAAAGTTTTCTTTTAAGCTAGGAATTTAAAACTTCGTAAAAAGATATATTAATAAAATACAAGAAAACTTATTTCAGCGTTTTTGAAAATTCATCCCCTAAGGTGGTGAAAAAGGGGTTGAAAGTTTGTATGGATATCAAAAAAAAATTCAAGTGGTGGACTTGAATCTTTGTATTTAGGGATATTATTAGAAGAAAGGAAAAGTAATTTCAGCGTTTTGTAAAATTCATCCCCTAACAGGGTTAAAAAGGGGTTGAAAATTTTAATCCATTACAAATAATGCTTTGAAACTTCGTAGAAAGGCATAATAGCCAATTAGAAAAAAAGTGATTGCAACGTTTTTGGAAATTAAACACCTAAGGGGGTTAAAAAGGGGATGAAAGTTCGTCTTCGGGTGCAAATTTTATTTTAAGTTAGAAACTTGAAACTTTGTAAAAAAGTATCAAATTCAACTACAAGAAAACTGATTTCAGCGTTTTAGAAAATTCATCCCCAAGGTGGTGAAAAAGGGGTTGAAAGTTTGTATCAAAAAATTTTTCGAGCGCGGGACTTGAATCTTTGTATTTGGGGATATTATTAGAAAACAATAAAAGTCATTTCAGCGTTTTGTAAAATTCATCCCCTAACAGGGTTAAAAAGGGGATGAAAGTTTGTATGGGGTTAAAGTTTTCTTTTCAGCTACGAATTTGAAACTTCGTTAAAAGATATATTATCAAAATACAAGAAAACTAATTTCAGCATTTTTGAAAATTCAACCCCTAAGGTAGTGAAAAAGGGGTTGAAAGTTTGTATGGATATCAAACATTTTTTCGAGCGCGGGACTTGAATCTTTGTATTTAAGTATATTGTTAGAAGACAATAAAAGTAATTTCAGCGTTTTGTACAATTCATCCCCTAACAGGGTTAAAAAAGGGGATGAAAGTTTGTATGAGGTTAAAGTTTTCTTTTCAGCTACGAATTTGAAACTCCGTTAAAAGATATATTATCAAAATACAAGAAAACTAATTTCAGCATTTTTGAAAATTCAACCCGTAAGGTGGTGAAAAAGGGGTTGAAAGTTTGTATGGATATCATACATTTTTTCGAGTGTGGGACTTGAATCTTTGTATTTAGGGATATTATTAGAAGACAGGAAAAGAAATTTCAGCGTTTTTTAAAATTCATCTCCTAACAGGGTTAAAAAGGGGCTGAAAGTTTAAATCCATTACAAATGCTTTGAAAATTCTTAGAAAGGCATAATAGCCGATTACAAAAAAAAAGTAATTGCAACGTTCTTGGAAATTCAACCCCTAAGGGGGTTAAAAAGGGGATGAAAGTTTGTATGTATATCAAACATTTTTTCGAGCGCGGGACTTGAATCTTTGTATTTAGGTATATTATTAAAAGACAATAAAAGTAATTTCAGCGTTTTGTACAATTCATCCCCTAACATGGTTAAAATGGGGTTCAAAGTTTGAATCCATTACAAATGCTTTGAAATTTCTTAGAAAGACATAATAGCCGATTACAAAAAAAAGTAATTGCAACGTTTTTGGAAATTCAATCCCTAAGGGGGCTAATTAGGGGATGAAAATTCGTCTTGGGGTGTAAATTTAATTTTAAGCTAGGAACTTTAACTTTTTGGAAAAAAAGGTAATAAATTAAAAAAAACTTGAAAACTAATTCAAGCATTTTTGAAAATCATCCCCCAAGGTGGTGAGAAAGGGGTTGAAAGCTTGTATAGAGATCAGATATTTTGTGAGTGCAGAATGCGGAACTTGAATCTTTGTATAAGGGCATAGGTAAGTACCTATTATGAGAATACAAGAAAAGTAATTTCAGCAACCAACATCAAAATCCACTTGACTTAAAACTTCATACAACTTGCTAAAAAAGAAAAGTACTTAATTTCAACATTGCTTGGATATGAAAATTATAGGTACCTACTAAAGATGTAAAATGTTGAAGATAAGATTCCACGCGGACGAAGTCGCGGGCAACAGCTAGTCTATATATATAAACGTGAAAGACCTGACTGACTGACTGAGTGACTGACTGACTGACTTAAATCAACGCACAGCCCAAACCACTGGGACTAGAAAGTCCAAATTTGGCAACTAGATTCCTTATAAGGTCTAGGGATCCACTAAGAAAGAATTTTTCAAAATTCACCCCGTAAGGGGGTTAAAAAGGGGATGAAAGTTTGTATGCATATCAAACATTTTTTCGAGCGCGGGACTTGAATCTTTGCATTTAGGTATATTATTAGAAGACAATAAAAGTAATTTCAGCGTTTTGTACAATTCATCCCCTAACATGGTTAAAATGGGGTTCAAAGTTTGAATCCATTACAAATGCTTTGTAACTTCTTAGAAAGACATAATAGCCGATTACAAAAAAAAGTAATTGCAACGTTTTTGGAAATTCAATCCCTAAGGGGGCTAATTAGGGGATGAAAATTCGTCTTGGGGTGTAAATTTAATTTTAAGCTAGGAACTTTAACTTTTTGGAAAAAAATGAGAGAGGCTGTATCAGGGACACAGCCGCTATGGCTGACGTGAAACGTGGTGTGGACCCGAAGGCCCGAAGCGTCCAGGATTTAAGTGCTTTAACATAGAACAATAGTAAAAGTGTCTAAATGCGAAGGCCGAAGGCCGAGCTCCGCGTAGGGCCGAAGGCCCGAAGCGTCCAGGATTTAAGTGCTATAACACATAACAATAGTAAAAGTGTCTAAATGCGAAGGCCGAAGGCCGAGCTCCGCGTAGGGCCGAAGGCCCGAAGCGTCCAAGATGTCAGTGCTTTAGCACAGAAAAATAGTAAAAGTGTCTAAATGCGAAGGCCGAAGGCCGAGCTCCGCGTAGGGCCGAAGGCCCGAAGCGCCCAGAACGTTAGTGCTTTAACACAGAACAATAGTACAAGTGTCTAAATGCGAAGGCCGAAGGCCGAGCTCCGCGTAGGGCCGAAGGCCCGAAGCGTCCAGGATTTAAGCACTATAACACAAAACAATAGTACAAGTGTCTAAATGCGAAGGCCGAAGGCCGAGCTCCGCGTGGGGCCAAAGGCCCGAAGCGTCCAGGACATCAGTGTTTTAGCACAGAACAATAATACAAGTGTCTAAATGCGAAGGCCGAAGGCCGAGCTCCGCGTAGGGCCGAAGGCCCGAAGCGTCCAGGATGTTAGTGCTTTAACACAGAACAATAATACAAGTGTCTAAATGCGAAGGCCGAAGGCCGAGCTCCGCGTAGGGCCGAAGGCCCGAAGCGTCCAGGATTTAAGTGCTATAACACAGAACAATAGTACAAGTGTCTAAATGCGAAGGCCGAAGGCCGAGCTCCGCGTAGGGCCGAAGGCCCGAAGCGTCCAAGATGTCAGTGCTTTAGCACAGAAAAATAGTAAAAGTGTCTAAATGCGAAGGCCGAAGGCCGAGCTCCGCGTAAGGCCGAAGGCCCGAAGCGTCCAGTATGTTAGTGCTTTAACACAGAATAATAGTACAAGGGTCTAAATGCGAAGACCGAAGGCCGAGCTCCGCGTAGGGCCGAAGGCCCGAAGCCTCCAGGATTTAAGTGCTATAACACAGAACAATAGTAAAAGTGTCTAAATGCGAAGGCCGAAGGCCGAGCTCCGCGTAGGACCGAAGGCCCGAAGCGTCCAGGATTTAAGCACTATAACACAAAACAATAGCACAAGTGTCTAAATGCGAAGGCCGAAGGCCGAGCTCCGCGTAGGGCCGAAGGCCCGAAGCGTCCAGGACATCAGTGTTTTAGCACAGAACAATAATACAAGTGTCTAAATGCGAAGGCCGAAGGCCGAGCTCCGCGTAGGGCCGAAGGCCCGAAGCGTCCAGGATGTTAGTGCTTTAACACAGAACAATAGTACAAGTGTCTAAATGCGAAGGCCGAAGGCCGAGCTCCGCGTAGGGCCGAAGGCCCGAAGCGTCCAGGATTTAAGTGCTTTAACATAGAACAGTAGTACAAGTGTCTAAATGCGAAGGCCGAGCTCCGCGTAGGACCGAAGGCCCGAAGCGTCCAGGATTTAAGTGCTATAACACATAACAATAGTAAAAGTGTCTAAATGCGAAGGCCGAAGGCCGAGCTCCGCGTAGGGCCGAAGGCCCGAAGCGTCCAAGATGTCAGTGCTTTAGCACAGAAAAATAGTAAAAGTGTCTAAATGCGAAGGCCGAAGGCCGAGCTCCGCGTAGGGCCGAAGGCCCGAAGCGCCCAGAACGTTAGTGCTTTAACACAGAACAATAGTACAAGTGTCTAAATGCGAAGGCCGAAGGCCGAGCTCCGCGTGGGGCCAAAGGCCCGAAGCGTCCAGGATTTAAGCACTATAACACAAAACAATAGTACAAGTGTCTAAATGCGAAGGCCGAAGGCCGAGCTCCGCGTGGGGCCAAAGGCCCGAAGCGTCCAGGACATCAGTGTTTTAGCACAGAACAATAATACAAGTGTCTAAATGCGAAGGCCGAAGGCCGAGCTCCGCGTAGGGCCGAAGGCCCGAAGCGTCCAGGATGTTAGTGCTTTAACACAGAACAATAATACAAGTGTCTAAATGCGAAGGCCGAAGGCCGAGCTCCGCGTAGGGCCGAAGGCCCGAAGCGTCCAGGATTTAAGTGCTATAACACAGAACAATAGTACAAGTGTCTAAATGCGAAGGCCGAAGGCCGAGCTCCGCGTAGGGCCGAAGGCCCGAAGCGTCCAAGATGTCAGTGCTTTAGCACAGAAAAATAGTAAAAGTGTCTAAATGCGAAGGCCGAAGGCCGAGCTCCGCGTAAGGCCGAAGGCCCGAAGCGTCCAGTATGTTAGTGCTTTAACACAGAATAATAGTACAAGGGTCTAAATGCGAAGACCGAAGGCCGAGCTCCGCGTAGGGCCGAAGGCCCGAAGCCTCCAGGATTTAAGTGCTATAACACAGAACAATAGTAAAAGTGTCTAAATGCGAAGGCCGAAGGCCGAGCTCCGCGTAGGACCGAAGGCCCGAAGCGTCCAGGATTTAAGCACTATAACACAAAACAATAGCACAAGTGTCTAAATGCGAAGGCCGAAGGCCGAGCTCCGCGTAGGGCCGAAGGCCCGAAGCGTCCAGGACATCAGTGTTTTAGCACAGAACAATAATACAAGTGTCTAAATGCGAAGGCCGAAGGCCGAGCTCCGCGTAGGGCCGAAGGCCCGAAGCGTCCAGGATGTTAGTGCTTTAACACAGAACAATAGTACAAGTGTCTAAATGCGAAGGCCGAAGGCCGAGCTCCGCGTAGGGCCGAAGGCCCGAAGCGTCCAGGATTTAAGTGCTTTAACATAGAACAGTAGTACAAGTGTCTAAATGCGAAGGCCGAGCTCCGCGTAGGACCGAAGGCCCGAAGCGTGCAGGACATCAGTGCTAAAGCACAGAAAAATAGTACAAGTGTCTAAATGCGAAGGCCTAAGGCCGAGCTCCACGTAGGGCCGAAGGCCCGAAGCGTCCAAGATGTCAGTGCTTTAGCACAGAAAAATAGTAAAAGTGTCTAAATGCGAAGGCCGAAGGCCGAGCTCCGCGTAAGACCGAAGGCCCGAAGCGTCCAGTATGTTAGTGCTTTAACACAGAATAATAGTACAAGGGTCTAAATGCGAAGACCGAAGGCCGAGCTCCGCGTAGGGCCGAAGGCCCGAAGCCTCCAGGATTTAAGTGCTATAACACAGAACAATAGTAAAAGTGTCTAAATGCGAAGGCCGAAGGCCGAGCTCCGCGTAGGACCGAAGGCCCGAAGCGTCCAGGATTTAAGCACTATAACACAAAACAATAGCACAAGTGTCTAAATGCGAAGGCCGAAGGCCGAGCTCCGCGTAGGGCCGAAGGCCCGAAGCGTCCAGGATTTAAGCACTATAACACAAAACAATAGTACAAGTGTCTAAATGCGAAGGCCGAAGGCCGAGCTCCGCGTAGGGCCGAAGGCCCGAAGCGTCCAGGATGTTAGTGCTTTAACACAGAACAATACTACAAGTGTCTAAATGCGAAGGCCGAAGGCCGAGCTCCGCGTAGGGCCGAAGGCCCGAAGCGTCCAGGATTTAAGTGCTTTAACATAGAACAGTAGTACAAGTGTCTAAATGCGAAGGCCGAGCTCCGCGTAGGACCGAAGGCCCGAAGCGTGCAGGACATCAGTGCTAAAGCACAGAAAAATAGTACAAGTGTCTAAATGCGAAGGCCGAAGGCCGAGCTCCACGTAGGGCCGAAGGCCCGAAGCGTCCAGGATTTAAGTGCTATAACACAGAACAATAGTACAAGTGTCTAAATGCGAAGGCCGAAGCGTCCAGGATGTCAGTGGTTAAACACAGAACTGACAGACTGGACGCTTCGGGCCTTCGGCCCTACGCGGAGCTCGGCCTTCGGCCTTCGCGTTTAGACACTTGTAATATTGTTCTGTTTTAAAGCACTGACATCCTGGACACTTCTTGCCTTCGGCCTTACGTAGAGCGCAGCCTTCGACCTTCGCATTTAGTTAGACTCTTGTACTATTGCTTTGTGTTTGAATACCGAATTCGCACATCTCGCGAATGCGTGATGTATTATAATAATTTTGGATAATATCTAAATTTTATCTGTAAAGAATATTTGGGGTCATAATGATTCACTGTATCTAGATGAACTTGAATGCGGCATTTGATGGGTAATTTTAAAATTATTAATTACAGCGTCACACCTATTTAAATAATTAAATGATCAATTAATTTTGGAGTAATGAATGTAACGATTAGGTACAATTTTTTGTGTAAATAACACACCAAAATTACGAGAATAGATATTTTATACGGGTCATACACGTTTTATAGCAAACTCGTTCGTGTCTTTCCTGTAGCCATCGCATTTAAGGGAATCTAAAAGCATTTTTTTACGCAGCACCTTTACAGGCAGAATATTTCATTCAATACTTGAGACTCAAATGAGAAAAACGGGATATATATGAACCACAGTCGTTACCTTTTATAGTACCTATTGTCCACAGAAGTGACCATTTCTAAATTATGTTTTACCCATTACATCAGAAAGTACCTAACTAAGATTACTATATACTTACTAGCATTAGGAACTCGGGATTGTCAAGCAGCCGTCACACGTTATATGTGTTCTATCAAAGTAACTCGCGCCGCCGCGCCGCCTTAGATGCTAATGCATTATTTGAGGAGATGAGCATGTATTACTATGGTGAATGTAGTATTAAAAGAACCGTTATTGCTTTATCTTACTATTTCAGGTATATTTTGTCAGTTTTGCGCCCTATTTTTCGCACACGGTGGCCTCAAACAAGAGCAGTGATAAAAATTCTGTAATAACTGTCACATTTTTATGTTTTAGCAGCTTATTATAATTCCACGTACTTTATTTTACTCATATTTCATTAAAATAAAATAAGATCTATCAAATGGCACAAATTTTACCGAAATCGGTTAATGGGCTGATGAGTCATTACTAAATGAACACTGAAAATAGGGGTCATTTTAGCTCCGAATACGTCGTGTCTAGCGCAGAATCAGCGCCATTTATGTCAGCGGCACGTACTGTTCCTAGTAATGGCTACTTTCTTCTATATATCTATATCAAAACTATGTTTGTAGGTATTATAGTTTATGAGATATAAGCCACCGCGCCATAACACTTTTCGTTACATTTGGTTTTTGGTCCGGCACCTCTACTACGGCTTTTTAAAGACGTTTCACGTCAAAAAAGGTAATAAATTAAAAAACATGAAAATCAATTCAAGCATTTTTGAAAATCATCCCCCAAGGTGGTGAGAAAGGGTTTGAAAGTTTGTATGGAGATCAGATATTTTGTGAGTGCGGAATGCGGAACTTGAATCTTTGTATAAGGGCATAGGTAAGTACCTATTATGAGAATACAAGAAAAGTAATTTCAGCAACCAACATCAAAATCCACTTGACTTAAAACTTCATACAACTTGCTAAAAAAGAAAAGTACTTAATTTCAACATTGCTTGGATATGAAAATTATAGGTACCTACTAAAGATGTAAAATGTTGAAGATAAGATTCCACGCGGACGAAGTCGCGGGCAACAGCTAGTCTATATATATAAATGCAAGTGTCCTGACTGACTGACTGATTCATCAACGCAGAGCCGAAACTATAAAAGCCAGACAGTTGAAATTTGCACACTAGATTGCATTTATAAAGTGTACAAGTAATAAGAAGCGATTTTGAGAAATTCAACCCCTATGGGGATTAAAAAGGGGATGAAAATTTGTATGGGGTTAAAGTTTTCTTTTAAGCTAGGAATTTGAAACTTCTTAAAAATATATATTATTAAAATACAAGAAAACTAATTTCAGCGTTTTTGAAAATTCACCCCCTAAAGTGGTGAAAAAGGGGTTGAAAGTTTGTATGGATATCAAATTTTTTTTCGAGTGGTGGAGTTGTATCTTTGTATTTAGGGATATTATTAGAAGACAATAAAAGTCATTTCAGCTTTTTGTAAAATTCATCCCTTAACAGGGTTAAATAGGGGATGAAAATTTGTATGGGGTTAAAGTTTTTTTTTGAGCTAGGAATTTGAAACTTCTTTAAAAGATATATTATTAAAATACAAGAAAAATAATTTCAGCGGTTTTGAAAATTCATCCCCTAAGGTGGTGAAAAAGGGGTTGAAAGTTTGTATGGATATCAAAATTTTTTTCGAACGCGGGACTTGAATCTTTGTGTGGAGATATTATTAAAAGACAGGAAAAGTAATTTCAGCGTTTTGTAAAATTCATCCCCTAACAGGGTTAAAAAGGGGTTGAATGTTTGGATCCATTACAAATGCTTTGAAACTTCTTAGAAAGGCGTAATAGATGATTACAAAAAAAACTAATTGCAACGTTTTTGGAAATTCTACCCCTAAGGGGGTTAAAAGAGGGATGAAAGTTCGTCTTGGGGTGCAAATTTTATTTTAAGCTAGGAACTTGAAACTTTGCAAAAAGGTATTAAATTAAATTACAAGAAAACTCATTTCAGCATTTTTGAAAATTCATCCCCTAACGTGGTGCAAAAGAAGTTGAAAGTTTGTATGAATATCAAACATTTTTTTTCAAGCTTTCAAATTAGGAACTTCAAACTTGGTAAAAGGGCATTAAAAGTATGTATTTTAAATTTTGCATCGATGAAAATTATAGGTACACAAGATGTAAAATGTTCAAGAGTCCACGCGGACGAAGCCGCGGGCAACAGCTAGTCTATATATATAAACGTGAAAGACCTGACTGACTGACTGACTGACTGACTGACTGACTGACTGACTGACTGACTGACTTAAATCAACGCACAGCCCAAACCACTGGGACTAGAAAGTCCAAATTTGGCAACTAGATTCCTTATAAGATCTAGGGATCCACTAAGAAAGGATTTTTCAAAATTCATCCCCAAAAGGGGTTAAAAAGGGGATGAATGTTTGTATGGGGTTAAAGTTTTCTTTTAAGCTAGGAATTTGAAACTTCGTAAAAAGATATATTAATAAAATACAAGAAAACTTATTTCAGCGTTTTTGAAAATTCATCCCCTAAGGTGGTGAAAAAGGGGTTGAAAATTTGTATGGATATCAAAAAAAAATTCAAGTGGTGGACTTGAATCTTTGTATTTAGGGATATTATTAGAAGAAAGGAAAAGTAATTTCAGCGTTTTTTAAAATTCATCCCTTAACAGGGTTAAAAAGGGGTTGAACATTTTAATCCATTACAAATGCTTTGAAACTTCGTAGAAAGGCATAATAGCCAATTAGAAAAAAAGTGATTGCAACGTTTTTGGAAATTCAACCCCTAAGGGGGTTAAAAAAGGGATGAAAGTTCGTCTTCGGGTGCAAATTTTATTTTAAGTTAGGAACTTGAAACTTTGTAAAAAAGTATCATATTCAACTAAAAGAAAACTCATTTCAGCGTTTTAGAAAATTCATCCCCAAGGTGGTGAAAAAGGGGTTGAAAGTTTGTATGGATATCAAAAAATTTTTCGAGCGCGGGACTTGAATCTTTGTATTTGGGGATAATATTAGAAAACAATAAAAGTAATTTCAGCGTTTTGTAAAATTCATCCCCTAACAGGGTTAAAAAGGGGATGAAAGTTTGTATGGGGTTAAAGTTTTCTTTTCAGCTACGAATTTGAAACTTCGTTAAAAGATATATTATCAAAATACAAGAAAACTAATTTCAGCATTTTAGAAAATTCAACCCCTAAGGTAGTGAAAAAGGGGTTGAAAGTTTGTATGGATATCAAACATTTTTTCGAGCGCGGGACTTGAATCTTTGTATTTAAGTATATTATTAGAAGACAATAAAAGTAATTTCAGCGTTTTGTACAAGTACCTATTATGAGAATACAAGAAAAGTAATTTCAGCAACCAACATCAAAATCCACTTGACTTAAAACTTCATACAACTTGCTAAAAAAGAAAAGTACTTAATTTCAACATGGCTTGGATATGAAAATTATAGGTACCTACTAAAGATGTAAAATGTTAAAGATAAGATTCCACGCGGACGAAGTCGCGGGCAACAGCTAGTGTAAATATAGTTGTAATATAGTTGTAAGGTTATTTAATTTGTATGTCTGTAATAGGCTAAAAATGGAGACACTGTCTATAGAATAAGATCCTTTATGTATACCCATTTTTGTACAAGTAAATAATTTAATTTAATTACCGTTCATTTCATTTCATTTCATTTACGCTCCGTAGCGATCGAAACGCAACAGTTACTGTCGCACTAATATGTAAGAGTGATAAAGAGATACAAAGCGTTTCGTTGTCTAAGCGATAGCGATTGTATTGTAACCTTGGCTAGGCCGGCTGCTCATAAAAGTGGTGCGATCGAACCAATCGCAAAACAATGCACCTGACGGACGCTCCAGTGCAGTATTAGCAATTAGGCTACGGTGATAAGAATTTATCTACCCAACTATTATGAACACGCCAT
This sequence comes from Cydia fagiglandana, assembly GCF_963556715.1. NCBI lineage: Eukaryota > Metazoa > Arthropoda > Insecta > Lepidoptera > Tortricidae > Cydia > Cydia fagiglandana. Next base: position 2,674,068 of record NC_085959.1, on the reverse strand, counting down.
GATGAGTTCAAGAACCGTACATTATGACCACATAAAAATAGACTGTTTTGTTAGAACAAATTTCTTATCTGTAAAAATGTTACTATTGCTAAATAATAACATCGATTTCGATAGTATTATTTCATTCCAATTTCGAACATCTTTGAAAAACAAAGAAATTTGGTTTGACCCCTATTCTAATATCAGTCGAGGTGACGGTACGTTTTATTCGAAATGAAATGTCAGTGATTTTACACATCGGACGTATTATAATTATTCTTTATTTAACATCTATAAAAATATGATCAAATTATTAGTTAGGATATCCACAACGCAGGCTTTGTCAGGTGGCCCCAAATGCACATCCGCAACATGCTTCGTCCAAAACAAACCAATGATGATATCCGCAACAGGCTTCGTCATTTTTTTTATACAATGAAGCAAAGTTAAATAAAGCAATTGTCAATTGCAAACAATTTTGACAAATCTTGCATGTTAGTTGGTATCTAACGATATGACAATCGACCCCAACTCTAGTTTATCTCTGAATTAATAAAAACTACGGATGCGTGACGTGCGTGAAAAATGTTTTCATTTGGCGCCAATTGCCGTAGTTTATTTTTTAATTAGTTTGTAAATAGAAAATTGAGAGTGGCTGTATCAGGGACACAGCCGCTATGGCTGACGTGAAACGTGGTGTGGACCACTAATGCGAAGGCCGAAGGCGAAGCGTCCAGGACATCAGTGCTTTAGCACAGAACAATAGTACAAGTGTCTAAATGCGAATGCCGAAGGCCGAGCTCCGCGTAGGGCCGGAGGCCCGAAGCATCCAGGACATCAGTACTTTAGCACAGAACAATAGTACAAGTGTCTAAATGCGAAGGCCGAAGGCCGAACTTCACGTAGAGCCAAAGGCCTGAAGCGTCCAGGATGTTAGTGATCTAACACGGAACAATAGTACAAGTGTCTAAATGCGAAGGCCGAAGGCCCGAAGCGTCCAGGACATCAGCGCTTTAGCACAGAACAATAATACAAGTGTCTAAATGCAAAGGCCGAAGGCTGAGCTCCGCGTAGAGCCGAAGGCCCGAAGCGTCCAGAATGTTAGTGCTTTAACACAGAACAATACTACAAGTGTCTTAATGCGAAGGCCGAAGGCCAAGCTCCGCGTAGGGCCGAAGGCCTGAAGCGTCCAGGACATCAGTGCTTTAGCACAGAAAAATAGTACAAGTGTCTAAATGCGAAGGCCGAAGGCCGAGCTCCGCGAAGGGCCGAAGGCCCGAAGCGTCCAGGACATCAGTACTTTAGCACAGAACAATAGTATAAGTGTGTAAATGCGAAGGCCGAAGGCCGAGCCCCGCGTAGGGCCGAAGTAGCGATGAAAATGAAATGGGGCCTTTGAAAGATACATGATCTTTCAAAGGCCCCTGTATTTTTCAATAAAATATAGTATCTTTCCTTGCGGATCTTCGATTGAATCTTTCGCAAGTTTAAGTTTTTTACATTATTATATACATTGTATTTTTCGCATTATTATATTATATTATGAATAGTGACTCGGAACGTATTATTGGCTCTCATACAAACAGGTGACTTTTCATTCCGCTCAGACTATATTTCAATATCAGTTAACTAAAGAGGTTGAAATTATCAATTCTGACGAAATACTTTTAATCTATGCTCTAGGTGACATGACACGTCATTATTAAATAAACATGTAAAATACACAGTATAAAACAGGTATTATACGTGTATGATTGTATTTGTCAGACAAACGTCAGTTTTTTTTTTTCGAAAGTTACATGTATTTTATAGGAAAGATACAAAGTATATGTATAGTAATCTTAGTTAGGTACTTTCTAATGTACCTATGGGTAAAACATATTTTAGAAAAGGTCACTTCTGTGGACAATACTATAAAAGGTAACGACTGTGGTTCATATATATCTCGAGTACTGAATAAAATATTCCTCCTGTAAAGGTGCTGCGTAAAAAAATACTTTTAGATTCCCTTAAATTTGCGATGGCTACACGAAAGACATGAACTAGTTTGCTATAAAACGTGTATTACCCGTATAAAATATCTATTCTCGTAATTTTGGTGTGTTATTTACAAACAAATTGTACCTAATCGTTAAATTCATTACTCCAAAATGAATTGATCATTTAATTAAATAGGTGTGACGCTGTAATTAATTTTCCTTAATAATAAAATAAGCTTTCGCATTTAGACACTTGTACTATTGTTCTGTGTTAAAGCACTAACATCCTGGACGCTTCGGGCCTTCGGCCCTACGCGGAGCTCGGCCTTAGGACTTCGCGTTTAGACACATACTATTGTATTGTGTTAATGGACTAACATCCTTGACGCATCGGGCCTTCGGCCCTTCGCCAAGCTCGGCCTTCGGACTTCGCATTTAGACACTTGTACTATTGTTCTGTGCTAAAGCACTGATGTCCTGGACGCTTCGGGCCTTCGGCCTTACGCGGAGCTCGGCCTTCAGCCTTCGCATTTAGACACTTGTACTATTGTTCTGTGCTAGAGGACTGATTTCCTGGATGCTTTGGGCCTTCGCCCCTTCGCGGAGCTCGGCCTTCGGCCTTCGCATTTAGACACTTGTACTATTGTTCTGTGCTAAAGCACTAACATCATGGACGCTTCGGGTCTTTGGCCCTACGCGGAGCTCGGCCTTCGGCCGTTGCATTTAGACACTTGTACTGGTACCCTGTGCTGAAGCACTTCGGCCCTACGTGGAGCTCGTCCTTCGGCCTTCGCATTTAGATACTTGTACTATTGTTCCGTGTTAAAGCACTGACATCTTGGACGCTTCGGGCCTTCGGCCCTACGCGGAGCTCGGCCTACGGCCTTCGCATTAGCGGTCCACACCACGTTTCACGTCAGCCATAGCGGCTGTGTCCCTGATACAGCCTCTCTCAATTTTTTCCTTTTGAAGTACTGAACCCTAAAAATGTCCAAAAAAAATGCTCGACAAAAAAAAACTAATTCATCATAAAATTTTACGAGAATTGGGTTGAAAATTGCGATCTGCAGAGCAGAACATTCGGACATACGAAATCATATTGTGCAAACTGAACGAAGAACTTCGCTAACGCTTCGGTCCAAAACAAACAGAAATTGGTTGCTATTTTCCTTTGTTCCACTCATACAACCAAGTTTGATAACTGGTTACTAACTAGACGCACTATTTCTTCCGCGGAGATAAACAGTTATGTGAGTGGAAGTCTAATTCCATTTTTTTAACCGAATTTTGCTACTAGTTGTCTAGGGGGAAAGTATCTTCAGCGAAGAAAACTAGTTGTCTGAGTGGAATTGTTCTTCCACGTTCGTAACCGAGTGTGATAAGGTAGTTGTCCAGGGGGAACGTACTTTCCGCGTAAAAAACTGGTTAACAACATGGACTAAGATGTTCTTGAACGTAACCGAGACCAAACCAAAACCTATACTTGGCTAGTTGGTGCCATTTGATAGATCTTATTTTATTTTAATGAAATGTGAGTATAATAAAATACGTGGAATTATAATAAGCTGCTAAAACATAAAAATGTGACAGTATTTACAGAAATTTTATCACCTTGTTTGAGGCCACCGTGTGCGAAAATTAAGGCACAAAACTGACGCAAAATACCTGAAGTAGTAAGATAAAGCAAAAACGGTTCTTTATATACTACATTTACACTAGTAATACATGCTAATCAATAATTCAAATCGATTGTAAGTTTCCAAATCGATTATTGACAAAATAAAAATGCCACCTACAACGAGTGTCTGTGCGGGGTGCGGTAGCGCCTTTCCAAAGAGAAATGAATATCTGGCATGCTCCATATGTAAACTGATATATGATTTAGCGTGCGCAAACATAGACCCTAAGACTTTTGCTGCCATGAGCACCCAACACAAGGCTTTATGGAAGTGCCAAGAATGCTGCTGCAGGCAACCAAAAACAGACAACACTAACACACCAGTCCGCCTCGCAGCGGCCAGCGCCGCAGCCGCAGCTCCAGCGGGAGGGAGTTCTGAACCTCTGAAGAAAAAACAACCATCAACAGCACCTGCGCTCGTTCCGGAACCCAGCAGCAACCAAGGAGTAGAAGAAGACACGCGACCCGATCCGCTTTCATCCCTAACCGCTGAGATCCAGCTGATGCGTTTGGACATGAGCAAGATGAACCTTAATCTGCAAAACATCAACTCAAAGCTAGATAAGTGTAACGATAGTTTGGCGGACCTAGAAAATCGTTTAGTTCAGTCCGATATCCGCATTCGAGCTCTCGAAGAACGTGATGCTGAAAACGACCTCCTTAAGCAAAGAATCTCTCAGCTCGAAAACCAGCTAAATGCACAAGCACAAGACAGATTATGCAATGAGATAGAGATAATTGGCGTGAACGAGTTCCCAAACGAAAATAAAATACACATTGTCCTTACTACTGCAATAAAAATGGGCCTTAATCTGACTGAAGAAGACCTGGACTTCGTAACTCGCATTGGTCCTCGGGGAACTAAGTTACCAGAGTCGGAGGGCAGGCTTCCACGCCCGTTAGTGGTAAAATTTGTTCGCCGCGCCAAGAGAAACGAATTTTTGAAGACCGCCAAAAGCAGGCGGAACTTAGTCACGAATGCTATAGAAATTAATGGCCCCAGAAGAAAGCTGTATTTCAATGAACGGCTCACCAAAGAAAATCGGGAGTTATTTCGTGACTCTAGGCTGCAGTCTAATAAGGCCGGATGCAAGTTCTGCTTGACCAGAAATGATAGTATATTCATTCGCAAGAAGGAGGGCTGCCCTGAAGTTCCGATTCGGAGCGCCGAAGATCTTGAACGATGCCTCGGAGCGACATCTGCTGCGATACCCGCCCCCACCGAGCAAATCTTGGACGCCGGCGCCTCGACCTACGTTTCCGAAGAAAATTTTCGCAGTTCGTAATTGTTCAATTTTTCTGTTTAATGTAACACTTCTCTATCCTCTTTGCGTGATAGTTAATATTTCACAGTTTTTAACACAAACACCTTACACATACTCTAACACGCACACAATTAATAATGCTATCAGCCTCATCACACACTCATATAAGGTTATGACTACGATCAACAATACATTCCTATGTCCTCTACCAAATCCAACCCCGATAGCTCGCTGCTCAGACAGTAAATGGCAGGAACAAATTCTTAAGCGATTGTATCCTGAGTTTCAACTATACGATACCGGGTGACATTGACATTTTGATTTCAGATATTGATCAGGATGATACGCCTTACCATGTCATTGACTGCCCAGTCATGCGAGCTTTATATTGATAAAAAAATTTAACCTGAAAGTACTAACTTACAATATAAGGATTCTTCAAAAGAACTTTGACCAATTTTTAGGGTTCCGTACCTCAAAAGGAAAAAACGGAACCCTTATAGGATCACTCGTGCGTCTGTCTGTCCGTCCGTCTGTCACAGCCAATTTGCTCCGAAACTAAGTTTAAGGACCAATTAAGTTGAAATTTGGTACACATATGTAAGTCTGTGACCCAAAGACGAATATGTAACGTCAACAAATGAATTTTAAACATAAAGGCTACTTTTGGGGGGTAAAAGATAAAATTTAAAAACAAAGTTTTGCAAACTATGTCGTGTTACATATCAAACAAAAGAGCTCATTGTGAGTGTTAGGATAAGTATATTTCTGTATGGTAACATCAAATAAACTGTGTATGTTGGTATTACATATGGTTATCTATGACAAGTATGTATGTCACTTCCGTCTTACCGTTACTGGAATAAATGTTATGGGCCCAGTTATGCCCATTAGGGAATAGTTAAAAGTTAGTTTTAGGTAGCTAGCATCAAATTAGTGCCAGGACATTGTAATTTAAAAGTGGTTCGTGAATTTCGTGATTCGACATCATGGCTTCAAATTCGTTCCTGACCAACGTTCCTAAGTTGAAGGGACGTGAGAATTATCGGGAATGGGCTTTTGCAGTGGAGAATTTGTTGATTTTAGAAGGCACGGGAGATTCAATAAAGACTGAACCCGACGCATCAGCGCCATCAGCAGCCACAAGTGATGCAAAAGCCAAAGCAAAATTGATTTTAACGATCGATCCGTCGCTGTATGTTCACATAAAGGAAGCAAAAACAACTAAAGATTTGTGGACGAAGCTACAAAAGTTGTTTGATGATTCTGGATTTTCCCGAAAAATAACGTTGCTGCGCAATTTAATTTCGATTCGACTCGAAAACTGTGAATCCATGCAAAATTATGTTACACAAATCATCGAGACGGCTCAGAAATTATCGGGGACCGGTTTTTCCGTGGACGACGAGTGGATCGGGTGCTTGATGTTAGCTGGATTACCTGAAAAATACATCCCAATGATAATGGCAATTGAACATTCCGGAATCGCCATTACTGCAGATGTCATAAAAACGAAACTCATCGACTTGGCAGTCGATGATAGTGAAGTTGGCAACGCATTGTTGAGTAGAGGGCAGCACTACCACAGTAAAAACTTGAAAGTTGGTAGCTCTGATAAGAAAAAGAATCATGGCGGCGGATTGTCTGTGGCAAATGTCAACAACAACAACAACAATGGTGATAAGTCGAAAATAAAGTGCTATCGATGTAAATCCTATGGCCATTATAAAAATCAATGCCAAGCAAGTAATCAGCAAACGGAACAAATAAAGAAAACACACGCTTTTTCCGCAGTATTTATGAGCGGGAACTACGGCAAAACGGACTTTTATATAGACTCAGGCGCAAGTGGTCATTTTGTACGTGATGTAAACATGATCCAGAATACATCATTTACACCCAGCGTAAAGGAGATTATAGCAGCTAATCGTAGTGCTATGCCAGTATTGTGCTCGGGAGATGTGGATATTGTGACAGTGACTCCAATATGTAAATACGAAGTGACATTGAAAAACGTTTTGTGCGTACCTAACCTTAGCACGAATCTAATATCAGTGAGCCAGTTAGTTAAGAACGGCAATAAAGTGGAGTTTGAGGAGAAAAACTGCCTTGTTTATAACAAAAACAAAGAACTTGTCGCCGTGGCGGACTTAATCGATGGCGTATACAAATTGATTATGGATGAAAGTAAGCTTTGTTTACTTACGTCAAGCTCGCCGGCAAGTAGTGAAGTTTGGCACCGCAGAACGGGACATTTAAATATGAAGTCATTAAACCTCATGAGAGATGGAGCGGTTACGGGTATATCATACAGTGATAAATCAGATATCAGCAAGAATACGTGCACCGTATGTTGTGAGGGGAAGCAGTCTCGCTTGCCATTTAATCACACAGGAACGCGGAGCAGCCAGGTACTGGAGTTAGTGCATGGAGACGTATGTGGACCAATGGAGACTACTTCAATTGGCGGATCAAGGTATTTCCTGATTCTTGTTGACGATTATAGTCGTATGGTATTTGTTTACTTTCTCAAAGCAAAAAGTGAGTCATTTAAATGTTTTAAAGAATTTAGAGCCATGGTTGAAAATCAGAAGGGTAGAAAAATCCAGTGTTTTAGGACAGATAATGGACTTGAGTTCTGTGGCCATGAGTTTGAGACTTATTTGAAGGAAGCCGGCATAGTGCATCAAAAGTCTAATCCCTACACGGCAGAACAAAATGGATTGGCAGAACGGAGTATACGTACAGTCGTTGAACGAGCTCGCTGTTTGTTGTTTGATGCAAATTTAGATAAAAGATTTTGGGCAGAGGCTACTAATACTGCAGTTTATCTTAAAAATAGATCAGTTGCATCAGGATTAAATGACAAGACACCGTTTGAGCTCTGGACTAATACAAAGCCAGATTTAAGTCATGTCCGGATTTTTGGCAGCCCGGTTATGGTTCATGTACCCAAGGAAAAGCGGCTTAAGTGGGACACTAAGTCAAAGAAAAACATCCTAGTTGGTTTTCCAGAAAATGTCAAGGGATATAGGATTTATGATCCCGTTAAAAAGTGTATAAGTACAAGTAGAGATGTGTATATACATGAGGATATTGAAAGGAAACATTCAAATGACCAAGTATCAGTTTTAGTTGGGGATACTTGTCAGAGTTGTTCAGATGACAGAGTATCAGTTTCAGTTGGGGATACTTGTCAGGAACAGGAAACTGCCTGTGAAGAAAAGCAGGAGACAGTCATGAGTAGGAGTGAACCTGATCACTCAGATCTGAACATTTCTGTAGAGTCTGATTATGACAATGCAATATCTGATTTGGACAATACATTGCAGCAGGAGGAGTCAGAAGAGGAGCTTGCACCAGTGGAAGTAGTAACGAAACGAGTCCGGAGGCAACCAGAGCGCTATGGATTTACTAACATGTGCACCTCGTCGAGTCCTGACTACATCAGTGATCCTGTGTCTGTTCAGGATGCCCTGTCCAGGCCAGATAAGGATAAATGGATTGAGGCTATGCAGGATGAGCTGCAAGCATTCGAAGAAAATCAAGCTTGGGTGCCGGTGGAACAGTTACCTTCAGGTAAAACCTTAGTGCAGTGCAAGTGGGTTTTTAAAATCAAAGTTAACAGTGATAAAAGTGTGCGTTACAGAGCGCGTTTAGTGGCTAAAGGCTTCACGCAGAAGCCAGGAATAGACTATGAGGACACTTTCTCACCCGTGGTCAGACATTCTACTTTAAGACTGTTATTTGCCTTGTCTGTGCAATTGAACCTTGATGTTACACATCTAGATGTTAAAACTGCATTTTTAAATGGTTACCTCAAAGAGGACATTTATATGTATCAACCAGATATTTCTTGTGATGTTAACAAGAAAAAGGTGATTGTTAAACTTAACAAAGCCATATATGGCTTGAAACAGTCATCTCGGTCTTGGTATGAAAGAGTTGAAAAATGTTTGTGTGAATTAGGTTTTAAAAAATGTAAGTTAGAACCTTGTGTGTTTACAAAAATGAATGATAATGTGAAAATAATTATCGCATTATATGTCGATGATTTCTTTGTTTATTCAAACAGTAAAGAAGAGACAGACAGATTAGTTTCTGTTTTGAGTTCTAATTTTAATATTAAAAATTTAGGACAAGTTCAGCAATGCCTGGGTATGCGTGTAAAAATTGATAAAAATGCAAATGTTGTTACATTAGACCAGGAAGAATATATAAACAATTTGTTAGAAAAATTTAATATGTCTAAATGTAAAGAGGCTAATACTCCAATGGAATGTAAATTGAGTATAGAAAAATCAGAAATTTGTGATAAAGAAATTCCATATCAGAACCTTATTGGAGGGCTTATGTATTTATCAGTGATGACTAGGCCTGATATATCTTTCAGTGTTAGTTTTCTCAGTCAATTTAACAAATGTTATACTAAAGTTCATTGGAATTATGCCAAGAGAATACTTAGGTATTTAAGCAAAACTAAAAATTTTTGTTTGATGTATGTAAAAGAAAAGGCTTACAATCAGCTAGAAGGATATGTAGATGCCGATTGGGCTAGTAATGTTGTGGACCGGAGGTCTTATACCGGCTTTTGTTTTAAATTATCAGGGTCAGCTGTTTCCTGGCTTAGTAAGAAACAGAGGACAGTTGCTTTGTCTAGTATGGAATCAGAACTGATGTCAATAGCGGAAGCTTGCAAAGAAGCTATGTATCTCAGAGCTTTGCAAAATGAAATTACTGGTGATTGTTATACTGTACCTTTGTTCAATGATAGTCAGAGTGCACAGAAGTTGGTGGCAAATTATGGTTGTCATAGAAAGAGTAAACATATTGATATTCGTTATCATTTTGTAAAGGACGCAGTAAACGATAAAATAATTAATTTAAATTATTTGCCAACTACTGCTATGCCTGCTGACGTATTAACAAAGGCATTATGTGCAATTAAACATTATAAATGTATAGAGTCTATGGGAGTTAGTCAATGTTCATAAGTTTTTTTAACTCCTATATATGTACATATGAAAGTTTGGTTTATTTGCTGTAGTTGGGGTGTTAGGATAAGTATATTTCTGTATGGTAACATCAAATAAACTGTGTATGTTGGTATTACATATGGTTATCTATGACAAGTATGTATGTCACTTCCGTCTTACCGTTACTGGAATAAATGTGTGTTCGTTCATAGCTCTCCGTTTGTTTCATTTATAATAGTGAGAATCTCAAATATATTTTTTTTATAAATTTACAATAAAAAATTTAGAAGTTATTCAAGAAATAAGACAAAAAATTACCATTCCCCCCCCCCCCCTCTATCTCCGAAACTACAGGGTTTAAAATTCTGAAAAAATTACTCATAATAGTCCTTTACCTAACAATGACAGGAAAACCTGTTAGAAATCTACAGTCAAGCGTGAGTCGGATGTAAGAACAAAAATGCTGTTTAGGTTTTTTAGGGACACAGCCGCAATGGTTTAAGTGAACGTGATGTAGACAGCTATTTGCGAAGGCCCTAGGCCGATATCCGCATAAGGCCGAAGGCCCGAAGCGTCCCGAAGAGGCGTGCCATTCCGACTCACGCTTGAAGCTAACTTCAAGCATGAGTCGGAATGACGACAAAAAATGCGACTATAGTTAGATCGTAAAAAGTCTGCAGCGATTTTGATAGCCCACGCAGTGCAAGTGTCATATTAAACGTCAAACTTCTATGAAATTATGACGCATTAATAACACTTACACTGCGTGGGCTATCATATCCGCTGCAGACTTTTATTGGTGTGACTATAGGCTGTATCTGGCACACAGCCGCATTGGTACAAGTGTAGGTACTGATTGATTAGGTTACTATTGTTACGTGTTTTAAAAAGCACTAAACAGGGTGGCCAAAAATTAACTAAGTGTATTCCCGTTGCCAACGTGCAACCCCGAAATTGCGAGGAAAAATTTGGCTGTTTCATACATTTTGGCTGGTCCGTTTTCTACGGGAGGATACATTTTTTTCGCGATTTCGGGGTTGGGGTCCCATAGTAAAACTTGTAAATCTCAGTATAATCCGAAAACCTCCCCGGCTACGGGAATGCACTTATTTTTTGGCCACCCTGTAGGTATTATCTCCCTTCGGCCTTTTAAAACACTTGCGGAAGTTGTCAGGAAGCGTGACTCGTCGGACGCTCCGAGCTATCAGCCCTAGGCGGAGCTCGGTCTTCAGTCTTCGCATTTGGACACCTTGTATTACTGTTCGGCATTTAATCTTCCTATCTAAGCTACTTTGCATAGTTGCAGAGATAATATAAGCCACCACGCCAGAAAACTTCATGTTACATCTGGTTTTTGATTGACCCATTCGGGTTTTTCAAGACGTTTCACTCACGTCACGTTTGATGTACAAAAAAAAAATTTTGAAAATTGTGTGATGTACGGAACCCTTGAAACGCGAGTCCGAACTCGCACTTGACCAGTTTTTAATATCTTTAACAAGACGGATGTAATTTTCCTGACGGAATGTTGGCTCAATGATGGATCGAAAATACCACAGCTAGATGGATTTCAGTCGTTCCGAACACACAAATCTAGCCGGTGGTGTTGTCATGTACGTAAATAAATCATGGATGCGACAAGTCTCTGAGCCTACTTTTCGAGATGCCGATTGCCTACATGTTGCAGTCAAAAATCGATTTGATATTCTGGGCATATATCGGTCACCATCGTTCAATGACACCATACATTTTTGCAACTCGCTTATGTCTGCAGTACAATCAATAAAACGATCCCCCTGCGTGACAGTTGCAGGAGATATAAATATCAACACACTGTCAGATAATATCTCACAACTTGGCACATGCGCGAACTACCTATGTATGTTAGCAGAACTAGACTTTAAGCAAACAGTGACCAAGCCTACCCGTGGCGATTCTTGTCTGGACCACGTTCATGTCACTGCAAGATTGCCGGCGGCAACGGTCGTTTGTAAGTCAGACATCACATACCACGATCTGATTGTGATAGGTATAAGCACAAAAGCATCAAAACAAAACCAAAACAAACGATTTGTGAAGAAAATTGATACTGAAGGCGTTGAGAATGAACTCCGAAACATCGACTGGTCCAGAGTTACTTCCGCACTCACAATGCAAGAAGCTGTTAATGCCTTCAATCGACTGCTGCTTGACGTTATTTCTAAGCACTCATCATATGTAGCCATTAGCCGGTCCAAGTTTACGATTAAGCCCTGGATGACCCCCGGGCTTATACGGTGCTCAAGGCATAGAGATCATTTCCATCAAAAATGCCGCAAAAATCCAAATGATCAAATCCTGAAACAAATTTACATCCGCTACAAAAAATTTCACAACGGGCTTCTACGGAAACTAAAATATAACTACGAATCAGCCGAGCTAGAAGAAAATAAGAATAACCCAAAAAAACTCTGGAATTCAATCAAGAATATCACTTACACGAAGAAAAATGTACAAAAGCCAACCGATCTGACGCAAATTAAGAGTACAGTTGGCGAATCTCTCGATTACTGTAACCAGTTCTTCGCAAGAGTTGGTGAAAGGCTGGCCAACGATGTACTTAAAACCACTAACAAAACTCAAGAGGACCTTGCGCGTGAAAGGTCATCAAATGTTTCTCCGCCTCAATCTCTGTTCTTTATTGCAGCCAGCGAATCAGAGGTTGAGTCGATAATAAATAGCCTGAAACCTGATAGCTCTCCTGGTCTAGACGGGATCACAAATCGTCTGCTAAAGGCTATCAAAAGCTACATTATCACTCCCCTTACACACATTTTCAACCTTAGTTTGTCCGAGGGTATCTTTCCTGATGTTTGGAAAGAGGCGGCGGTCATACCAATATACAAAACAGGGGACAAATGTAACCCTAGCAATTACAGACCAATTTCTTTGCTCGGGGCTCTCTCAAAAATCCTAGAAAAATTGGTCAGTAAACGCTTGGTCAGTTTCCTAGAAAAATATAACATAATCTCAAATCGGCAGTTTGGCTTTCGCGAAAAAAGGTCGACTGAAGACGCAGTGGTACTCATGACAAACTTAATATCAGGATACCTCGACAATAACGAAAGCTGCATCGGTGTCTTCCTGGACCTAACCAAGGCGTTCGACACTCTCTCAATCCCAATTCTATTAAAAAAACTAGAACTCTAACTACTGCGAACTAGGTGTGAGAGGGATCGCCTTGAAATGGTTTAGCAGCTATCTGTCAGGCCGAATACAGCGAGTCAAGATAGTCCAAGACATAAGTAACCATATGGAAATCGGTTTCGGAGTCCCGCAGGGTAGTGTATTGGCTCCTATATTATTTAATGTTTACATTAATGACATAGCTTCAGGCAATTTACCCAATGCTGATATAATTTGCTATGCCGACGACACGGCAATTATCTTCCACGATCGCAGCTGGACAAATGTTGCTGAACATCGACTGGTCCAGAGTTACTTCCGCACTCACAATGCAAGAAGCTGTTAATGCCTTCAATCGACTGCTGCTTGACGTTATTTCTAAGCACTCATCATATGTAGCCATTAGCCGGTCCAAGTTTACGATTAAGCCCTGGATGACCCCCGGGCTTAGAGAGGGCTGGGTTTTGTAGCTGACTGGCTAAAACGCAGCTTGCTTACACTCAACACTACAAAAACAAAACTCATATGTTTTCATAAAACAAAAGCCTCAGCTCCTACTATTTCACCCAGTATCAAAATGCACACTTGTAACCGAACCCAATCACCAACATCTTCCTGTTCTTGCCAGCCGATCGACAGGGCTACTTCCGTAAAATATCTTGGGGTAGTAATTGACGAGAAGCTGGATTTCAAGGAGCACATAAAAACCAGAGCAAATCGGGTACGCAAACTAATTTACGTTTTCAAAATTTTACGTAACTCCGCAAACAAATCATTGCTCAGAACAGTCTACATTAGCATCTGCCAATCTGTACTAGCATACTGCATAACTGCTTGGGGCGGAGCATGCAAAACCTGCTTGATTACTCTGAAGAGGGTGCAACGTGCTGTCATCAAGGTCTCCCTTCGAAAACCAATTAGATACCCTACCAAACTAGTGTACAGCGATATGGATGTCCTCAGTGTTCGTGGTATTTTTATCCTCCGTGTGGTGTCAAGGATTCACGGAGAAGTCTTGAAGTCCCCCAACTACGACTGCATGCTACAAAAACGCACGTTTAAAGTCCCAGTTCCCCCGAATTATCGGCTTTCGCTCAACGTCTGCCTAACTTCATCCATCCGTTTGTCTACAACAAAGTCAACACTAAAATCCTCATCAAAAAACGTATTTAACTGATTTGCAAGACCGAAGTGATCCCATAAGTGTTCCGTGAACAAAGTTTTGTACGGAACACTAAAAATTGTCTGTTAGGGAAGTTCTGAAAGAAATATCTTCATGGCTCAGATCCTTTTCCTACGAGGACATAGAAGAACTTGTAAAAGTGGATAAATAACCACTTTTTCTTTTCACATATACACACACACACATACATTTATATATATATATACACACACACAAACACACATTCACTAGCAACAATTAACTTGATTGAGTCGCACGCGATGGATAAGTTTAAATTTTATCTAGGTTAATTTAGTTTTATTGTAATTTAAGAATCTTTCGTTTTTTTAAGTCATTTATTGTAAAAATGTAAAAGTAATATATGTTAGTATTTCCTCTTCCTTGGATTTAAGTTTCAATTGTATAAACTCACTTGAGTCTGGGTTACCTACGAGACAGGCGAAGCCTAGTGTAGGAACCAAGAGCAACCTGATATAATGTATTTCTTAGCTGAGGTACCTACACTTTGTCAAATTGTACATAATTAGGATAATCTTAGCACCCCTGAAAATATTTTTGTATATTACCTACAATAAATGTTTGTGTATTTGTGTATTTTGTGTATTTAATCTCCTCAAATAATGCATTAGAATCTATTGCTGCGCGGCGGCGCGAGTTACTTTGATAGAACACATAGAAAATCCGTATAGAACGTATGACGGCTGCTTGACAATCCCAAGTTCCTATTGCTAATTAGGTACATGCTATCTATCTTAGTTGGGTACTTTTTGATGGACCTATGGGTAAAAGTAAAACATATTTTAGAACAGGTCACTTCTGTGGACAATACTATAAAAGGTAAAGACTGTGGTACATTATATATCCCGTTTTTCTCATTTGAGTCTCAAGTACTGAATAAAATATTCCGGCTGTAAAGGTGCTGCGTAAAAAATTGGTTTTAGATTCCCTTAAATTTGCGATGGCTACAGGAAAGACATGAACGGGTTTGCTATAAAACGTGTATTACCCGTTTAAAATATCTATTCTCGTAATTTTGGTGTGTTATTTACAAAAAAAATTGTACCTAATCGTTTCATTCATTATTCCAAAACGAATTGATCATTTAATTAAATAGGCGCGACGCTGTAATTAATTATTATAAAATTACCCATCAAATGATGTATTCAAGTTCATTTAGATACAGTCTGCGGTATACGAACTTCTAGATATTCACAAGTACTAGACACGTACTAGATCCATTCTAGATACGTTGTAGTTTAGATATTAACTAGTTCTCTTTTGCAGCGCAATTCGGGCAACCAATGTCACTTTTACGTTAGATAGAGTAAGATATCTATTAGATGTGAATTGAATCTCAAAAGGCTGAGCTCTACGTAGGGCCGAAGGCACGAAGCGCTCAGGATGTCAGTGCTTTAACACAGAACAATATTACAAGTGTCTAAATGCGAAGGCCGAAGGCCGACCTCCGCGTAGGGCCAAAGGCCCGAAGCATCCAGTCTGTCAGTTCTGTGTTTAATCACTGACATCCTGGACGCTTTGGGCCTTCGGCCCTACGTGGAGCTCGGCCTTCGGCCTTCGCATTGACACTTGTACTATTGTTCTGTGATAAAGCACTGACATCCTGGACATTTCGAGCCATCGGCCCTATGCGGTAATTGGCCTTCGGCCTTAGACATTTATACTATTGTTCTGTAATAAAGCACTAACATCCTAGACGCATCGGGCCTCCGGCCCTACGCGGACCTCGGCCTTCGGCCTTCACATTTAGACGCTTGTACACACAACACCAGAGAAATGTATCCACCCCAAGTTTAGGTCTACAACCGTACCTACACAAATTTCGACACTATCAGGTAGATGCATCTTTGGTCAAATTGTAAGACCCCTTGCTTCACATTCAAGAGGTTATGGGTTCGTGCCCCGCCGTGAAGATATCGTTTTGTATGTTTGTTTTTCATTTTATTCCGTTTCATCTTTTTTTTGTTAAAATAAATGTATTAATAAGCTTAATTATAAGTCGTATTTATAGTTAATGCAAAATAAAAGAACAGACAGTTGAAATATATTTCTTTATTTACTTAAGTATACCTCTAGTAGGTATGCATTGGAAGAAATAATTCATATTATTATTATTTATAATATGTATAAGCGTGATCAGTCATATACCTACTTTATTTTAATGTTAATTACATTTAAATTACATTTTTTTAATGCTAATAAGCACCGGCATGGATCCTGTAACGCTAATAATAGGGATATACCTAATAGGATTGTTTATATAATTACATTATTTCTTTCTTCAAATAACATACATACATATTTAAGTAGGGATTTTACCTAAATAAAACATATGAAACAGAAGACAGTAATTTATACAGTATTCCCTCATTTCTTGTAATACAACTGTCAAATAATATACAACTATCAGGTATTTGTTGGTATTTTTTTCCCCAAAACGAATTGAAATGTTATTATAATTATGTAAACACAATAACTTGGTTAATTGTTCATAATTCACAAAGACTCGCATAGATTTGAGTTTGCGTAACAAAATTATCACATCACTTTTTTTCTTTCGTGCAACGAACTTTATAAGTTCTGTAATTTAAAACCTTAAACTTGTTTTCTCCGTTTACAAAATATAGAAACGGCATACAAATACCAAATTTCTTAGGAATAATCCTTTTTTTTAAATTCCGTATCTTAAACTGTATTTTATATGAGAGAATCAGCATGTCAACTACAAGTTAGGTAGCTAACAATTTACATCTTTCGTATTTATTACAGTTTTAGACTCATTAAGAAACCTACACAACACTGAATAAACTATAAAATGATACTCGTAATTTGCATGAAATTTAGTTTGCGTTATTGTTTGTAATGAAATAGATAGATTCACATTGATTATGAATTTCTGAGCATTTAATATTATTACTAAGCATCAAAAAAACTTTTTAATTGTGATTATTTATCATGGTGCCCATTTAAACAAGAATCTAAAACGTATATTTATAATGTATTATTCCGAGGAATAAATGTAAAAAATGAGAGAGGCTGTATCAGGGACACAGCCGCTATGGCTGACGTGAAACGTGGTGTGGACCGGAAGGCCCGAAGCGTCCAGGATTTAAGTGCTTTAACATAGAACAATAGTAAAAGTGTCTAAATGCGAAGGCCGAAGGCCGAGCTCCGCGTAGGGCCGAAGGCCCGAAGCGTCCAGGATTTAAGTGCTATAACTCATAACAATAGTAAAAGTGTCTAAATGCGAAGGCCGAAGGCCGAGCTCCGCATAGGGCCGAAGGCCCGAAGCGTCCAAGATGTCAGTGCTTTAGCACAGAAAAATAGTAAAAGTGTCTAAATGCGAAGGCCGAAGGCTGAGCTCCGCGTAGGGCCGAATGCCCGAAGCGCCCAGAATGTTAGTGCTTTAACACAGAACAATAGTACAAGTGTCTAAATGCGAAGGCCGAAGGCCGAGCTCCGCGTAGGGCCGAAGGCCCGGAGCGTCCAGGATTTAAATGCTATAACACAGAACAATAAGTAACAGTGTCTAAATGCGAAGGCCGAAGGCCGAGCTCCGCGTAGGGCCGAAGGCCCGAAGCGTCCAGGATTTAAGCACTATAACACAAAACAATAGTACAAGTGTCTAAATGCGAAGGCCGAAGGCCGAGCTCCGCGTAGGGCCGAAGGCCCGAAGCGTCCAGGACATCAGTGTTTTAGCACAGAACAATAATACAAGTGTCTAAATGCGAAGGCCGAAGGCCGAGCTCCGCGTAGGGCCGAAGGCCCGAAGCGTCCAGGATGTTAGTGCTTTAACACAGAACAATAGTACAAGTGTCTAAATGCGAAGGCCGAAGGCCGAGCTCCGCGTAGGGCCGAAGGCCCGAAGCGTCCAGGACATCAGTGTTTTAGCACAGAACAATAATACAAGTGTCTAAATGCGAAGGCCGAAGGCCGAGCTCCGCGTAGGGCCGAAGGCCCGAAGCGTCCAGGATTTAAGTGCTATAACACAAAACAATAGCACAAGTGTCTAAATGCGAAGGCCGAAGGCCGAGCTCCGCGTAGGGCCGAAGGCCCGAAGCGTCCAGGACATCAGTGTTTTAGCACAGAACAATAATACA
Organism: Cydia fagiglandana; assembly: GCF_963556715.1. NCBI lineage: Eukaryota > Metazoa > Arthropoda > Insecta > Lepidoptera > Tortricidae > Cydia > Cydia fagiglandana. Next base: position 2,655,725 of record NC_085959.1, on the reverse strand, counting down.
AGTGTCTAAATGCGAAGGCCGAAGGCCGAGCTCCGCGTAGGGCCGAAGGCCCGAAGCGTCCAGGATTTAAGTGCTTTAACATAGAACAGTAGTACAAGTGTCTAAATGCGAAGGCCGAGCTCCGCGTAGGACCGAAGGCCCGAAGCGTGCAGGACATCAGTGCTTTAGCACAGAAAAATAGTACAAGTGTCTAAATGCGAAGGCCGAAGGCCGAGCTCCACGTAGGGCCGAAGGCCCGAAGCGTCCAGGATTTAAGTGCTATAACACAGAACAATAGTACAAGTGTCTAAATGCGAAGGCCGAAGCGTCCAGGATGTCAGTGGTTAAACACAGAACTGACAGACTGGACGCTTCGGGCCTTCGGCCCTACGCGGAGCTCGGCCTTCGGCCTTCGCGTTTAGATACTTGTAATATTGTTCTGTGTTAAAGCACTGACATCCTGGACACTTCTTGCCTTCGGCCTTACGTAGAGTGCAGCCTTCGACCTTCGCATTTAGTTAGACTCTTGTACTATTGCTTTGTGTTTGAATACCGAATTCGCACATCTCGCGAATGCGTGATGTATTATAATAATTTTGGATAATATCTAAATTTTATCTGTAAAGAATATTTGGGGTCATAATGATTCACTGTATCTAGATGAACTTGAATGCGGCATTTGATGGGTAATTTTAAAATAATTAATTACAGCGTCACACCTATTTAAATAATTAAATGATCAATTCATTTTGGAGTAATGAATGTAACGATTAGGTAAAATTTTTTGTGTAAATAACACACCAAAATTACGAGAATAGATATTTTATACGGGTAATACACGTTTTATAGCAAACTCGTTCGTGTCTTTCCTGTAGCCATCGCATTTAAGGGAATCTATTCTAAAAGCATTTTTTTACGCAGCACCTTTACAGGCAGAATATTTCATTCAATACTTGAGACTCAAATGAGAAAAACGGGATATATGTGAACCACAGTCGTTACCTTTTATAGTACCTATTGTCCACAGAAGTGACCATTTCTAAATTATGTTTTACCCATTACATCAGAAAGTACCTAACTAAGATTACTATATACTTACTAGCATTAGGAACTCGGGATTGTCAAGCAGCCGTCACACGTTATATGTGTTCTATCAAAGTAACTCGCGCCGCCGCGCCGCCTTAGATGCTAATGCATTATTTGAGGAGATGAGCATGTATTACTATGGTGAATGTAGTATTAAAAGAACCGTTATTGCTTTATCTTACTATTTCAGGTATATTTTTTTTTTTTTTTTTTTTAATTTATTTAGGCTCACAAAACAGGTTACAGTCATTGCGTTTACATGCATATTGGAGACGTACAGCGTTCTGAACTGGACTCTAACCCTAAATATGTGCGCACATTAAGAACAAAATTTACATGCGATAAATTTGTGTCTATAAATCAAATAATTCAAGTATGTCAATCTTATGGTATCAAAATTACAAACGATTATAAGCATATATCATGTCAGTATTACATTGTGTTAGTACAAGTAAGGAGAGACATATTAATATTGTTATGAAGATTACAATAGAATAACAGAGAATTACAATATCTAACAAAGTGCTTTTATAATACTAATTTTAAATTTAGGCAGATTATTATTAAAGATGTCGAGAGAAGGATGTTTAGCAACTGTGTCATTGTACAAACGACACATTCTGGTAACGGGATTATAGTAAGACGTGTTGTTCTTGAAAATTTGTAGCTGGAAGATTCTGTGTGAGGGGTTTCGTGTATTTATACGTGCAATTAGGTTAAGTTGTGAAAGGAGAGAAGGACAGTCTATGTATGAGTGAATGATTTTATATAGAAACAATAACTCGCTGCATTGTCTCCGTGTCGACAGATATGACAAGTTGAAATATTTAAGCCTACTGGAATACGATCTGTATGTGCGACCAAGCTGAGATCTATAGCAAAGTATATTAAGGAAACGCTTTTGCACCCTTTCTATGCGATCAACGTGAATTTTGTAGAAAGGTGACCAGATTATAGATCCGTATTCCAGAATGCTTCTTATTAAAGAGAAGTAAAGGATTTTAATTGTTTGATTGTCTTTAAAGTCCCGGGAGGCTCTAGTGATAAAACCTAAAAGCTTATTGCAATTGCCGATTAAGTGGTCGTAATGATAATGGAAATTTAATTTTTCGTCGAAGTACACTCCCAGGTCGCGGATGACTTGCTTGCGATTAATTGAGACGTTGTTTAGTGTATAATCAAAAGTTATTTTATTTTTGGAGTTTGTGAATGAGATCGTGAAGCACTTGTCCGTATTTAAGTACATCCTATTTCTGTTGCACCATTCAGATATAGTCTTGAGATTCTGTTGAAGCAATATGCAGTCTTCAGTATTCTTAATAGTAGTAAAAATCTTGAGGTCATCCGCATATAAAAGGCAAGGACAGGTCAACTCAGCGACAAGGTCATTTATATAGACAACAAATAAAAGCGGGCCTAAGTGCGATCCTTGTGGTACACCAGACGTGATGGTAACGGGCGCAGAGAGATGACCTTTGATATTAACAAGTTGATTTCTGTTCTCTAAGTAAGACTTAATCCATCTCAGCAGATTGCCGTGAACACCATACCCCTCTAGTTTCCTGATGAGAATAGAATGATCAACCTTGTCGAATGCTTTTGAGAAGTCTGTGTATATAGAATCAGTCTGTATTCTTTTAGCAAAAGCACTGCAGAGATAGTTCTTGTAAACCAGTAAATTGCTAATAGTAGATCTATTTTGTACAAAGCCGTGCTGGCTAGGAGAAATAAAGGCTTTTAAGTGTGAGTAAAAACAACTGTACACTACGGATTCTAGCAATTTTGAAAAGGCAGATAGGATACTTATTGGCCTGTAATTTTTGCACTGATCTTTATCACCTGATTTGTGGATTGGGACAATAAATGCAGTTTTCCACGCATCTGGAAAATTACCGTCTGATATTGATTTATTGAAGATAATGGAAAGAGGTGGACTGAGTTCGTCGACACATTTTATTATGAATGACGCAGGAATGCCGTCAGGTCCAGCCCCTTTGTCACTGTCAAGACGTTTTATTTTAGCCTTTACCTCATCCACACTGACGCGAGTATCGCAAAGAGTAATATGTGGATAGAGTGCATTGGAGATAGCGCACGTGTATACGTCAGCTGGTTTCTCAAAGACGGAGCCAAAGTAACTGGAGAACATTTCACAGACTTCATTTGTATTTGACGATACGAGATTGTTATATTTCATCGTAACTGGTATCGAGTTAGAACCCTTTTTATCGTTTACATATCTCCAAAAGTGTTTAATATTATGTTTAATGGAGTCTTGTACTGAGTTTACGTATACATTATAACATTTATCTATCATTTTCTTGCACCTAGCCCGTAATAAATCGAACGTGTCGTAGTCTCGAGGGTTACCATATGTTTTATAGCGTCTGTGGTACTTCGACTTCTCTTTCAAGGCCTTTATTAGGCCACGACTAAACCAACACGGATAGGTATCAGCTTTTACTCTTTTTGAAGGCGTGTTATTTTTGATAATTTCGTCCAGTTTACTGTGGAAATTATGTACAGCTGTGTTTATGTCAGAATCAGATAAGAGTTCCTCCCAGTCAACCGAACGCAGCTCCTGGCGAACTTTTTCGTAGTTACATTTATTAAAGTTTGGTTTCTGTTGATTAAAAGAATTGATACATTTTGGTGGCAAGATGACAACATCAAGGTCTATTATTAATGGCGGATGATGTGTATCTGTCCGACTTAGAGGAGCTGCGCCGTACACGCTGACATTTTGTCAGTTTTGCGCGCTATTTTTCGCACACGGTGGCCTCAAACAAGAGCAGTGATAAAAATTCTGTAATAACTGTCACATTTTTATGTTTCAGCAGCTTATTATAATTCCACGTACTTTATTTTACTCATATTTCATTAAAACAAATTAAGATCTATCAAATGGCACCAATTTTACCGAAATCGGTTAATGGGCTGATGAGTCATTACTAAATGAACACTGAAAATAGGGGTCATTTTAGCTCCGAATACGTCGTGTCTAGCGCAGAATCAGCGCCATCTATGTCAGCGGCACGTACTGTTCCGAGTAATGGCTACTTTCTTCTATATATCTATATCAAAACTATGTTTGTAGGTATTATAGTTTATGAGATATAAGCCGAGGCGCCATAACACTTTTCGTTACACTTGGTTTTTGGTCCGGCACCTCTACTACGGCTTTTTAAAGACGTTTCACGTCAAAAAAAACAACTATAGTTGCCTCCAGAAACTCGCGAACTAAATTGACAGGTCAATGTGCACAAATGATACCACAGTTTGGCCAGTGTTGTTCATATCGATATTTTCAAAAAAGTTTGAATTAGAGAATGTCGGTATTTCCAAAATTGTGCAATTTTATAGTACCTAATAGAGACAAGGATATTGAATAAACATATTGTAATTAAATAAGTATTTTATTATATTTATTTTGTTTTATTTGTTAGGAAAACTTACAGCTAGAGTAACAATTAAGTTGTAGGTGATAATATAGAAAAAGTGATTTTGGCTCAAAATACAAAAAAGGCCGGCCCAGATGGGGAAATATTTCGTATAATGTGATTAATTTCTCATTTAATTCGAGTGGTGTGGACGCAAAAATTAAATCGCCTCGGTATCCCTATTGCTTCGATTGTAAAGACCAGTCCCTAAACTGAACGTTTAAGTTGACAATAAGGTCAAGATGTACAGATGGTCAAGCAAATCTTGTCAGTAGAAAAAGGCGCGAAATTCAAATTTACTTTGAGACGATATCCCTTTGCGCCTTCATTTTTCAAATTTGCCGCCTTTTTCTACTGACAAGATCTGCTTGACCAAGTATAAATAATTATGGATCAATCTCATCTACCGGCCACATGTATAAAATTAAATCACCAATTTTAGATTTATGGCGACAACCGAGCTCTTGAAATAAACAACGGCAAGTTGTTGCACACTAACATGACACTGAAATTTGTCAGTTTCTCATCCGCACCTCCTGATTTGATCGGTAACGACACAATCTTACAATCGAATTAACCACTTTTCTCATCACATTCATATTAATCGAAATCGTTTGTGACCAGTGCCGGATTTAGACATTTGCCGCCCGTAGGCTATGCCGATTTTGCCGTCCCTATCCGCCTGGCTTATAGGTTTTCTAGGTTGTATCCGAGAGCACTCTATCCTGAGTTTCGGCATGGGGTCGGAACAATTTAGTGAGATTCAATAGCACGAAGACACAAGAATCGCCGACCATCCCAAATTTACAATGTAGTCAGATCGGTCCCAAAAAATGTAGGTATCTAAATGAAAGCGCGAGCGTAGCGAGCGCGAAATTTTTTCGAGAAAATAAAAGGTAAATTTTTAGAGTTACGTACTTCAAAAGGAAAAAAACGGAACCCATATAGGATCACTTTGTTGTCCGTCCGGCTATCTGTCTGTCTCAATATAACGGGTCTTGACATGACAGAGGGCGGCAAAATCGACAAATAATGCTTGTTATTTAAATTTTAAATTTTACATATAAATAGGGGAGCGGCAAAATTCTGGTCGACCCTATCTGAACAGCAAATAAAACAATTTTGACCCAAATTTGCCGCTCCCTAAAATCTGCCGCCCTAGGCTTCAGCCTACTCAGCCTAGTGGTAAATCCGGCACTGTTTGTGACCCCTTTATAATTTATGACATGGGTAGTAAGTGCAATATTTTACTTATCGATATCATTTTATCGACATATACCCGTGACTATTTTTTCTTTGCTATTCCTGGTATCATTTTATTTGTCAAACTCATGTCAATTTAGTTCGCGAGTTTATGGAGGCGACCTTAAGTATACCTTATTAAGTAAGTAGTAAGTTAGTACCTGGTTTGTTAGTGCACGACACCTTGCACTTTGTGACTATGCGCTGAAACTTGGCACAGTTGATTCTTAGCTGGTCTTGAGCAGAAACAGACCGGTAGACATCGAGAACCACGTCTGATTTAGTGGGGGGAGGGGGAGAAGTTCGACGCCGCCGCGCTTCACTTGGAGCAACATTTCTCTAAAACTATACCTATTAGGGCATGTGATATATCATTTTCGGATAAATTAAGGATGAGGAATCTAGTTTTGGAACAAAAACAATGCACTTTCTGATAAAAAAAGCATAAAGTAGAAAAGACTAAAAAACGTATGTTTGAATTTTTCATAATTACCAAATTTTTAAAGTGTAGCAGGAATCTGAAATTAAAAATATAGTTGTAAAGCTACACTTATTACGTTTAAGAGAATATATAGTTTAAGTTTATTACACAAAACTATTGATAAATGGGAGATAAAAAGTAATATTAAGCGTGTGAGTGATCTCAATATAAAATATTATTAAGGTGGGAAAGTTAATTAAAATTTGTTCTACAATCGTTTATTTTTTTTAGTTTTTCATAAATAACTCGTAAACGGTAGCCCACAGCAAAAAATATATTTTACGTAAATAATCTGTTACAGATTTCTTATAAAATAAGTGCTACTTTTTTTCGCTAGGATGAGTATTTAAAAAAAAATTGAAGAGAGAAAATAAATTGTAAGGTCCCCTTTTTTATTCATTCGTAAATAATTCGTAAACGATGGCCAATAGCATATTTTTTTTTATTAGAGAAAATAAATCTGAGGTCGTCTTTTTAAATATTGACCCTAGCGAAAAAGTTTGAATAACCTTTTTTGTAGGAAATTTGATGTAAATTATTCATGTAATAAAACATGTTTTGCTATTGGCCATCGTTTACGAGTTATTTACGAATTACTAAAAAAGGGGACCTAAGTATTTATTTTCGCCCTCCAATATTTTTTTAAAATATTGATGGTAGCGAAAAAAAGTAGCACTTATTTTATAAGAAATCTGAAACAGATTATTTACGTAAAATATTTTTTTTTTGCTGTGGGCTACCGTTTACGAGTTATTTACGAAAAACAAGAAAAATAAACGATTGTAGAACAAATTATAAGTAACTTTCCCATATTAATAATATTTTGTATTGAGATCACTCTGACCCACGCTTAATATTATTTTTTATCACTCATTTATCAACAGTTTTGTATAATAAACTATATATTTTCTTAAACGTAATAAGGGTAGCTTTACGACTATATTTTTTTTTAATTCCTGCTACACTTAAAAAAAATTGGTAATTATGAAAAAATCTAAAATACGTTTTTAATCTTTTCTACTTTATGCTTTTTTTTTTGTTAGAAAGTGCATTGTTTTTGTTCCAAAACTAGATTCCTCATCCTCAATTTATCTGAAAATGATATATTACATGCCCCCCTAATAGGTATAGTTTTAGAGAAATATTGCTCCAAGTGAAGCGCGGCAGCGTCGAACTTCCCCCTTCCCCCCCACTAAATGAGAGGTGGCTCTCTTCGGCTCCCGGTCTGTATCTGCTCAAGACCAGCTAACAATCAACTGTGCCAAGTTTCAGCGCATAGTCTCAAAGTGCAAGGTCCCCACACAACGGTGTGCAGCTCGGAGTAATTAACAATGGAGCCGCCATTAACAGGCGTTCCCCTCTGTCGAAAATAGGCGGCCAATGGTCAACCATATGTATGGACTGACGTTTATCTGACATGACGTACCTATACATTTGATGTGCCCCTCCCCCGCAAAAAACGGCAGACTATTTTGTACCGAAAATTTTAGACATGGCGTCTCCATTTGTTAATTACTCCGAGGTGTGCAGTAACAAACCAGCTATAGGATAACAATTTCCATCTCTTCTTAAATTATTAATTTAAACATAAAATAAATGAAACATGAATCCAATAGGTCAAAGGATTCTTATACTTAACTAGCTGTGCCCGCGGCTCCGCCCGCGTGGAATTCGGTTTGTGTCAGTAAGCTGCTAAATATAAAAAAAATTGTAAATTACAATACATTACGCTGTATTTTTTTATTCAAAAAATTATAACATTTATAATTTCCTGCATGGTAATTTCTTAAAATAATCTTATTGTTTCATACTTTTTAGAGCGCGATTTGTAGTAGTCCGACTACGCCCGACTCTTTTAGTATGAGAAAGTCTAAGTCGCCTAGCTTTGGACCGCGTGCAGTGCGCCACATACGTCGGGCAATTCCCGACTCTTTTAGTATGAGGGCGCCGAAGGAGCCCGGCTTTGGAACGCATTTAGCGCGCCACGTGCGTCGGGCTTAGCCCGATGCTTTGAGTATGAGGGTGCCTTCGGCTCCCAACTTTGGCAAGCGTACAGCGTGTCACGTACGTCGGGTTACGCCCGACGCTTTGAGTATGAGGGAGGCGCCCGGCTTTGGAACGCGCACAGCGTATCACGTACGTCGGTCTACGCCCGACACTTTTAGTATGAGGGCGCCGAAGGCGCCCGGCTTTGGAACGCGTACGTTACGCCCGACGCTCTTAGTATGAGGGCGCCGGAGGTGTAACGTACGCCGGAGGTGGAATGCGTACAGCGTGTCACGTACGTCGGGCTACTCCCGACGCTCTGAGTATGAGGGCGCCGAAGGCGCCCGGCTTTGGAACGCGTACAGCGCGACACGTACGTCGGGTTAAGTCCGAAGCAGTGCCGGATTAAGATATTTTGATGACGCGTAGCCCGACGCTTTGAGTATGAGGATGCCTTCAGCGCCCAACTTTGGCAAGCGTACAGCGTGTCACGTACGTCGGTCTACGCCTGACTCTTTTAGTATGAGGGCGCCGAAGACGCCCAGCTTTGAAACGCGTACGTTACGCCCGACGCTCTTAGTATGAGGGCGCCGGAGGCGCCCGGCTTTGGAATGCGTACAGCGTGTCACGTACGTCGGTCTACGCCCGACACTTTTAGTATGAGGGCGCCGTAGGCGCCCGGCTTTGGAACGCGTACAGCGCGCCACGTACGTCGGGCTACTCCCGACGCTCTGAGTATGAGGGCGCCGAAGGCGCCCGGCTTTGGAACGCGTACAGCGCGACACGTACGTCGGGTTAAGTCCGAAGCAGTGCCGGATTAAGATATTTTGATGCCCTAAGCATTTCTAGACCCTGGTGCCTCCTCTCCCTAAGGTCATCAAGATTACATTATTTTTTTTTGTAAATTGAGTGAAGTTCATTGCAACATTACAGCTGAGAATAGAAATCAGTCACATCATTTTATCAGGAAAATTGTCAGTGCCGCAGCAGTAATGTTCCAACAGAGTACCTAATGCTGCTGCATTCGCCACCCGAATGTCACCTTTATCATATCTTAGGTGAGAATGTAATTGAAATCGCGAGCGAAGCGAGCGGGAAAATTTTTCGATATAAAAACGCAATTTGATAGACAGTTGTACATTTTTACTTTTAGTATGGAAATCAGTCACATCATTTTATCACGAAAATTGACAGTGCTGCAGCAGTAACGTTGTAACAGAGTAATGTTGCTGCAGTCGCCACCCGAATGTCACCTTTAACATACCTTAGAAAGTGATTGAAAACGTGAGCGATGCGAGCGCGAAAATTTTTCGATATAAAAATTATTTTATTTTATTTTTATTTTCTTTATTTAGGATTACCAACAGATAATACATCTTACATGCTCTTAAATCTATATAACAATCATGACTGATGCTTATCTAATTATAGGTAACCACAACTTATATAAGTGTCTTGTATATGTGAACAATATTGAACATGCGATAAACTTATAGGTTATAGGTAAATGAATTAGGTAGTAGGTACCAGTACATTATACTAATTAACATTACATATCTTGACAACTAGGGTGATGTTAAATTGTCGAATTGTCGAAAATGCAATATGATAGACAGTTGTACATTTTCACTTTTAGTATGGAAATCAGTCACATCATTTTATGACGAAAATTGACAGTACCGCAGCAGTAACGTTGCAACAGAGTAATGCTGCTGCAGTCGCCACCCGAATGGCACCTTTATCATACCTTAGAAAGTTATTAAAAACGCGAGCGTAGCGAGCGCGAAAATTTTTCGATAAAAAAAAACGCCTCAGCGAGGTTGTTTTCATGCATAAAAGATGCAAGAAAGCAGAGCTTGGAATTGACCAAGTGAATTGAATTGGCGAAGTGTGAGCAAGGTAGTAGGCCCAGCTGCGAAAGAGGAAAGCTTGGATTTGGATCCACGCCCAAGTGTAATTAAGGCAGAAGATCAACTTTGCCGTAAGGCAAAGTAATTCAATTAAATTAGTTGATTCCGTACCCCCTCATCTAAACTTATAGTTAATATGGCAAAAACCTTCCTCGGTGGCTATTCATGTCACTACGTATTAAATTCAGCGCCATCTGTTAGTTTACCAGGGTACTCAATAGTGGTAGCACATTTGAAAAAAGTTTGCCCCTCCTTCCTAAGTAGCGCCATAAGATTCAGGGGCAAACTTAAATCAAGCGAGTTTTGTGGCTACCCCCCCTTTTAAGGGTTGAATTTTTATAGCCTATAACCTGGCCGGAGATTGTCTCGACAGATTAGTAAAGTTTGCATCAAAATCCGTTCAGCCGTTTTCACGTGATGCGCGTTCAAATAAACAGACAAACAGATAAACAGATAAACAGATAAACAGACAAACAGACAAAAATTCTAAAAACTGTTGGAACGTGTTCTGTTATCGATTTTAAGTATCCCTAGCCAACTTTTTTTCAAATATCTTCCAAGTACAGACTTTCGACCCTCTACAGCTTTATTATATGTATAGATAGATAGATAACGTAGAGGATAACCATCGTTCTCGTATACTAGTTGAAGCCGACTTGACATGCTTGCGACCATGTTCGCGCATGCGTTACTATTTCGCATCAGCTCCCACGTTCTGTATACCTCTTCGTTTAAATTTTGTTTCGTCCGGATTTCAGTGGAGTCCCAATTAAGAATCATTTGACCCCATAGATTTTCTATTGGGTTCAGGTCAGGACTTTTAGACGGCCACACGAACGCAGTAATGTCATCTTGCGATGACAGCCACTCTTGGACAACTTGTGAGCGATGCACCGAACTGTTGTCGTGGACAAGATGAATTTGACCTTGGGGATATGCAACACGAACTGTCGGCAGCATCACGTCTCGTAGCACCTCCATGTAACGTTGACCGTTCATACGGCTGCCTACTTCCACCAGCTCTCCTGGGTCCATGGAGGACATCCAACCCCAATAGCCTGAAAATATTCTTAATATTTTATTTTATATTTATTTTCTTTATTGGGGAAAAAACAGACATAGGCAGATATATAATACAAAAGAGGACATAGATTTATACATTAGTAGTTACAACCTACATCCTGAGACAATTCCCACTATGATTTGTAAACCTAGGATATTTAAGTGACATTGTCATCGGATTGAGGTATAACAGGATAATAGATACTAAACTAACATTGATAGACAGACGATAATAATAATCATTACAGTGCTGACAAAATTACACACATAACATTCTAGCAGCGAGATGAGGAACTACATATTTACACTTATACTATGATAAATATAGGACTAAGCATATATTGGGCCAACAGTAATTATCTAGTTAAGACGAATCAAATTTTATGGTATGTTTAAGGAAGTACTTAAACGCTTCATAACAGTAGGTTTACCTTACGTTTGAAATTTGCACGACTATTGTTAAAAATGTCAACCGAGACCAGAGCCTCTACCATCAGTTGGCAGAGTATTTTTCACTTACACTCGGTGAATAAACGTGCCGTGAGTCACGTTTTACGTTTCTTTACGGTCTTATGTACCTAACTTCACTCCACTCCAAACGATACTGTCCCTTTCTAACTATACTAAAAAACAGAGCAAGAGTTACGAGTATATCGGAGTTTTATACAGCGCCTCTAGGAGTCACCTAATGAACTAAATAACAAAATTGTCAAATTTTCTCACGTCTACGTAATTTACTATCTATGCATCTCGCTCTCGCATATTAGTGCAAGTGAGATGCACAGAAAGTAATGTTACATATACTGATGGTAGCCGTGAATATAGAGGTTAGAGGTAAGGAGAATCCTTTATGACTTTATGAGAAAACTCCTTTAAGGGAGAATATTTGCAAAAACTGGGCACGCTGTCAGCTATTATAATTTTTCTAAATCTCTCCAGAGTAGCGAAAAAAAGAAAACCCATAAACCTAGTTTTTCATTGTATCAATACCGTACTAAAAATCATGGAGAATGGAAGATACTCGTATTTATATACAAGTGGAAAAACGTTTTCTCTTTTTGTATGGACGATTACGTAGTATACTTCCCTCTTAAGGTTTTTGACGGACACTTTTTCATTATTAATTACACGGAGATTGTATTCCTTACCTCTACCATCCACTAAGAGCATTTAGAAGGGAGATGTCATCGCTGTCATTTTCTTTACAAAACAGTCCGCCGATTTTTGCGGGGGAGGGGACGTCAAATGTATTGCTATTTCTACATGATTTGTACGTATCGTACAAAAAGCCATGTCGGTCCATACAAAAGTTTGCACAATTGTGCGCGTTTTTCGGCAGAGGGGTAAGTAATAATGTCAACAAAAAAATAAAGAGTATACCTTCGAGACTACTACGACTATGATATTTGATTTATTCGGTTGTCAATATAAAACAAACGTAGGTGTTCTTTCTTCTCGTATGAGACGCCATTACTATGTAGTCTTGCTTGAGATTAATAAACATTACCTATATGGTGTTAAAACAAGCTTTTCTTTCCTGCTTGGAACCCTAATCCTAAATCCTAACAGTAAGCACTCAATGGCCACTCCAGTTATTAAATACTCTAAGACCAGTTTTGTCACTTTGTTACTGACTCAACCTTCATTCTACAAATTTTTAAAGATTTGACGTTGCCATAGTTACGAAAATAATAAACACATCAATGTTAGTAAACAGTGTATAAATTAAAATATAATTGTATTCAAGACAAAAATTGCAAAATATGATAATTACGTAAACATCATTAATAATCGAGTTAAAATTATGACATTGCGTGTTAAAAAATAGGAAGCAAAGTATACGGCGCGATTATACAGGCTACTTTTGGCTACATATTTATTACCTATGATGAAAATAATACACACATGAGAAGAAATCTTAAAATATTAAAATAGGTATGTATTATAATGGTCCGCTTCAGTCCGCATCATGACAGCGGCCGTCTCCTACTGCTAAGTAACATTATCTAATAGAGTGTCCGGAAAGAGAAAAGTCGTGAAATTTAGGGGAGCCCATACATTATACCTACGACTCTTCTCTTTCCGCACAGACCCTACGTATGACCTTAATAGCGATTTTAATTTTATAGTACCTATATGATCTCGAGTATATTTCAGTGCCAAGCGCCCCATTTCCAATACAAAATGAACCCACGCAGCGGGTTTTTGGCAATAAATGTGTTTAAATCTTATTTAAATTTTCAGATTCAGAACCACCAGCAAAAGTTTTTGAAGAAAGTTTTATATTTCCTGTTACCAAGTTGACATGAAAAACGATTACCTAGGTACCAAACACAATAATTTGAACAACGGAAAATAAAATAATACTTACTTAGTAAAGAAAAATAAATAAACCCACAGAACATTTGTATGTTTTATTTTATATAAGATAATAATGCTTAATAAAATACGTAGCAATTCTTGTGTAAATATTATAATAGGTCTTGCGGTATGGTATGTCTTATTCTTACTATGTGTTATGTGCACCCAGCAACATTATCTATGTACCGCTCCTTGTATTGAGCCTTAATTCTTAATACATATGTAACTTCTACATGCATACATGATGCAATCCGGGTTTTCATGGAAATGTTGTTTTCAATCAGCTTCTTGCCTAAAACCAAAAACTGCTCGTAAGCAATGTGATTTTCGCAAATGTAGCAGTAGAAATAGGAAAATATGATGTCAAGTATAACTCATTACCTTTGTACTAAATCAGCCTTTTATCGAACTATTAATTGATTTATCCCTTAAAGTTTTGCTTGAAGTTCACATACTGTTATAAATTTATACATATTACGTTGAAAATTGCATTGATATTCGTGAAAAATCTGCGTATTTGTTGTGTTTACAAGTTGACAGAAATGTCACGTTGGAAACGCACGTATTTTTCCATAACATCTGTCACGTTTACTCGCGTAAAGTATTTACGCAGAATAATTCTGGCTCAGTTTTCATTATATAATTACAAAGAGAGCGTTTTAGGTGTGAAGTTAGGCAAGTATGGAAAACTCGCGTAAAAACGTCTATAACTCATGGTACCAATTGAATTTTTTAGTTCTTTACGTGACCGGTAGAGGCTCTGTACAATTACTCCATACATTTTCCTTAACTTTCTCACTGTCTTCACTTCTCACTGTCATTCACGAAACTGATAGTAGAGCTACAGGTTGTTATTGTACATTTGACATATTCTGCGAGCGGAGCGCGGACTCCAGCGTTATTCGACGAGGCAGGCAACGCGAACAGGGATATAGTTCGTGTTCTATAGGTTGGAGCACGTAAACCGATATGTTCGAGCAGTTCTGGACAATTATAATAACCCCCACATATGTTGAACAAAGCAATAGCGTCTTGGACATTGCGTCTGCTAGTCAGAGTTTTAAGTTTGTAGCGTTCAAGGAGCTTGCTTGTTGTATTATGACAATGGAGCATGAGCCATTCTATAATAAATAAATATACTCTTTTTGTTCGCCTTAACTTAAATTTTTAGGGTTCCGTACCCAAAGGGTAAAACGGGACCCTATTACTAAGACTTCGCTGTCCGTCCGTCCGTCCGTCCGTCCGTCTGTCACCAGGCTGTATCTCACGAACCGTGATAGCTAGACAGTTGAAATTTTCACAGATGATGTATTTCTGTTGCCGCTATAACAACAAATACTAAAAACAAAATAAAATAAAGATTTAAATGGGGCTCCCATACAACAAACGTGATTTTTGACCAAAGTTAAGCAACGTCGGGAGTGGTCAGTACTTGGATGGGTGACCGTTTTTTTTTTTGCTTTTTTTTTTTTTGCATTATGGTACGGAACCCTTCGTGCGCGAGTCCGACTCGCACTTGCCCGGTTTTTTTATTACATTTATTGAGGTATTACTCGTAGATTACTAAGTAAATTGATTAGGGATAGTATGTTACATATAGCATTATCTATACACTGTTTTTTTTGCGGTTTTCACAAATTTACGCAAAAGATTGTATATAAGAAAGAAAGATTGTATTGTATATATATATATATGTCTATATTATAAATTAGAGTTATACCCGAAATCGAAATGAATATTTGGTTTATAAGTACTTTGAAACAATACTAAATATACATAGTATACATATACATGTGTATATATAAATATCTTTATATATATATTATATACATATACCTAGTTACCTACGCAGTATTACATAATTATGTGAGGTTTGCTTACCCAAAGTCATCCTTCCGCTAGTTCTCAGATCTAACAGGTTTTTGGGGTTGTATCTCTCTCCACTTCTTCGCCATAATATTTTACGACCGTCCTTATCCGATTTAAAACACTTATCATCAGTAAAAATTACAATTTCGTTTTCCCAATCGAAGTTTCGGTAACGTTCAGCAAAGTTCTTTCTTGTTGTCCGATGTGCGTCAGTAAGGGGTGTTTTTTTACACGACTGCCCAAACAAAAAGAGCGTATTGTTTGCTGGCTTATTATTATGGATTTTCGCAGCATGTAAGTGTCTTCGAACGGTGCTTATCGATACTCCGAAATTTTCAGCACTCGAACGAGTACTCGTAAATGGAGCGTCTGTGTGTATTTGGACTATATTACGGTGATAAATATTAATACGTTTATAAGACATATGAAATACCTAAGATCTAATTAAGGCAATAAATAAGTCACTTTTACAATTCTTAAAATCACTTACCGTTGTATGCAAATCCCGAGCTATTTTAGAAACACTGGTTCTGTTCCCAGAGAACTATTATCTTAGTCTTTAAAAAAAAAATAATAATGAGAGAGGCTGTATCAGGGACACAGCCGCTATGGCTGACGTGAAACGTGGTGTGGACCCGAAGGCCCGAAGCGTCCAGGACATCAGTGTTTTAGCACAGAATAATAATACAAGTGTCTAAATGCGAAGGCCGAAGGCCGAGCTCCGCGTAGGGCCGAAGGCCCGAAGCGTCCAGGATGTTAATGCTTTAACACAGAACAATAGTACAAGTGTCTAAATGCGAAGGCCGAAGGCCGAGCTCCGCGTAGGGCCGAAGGCCCGAAGCGTCCAGGACATCAGTGTTTTAGCACAGAACAATAATACAAGTGTCTAAATGCGAAGGCCGAAGGCCGAGCTCCGCGTAGGGCCGAAGGCCCGAAGCGTCCAAGATTTAAGTGCTATAACACAGAACAATAGTACAAGTGTCTAAATGCGAAGGCCGAAGGCCGAGCTCCGCGTAGGGCCGAAGGCCCGAAGCGTCCAAGATGTCAGTGCTTTAGCACAGAAAAATAGTAAAAGTGTCTAAATGCGAAGGCCGAAGGCCCGAAGCGTCCAGAATGTTAGTGCTTTAACACAGAATAATAGTACAAGGGTCTAAATGCGAAGACCGAAGGCCGAGCTCCGCGTAGGGCCGAAGGCCCGAAGCGTCCAGGATTTAAGTGCTATAACACAGAACAATAGTAAAAGTGTCTAAATGCGAAGGCCGAAGGCCGAGCTCCGCGTAGGACCGAAGGCCCGAAGCGTCCAGGATTTAAGCACTATAACACAAAACAATAGCACAAGTGTCTAAATGCGAAGGCCGAAGGCCGAGCTCCGCGTAGGGCCGAAGGCCCGAAGCGTCCAGGATGTTAGTGCTTTAACACAGAACAATAGTACAAGTGTCTAAATGCGAAGGCCGAAGGCCGAGCTCCGCGTAGGGCCGAAGGCCCGAAGCGTCCAGGATTTAAGTGCTTTAACATAGAACAGTAGTACAAGTGTCTAAATGCGAAGGCCGAGCTCCGCGTAGGACCGAAGGCCCGAAGCGTGCAGGACATCAGTGCTTTAGCACAGAAAAATAGTACAAGTGTCTAAATGCGAAGGCCGAAGGCCGAGCTCCACGTAGGGCCGAAGGCCCGAAGCGTCCAGGATTTAAGTGCTATAACACAGAACAATAGTACAAGTGTCTAAATGCGAAGGCCGAAGCGTCCAGGATGTCAGTGGTTAAACACAGAACTGACAGACTGGACGCTTCGGGCCTTCGGCCCTACGCGGAGCTCGGCCTTCGGCCTTCGCGTTTAGACACTTGTAATATTGTTCTGTGTTAAAGCACTGACATCCTGGACACTTCTTGCCTTCGGCCTTACGTAGAGCGCAGCCTTCGACCTTCGCATTTAGTTAGACTCTTGTACTACTGCTTTGTGTTTGAATACCGAATTCGCACATCTCGCGAATGCGTGATGTATTATAATAATTTTGGATAATATCTAAATTTTATCTGTAAAGATTATTTGGGGTCATAATGATTCACTGTATCTAGATGAACTTGAATGCGGCATTTGATGGGTAATTTAAAAATAATTAATTACAGCGTCACACCTATTTAAATAATTAAATGATCAATTCATTTTGGAGTAATGAATGTAACGATTAGGTACAATTTTTTGTGTAAATAACACACCAAAATTACGAGAATAGATATTTTATACGGGCAATACACGTTTTATAGCAAACTCGTTCGTGTCTTTCCTGTAGCCATCGCATTTAAGGGAATCTAAAAGCATTTTTTTACGCAGCACCTTTACAGGCAGAATATTTCATTCAATACTTGAGACTCAAATGAGAAAAACGGGATATATATGAACCACAGTCGTTACCTTTTATAGTACCTATTGTCCACAGAAGTGACCTTTTCTAAATTATGTTTTACCCATTACATCAGAAAGTACCTAACTAAGATTACTATATACTTACTAGCATTAGGAACTCGGGATTGTCAAGCAGCCGTCATACGTTATATGTGTTCTATCAAAGTAACTCGCGCCGCCGCGCCGCCTTAGATGCTAATGCATTATTTGAGGAGATGAGCATGTATTACTATGGTGAATGTAGTATTAAAAGAACCGTTATTGCTTTATCTTACTATTTCAGGTATATTTTGTCAGTTTTGCGCCCTATTTTTCGCACACGGTGGCCTCAAACAAGAGCAGTGATAAAAATTCTGTAATAACTGTCACATTTTTATGTTTTAGCAGCTTATTATAATTCCACGTACTTTATTTTACTCATATTTCATTAAAATAAATTAAGATCTATCAAATGGCATCAATTTTACCGAAATCGGTTAATGGGCTGATGAGTCATTACTAAATGAACACTGAAAATAGGGGTCATTTTAGCTCCGAATACGTCGTGTCTAGCGCAGAATCAGCGCCATTTATGTCAGCGGCACGTACTGTTCCGAGTAATGGCTACTTTCTTCTATATATCTATATCAAAACTATGTTTGTAGGTATTATAGTTTATGAGATATAAGCCGCCGCGCCATAACACTTTTCGTTACACTTGGTTTTTGGTCCGGCACCTCTACTACGGCTTTTTAAAGACGTTTCACGTCAAAAGTCGTCAGTCGAACCATCTTTAAAGGTTTAGAACTGCAGTTAATTACTAGGTAACTAAAGGAAACTATGTAGTTGAAATCCTAAATCACTCATAAATAATATCGTAAAACACACTGGCACAAAATGAATGTATGTAGCTACCGAACTTATTTCATAAATACCCACATACATGGTTGTGTTTAATAAAACGACCGTTATTATTATATTACACGGCATATAATTTTTTTTACATCAGTCTTATTGCACCAGTAGTAAGAGTCAAAGAGCATATAATCACTACGTTTTAAGAGTCGGCACTCTCGAACAATCCTCGAACCGAATTATGAACGTACATATCCCAACACACCAAATACAGGCTTAAAGATCTCGCATCCAGGCCATAATTGTTAAAAAAAAATCACACACAATACTACCAACACAAAAGAAAACAACGCTAGGGCTCGACACTTCCAGTACCTACTGTTTATCGATATCGATAAATGTGCGATACGTGCTGCTGTATTTACCTACTGTACTACTGTAACAGTA
Organism: Cydia fagiglandana; assembly: GCF_963556715.1. Taxonomy (NCBI): domain Eukaryota; kingdom Metazoa; phylum Arthropoda; class Insecta; order Lepidoptera; family Tortricidae; genus Cydia; species Cydia fagiglandana. The sequence continues at coordinate 2,636,628 of NC_085959.1, read as the reverse complement.
CATTTTGAGAATCACGTGGATTAATAAAATAAAAGAACATTATGTATATAAACAATTTTATTTTACATGATAAAAATATCATAGTTTATTATTCAAGTAGGCATATTACAATAAGCTGAATTCGCGCGATTTGATGATTTCCACAAATGAACTTGTTTCCATTCAGTTTTTGAATAGGTAAATAAATACGCCAAATCCTCATTTCCTTTTCCTCAGTTTTGCCCATAATCGACATCTGAAATAAAGAGATTATCGATAAATTGGTCGTACACTATTCGTGTCATAGGTTACTTAGTTTTTTACTTAAAAATACTTTATTCACAAAATATTTTCGTTTTAATCATGGATTGTACACGACTAAAACTAATTAAATTAGTAACTGTTAACGACTCAAAGTAAAAAATGAAAATATTGCATACAAACCTCAGTTTACCGACCTGTTCGGATCAAGTGGAAATTTGGCCAAAAAGCGTCAGTAGTTAGTCTTCTTACACACCCACTACAAACTTCACATTTCCTTAAAGATTTGGCCCCCATTTAAATAACAGCTAAAGTTATTTTACCAATTACAATAAAAAATAACCACGTATTTCCACGTTCACGACAATTCAAATGACGTTTGACGTTTTACTACCAATCATACCCACCTAAAGAAAAGTAAGTATAATACGTCTATGTTAAAAGCAAGTATGGTATGTGCCACCAAAATGCAACAGCAGTCATTTTAATTCGATAAGATTATTTCTATACCTCAATGTTGGTAACAAGTACGTTCTTAATTTATCAAAGTATGGGGTGTCGATGGGCGTAAGAGTGTTTTCTGTAATGACTTAACGACGGTGCATCGCAATATAACAAAGTATAAAATAAAGACGACACCATAATGTTGTGTGCAAGTTGGATAAGGACACCGATACAGAAGTTCTATGTATCAACATTGTAGTGGCAATCTTATGATGCATGTTTTCAAGGCATTTCGTAACAGCAGCGATAGCTCCGGGGCTTAAGATGCGGATTGAATGCAATGTACAAAAACTATATTCAAATTTATTAATTACCTATATGTATAACACGTTTTCACGCCACTGTTCGGAAATGTGGCAATAGATGGTCTAAAACCAAGCTGGAAAGTAGGCAATAGCTGTAGCACCTGAAGCACCACTACTACAATGTTTCATTGTTGTCATCATCTGTCATTGGTGACAGTTCACTACAGCAATGAGTATCATTTAAAACATAAAAATCAATAAAAGGTCTTTTTTTGCGCAACTTTTTCCTTCAAAAATAAAATTAGGTTATTTATAGCACCAATTTCTTGTTTAAAAAAAAAAATATCAAAACCATTCACTTAATTTTTTTTTTAACAATTATTCATTCAGTTCACGCTTAAGGCGTTTTTTACTTTTGTAGCTTTTTGTGGTTTTATTAGCAAAAACGCTTCTAATTTTAGAGTCGGTTTGAAGCAAATAACAGAAAAACGCCTCTTAAAAGTGGTAAAAAAAGTAAAAAAAGGCGGGATCTGAAAATACCTACTGAATTGGATAGTGTAAATTATGTTTGACTAAAAAATATAAGAAACGCGTATCTACGCTCGCTATAAAAATGAGTTCTTCTAGTGAAGAAAATGATATTCTTACGCTGACGCCTATCGAAATTCGAAAGACAGTACCGGCAGTGGCTAGTAATTTGCTACCAGAGAAATCGCGGGCTAGTATAGCTATGCAAATGTTTTCTTATTTCCTCGCAGTAGTCGTGAAAAGCACTATGTAATGCCTCGGCCGGAAACGCTAAAGATGGTTTCGTATTATTCGAGGGCCTCCACTAACGTGTCGGCACTCGAACTCACTCGTCCATCTTTTAGCGATTTTCCGTCCTCTCCTACAATGTACTATTGTTATGGCCTGTACAATAATATTGCAATGTGAGAAAAAAATATATAGGCAAGTTTATTATTCGGCAAAAATAATCAAATCATATGAGGAAGGTTAAAAGTTGGTGAAATGGTAAAGATGGCGAAATGTAACTATCAGTATAGAGGAGTTGAAAAGTAGTCAAAATGAACGTAGTTATACTAACTCTTCGAAATGTAGGCAAAATTAAAAAAAAATAATAATGAGAGAGGCTGTATCAGGGACACAGCCGCTATGGCTGACGTGAAACGTGGTGTGGACCCGAAGGCCCGAAGCGTCCAGGACATCAGTGTTTTAGCACAGAATAATAATACAAGTGTCTAAATGCGAAGGCCGAAGGCCGAGCTCCGCGTAGGGCCGAAGGCCCGAAGCGTCCAGGATGTTAATGCTTTAACACAGAACAATAGTACAAGTGTCTAAATGCGAAGGCCGAAGGCCGAGCTCCGCGTAGGGCCGAAGGCCCGAAGCGTCCAGGACATCAGTGTTTTAGCACAGAACAATAATACAAGTGTCTAAATGCGAAGGCCGAAGGCCGAGCTCCGCGTAGGGCCGAAGGCCCGAAGCGTCCAAGACTTAAGTGCTATAACACAGAACAATAGTACAAGTGTCTAAATGCGAAGGCCGAAGGCCGAGCTCCGCGTAGGGCCGAAGGCCCGAAGCGTCCAAGATGTCAGTGCTTTAGCACAGAAAAATAGTAAAAGTGTCTAAATGCGAAGGCCGAAGGCCCGAAGCGTCCAGAATGTTAGTGCTTTAACACAGAATAATAGTACAAGGGTCTAAATGCGAAGACCGAAGGCCGAGCTCCGCGTAGGGCCGAAGGCCCGAAGCGTCCAGGATTTAAGTGCTATAACACAGAACAATAGTAAAAGTGTCTAAATGCGAAGGCCGAAGGCCGAGCTCCGCGTAGGACCGAAGGCCCGAAGCGTCCAGGATTTAAGCACTATAACACAAAACAATAGCACAAGTGTCTAAATGCGAAGGCCGAAGGCCGAGCTCCGCGTAGGGCCGAAGGCCCGAAGCGTCCAGGATGTTAGTGCTTTAACACAGAACAATAGTACAAGTGTCTAAATGCGAAGGCCGAAGGCCGAGCTCCGCGTAGGGCCGAAGGCCCGAAGCGTCCAGGATTTAAGTGCTTTAACATAGAACAGTAGTACAAGTGTCTAAATGCGAAGGCCGAGCTCCGCGTAGGACCGAAGGCCCGAAGCGTGCAGGACATCAGTGCTTTAGCACAGAAAAATAGTACAAGTGTCTAAATGCGAAGGCCGAAGGCCGAGCTCCACGTAGGGCCGAAGGCCCGAAGCGTCCAGGATTTAAGTGCTATAACACAGAACAATAGTACAAGTGTCTAAATGCGAAGGCCGAAGCGTCCAGGATGTCAGTGGTTAAACACAGAACTGACAGACTGGACGCTTCGGGCCTTCGGCCCTACGCGGAGCTCGGCCTTCGGCCTTCGCGTTTAGACACTTGTAATATTGTTCTGTGTTAAAGCACTGACATCCTGGACACTTCTTGCCTTCGGCCTTACGTAGAGCGCAGCCTTCGACCTTCGCATTTAGTTAGACTCTTGTACTACTGCTTTGTGTTTGAATACCGAATTCGCACATCTCGCGAATGCGTGATGTATTATAATAATTTTGGATAATATCTAAATTTTATCTGTAAAGATTATTTGGGGTCATAATGATTCACTGTATCTAGATGAACTTGAATGCGGCATTTGATGGGTAATTTAAAAATAATTAATTACAGCGTCACACCTATTTAAATAATTAAATGATCAATTCATTTTGGAGTAATGAATGTAACGATTAGGTACAATTTTTTGTGTAAATAACACACCAAAATTACGAGAATAGATATTTTATACGGGTAATACACGTTTTATAGCAAACTCGTTCGTGTCTTTCCTGTAGCCATCGCATTTAAGGGAATCTAAAAGCATTTTTTTACGCAGCACCTTTACAGGCAGAATATTTCATTCAATACTTGAGACTCAAATGAGAAAAACGGGATATATATGAACCACAGTCGTTACCTTTTATAGTACCTATTGTCCACAGAAGTGACCTTTTCTAAATTATGTTTTACCCATTACATCAGAAAGTACCTAACTAAGATTACTATATACTTACTAGCATTAGGAACTCGGGATTGTCAAGCAGCCGTCATACGTTATATGTGTTCTATCAAAGTAACTCGCGCCGCCGCGCCGCCTTAGATGCTAATGCATTATTTGAGGAGATGAGCATGTATTACTATGGTGAATGTAGTATTAAAAGAACCGTTATTGCTTTATCTTACTATTTCAGGTATATTTTGTCAGTTTTGCGCCCTATTTTTCGCACACGGTGGCCTCAAACAAGAGCAGTGATAAAAATTCTGTAATAACTGTCACATTTTTATGTTTTAGCAGCTTATTATAATTCCACGTACTTTATTTTACTCATATTTCATTAAAATAAATTAAGATCTATCAAATGGCATCAATTTTACCGAAATCGGTTAATGGGCTGATGAGTCATTACTAAATGAACACTGAAAATAGGGGTCATTTTAGCTCCGAATACGTCGTGTCTAGCGCAGAATCAGCGCCATTTATGTCAGCGGCACGTACTGTTCCGAGTAATGGCTACTTTCTTCTATATATCTATATCAAAACTATGTTTGTAGGTATTATAGTTTATGAGATATAAGCCGCCGCGCCATAACACTTTTCGTTACACTTGGTTTTTGGTCCGGCACCTCTACTACGGCTTTTTAAAGACGTTTCACGTCAAAAGTTGGCAATCACGTAACAGATCCATATTAAGTCTTTATTTTTTATAGTTCCATTACTGGCTCATCAAATGTTCTGAAACCAGTAAATGAACAGTGTGTTCATTTACTGGTGTCGCGTAGATTTCATTTTTTTCTCAAATTTATATGTAAACGCAATCGTATTAAGCTTGTTTGTTGTGATTCTGCATAGAAAACGATTCTGATTCAATTAGCCAGTATTGGAACAAACCAAATTTCTGTAGTCCATTCACTAGATTTGTCATGCCTATGTATGAACAATACAAAATTTGGCTTGTTCATTTATTGGATTTCTACTAATTCTATGTATGAACAGTGTAACCACGAACAATGCAGTGACAAGTTTATTAATTTAAGCATTATTTGGTGAGCATGACCCCTTTTCATCAAAATATGCACGTTGGTTCTGGTTTTAATGGTTGATTTTATTTTTTCCTTTTAATATGTAACGGGTTTCTATGTTATTGGTGAATAACCATCATTTCATTACATTCTAATCGATTCGAAGTCAATATGGAGGGACAAAAAGATACAAACGCTATCGCTATACTTATTAAAATAGAGCCGAAAACGGTGTTTGTGATAAAAATGATTTTATTATGCTAATTAAAAAGAGTTAAATAATGTTCATTCACTGGGTTTTTCGGTGTTCATTCACTAGTTTTTATGTTCATTCATTAGGTTATTGGGTAGTTTTTGGTAAATTCTGGTATAACTCAAAAACTATGAAAGTAATTAAAAATCGCAGAAATGACTTTCTTATTTATTAAATGAGTTAGTTAAATTGCAGTTAATTATTCCAATTATGAATGAATGCTGAGCAATGATTTTTCAAACTTGGATAATTGCTTAAGTGTTCATTCACTGGTGGTCTTACCATAGTTGAAATTTGCACACCAGATTGCATTTATAAAGTGTACAAGAGATAAGAAGCGATTTTGAGAAATTCAACCGCTAAGGGGGTTAAAAAGGGGATGAAAGTTAGTATGGGGTTAAAGTTTTCTTTTAAGCTAGGAATTTGAAACGTCGTAAAAAGATATATTATTAAAATACAAGAAAACTAAGTTCAGCGTTTTTGAAAATTCATCCCCTGAGGTGGTGAAAAAGGGGTTGAAAGTTTGTATGGATATCAATTTTTTTTCCGAGTGGTGGACTTGAATCTTTGTATTTAGGGATATTAGTAGAAGACAGGAAAAGTAATTTCAGCGTTTTGTAAATTTCATCCCCTAACATGGTTAAAAAGGGGTTGAAAGTTTGAATCCATTACAAATGGTTTTCAAACTTCTTTGAAAGACATAATAATAGCCGATTACAAAAATAAGTAAATTGCAACGTTTTTGGAATTTCAACCCCTGAGGGGGCTAAAAAGGGGATGAAAGTTCGTCTGCGGGTGCAAATTTTATTTTAAGCAAGGAACTTGAAACATTGTAAAAACGTTTTAAATTAAAATGCTAGAAAACTAATATCAGCGTTTTTGAAAATTCATCCCCTAAGGTGGTGAAAAAGGGCTTGAAGGTTTGTATGGATATCAAACATTTTTTCGAGCGCGGGACTTGTATCTTTGTATTTGGGAATACTATTAGAAGACAATAAAAGTAATTTCAGCGTTTTGTAAAATGCATCCGTAACATGGTTAAAATGGGTTTCAAAGTTTGAATCCATTACAAATGCTTTGAAACTTCTTAGAAAGACATATTAGCCGATTACAAAAAAAGTAATAACAACGTTTTTGGAAATTCAAGCCCTAAGGGGGTTAAAAAGGAGATGAAAGTTCGTCATGGGGTGTAAATTTAATTTTAAGCTAGGAACTTGAACTTTTGCAAAAAAAAGGTAAAACAATAAAAACCATGAAAACTAATTCAAGCATTTTTGAAAATCATCCCCCAAGGTGGTAAGAAAGGGGTTGAAAGTTTGTATGGAGATCAGATATTTTGTGAGTGCCGAATTTGAATCTTTGTATAAGGGCATAGGTACCTATTATGAGAATACAAAAAAAATAATTTCAGCAACCAACATCAAAATCCACTTGACTTAAAACTTCATACAACTTGCTAAAAAAGAAAAGTACTTAATTTCAACATTGCTTGGATATGAAAATTATAGGTACTAAAGATGTAAAATGTTGAAGATAAGATTCCACGCGGACGAAGTCGCGGGCAACAGCTAGTTTACAAATAAATGGCTCTGCGAAACGATGTTCGGCGAATCGTCAATCTACTAAAAGTTTCTCGGAGAATCATTACTATCATTAGGTAACTATTTATGTTGCCGCTATAACAACAAATACTATAAGTAAATAGAATAAAATAAATATTTAAGTGCGGCTCCCATACAACAAACGTGATTTTTAGCCGTTTTTGCGTAATGGTATGGTACCCGTCGTGCGCGAGTCCTGCCGTGTCACGCGCATCTCATGTAGTAACTTTAAAAGTTGAGTTTCGAGATAATTACGTTTAAAGTTTTAAAGATTCAAATGCTGTTATCGTTGACGGTTCATGGTAATTTTTTTATTTATTTTTTATCTACATGTAGGAAATATGGTCACAGAATAGGCCCTTTAATTTTTTTTTCGCATAATTGAATAGTTTTCATTTATTCGAATTAAATGGTTCCGCATGATCAACTCTTTCATACTATTAGTGGTCACATGAAGTCATGTAAGTCAAGTTACATGACATACGCGTGATCAAACGTGACACGTTTTACTTGACCAATATTGTTGTCTTATAAACCAAGCGCTCGGCCAGTCCTGCCTAACTCTGGCAACTTAAGAAACGATTGTGATATTTTGGTTATGTCAGTCATGCAACTCAAGTTAACTGAGTTGTGCCTGACGCCATCGGCAAAAAAATGAAGGTACATGAGTTAGTCATATGCTTTTCTCAGTAAATAATGAATATTTTCAAAATTTTCTTTTAGAAGATATATTTTTAATGGTTTTTAAGACGATTTAGACTGGTTATCCGTAACTCATGTAACTCGAGTTAACGGAGTTAGGCGTGACACGGCAGAGTCCGACTCGCACTTGGCCGGTATTTTTCTCTTGATTTTACACACAGGTTGGGTATTTTTACCCTGATCAAGGTGTGAAAAAAGATATGGCAGAGAATATTAGTTTACACATAAAATACCCAAAATAGGAGGGTCCTTCTAATATATCGGAAACATAAAAGTATTGTTTAGTTCAAACAGAATATTTCACTATTTATAAAGACATTTTGTACTTCATATTTTATTAAATCATACATTATGCAACTTAAATAATATGTTTAAGTTACAAAAAAATTGGTTCAGTAGGTACCTATCTGTATAGTTACTTACCCTTTTATCGAAAACTTGTAACATTTTAGGGTTGATATTTGGTATAATAGAATCTTACATCTAGGCAAATCAATCGAAAAACGGCAATCAATTTGATGTCCGGGGCAGATTGCCCAATACATAGTACACGGCTAGATTCTTTAGCGTCCATGTTTGTCTAGTACCATAGACAAAACGGTAAGTTCATATTAAATGTAACAATAAAAACACAAAAATCACTATATGAATGCCTTTAAGATTTGAAGAGTTCCCACGATTCCCTATGGATCCCATCATCAGAACTGGGTTTGGCAAAAACGGGACTAATCTGTATGCATATACATACTATCAAAATAGTTATTTACGATACAAGTGCGGAAAAGAGGAAATTTGAAACGAGTTGCGATAAATTAACGACCGAAGGGAGTGTTTTAAATCGACACGAGTTGCAAATTACCTATTCGCACGTGTATCGTCCAACGTTTCACAGTACATATGGCCCTTTAAACTTTTGACATCGCACGAAAAGTGCGGGAAAATACAGGACCATAATGCATGTACTGTAAAAGAATTTTCAAAATCGGTCCAGTAATGACGGCAATATGGAGTAACAAACATTATATATGTATATATATATATATATATATATATATATATATATATATATATATATATATATATATATATATATATATATACCGCGTGTGGCCTGTAATATGAGCAAAAAATTAAACTGTAGGCTGTACTCCTCATACTGACCAACATTTGTTCAGCGACTTTTAAAAACTACAAAAGCCAGAAAGTTGAAATTTGCACACCAGATTGCATTCATAAAGTGTACAAGAGATAAGAAGCGATTTTGAGAAATTCAACCCCTAAGGGGGTTAAAAAGGGGATGAAAGTTTGTATGGGATTAAAGTTTTCTTTTAAGCTAGGAATTTGAAACTTCGTAAAAAGATATATTATTAAAATACAAGAAAACTAATTTCAGCGTTTTTGAAAATTCATCCCCTGAGGTGGTGAAAAAGGGGTTGAAAGTTTGTATGGATATCAAAAATTTTTCCGAGTGGTGGACTTGAATCTTTGTATTTAGGGATATTATTAGAAAACAGGAAAAGTAATTTCAGCGTTTTGTAAAATTCATCCCCTAACAGGGTTAAAAAGAGGTTGAAAATTTTAATCCATTACAAATGCTTTGAAACTTCTTAGAAAGGCATAATAGCCGATAAGAAAAAAAAGTCATTGCAACGTTTTTGGAAATTCAACCCCTGAGGGGGTTAAAAAGGGGATGAAAGTTCTTCTTCGGGTGCAAATTTTATTTTAAGCTAGGAATTTGAAACTTTGTAAAAACGTATCAAATTCAAAAACAAGAAAACTAATTTCAGCGTTTTAGAAAATTCATCCCCCAAGGTGGTGAAAAAGGGGTTGAAAGTTTGTATGGATATCATAAATTTATTCGAGCGCGGGATTTGAATCTTTGTATTTGGGGATATTATTAGATGACAATAAAAGTGACTTCAGCGATGTGTAAAATTCATCCCCTAGCAGGGTTAAAATGGGGTTCAAAGTTTGAATCCATTACAAATGCTTTGAAACTTCTTAGAAAGACATATTAGCCGATTACAAAAAAAGTAATTGCAACGTTTTTGGAAATTGAAGCCCTAAGGAGGTTAAAAAGGGGATGAAAGTTCGTCTTGGGGTGTAAATTTAATTTTAAGCTAGGAACTTGAACTTTTTGCAAAAAAGGTATTAAGTTAAAAAACATGAAAACTAATTCAAGCATTTTTGAAAATCATCCCCCAAGGTGGTGAGAAAGAGTTTGAAAGTTTGTATGGAGATCAGATATTTTGTGAGTGTCGAACTTGAATCTTTGTATAAGGGCATAGGTACCTATTATGCGTGTGTGCGTGTGTTACTAACAAGACGTGTTGTGAAAAGCTCTTGGCCATTTCTACCGGATTACTCTGTAAAATGGCCAAAACCGACTTAAAAAGTATACTAGACGAAGCGAAAAAGAAGTTAAATTCGTTGACTGAGAAAATTTCATTGCAAGCGGCCCTGATTTTAGAGCAAAATGAGAAAATTCATGCTCAACAAAAGCTTATAGAAAGCCAAAAGGAGGTACTTGAACAATTTTTGTCGAGTGTCGATACAGCGAATATGTCGATGTGTGTGTCGGTGAAATCGGCTACAGGCAAGAGCGGCGAAGACCTATCAGCAATTACAGCTAGTAGGAAGAGCATGACAACAACCCCTACGATTACCACCGATCGCGCACGAAGGGCGGCTGATCGTGCGAGTAAGACGGCTTCTACCAATAAGGATCAAACACGACAAAAACCGAAAGCGGCAGCATTAAGTGTGACGAAGATAACAACACCGCCTACCGCACTCGCGCAAAGGCAGGATGCAGCGACTGCACCAGCGTTGACGTCACAGCTAGACGTTGGGCCATTAAACAAGCCCGAGTCGATGACGCTCGTAGATAGTGCGCCACCGATATTAAGGCCTGAAGAGATCTGCTCAGAGCCAGTGACTATAACTACTAAGTTGACAGAAAGTGACGAAGACGACAAAGTTGGTGATTGGCAACATCCTCGTCGTAAGAACCGAAAATGTAAACCTGCTGTAGTTATCGGAGTTGGCAGCAAGCACAACATCCTGCAATCAGCTGAGAGATTTAAATATATTCAAGCATGGAATTTCCAGCCGGACACCACAGAAGAGCAAATTATGAATTAGCCGCGAGTGGCGCTGTCGCCACCTAGCGGCCATATCTGTGCTGATCGTGACAGACGCGTTTTGTTAGAGAGTGAGTCTTCTGTACTTAGTACTATTACCTATTTATTCTGTGGTAATTATGAATTTCCTAAAGAAGATACATGAGTCTGAAGAATACACTGTGGAAAAAAGGGATATAAAAACCAAACGGCACTCTGCGTTTATAATCGGCTCCCCCGAAAAGCATATACGAGCGGCTAAAGTTACCAACTTCGTGGCCACACGGCATTCGTTTCTCCGACTGGTTTCGCGTCCGTCCCCGCTCAGAGCGGGGCCCCACCACCGACCGGCCCGCGACGACGGCTCAGTGACTGCGCGCCAGCGCATGCGACAACTTCACACACACGGGATGCATCGAGTGCGCCAATAATCGTATGCCATCAAAACGTTCAATCTCTCAACAATACAATAAACAGGCTGGAAGTTCTACTAAGTACCGATCTTAAATGTGACGTGTTAGCAATTACGGAACACTGGCTCTCTGACGTTAATTTAAAATGTATTAGTGTAGACAAATACAATCTAGTATCATATTTTTGCCGTAAACAATCTCTTCACGGTGGGTCATGCCTCTATGTTAAAAATGGTACTAAAGCTGTGAATGTACCTGAAATTGTTGACATGTCCAAAGAATTAGTATGCGAGCTATCAGCTATTTACTTGGTGGATTTTAATATCATTATTATTTGTTTATACCGTACCAACCTAATTACTACTAAGGAGTTTCTGACCCACCTTGAATGTGTGCTCGATAAAGTCACTGAATTAAATAAAAATTACATCATTTTAGGTGATATGAATATTAATTGCATAGGAGAAAAAACCTTAGACTTTAAACATCTGGAGGAGGTTCTGAGGGCCCACGACTGTAGGAACGAAGTAACGTTTCCCACTCGCGTAAGTTGTAACTCATCCACTGCACTTGACCACGCTTACACGAACGTGGATGTAGGCTCGATAACAACGTCTCCTGTCGTAACTAATATAGGTGATCACTTCGCAGTGCGTATAGAGGTGACAAGTAAAAGTATAAAACCTGTCACACAGCCACGATTATCCAGAAACTACTCCAAAATGAATCGCGCTAATTTCATTTACACGATAGAATGTATAGATTGGACTAATTTTATATCGAATACTAGTTATACAGCTGAATTATTATCGGCTCAGTTAAATAATATTTTATCGAACAGAATAGACACTAGTTTCCCATTGAAAAAAAACTGTCGCTCGAAAAATACCGAATCGTGGGTTTCCCAAGAGATTTTAAATATTAAAGCTTTATTATTCGACTGTCTTAATTTCGAACGTAAGTTCCCTTTAAATGATGCGTTAAAAAAATGCATAGATAAGTTGAAGATCAAATATAATCATGCGATTCAACAAAGCAAAACGCAATTTTACTCAAAACAGATAGCCGCGTCACAGAACTCGTGTAAAACTATGTGGCAAGTAGTAAATAAAGAAAGGGGAAAAAACATACGGCCTCCTATCGACTTCACAGAACTCGTAGTAAACTCGCAGGGCGTAAAGTATAGCACTAAGAAAGAAGCGGTGGATGCCATGAACGCTAGATTTGTTGATGCCGCGATAGCATGCGGAGCGCCCCGCGCTGACCTTGACCGAGTGCGCGATCAGCTGAGTGCAGTGCGTGCGCCGACTGACTGCTCCATGCGACTTACCCGTTTTACCTGCGCTGAAGTTTACAATATAATAACGGCCCGAATACCACATAAAACGAGTAAAGACGTATATGGACTGTCCATGGACTTGTTAAACACAATTGCCTCTACTATAACACCTGTTCTTACTCATATGTACAACTTATGTATTAAAGAAGGATCGTACCCTAAGTCTTTAAAAATCAGTAAGGTGTCCCCTCTTTTTAAAGGCAAAGGAAAAACTGAAAATATGGACGGGTACCGGCCAGTATCCATCATTCCGATTGTCGCTAAGGTGTTAGAAAATGGATTGTGTTGCCGACTCACAACGTTTTTAAACTCGACAAATGCAATTTCCGACCGCCAATATGCGTACAGGTCCGGCCGCTGTACCACCGACCTAGCACGCGAAGTCGTACGCAGGGTCTTGGATGCTCTGGAGAGTAAACAGCAAGTAGCGATGCTCTGCTGTGACCTCTCCAAGGCTTTCGACGTGGCCGACCACAGCGTCGTCGCGGCTAAGCTGAAACATTACGGCGTACGTGGAAATGCTCTTAGCCTCCTCACTGACGGTCTGCGCGGTCGATCGCAGGTAGTCGTGGGAGATGGAGGGTTATCCAGGTCGGACCCGCTGACTACAACTATGGGTGTGGCCCAGGGATCGTCGATCTCAAACATACTGTTTTCCCTGATAATTAATGATCTCCCCGAAGCAATAACGGCGGCCGAGATCTTAATGTACGCCGATGATGTGGCGGGTATTGTAACGGCACCAGACGAGAACAGCCTGCAGACCCGGCTTAATGACGCAGCAGACCAGTTATCACAGTGGTTTCGTCTGAACGGCCTCGCGCTTAATTTGACCAAAACGCATTTTATTCACTTCCACGTTGGCGGCCGCACACCGGGGTCCCTTAAGGTTCAGTCTGGTGGTGTATGCATGCAGCAGGTAGATATCATCACGTTTGTGGGTTTCGAAATCGACCGAAAACTATCGTGGGCTCCGCACATAGATAAACTTTGCGGGAAACTCGGTGGTGCTTGTTTCGCGCTTCGCCGCTTGGCTCGAGTCGTGCCGCGGCACGTAGTGCGAACCTGCTATTTCGCAACCATTCACTCACAATTGCAGTATGGCACAGAGTTGTGGGGGCGCGCAGCGGACTGGCAACGCGCTTTCCGACTCCAAAAAAGAGCTGTGCGCGCGGTGATGCAGGTGTCTCAGGATACTTCCGTGAGGCCCTTCTTCAAAGAACTGGGCATACTGACTATGCCGTCAATATTAATACAACAGATTGCTATTTATGCCCACATTAATCTACACACTTATAAAAAACGCGCAGACTCAGCCCGTCCGCTCCGATACCCTAACAGGCTTCTGCCTGTTAAGCGACGACTTGCGAGATCTGGGAAGATAACACACATCATGTGTCCAACTGTCTATAACAAGCTGCCAGTAACTATAACCTCGGCTCCTTCTGTAGGTTGTTTTAAAAGAAGACTTAAAAGTTGGCTTCTCGAGCACACATTTTATAGTTTGGAAGAGTTTTTAAATGTTAAATTATAAATTAACGAATTGTTAATCAAATTTATTTTTACCTTTATTTAAATGTATTAAATTGTAAATTATTTTATATACACAATTGACATGTAATATTTGTAATATTATAAATAAAATGAATATGAATATGAATATTATGAGAATACAAAAAAAGTAATTTCAGCAACCAACATCAAAATCCACTTGACTTAAAACTTCATACAACTTGCTAAAAAAGAAAAGTACTTAATTTAAACATTGCTTGGATATGAAAATTATAGGTACTAAAGATGTAAAATGTTGAAGATAAGATTCCACGCGGACAAAGTCGCGGGCAACAGCTAGTACTTCATAATTTTTAAATGTTGTTGAACAAAAGTGTCACCGTTTGAGGAGTACAATCTATGTTTTAATTATTTGCTCGTGTTACAGGCCACACCCGGTATATATAACATTCAACCGAATTGATAACCTCCTCCTTTTGAGATTTGGAAGTCGGTTAAAAAAATATAAATTAAAATAGCGATGGGCCTTATTTGGCGCGGGCACCTACCTTCTTCTCAACTTACCGAACACTCCGAACAGCCGCAAATGTATGATGACGAGCAGGTATCAAGTAACGAATAGCTAAGGTATTCCGATCAATTTTATACCATGGAAATTTTTAATTATCTTTTAAATCAATGATATGGTTTTTGATTGCAAAGCGTTGATATGCAATTATAATTCACGTTCTCTCTAGTGTTGGCCAAAATCATCATATATATAAAATTGAAAAACCAGAACGGGATAAAAAACGAGAGAAGAAGCGAGATGGCGCCTTACAAATTTCCAAAAAAGTTTTTGACACGTTTCTCGAATACGACGCACGTATGGTAAGAAAAAACTGTTCCAATCTATTATCTAAATATGAGAATATAACTAGAATATAAAATTAATCGCTTTCGATGCGTATTTAATTTACAATAAGCAAATGAAATTTTCAAAATAACTTTATTCGGCCATCTCTCGGCAACTCTCGGTTGCTTTCGTTTGGCGGGGCTACAGATTAGACCAAAAAATCCGTAAGTTAAAGTAACCTAAATTATGTTTGTCATGTTGGTATACAGGTACCCCAGCTCGGACTTTGGCCTGCGCATCTAGACACTTGTTCTATTGGTCTGTGTTTGAACACAACACTCTCGCAGCTCACTATTATTGTTAGACAGTACATTTTATAATGTAGGTATCCAAAATGTGAGGTTATGTTATAAAATATCGATATAGAATGATGGTTTGTTTGTTTTGTCTTTTATCACAGGAAACTTAAGTATGTTTTGAGAAAAGCCATTTCAGGATTGCAAGACCACTGTATATAAAGTACTTAATATCTGTGTTGTTATTTGACTCACGTCTACATGTAAAACGTTTTCAAACCCACTCCGTAGTTAATAATTTAAAATTGTCTTGAGATCTGAGGCTTGTGGCGTTTTAAATGGATATTTGCGCCGCACGCTCCAGGATGCAAAATAAGTGACTACTATTTGAGTAGCAGCGTAGGTCCACATAGGTGATAGTTTCAGCTTTAGATGTTAAATAAGCATTTATGGTCAACATTTGTAATAGGCGATTAGGCACTCAAGAAGGTAATTGCACATTATTTTCCTTTGCCACTATCTACTTTCGTTGCATTTTTGTAAGCTCACAATGTGATAACTTGAAGTAAAATCTAATGGCGAGTAAATAAAAACAAGTCATTATTGAATAAAATATCTATATTTATATACTATTTTATTTTACGGTCTAATTTATAGTTTTCGCTTATCTATTGATTCATTGGCGTTTGGCATTGTAGTTTTAGCTTATACGTATGACTCTATTGACAGTTATGAGATTAGAGAGTGCTACGGTATTTAAATAACGCTCGTCTGTAACTACATGATCTTAGATCTATAATAGCGACTCACAACTTCTCTATTCGACTGTAAGTCATACAAGAGAGTTAAGTAGCGATTGCGATATAAAAAGATATAAGTAGAAGACTTCATCACACGTTTAGAACCTTAAGTGCAAATTGCAGATTATTACTCATATAGCTGTTAAGCTTGTTCAATTCACTTTGAGCTATAACCTATAACACTAGCAGCTTAACATGCATTATAGCGCCCAAAACAGCATTAATTAGGTAATTGGATATTTTTTACTTTCATTTTTGATAAACGGTATTACTATAATTTTTTCAGTCTCTTGCCGCGTTTTGCCGTATTCTACGCTCTTAATTTAACAATATTATAATACAAGCAGAACGCTGCAGGTAGCACTTACAGCGTTCTGCTTTACTCTATGTTATGATGTATTAAACACGACACAGAAATAAACACGTGTTAACTCTTGTTACAATGTTTTGGTATGCTTAGCCTATAGTTGCCGCGTTTTGACAGTTTTCTACAGACTTAATTAAAAGAGATATCAAAAATCTGAAAAAAGGGGATGATAGAAGAACATAAAAGGAATCATTTGATCCAAGGCAACTTAAAACGCTGTAACTTGAGTTGCAGCGTTTTACCATTTGACGGCAGCTCAGCCTTTGCTGGCCTTCAAAATTAAGATATTACTTAGGGGAAAGTTGCGAAAAGCGCGCGCTCTGGCCCTTGGAACTTACGCGGAGCTCACATTTCGGCTTTTGAATTTAGACAAACGTCTACTACTACTAGTTAGGTTAGGAAATTATACAGGAAGGTTCTAAGCATTCTAGAAGGAAGAGACATAATATGTATAAACATTAGTCACACATTCTACCAAAATAAGACTTGAACGCGTATGTTGCATATATGTTTTTAATCGTCTTCCAAAGCTCTTCATTTTGAGGCCCCACTCGATAGGTTTGCAAAATTTTTTTTTCTAAACATCATGCAATATCATGTATTATGTCCGCCATATTGATTTTATTATGACGTCACGTAGCCTATGTTAGTCGGGATGACGTAAGGATTCTAATGATATATCATTTATCTAGATCGGTTAAGGCATTCAGAAGATATGATAGAATAAAGAAACTCACATACAAACATGAACCCTGAAAACAATACACTCTTTTTGTTTGGGCAGTCGTGTAATAAAAGGTTTAGTAGGCAAGGATAATTTTATTCACAAGAAATATAAGAATCCAATTAGCCAGAAATTATTCGAAGCCCATCGCTTAAATAGAAGTTCACACATTTAGATTTCAATAGCGCGATTTAGAACATGTTTGTGTTTAGTTCCTGTGTTTACCTTAGGTATATATGATTTATATATATGTATTTTTATGATCAGCGGTAAAAACCCTCTAATTTGATAGCTCACTGAATAAGATAGAAGGATTTATTGTTCTTAGCACGTTTTGTGAATCCTTATTCTACCAAAGTTTGGGAATAACGACCCCACGGACCCGAGTGCTCCCGAGAGTCGGTCAGGGTCTCCGTCTCCGGCGTGTCTTCGTCGGTCGGAGTGGACCCCAAGGGGACCCGCAGGACTCTCAGCTCTGGCTTGCCTTCATTGGCCGTCCAGAGAGAAGTCGTTAGAGCTATATGCTCCAGGGGTGGAAGTGAAACATGCATAGGACGCGAGTTGGCACAGTGGCTGTTATAACAGCCACTGGGTAGAAAGCGGCGCACACCTCTCGACACCCCTGAGCCGCTTACACCAGTGTTGCTCCTGGTTGTCTTTACGACGACAGTTTCAGGGGCCCACCTAGTTAGTGACAAGTCACTGCCTGCCTCGATAACGTGTAGAAGCATTGTTATGGCAGGTGTCCGGACCTCTCGGCAATAGCCCAATCTTTTGTCCAGCCAAACTTCAACACCATAACCGGCACTCTTCTCCACTGCATTTACAATAGCTCCTATGCCAGCTGGGACCGATTTACGGGTATCTATTTGTACCCGTGAATGGGTTCTAGCTGGTGTATTACATAACATCAAACTTGTCTTAAAGGGCCTCTGTGCTGTTGGCTTCGGCCCCACGTACGCCTCCCAAAGGTCCGGGACCCCATGGTCCCGAGATATGTAAAAGACATACAAATAATAATAATATTAGGGGACATCTTACACAGATCAACCTAGCCCCAAACTAAGCAAAGCTTGTATTATGGGTGCTAGGCGACGATACACATACTTATATAAATAAATACATTCTTATATACATAGAATACACCCATAACTCAGGAACAAATATTAGTGTTCATCACACAAATAAATGCCCTTACTGGGATTCGGACCCAGGACCATCGGCTTCGCAGGCAGGGTCACTATCCACTAGGCCAGACCGGTCGTCGGCATGTTTAAACATGCTTAATAAATATATTAAAGTGCAGTGCCAACCCTAGCATTTTAATTAAGCTGATAACGTCATGGTCTGATGATACCTAAGCAAAGACAATGAGCTTGAAATTACTATCTATCCGCCAAATGAAAAATAGAATGAGTTTTTGTACCAATAGATTAAATTTTAATTAAGTTATGCTCAAATTAATTAGCAATGCTTGTACGGTTACGGTTTGCCCTGATTTGTTACAGAATGCAAAAATTAAACCTGTAAACTGGAATAGATGCAATGACTAACCTTACCTAACCTAACTGATATTAAAGAAAAAGCGACGAAGCCATCCAGTGATGAAGGTCGGATTCGAGCCGACGTCTTTACCTATCGATTTACTTATAGATATCGTTTTAGCTGTCTATAATTTATATATAGTAGTGTGACTACTTTAAAAACACTAATCAAAATGTTTGATAATAACGTTGTTATTATTTAGGTATTTTATTTAGTAATAAAACTTAAATCTAGCTATAACAAGTAATCAGGGTTGTTGACATACACTAAACCTTATAAAACAAAGTTCCCCTCCCCGCATGTCTGTTTGCCTGTATAATTGTATGTTCGCGATAAACTCAAAAACTATTAAACGGATTTTCATGCGATTTTCACTTATCAATAGATGAGGAATGGAATGGAAAGGAAAGGAATGAGGAATTCTGGAGGATGAGGAAGGTTTAAGAGTTTGATTTGTTTAGGTTTTGTGTAAGCCGTGCGAGCCGGGGCGGGTCGCTAGTATAAATATAAACTTAACTTAATATTAACATATTGTAGTCTGTTCGAGAAACTGAAAACGGTGAAAAATAGAGATAATACTCCTAAAAATACGTGTGATAGGTACCTCAGTACCTCAAAAAATATCAAAAGTTATAAACAAATAATTTTTAAGAAAAAAAAACCGACTTCTATGGGGGCCGGTGAAAGATTATTGTAGATGGTATAGGTATACTATGTAGAAAAGGAGGTAAAACCACCCACTTTTCTACTAGCATTTCGCTTCTGTAAGGTCGTAGTTCTAGCCTAACCTAACCCACTTCTCTGATAGCAGTTCGGTTCTGTGAGGATCGCA
The DNA here is from genome assembly GCF_963556715.1 of Cydia fagiglandana. Lineage (NCBI taxonomy): Eukaryota > Metazoa > Arthropoda > Insecta > Lepidoptera > Tortricidae > Cydia > Cydia fagiglandana. The sequence goes on along the minus strand of NC_085959.1, from coordinate 2,617,239 downwards.
GTTCAAACCTAACCTAACCCACTTAACGGCGCATGCGGTGCGGTGTACGGGGGTTTAAGCGGGAGGGGCTAGTAAGATTGGCATCATCATACTTATATACTTACACATTTTATGGTAGGTAATCATAGTGGTTTATTTAGTTAAGGTATCATAGTGGTTTTCCGGGTCAAGGTCCGGGTCCGAGTCCGGGTCTGAGTCCGGGTCCGAGTCCGGGTCCGAGCCCGGGTCCGAGTCCAGGTCCGGTCCGGGTCCGAACCGGATCCGGGGATGAGTCCGGTTCTGGGTCCGAGTCCGGGTCCCAGTCCAAGTCAAAATCGAAATTCGTAATCACCAAATGTGTACTATGCGTTGTTGAAGAGTTCTATTCTGGTCATCATCAGCAGTTCCATTTCATCTAATGCGACAGTTTTTAATGTAAATGCTTGATTTTATGATGAAAATACAAAAAAATCTATGCGTATGCCTTTAATATTTGAGGAGTTCCCTCGATTCCTTATGGATCCCATCATCAGAACTCGAGCTTGACAAAAATGTGGCTTAAAAACTTAACTTGCTTAACAAACATAACGAAGAGGAAAAATCGCGAAACGTGAACTATGCGTCGTTGAAGAGTTCTGTTCTGATCATCATCAGCAGTTCCACTTCATCAAATGCGACAGTTTTTAATGAAAATGCTTGATTTTTTGATGTAATTACAAAAATCTCTATACGCATGCCTTTAAGATTTGAGGAGTTCTCTCGATTCCTCATGGATCCCATCATCAGAACTCGAGCTTGACAAAAATGTAGCTTAAAAACTGAACTTGCTTAACAAACATAACGAAGAGGACAAATCGCCAACCGTGAACTATGCGTCGTTGAGGAGTTCCGTTCTGATCATCATCAGCAGTTCCACTTCATCAAATGTCACTTTTTTGGATGTATATGCTTGATTTGATGATAAAAACCCAAAAATCACTATTGTATGTATGCCTTTAAGATTTGAGGAGTTCCCTCGATTCCTCATGGAACCCATCATCAGAACTGGGTTTTGACAGAAACGGGACCAATCTGTATACATATACATTCAATCACAAAAAAAATTTTCAAAATCGGTCCAGTAATGACGGAGATATGGAGTAACAAACATAAAAAATAAAAAAAATAAAAAAAATAAAAAAAATAATAAAAAAAAACATACAACCGAATTGATAACCTCCTCCTTTGGGATTTGGAAGTCGGTTAATAAAAATGGGGAAAAATGTAGATATTTCCCCAATATCTCATAAAAGTATTAATTTTTAAGAAATCAAAATTAATATCATAAAAGAGGAGGGTATTTCCAATCAAACATTTCGTAACTTGCAGAACTGGCCGCGTAGCCAAGATGCCATATATCGCACTTATATGGAAGCGTGCTAGAGAGACGTAAAGCTTTTCGCTGTCGAAGCGATAGCGATTGTAACCTTGGCTGGGCCGGCTGTATCTCCATTATTTATACTTTTTATTCAACGCTGAACACAGCCCTCCGCGCCTCATTTTCCAACAAAGCGCGCTGCGTGAAAAAGTGATCACGTAATATTAAATATAATTTTGAAGGTATTAAATATTCATTGAAAAATTTAAAATAATATATGATCGATTTAAAACATGTGAACAAACGTAATACTTGTAGAAATTTATATTAAAGTTATTTTTTCAACAAGTTAGGCATTGTTAATGAACAAAATTACCTCGAAAAATAAACTATAAATAACTATTGTAAAATTTCCTCGCTTCCCATATACAGCGCCCTTCTCATATACAGCGTGTGTCTGACCATGAGGCTTTAAATCCAGGTCTCGATTCTACTCGCTAAACTGAGCTACTTTTATTATGGCACCAACCCCGAAACCCCGATTTTTTTTTACTTTTTCATACATTTTGGCTGATTAGATGTCGACGTTTTCTATGGAAAAAAATTATATGGAAAATTTTCCCCGATTTTAGGGTTGGTCCCATAGTAAAAGTAGCTCAGTTTAGCGAGTTAAATAAAGTTCTGGATTTAAAGCCCCATGGTCAGACACACCATGTACAGCCAGCTGCAGAGATAACTGACCCCCCTGCTTAGAAATTTGCAGGGGGGGGTCAACTGTCTATGCAGCTGACTGTACATGCGTAATAAGATCACGTTATAAATGTCCAGAAAAAAATAATAGTTTGGTTATAATATTGTTTTATATTTTACAATTATTTTACCTCATTTTTCGTTTTTCGTCAATCTTCTATGTTATTCTAAAACTTATTTATGCAATAATAAATAAATAAATAAATATTATAGAACATTCTTACACAGATTGACTAAGTCCCACAGTAAGCTCAAGAAGGCTTGTGTTGTGGGTACTCAGACGTAAGGTGAGGTAAGGTGAGGTATGCCCGGGGAAAATTTTCAGATTCTGTCAAATTACCCCATTTCACACACAAGCACACGTCACGCACACTACCTCACTTTACCGGGGCAGGTCAGTGACCCATCCTGTTTTTTTTAAGATGCAAATGAGAGTATTTTGAGTTTCGTCTTAACCACTAGCCTCCTTTGAGCAAGAGAAACTCTAAAAAAGTTCCATGAAAGAAGGAAGACAAAACAATATCTTTTTTAATACAGTTGCTCAAAAAGTGCTACTTTACGTAGCTGTTTAGCGTGCGGAAAGTTGGTTATCTCGAACTAGTGCTTTTTACTTTTCCAATTTTTTTAAATTTATACTTGTTCCAATTCACGACTACTTATTGATGAGTGTTAATATTAGTTTCCTTTAAACGTCGTAATCAGCATAAAAACCTACCGTTAATGTAAGAATACGAAAAATATTACATATTTCATGTTTAATTACTTAATTACCTCTTCATCATTATAACACGTTTATTTTTTAATATTCAATATTGAAAATTCCGTTCTTAATAAGTTGACTGAATGGAACGGAATAGCTGCCAAACGCCCATAGATATAATATACTTAAAGACGACGTCTAACCGAGCTGTCACTGTTACCACTTTTGTTTAGTGTACGATAAACAATGTTTTTCCTATTTTTTCGCAACTGTATTAAAAAACGTCGTTCGATACACGTGCGGAAATGTCATTCTTCACTCGTCCCGAGTCTTGCCACTCGCCTGCGGCTCGTGGCAAGATATCTCGGTACCCGTGTAGTAATGACATACCTTCCGCACTAGCATCGAAATGTACTATTATATTGCTCTCCTTGTCTGTTCATGTCACATGTGACGTACTTAAATGTAAATTAACTAAATAATCGAATTCATTAGATACTCGAACTAAATAAACCGAATAAATACAGAAGTCGTCAAATGAAAAACGTTATTTAGGTACTACTCTAATCAATAGGGCTTTCGATAAGGCACAAATCAATTCAATGACAATTTCATTAAAATCATATGTGTATTCCGATGATGTTATTATTATATAACTTACCTTAGCTTAGCTTCAATTTGTATATATTTAGTTATACTACCTAGCTACTAAGCAAAATTTGCATGCTTCTTCAAGTGAAATGTAGGGGAGAGCGGGGACAAAGGTAACTGCGGGTGGAAAGTAACTATTGCTCTGTAGGTTTATCTAATCGACAAAATACCACTCCGCTGCTATTAAGTGATAGACAGTGGTGCCCCCCTCACTCAGTCAGCGCATTCAGTCGAAACGGGCGCCACTGCTATTAGGTTGTGTGAGAGGACGCAACGTGATTTTTCGAATCAAAAGTACGTTTTTTGACTTTTAGTTATTTTGATGTTTATGTTGTATTAAAATTCATACATTTTCTGAATATTTGCATATCCCCTAGAGTGGCATTGTCTGGCTAGGTCTCTATGGTGGCGGGGAGCCGGGAGATGGACAGATATAACAAGCCGTTGAATGGCGGCGGCGGAATTGGTGCGGCCAATTTAGAAAAATATACGTCAAGTGGCGGGGCCTCCATGGGTGGTCATCGCGAATTTGGCGTGTGTTAGAAATATGACAATTTCTCAAAAAATATGTATGAATGATATTAACTATGTATCATTGAATTCAGCATAAAATAGCTTATTTGATTGTATACCAATGAATTCCATTATATTTATTAGAATTATGCTGGACTTGATCAAATCTCATATTACCATTTTTTTTTCATGTATAAAAATACGTATAATTAGGAAATAAAACAATTGATTGAAAAAAAAAAGCAGTCTTTATGACAAAACATTACATTTAACACGATTCACACAGTTTATTTCACTTTTTATCACTGCGTATTCCAGTTGTATACCTTTGTAACGACAATGTTTTTAGCAAATAAATTTCTGGTTTCTGAATGTTCGCGTCTCGACGGTCGGCGCGTAAAGCCCCCTCCAGACTATGCGCGTGAATTGCGGGCGAAGCCGCGATTCGCGCACGAGTGTGGAGGAGGCTTAATGGGCGAGGTCTGGTGGGGCGTGAACATCACGCCATTTCTAAAAAACATTATTTTACGCGGGAATTCAACCGTTAAGGAATACCATCCTTGTTTAATGAAGAATGCGTCTTGCAAAAGTGAGCAAGCAAGGCATAGTTTTAACGGTTTTATTTTAGGCGCAAAATACGGCGTCGCACAGAGGCCGGAAGACGGTCTCTGCCACATACGGGCTTGTTGTAACGGAACCGTCTCCCGGTTCACCGCTAATTGGGGAGTGTCTGGCTCCCGGCCTCTGCCACGCAGGGGCATGTTTTAAAAATGGCCGCGCCATTTTTCCTACCGTTCAACCGGAGGCCCTGCCACCCGAAGGGATATTGATTAGATTGATTGCAATTTATTTTACTCGCACACGTTGCGTTTCAAATTCAAAGATATCTTTCATGCTTTCAGAAAAATGCGGTCGGGTACAAAAGTAACAAAGCCATACAAAAGTAACATTTACATCCCATACAATATACCTATTGGATCAATGCCATATTAGTAAACGATGTATGCCATATTTGTAAGTGAAAAAACTCTGACCCTGAATTATCTGATTAGAAAACATGTTTATAAGACAATAATAATTGATCTCATCACTTGAAATAAAAACAATTTCTAACGAGGAATTAATATTGATTTGTTTTCTTAAAATACTAATGTTTATGTAGTTGAAATGCAAATATTAAAGTGTGTTATCAATAATAATTTACATGATTAGTAGGTACTTTTAGGGTTCCGTAACTCAAAAAGAAAAAACGGAACCCTTATAGGATCACTCGTGCGTCTGTCTATCCGTCTGTCATAGCCAATTTGCTCCAAAACTACTGGACCAATTAAGTTGAAATTTGGTACACATATGGAAGTCTGCTACCCAAAGACGGACATGTAATATAAACAAATGAATTTTACGTATAGGGGGCTATTTTAAGGGGAATATGAGAAAATTAGAAAACCAAGTTTTGCAAACCATGTCGTGTTACATATATTAAAAGGGCTTATTTTGAGGATCTCAAATATTTTTTTTTTTATAATTTTATATGAAACAGTTTAGAAATTATTTAAGAAAATAGGCAAAAAATGACCCCCCCCCCCTTATCCCCGATAATATTGGGTCTAAAATTTTGAAAAAAAATACACAACCTTCTACCTCTAGATGACAGTAAAACCTATTAGAAATCTAGAGTCACGCGTGAGTCGGACTTAAGAAAAAAAACGCGGTTGGGCTGTTTTAGGGACACAGCCGTAATGGTTTACGTGAAACTAGCTGTGGACAGCTTTTTCGAAAGCCGATTGCCGAGCTACGCGTAGGGCCGTAGGCCCAAGCATCCCTCAGAGGCTTTTTAAAACGCACGGCCGAAGGCCGAGTTGCGGGAGGTTAGTGCTCTAACACAGAACAATTATAGTTCTATTGTCTGAAAGCGAAGGTCGAAAGCTCTGAAGGCCCAGAGCCTCCGACAAGTGCATGCTCCCCTGAAAGGAGATTGTTGATTTTGCTCTATCTTTTGCTAAGCGATTGGGCCCAATACCTACAGATTACTGGAAAAACGCGTAAGAAGTCTGCAACTAATCGTGAGCCGGTCTTGATAATAAGAATTGTGGATAAGCTCTGTCAGGGCCACAACCGCAATTGTTTACGTGAAACGTGGTGCGGACAGCTAGTGCGAAGGTTGATGGCCAAGCTCTGCGTTGGGCCGAAGGCCTGACGCATCCGAGAGAGGTGCACCTCCACGCAAGGTCGAAGCATGACCTTTAGGAGGTTAGTGCTCAAACAGAACTAATAATTGGTTTAAGTACGAGTAGCTAAGTGAGAAGGCTGAACTGCCGTATATCGCGACCATCGAATTTCGCAAATTGCGGGGATTTTTCTTTTACACCATTGAAACCGTAGGTAATTAGAGTGACAGAGAGAAATGCCAGCAATTTGCGAACTTCGAGCTTCGATTTCCGCGGTTATAGCCCTGTTATCTTGAATTAACAGAGATACGCCTAAAAATGAAAAAAAAATGTAGGCACTATGCTTAACATAATACTTGAACAAAAAGAAATGGGTAACTAACTATCCTAAGATAGCCAGCTGTGTGTGGACAAATTGAATAAACAGTTGAATGTACTTAAGAACTTCGCTTTGCTCGCTCGTTCAAAAATGTGTGCAGTATGGAACCCTTGGGATGCGAGTTCGACTCGCACTTGACCGGTTTTTATTTTGTTTTGATATGTCATATTATATTAAATTACAGCCCATTGTGTTTTGTTACTTTTGACCCACAACGTGTTACTTTCTGCACGCCAACGGGGTCATTAGTAACAAAAGACGATTTTTTTAAAACAAAATACACAATTATAATGTTAGTCAAGACGTTAAAGTACAGAACATGCACTGACGTTATATATGACTACATTAAACTCATCAAAATAATAAGGGTTAACCAGAAACTAAGGTCAAAGTACAAAGTGTTACGTTTCTCCCCGCTCTACCCTACGCATCCAAAATTACTGTCCACCTATGTTCATCACTATATTTTTTGCAAATAAATATATGGTTATCTTTATCAATAAATTAAGTCCTGGCAGGGTGGAAATTTCATTTTGGCGGATTCATTCTCTCTGCATCTGACTGTACCTATTAAGGCACTTTTTTGGTAAACTTACGGTTATATGTTCAGACTCTGAATCTCTATAGTTATTTAAGATGAAAATATTTAAGATATATGGACATACCTCTGGTCCTTGAACTACGTCCAAAGAGAGGTATGGGAATGGGAACTGAGAATGACATCTCGCTTTGTGTGGTAGGGCATAGAGTAACTTATATATGTGGTAGGGCACAACACAGCGGTTGTCATTCCAGATCTAGAGCAGAGCTCAACCTCACAGAAATCTGCAGCCAAATAACACTAGCACTAGACCCTACTCATAGTGTCCTTCCTGCCGGTGAGTATGATTGCCAGTTATCAACGAGGGGTGCGGAGTGTTAGACTCGGCAACGCGCATGGAGTTGCAGGCGTCCAAAGGCTACGAAGATTGCTTATCATCAGACGGGCCGTATGCTTGTTTGTCAGCGACGAGGTATAAAAAATAAAATTAAATATGCACAGAATATCATTGAATTAAAAACTTTGTTTTATTTTATAGTAAATTAGTATAACACTCGATACACAGGCAATCACAATCCAGGCCGCAGCGGTTTTGGGCTGTAAGCCTCGTAGGCCAGTAGGTATATTTCGGCCTCACAAGCCGCAAAAACTCGCTAGAACTGAGGCTAGACCATAGCCGTTTATTTATTCTTGATTTCATGAAGGTTTGCAGAACAGCACGTAACCGCATTATACATCTACATATCTTAGACGGACCTCACAGCAACAAAATAGGTGTACCACTGCACGATTTTCAAGTAGTACACGAAATATTTACATAATGTTCCGTATTAATATTTCAAGATCAAAAGTTCTCTAACATAAATACAAGATCACAACATTGTCATCACAGTTCATTGACGTTGACGTACAAAAGTACGTCAAATAGGTATGCAATATTAATACCAGCATAATGAAAATTAATTCCAATCAGTAAGTATGAGTCTTCATACTTTTTTCATTCTAAGCCGGGTTTCAAGGAGCAAATTACTTAAATGATATTGGAATCGTATTGTTTTAAGATAGTTTACTGCGTTTTTCAACCATTATGCCCCAACAAATCAAATCTAAGATGAGACTCGAGCTCCATGTGATGATAATTATTTACCCTGTTTTTTTAAATACTATTTGTCTACTGGTATACTTTTTCGTATATGTACAGGGTGATTCAGGAGACGTGAGCAGGACTAACACTGCGCATTTCGTAAATTATAAGTAACTGTTTCGTATCAGTATTAGTGAGTTTAACGTTAATTTTGTAGTCGTGTTGAAAAAAAGAGTTATTAATTTATTTACGACATGCATGGTCACCCTAAAATCAGAATACTAAACTACCGATATTCTGTGTCAAATTAAATGTCATCACTGTCATCGCGGTCCGGTTACTTTTGAAAACTCGTATCTCACCAAGTTTGACAGTTCATTTTCTTCGTAATCAAAATGCTGTCATTACGGTAAAAGAGGTTTTATGTTTATTAATTAGGTTTTGTAGGGTGACCAAGATTGTAGAGAATTAAATTTGCCCACACCAAAAAGTAAAAAATAGGAATAAGAGTGATTGTTTCACCTAAATACTACGGTGATCGATCAATTATCAGTTACTGAGTGTGTAGGATTAGTCCTGTTCACGTCTCATGAATCACCCTGTATATGATTTAATGTCGAAATAAATGCCAAAACCAACTGTCATTTTAATTAAATTTGCGATACGTGTGCTTTGATCCGAGCCCAGCGGGCATCTGATCAAAGAAGTTGCGTGCACGGAACCGCTGATATCATATTTTCGAACTTATTTATTGAATGTGAAATTTAAAAAACAAGTAATCCTGGTAGTCGCTCAAGCATACAATTGCGCGTTATTAGAAGCAGTTTTCATATTATTATCTTTTGTGCACAAATTGTTACGAATCTTTAAAGTCCGTTTTAGACCTATGTTCGTGATCGTTTTCTATCGAGCAAAAGTCAAAAACTTAGGATTCTAATCCCGGTAGTCACTAGAAAAAGCCCTCAAGTTTGCTAATTGAATGTATGGCAGCCGTATTGTGATCCAAAAAAGAGCTACGGCTTTTAAAAAACTCCGTTTTCTGAACTCACTGCACCTTAACGACATCGTCCGGAGCGCCCTAATATCCGCGAACATACCGTGTGTTCTGGAACCACCTGGCCTCTGTCGCACCGATGGCAAACGGCCGGACGGGTTAACTTTGGTGCCCTGGCAGAAGGGAAAGTGCCTACTGTGGGACGCGACGTGTGCGTCAGCACTTTCGCCGCCTCAATCCTTAACCGGGCGGTGCAGACAGCAGGCGCTGCGGCAGAGTTCACTGAGAGAAAAGGATAACAAAAACACACTTAGAATTACAAAAATAAACTTAATCCGGGGACAAGGAGAGTTAACTAATAGGAACAAATTGACTTTTGCAATTTCTATTAGTTCTTGCAATTTCTATTAGTTCTTGCAATTTCTATTATCTGTTTGTTGAAATTAGATTTAGGATTACTAAGCTGTTTGTAGAAATAAATAAACTTTACAGAAATAGTGAAACGTCTATAATTATTACTAAACTTCATTTTTTCCTCCAATACAGAACTGTTTTTAGAGCACCGTACAAAACTTTGTTCACCGTGCTCTTATGGGATCACTACGGTCTTGCAAATCGGTTAAATGTGTTTTTCTCAAAGACCGTTTGATGTAGGTACCTGAAATTTGGAATAGTTATGGCAAGTACCATCACTAACACTGTGAATAAGTTGAAACTGCTTATTTCTGATTTTAGGGGGAAATTTAGGGGTTAAGAGGGGTAGGCTGAATTCTATTTTCAATTGTAAGAATCGTGTGAGGTACCATTAGAAAGCTTGCAAATTGAGTCGATGGACTGATTTTGACTTCATTTTAGAATGCAATAGTTTCGATAAAAAATGCATTTAATGTTGTAAGTTTTCATACAAAATTTTTCACCTCTGTCCTGTCGATTTTCGCGAAAACTATAGCTAACAGGCGGCTGACCAGTCAATATCCAACTAAAACAAGTATGGAGACGGCGGGAAAATTATCAGGTTAGCTCTATCTTTATTAGTTTTTAAACTGCAGCCTGATCTTTGGTTGCTTAGGGCTAGCTAACTGATGCTTACACTGGTCATTTCATATTAGAAAGTAGTTTTAGTAAGAAAGTCCTTACTTAAAACTTTGGCATTGAAATTTATGACTTATGTCTATGGTACAAAGTTTAATTCTACGTACTTACTTTTGTGAGATATTTCTTTTTTTCTGAATAGCCTACTATAAGTATGAGTGAGTAAAAGATCTGCGAAATGCAACCTATAAAGCAAATAAGTTTAAATTTCGAACGGGCTTTCCAACCAATGGACTATCGCAGTGTGGACTATCGCATATTTATTATTGGAGTTTATCAGTACAAATTTAAATTAAGAATTCCGTTCTTCACTGTCGTTGTGTTTTTTTTTTCACATTAGAGCACATAGAGTTAGTAAAGCGTATAGAGATAATAAAGTCATTTAATATTTATTAACAGCTATGGCGTCATCTACCTATAGATTTTACTGAGAGTATCTGATTCGTCGAAACAGTATTCCTTTTCATTAAGTACCATTACATTTATGTATTAATTGTATACAGTATGTATATTTTTGAACCGATCGGTGAGAGCAGCAACTAGATACTGTTCTGTTACGAAAAAATAATTTTGGAAGACCTGCGGGCGCAGCACGGTTCCATTTTTATCGACTATAACTATGCGCATCCCTTTCGCACTAACATATTTGTTACAACGTGACAGGCATGGTGACAAGCGATAAAAACGCGACCGTGCTACGCCGCCAGTATTGTATATGACAGTTAAAATTCACAGTTTTTGGAAACAAAGGTAAAGTTGAAGAAATATAAAGTAAGCCGATCTTGATCAAACTTGTTTGAGTGACAAAAATGTCAGTTAAGATTTGGTTCTCATGAATTCCAGTTCTACTAAAATATTTTTACTTTTAAAAACTGATTTACAACAAGTCCAAAATTGTGCGGTAAGTTAAAAATACAAATTATACGCAAGTCTTTGTAGAAACTCCGCCAAGTGGACGGAAACAGGTACTGGACGGCCACAGACCAACCCCTATAGACGTAGCTTATAGGACGACTCGCGCTCACCGCCCGTATGGTGTATAGGTCAAATATAAGATTGCTCGCGCGCCGCTCCGATCAGTTGCGTCCATGTTAACGACCTGTTAGCAGTGTGCACGAGTCTAAGAAAATAAATCGTAAACTATTGAATTTATTGGGAAATCATGGGATATTGCAGCTTAAAATGGTGTGGCAAGTCATCTAAGACTTCTACTTATAAAACAGATGGAATAACATCCCACATAATTCGGTCAAATTATGTTTTTTGAAAAACTAATTATAGCCAGCATTCTATGAATGTAGTATGATACCTTTGGGTATGGTGCTTTACGCAGGCTAGCGTCCCGTCCCCTCCCCCTGACGCAACCCCCCCCTTTTAGCATAAATATGTCCCGATTGGGAGTTTTTTTAGTTTTTTGGGGAAAGTATACAATATAGGAAAAAAGTGTCAATGAAAGAAATGTTCCCTATTAAATTCTAAACAAAAAAGGTTATATTCATTTTTTTGATACGACGCACCATATTCATGCTATGGCTAGATGAACTTCGACAAAATTTAACCGTTGAAAAACTTGCAGAAGATCAATATAACATAGTACGTGATAGTACTAAAAGAAATCATACAGGACAATAACCTTGCAAGCTTATTTTCCGTATAAGATTTTTTTCAGTACTATCACGTACTAACTTATAATGAACTTCAACAAGTTAATACATGAATATGGTGAGTCTTACCAAAAAGTTATATATAACCTTTTTTGTTTAAAATTGATTAAGGATTATTTCTTACCTTGACACTTATTTCCTAACTCTAGTACTTTTCTCATAAATAAAAAAAAACCGTAAACCGGGACATATTTCATGCTAAAAGGGGGGGGTTGCGTCAGGGGGAGGGGGAGGGACGCTAGTGTGCGTAAAGCACCATACCCAAAGGTATCATACTACTTTCATAGAATGCTGGCTATAATTAGTTTTTCTTGCCCATACATTAGAACATAATTTAACCGAATCAACAGGAAAGTCAAAAACATTATTTTATTGAATAATGTTTCTTGTCCGCGGGGTTCATTTTATACTGGTCAGTAAGCAGAGGCGAAGTAGTCCGTCCCTTTTCGTCAACTAGAAAATGCAATGTGCTATCCCTTTCCCTTTCGACTAGTGATGTGACGATGATGATTTCGTCAGTTGCGGAAACTTCGTGCTTCGTCATACCGTATTGTACCATTTTAGACATAATATATAGGTAATATGTTGTGTAAGTTTTTTTAGAATCCTCTAGGCCAGCGGAGCAGTTAATTGACCTGATAATGAACTTCAAAGAAGTGCGAGGGAACTCTGTGTTGGTTTGTGATAGACATATGTTGTATGGGTTTTTTAGAATCCTCTAGGTGAGCAGTTAGGTCTCGTGTCACGAGATTGACCTGATGATGAACTTCAAAGAAGTGCGAGGGAACTCGGTGTTGGTTTGTCATAAACATATGTTGTATGGGTTTTTTAGAATCCTCTAGATGAACAGTTAGGTCTCATGTCACGAGATGGACCTGATGATGAACTTCAAAGAAGTGCGAGGGAACTCAGCGTTGGTTTGTGATAGACATATGTTGTATGGGTTTTTTAGAATCCTCTAGATGAGCAGTTAGATCTCATGTCATGAGATTGACCTGATGATGAACTTCAAAGAAGTGCGAGGGAACTCGGTGTTGGTTTGTGATAGACATATGTTGTATGGGTTTTTTAGAATCCTCTAGATGAGCAGTTAGGTCTCATGTCACGAGATGGACCTGATGATGAACTTCAAAGAAAGAAAATTGTATGATATTTTGGCGACACTTTTTTCTCGTATCGAAAGAGATTGCGATTCTGAGTGGAAATAATATAAAAATTCTAAACTTTAAAATTCAAGTTCTGGGTACTTTAAACAGAAATGCCCTAATATGTTAAGTAAAATTTTCAGGTACATTGTTAAATTACTTAATGAAATATTAAATTATTCAATATAATTATTAAGTAAGTTTACTCTAAGTATACTAAATTGGTAACAATTTTACCACAATAAATTTCGGTATCACTGGTAGCAGTACCCACTATCTGTAATGAACATGTCCCATCCCTACGCTTACACGTGTCGGCGCGCCATGTTTGCATCGACCAATCGCAACGCCGTGAGCACCCCTCCCGCACCTCACAGTTTGGTGATTTGCGTCGGGAACAAAATGGCCAATATTAGGTTTCTAGAGGTGGTGTTCTGTGTGGACGGCAAACTGACGCAGTTACCCTATTTGTACTAAAACGTAGACATTTATTATTATTTATTTCTGTGACTTATATGAAACATGGGCAAATTTATTAATACTTTACGTTAATTACATTTTGTGTCAGAAACAAGCCTAAACGTCAAAAACCGAGAAATGCCGAATCACAGACTTAATTATTGTAATATTATTTCTTTTTGAGTCGTGCCTGCCCAGTCTACAAGTTTAAAATACAACAATTGCGACTATATCAAAGATACCCAGTATTTTTGACGGATTTAGTTTTTCATGCTCGAAGTTGCCTGTCAACTCTGACGTATATTAAATTGTCAACTATTTTGGTGTTTGAAAGAATCAATAATTGGCAAAGTGCTCTGGAAGAAAAAGCCATTCTCACAAAAAAATAATCAATAATAATGAAAATGTTCAGACAAGTGGAAGAATATACTTCAATATGTTATGGATGCTAGTAAGATGTAAAAACAACAGTTTAGCGGAATGTCAGTTTACGAAATGGTTTGTACAAATTACAGAGAAATTCATAATAATTTGTTTCTACTAGAAATGTGCCTTCACCAAACGTTTTAGATAAACGGTAGGCCTATATTATATAAACGTTCTTGATTTCGGTTGACCGAAATGGGACTTACGATTTTTCCTCTTTTCACCTCCAAGATGAGGTTGATTGTTAGTGTTAGAAAGCTGTAATTTGGTATGGATATACATCACACCGACAAGGTGGTAAATAAAATCTTTAATCTCTAAAAAATATATCTAAGGTAGAAGCTTTATAACTTCTACATTACCTATACTAGCCCAGAGGCCTTTAATAAAAGTCCGAACTCCAAGGCCCCAGAGCTCCCAGACATTAGGTATCTTCTTAATTCCTAGTGAATAAAATGTACTTATGGGATAAATTAGTATTAGTATCCTAACTTAAAACCACCTAGGGATGTGTCGTACGGTGCTCTGAACACCGTAGCCTTAACTTCGTGCTTGGCCAATTATTTTAATTCCTGGTTTAGTTTACTAATGATTTTTCTCTCAGTGTTGGCAGCGTTAAGAAGCGGATAAAATACTCCGACCTTGAGGCGAATTATTATTTTGTGCCACTCGCCTTCGAGGTAACGGGGTGTTGGGGGTCTGACGCCATAGCTTTTACTTATAAGGGAGGTGGGACGTAGAATCAGGGAGAGGACCTCTGATGCTCGCGCGGGTTCGTACCTGGTGCAAAGGCTGGCCATCGCTATCCAACGTGGTAACGCGGCAAGTATCATGGGCACCTTTGCACCCGGTACAGCCCGCGGAGGTCTTCTGGATTAAAATATTTTAATATTTTGATATATTTAAGTTACTTTTGTATGATAATTTATATACCATTAGGCCAAGCAATAAGAAGGTATAGAGGGAAAAGCTAGGGACAGAATTTTTGACTCCATAACTTTGTTTGGACTAGTTAGGAGGTGAACATATCAAAAGTCCCCGGCCGTAGCCCCGGTGCTGGGGGGTAGAGAGGGGAAAGAAGGTCTCATTTTTCGGTTTTTCACTTATATCTTGGAAACTTTGCGTCTTAGCGACATGACTACTAAGACAAACCAAAAGCTGATAAAATTTGTTACAAGTTTTATTCAGTCAAGTTTTTCGATATCTTGAATAGTTTTTGAGATATCCTCTCTTGAAAGTTTATTTAGGGGTTTTAATTTTATTTTGATATCTACATTACTGAAGCTGCTAGGCCGAGTTTGGTATCATTTTCGTATAAATCGGGGGTGCTGAATTCATTTTTGGCATCACATTGACACCATTCCTAAGAAAAAACATATAAACTTTAAACAAATACCTTTTTTTAAATTCCTCTTCACGCTTACACCGCTCAACCGATTTAATTGAAATTTGGTATACAGATATTTCAAGTCCCAAGACAGGACATAAGATACTTCTTATCTCAATAATCATCCTTTAAAGTTGTGAAATGGAGTATGGGGGGAATTCAACTCCGTCGACGAAATTGAATTCCTGAGGTTAATACTGCTTAAGGTAAGGTTTGAAATCACGTTTGGTATCATTTTCATCTAAATCACAGATGTATACCATCCTAAATTTCATCTAAACCGGTTCAGCGGTTATTGATTCCGCATACAAACTTCCACCCCACTTTTCACAACCTCAAAAGATGCTTTTGGTTATAAAAACTATCCTATGTCCTGTGTCGAGACTGAAACCATTTCTATACCAAATTTCAACGAAATTGATTCAGCGGTTTAAGCGTGAAGAGCGATTTTTAAATTTTTTTTTTTTAAGTTTTGGTATTACTTCGAAATAGTGTCAATGTGATACCATAAATGAATTCAGCACCCCCGATTTATACGAAAATGATACCAAACATGGCCTAACAACTTCACTGATGAAGATAAAATTAAAATCCCTAAATAAACTTTCAAGAGCGGGTATCTCAAAAACTATTCAAGATATCGAAAAACTTGACTGGATAAAACTTGTAACTAATTTTATCAGCTTTCGGTTTGTCTTAGTAGTCATTAGGGATTGCAGAACCGGTTCTGTTTAAAAGAACCGGGATTTTCGGTACCGGACAAAAATGGAACCGGGATTTCCCGGTATTTTCGGTACTTTCGGGACTGCCTTCAAATATCAGTTTTTACATCAATTTTCAGTAACAAAAGCGTAAAACGACCATGAGTCTTTCTTAAAACAATAAAAAAAGTCGCATAATGAAACTACACACTTCATTTGTAGCATTATAATATTATGTGTCTTTAAGCCACACAATCATTGACTACATTAACTACTGTGATATGAACTGCCTCTGCGTATATACTAAACTAGCTGTGCCCGCGGCTCCGCCCGCGTGGAATTCGGTCTGTTGTATTTTTCTTCCTCTCCCCTGGAGGCGGAACTTGAAGTAAAGTTGACAGATGGATATGCTAGAGGACTGTAGTCCAGATAAAATATTTTACAATTAGGTACCACTAAATAAAACTACACTCCAAAATCAATAGCTTTTTTGGCCCTTATTCAAATTTTACACGTGATTTAAACGACAGAGTTGTAGGTGTATATCGGACGATACAGTAAGGTACGCGCGCGAGCAAAAGCGAATCGGCTTGCCTGGCTAAAGCGCCACTCACCGTGGTCTTCTTCAGACTCCTGAGGAAAACCACGTGCCCTTTGAAACCTCAATGCGTTGCGAGACTTTCGCGAATCATTCGATTTTTTTAGGGAAGGCATGGTAATGCGTATAAAATGCGAGTCCCAAATCGTTTGACTCCGCAAACGACCAGTGCCAGATATTTTGATGCCCTAAGCATTTCTAGACCATGGTGCCCCCTCTCCCTAGGGTCGTCAAGATTATATTGATTTTTTTTGGTCAATTGAGTGACGTTCATTGCCGCATTACAGCTGGATATGGAAATCAGTCACATCATTTTATCACAAAAATTGAGAGTCCTGCAGCAATAACGTTGCAACAGAGTAATGCTGCTGAAGTCGCCACCTGAATATCTCCTTTATCATATCTTAGAATGTTATTGAAAACGCGATCGAAGCGAGCGCGAAAATTTTTCGATATAAAAACGCAATTTAATAGACAGTTGGTCATTTTTATTTTTAGTATGGAAATAAGTCACATCTATTTGCACAAAAATTGACAGTGTTGCAACAGTTACGTTGCAAAACAGTAATGCTGCTGCAGTTGCCACCCGAATATCCCCTTTATCATATCTTAGAATGTTATTGAAAACGCGAGCGAAGCGAGCGCGAAAATTTTTCGATATAAAATCGCAATATGATAGACAGTTGTACATTTTTACTGTTAGTATAGAAATCAGACACATCATTTTACCTCAAAAATTGACAGTACTGCAGCAGTAACGTTGCAACAGAGTACTATTTTCGATATAAAAAACGCAATTTGATAGACAGTTGTACATTTTTACTTTTAGTCCCAACCAGGCGCGAATCCAGGATTTCATACAGAGAAGGGATGTGACAGTTTCTCTCATATTCTACTGCTCGCTCTTTGGCTTCACTCGAAAGCGCTACTTGATAGGATGCTTTTAGTTTTCGGCTTTCACGGGGCCCCTGAGACCTAACTGCCAAAGTGTTATCACTTTGACAGTTAGGTCTCAGGATCGCGGCTAAGTAGTAACTCGCCTTGGCCGACAAATCTGCCGTTCAAGAGAGCAAAATTCGCTATAAAATCGGTAACCTATGTCGAAAAAATCGGCTGGCCGCAAGCCCGAAAGCAAGATTTTTTTCCATGACTTTAAGGGCCTCCGCGTAAAGGTCAAATCGAAAGCCTACGTTGGAGATGTTCTTTCGTACCCTCACTCTCTTACTTTTAGTATGGAAATCAGTCACATCATTTTATGACGAAAATTGACAGTGCCGGAGCAGTAACGTTGCAACAGAGTAATGCTGCTGCAGTTGCCAACCGAATATCACCTTTAGCATACCGCAGAATGTTATTGAAAACGCGAGCGAAGCGAGCCCGAAAATTTTTCGATATAAAAAACGCCATTTGATAGACAGTTGTACATTTTTAGGGTTCCATACCCAAAGGGTAAAACGGGACCCTATTACTAAGACTTTGCTGTCCGTCCGTCCGTCTGTCACCACGCTGTATCTCACGAACCGTGATAGCTAGACAGTTGAAATTTTCACAGATGATGTATTTCTGTTGCCGCTATAACAACAAATACTAAAAACTGAATAAAATAAAGATTTAAGTGGGGCTCCTATACAACAAACGTGATTTTAGACCGTAGTTAAGCAACGTCGGGCGGGGTCAAGTACTTGGATGGGTGACCGTTTTATTTTTGCCTGTTTTTGCATTATGGTACGGAACCCTTCGTGCGCGAGTCCAACTCGCACTTGCCCGGTTTCTTTACTTTTAGTCCCAACCAGGCGCGAAAAAGTTTGCCCCTCCTTCCTAAGTAGCGCCGTAAGATTCAGGGGCAAACTTAAATCAAGCGGGTATTGTGGCTACCCCCCCTTATATGGGTTGAATTTTTATAGCCTATAACCTGGCCGGAGATTTTCTCGACAGATTAGTAAAGTTTTCATCAAAATCCGTTCAGCCGTTTTCACGTGATGCGCGTTCAAATAAACAGACAAATAGATAAACAGATAAACAGATAAACAGATAAACAGACAAACAGACAAAAATTCTAAAAACTGTTGGAACGTGTTCTGTTATCGATTCTAAGTATCCCCAGCCAACTTTTTTTCAAATATCTTTCATGTACAGACTTTCGACCGTCTACAGCTTTATTATATGTATAGATAATATAATTTGTTTTTTTTTACCTAAACTACATGTATTGTGATATTTTTACTATTATTGTTGATCGGCAAAACCTGAATTGTGGCTCAATAATATCATCATTTATTTCAAATATGTAAGACGTTTCGTTAAAAAAGGATAAAAAAATAATAATTTTCGCATGCGTTCAGAATGGGCTGTGGACCTTCGAACGTATAGGTAATAACAGAAATATCAATAAGACAAACCAAGAAATTATTCAGCCAGAATTAACAATTTATCAAGGATCCTGGGCATCTCACTGTAATAAATAAATTAATTTTAAATATCATTATATCCCTTAAAACGTTTCTGTCACTTTTTTAGTACAGGTACTAAATGTGGCGCCAAGTTTAAACACTAAGTGCAGGCTAGAAAAGGGAAAGATGGAAAGAAAGTGCGAGAATTGTACTTTTTAGGGTTCCGTACCTCAAAAGGAAAAAAACGGAACCCTTATAGGATCACTCGTGCGTCTGTCTGTCCATCTGTCCGTCTGTCACAGCCAATTTGCTCCGAAACTACCGGACCAATTAAGTTGAAATTTGGTACACATATGTAAGTCTGTGAGCCAAAGACGGATATGTAACGTCAACAAATGAATTTTAAACATAGGGGCTACTTTTGGGGGATAAACGATAAAATAAAAAACAAAGTTTTGAAAACTATATCGTGTTACATATCAAACGAAAGAGCTCATTTTGAGAATCTCAAATATATTTTTCTTATAAATTTACAATAAAACGTTTAGAAGTTATTCAAGAAAATAGACAAAAAATGACCATTCCCCCCCTCTATCTCCGAAACTACTGGGTCTAAAATTCTGAAAAAAATACACAAAATAGTCCTTTACCTAAAGATGCCAGGAAAACCTATCAGAAATCTAGAGTCAAGCGTGAGTCGGATTTAAGAACAAAAATGCGGTTAACGTTTTTTTAGGGACACAGCCGCAATGGTTTAAGTGAAACGTGATGTAGACAGCTATTGCGAAGGCCCTAGCCCGATATCCGCATAAGGCCGAAGGCCCGAAGCTCCCCAAAGAGGCGTGCCTTTAGCTTCAAGCGAGAGTCGGACTGAAGACAAAAAATGCGACTAGGCTGTATCTGGCACATAGTCGCAATGGTACTTGTAGTACAGTCAACAGCAGAAGTTGCTAAGCGGCCGAGGTGTTCAAAATTACCTTGACATGCTCTTATTGTCTTAACTATAAAGTCGCGTCCAGATCATTTTAAACCACTCTCCCGCTTAGCAACTTCTGCTGCTGACTGTACTGATTGATTAGGTTACTATTGTTACGTGTTTTAAAAAGCAGTAGGTATACAGGCTGGCTAAAAAATAAACTAAGTGTATTCCCGTTGCCAACGTGCAACCTTGAAATCGCGAAGAAAAATTTGGCTGTTTCATACATTTTGGCTGGTCCGTTTTCTATGGGAGGATACTTCTATTTTTGCGATTTCGGGGTTGGTCCCATACTAAAAGTTGCTGAGTATAATCCCAAAACCTCCTTGGCTACGGGAATACACTTATTTTTTGGTCACCCTGTAGGTATTATCTCTCTTCGGCCTTCGCTTTTAAAACACTTTCGGAAGTTGTAGGAAGCGCGACCCGTCGGACGCTCGAGTTTTCAGCTCTACGCATTTGGACACTTGTAGGTACTATTGTTCGGCATTTAATCTTCAGAGATATGCCACCACGCCAGAAAACTTCATGTTACATCTGGTTTTTGATTGACCCATTCGGGTTTTTCAAGACGTTTCACTCACGTCACGTTTCTCGTACAAAAAAAATTTTGAAAATTGTGTGATGTACGGAACCCTTGAAACGCGAGTCCGACTCGCACTTGACCAGTTGTTTTTTCTTAGTTTAAGACAATATCAGACAAAATTTGGTTTATGCGCAGACGGCAGTAGAAATTTGAAATTCGCTGAATTTGCGACGGAGTGTGTTCCTGACGTCATAGAATATAAAGTAAATAGCCAAAGTGTTTTCTTTGTGTTGATATTATTACTAGATGAGTTAGACATTGTTATTCTATATAAAGCTCATTAAACCATAGATTAATTCTAAGTCAAAAATTGCGAAATAAATCTTGTCCCATTTTTGTGACATTGTCGAGAGTACTGGTAACAAAGTACCATTCAGCACGTCCTAAAAAACGGACAGTGCCGACTTGTGCGGAGACAAGATTGTGACAGAAAACGGACATTGCCATACTTAGGGTATATACTTTTTTTCATTTATTGTAATTTTATAGGCAATTGTTGCGTTGGGCTTATGTTATACATAAGTATTTGTGTACATTTTTTATATTTTAGTTTCAGGTGGTTCCACCATCTGACTCAGAAGAGTGAGATAACAAAAAAGACGACGATGACGAAATTTTACTAGAGACAGATTGTACATCTGCCTTGCCCCAATCTGACTCTTTTTCAGCCAGGTCACTTTCTACGAGGATGTCAAATATGATGGACAAATATATGTTCATTTACGAACACGCGTGCTTTTATTGTTATTGTCATGCTATTTAAGTTTAGTGCGCCTCATTGTGAATGGCATTATCTGTATTCAAATAAAATTTCAAAGTCTAACGTACCTAGTCATTGTGGGAAAAAAGTTGTTCATAATACTCGACCTGATGACCTAAACACGACCTGTCCTCTAGTACTCCATCTACAAAGCTTAATTCCTCGCCATTAAACGCATAACTCTGTTCAGTATCCAAAGTATTGGCACGTCTTGAAATGTTCTACGGTTAGAACCTATTTCAAGTCGATGACGAGGATGCTACAATTTCTGAGGCCTGTAAAATGTAATCTCTATAAAATTTAGGAGAATAAATAGCTAATTTCGAATCTAGTCTTTCATATGTCAGGCAGACGAAGCAAAGCATTTCTACTTGGGTACAAGAACATATTATTATAGCTGATGTCAAGCACCGCCAACTAAAGTTTGCGGTCTGGGAGCATGACATGGATAAGATTCTGGTTCTCGCTAAGGAGGAGCCATATATTCCCAGAATGTTGCGAGCACAACACTGAAAAATATCTTACAAACTAAACTTTTACAGGAACTACAACTATTCTCTACCACCAGCTTAGGTTCCAGATAGTCCGGGTAATAAGAAAACAAGCAAGACATAGAACTGTGAGACCATAGTGTTAAATAGTGTGGTCATTTAAGTAAAGTAATATTACTTACAATAATTGTAATCTGTAACTAGCTTTATGAGCCTATTTTGTATGTATACGTAGCTTTAAAATGTATATTTCTTTCTGTACGTGGGTCGTTTTACACATCAACACTATAAGTAAATATAGTATTTTTATGTTTTTCATAATTTTTTTCTTCTTGATATTCTAATTAAACATTTATTCCAAAGATTTACTATGTGTTATTTAAATAACTTTAAATTTTCTTGCCCTGTTTTAAATTTAAATTTTTTAGTTTATGTAACTGTATGACGGCGTTGTCCGTTTTATAGGACAACCTTGGGAGCAATCAATCTGTAAGGTTCATGGCAATGTCCGTTTTAACGGACGTCCTGAAAACCCTACTTTCAGAATACTTTTAATATTTTTTCCGTAAATATAGTAGTTTTTTACTCATTACTATTCCCAAAAACGTTCCACGAGATAGGTAGACACATTATTTCATGTCTTGCCATGTTAAGGGATATGAGAGTTTCATTAAATACCGTGTTTGAATTTTAATTACAAGTAGTATTTTATTAATTACAAAATTCTCTCTATTTTTTGCTTCTATTGATAGTATACATACAAATATGAAATAGCTAATTGTTCGTATAAAATGATTTATCGTTAGAGTCTGGCTAACCAAAAATTGTTGACAGATATTTCGTTGTTGTATCACCAATTGTCTATGATTTAAAAAAAAAGCTAAAAGTCAGTTGTCAATTTATGTCATTCATTCAAATTATTTGCGGTTTATAATGGAATTATTTTAAATAATAATAATAATTTCTATACTGAGTGAGGTTCGCTAACTATTATTTAAGCTCGTAAATAATTACGACAATGTGCGAAGTCGACGTGTAGCGTTGTATAACGAAAAACTGCAATGTTTACAACTCCTAACCAAATGTAAACAAATTAGGAGGTTGGTACTCTCTAAATATTTTGATACTTTAAGTACTAGTTCTAACATTTGCGTATTACTTTGATTAAGTACGTGAATTTATTAATGCCTGAATTTCATAAATATGACAAGTGTACAAAGAAACGGATAAACTAAAAGTTCTGAAAAATATCTATAAAATCTAAATATTGGAACGTAAACATTAGGTGTTTGTCATTGACTGTACTTTAAATAGTGGTAGAAATTATGTGAGCTGACTTTGAGTGCACGTAAACGTTTATTTAACTTATTTGCTTAAAGGTACCTTATGTAGCATGGAGTGACTCACACACACAGCTGAGACCACCCACCGCGAATCGATTTAATAAATTAATTGTTCATTTTCCGAATGTAATATGATACCATGTAATCCGATATTGCAAACATAAAAATAATGTTCTATTTAATATTTTAAACTTTCGCGTTTTGAATACATATTAACTCACATTATAGACGGGTCTAACGCGAATTATATTCAATTACCTTGATTTACCGACGTTTCGACACAGGTTTCACTGGTCGTGGTCGCGGCTGACTGATGTCCCAGCAAAATGTCAAAACAGAGATTTGTGCATCTACCCGACGAAAAGTGTATGGAAAAGTTTGGGGTAGACATCACATTTTCAAACCACCCACCACACATAATGTTAATTATTGTCAATAGTCCGACACGAAACACTCACAATATCCACGCACCCGTCCGAAGATAGATCCTTTGGCTTTAACTTCTGTATCACTGGTTCCCAAGTTGGCGATAAGTTGAAACCATCCTCCCTATTAAAATTCCTGGGGTGTTTCTTGATTTCAATTGCTTCTCGCACAACTCGAGGATAATAATGCCAACTTGGGAACCAGTGATACAGAAGTTAAAGCCAAAGGATCTATCTTCGGACGGGTGCGTGGATATTGTGAGTGTTTCGTGTCGGACTATTGACAATAATTAACATTATGTGTGGTGGGTGGTTTGAAAATGTGATGTCTACCCCAAACTTTTCCATACACTTTTCGTCGAGTAGATGCACAAATCTTTGTTTTGACATTTTGCTGGGACATCAGTCAGCCGCGACCACGACCAGTGAAACCTGTGTCGAAACGTCGGTAAATCAAGGTAATTGAATATAATTCGCGTTAGACCCGTCTATAATGTGAGTTATAATGTTCTATTTTCTTCAACCTTGTACTTTAGACCTAGTGTAAAGAACAAAGGAAATGCTTTCCTATATAAACCGCACATTTAATTATAAAATACAATTGATATCCAACCGTTGCGTGTATCACTCATAAACCACCTTCTCCGAGCCGAAGGCTTACACTTCACTTACTTGTACACAGAATATCATAAATATTGTCGAGTATCAAAACTATAATTCCTACTACACAAGTAAAGTGTGACCAGCCCAAAATTTTTTGAATTTCCCGCCAAGAATTTAGGTAAAATTTCAGTAGCCAGACTCTAAAACATTTATGCCCACAAAGTATCAAATTACGCAATTTTATACTGTCGGCATTGTCAAACCCATTGACATTTTATTTTTTATTTTATTTTAATGTTGTGGTCAGCCGTAATTAAGCCTTAGATTGATAAAATATTTTTTTTTTTCTTTATAAAACATGATATTTCATGCTAAGTAACAGAAAGCAGTCAAACATTGTACCAGAAATTTTAGTCCCGAAAATCCCGAAAGTATCGGGATTTTAATTTCGAAATCCCGGTTCTTTCCATGGTTCTAAATCCCGGGAATTCCCGGTACTTTCAGTTCCGGTATTTCCCGGGAGCAAACCCTAGTAGTCATGTCGCTAAGACGCAAAGTTTCCAAGATATCAATGAAAAACCGAAAAATTCGACCTTCTTATCCCCCTCTACCCCCCAGCACCGGGGCTACAGCCGGGGACTTTTGATATGTTCACCTCCTAACTAGTCCAAACAAAGTTACGGAGTCAAAAATTCTGTTCCTAACATTTCCCTCTACAACGTTTTTTGAGCATTCATTTCCAATCGTGCATTATATGGGTCATTAGTCATCTATCGCGACCTACTGCTATAGTATAATGTATAAGTGGAGTAAACAAGTGTAATCGAACAATGACGGAGAATAGTCCATTTAACCGGAATGGACTAACACGCCGCAGCCCGCCCTCAACGCCCACGCCGCTGCCCGGCCCGCCCGGTCCCGCACCAGCAAACATGCAGCAGGAAGAAGAGCCCCCGAAGGTAATTCCCACAAGTGACATCCAAACATGGCTCAAAAAGATTGAAATGAACCTGCAAGACGTCTGCTCTACATCTGCAGAAGGTAAACTGAACAGTGACCAGAAGATCAGAATTAACAACATGTGTCGCAGCGTGAGCCATTTAGCCTCACAAATGGCTATCGAATACCAATCCTTAAAAAGTCACGCAATACAAGCATATCAGGCCCGCCAAGTTCACCAAGAAAAAATGGACCTCGTACAACGTATCCAAGACCTAAAGGAGACGATTGAAGAATCCAGCCGAACAGTTTCCGGACCTGCTTCGTTTGCCGACGCCCTTAAGAAAAATGGAACGAGGTACGTCCAACCGTCTAACATTAGCTCAGTCGCAATTTACCCTGTTGACAAGTTGAAATCGAGTGAGGAGACAAAATCTCTCGTGCAAAAGATTATCCGGCCCGACGAAATGAAGCTGCACGTGAGAGGGTTGCGCAAAATCAAAAATGGCGGTGTTGTGATTAGCACTGACTCAAAAGAAGACGTAATAAAACTCAAGCAAACAGCGCAGCTTACGACCTCTGGACTCACCGTTGACGAGCCACAAAAATGCAAGCCCAGAATTGTAGTTATCGGAGTTCCCGCGGACATGCAAGAACCTGAAGTCCTGAAGTGCATATACCATCAAAACTTAGCCGATAAATTACAAGATTGGTCGCTCGAAAAATTTATGGCTTCCACTAAGCTAAGTCACAAATCCGGAAAAAAGGACGCCGAGACCTGTAATTATATAATTGAAGTTTCTGGAGTAATACGCAAGGCCCTAATTACGAACGACAGAGTTTTTGTGAATTGGTCATCGTGCCCTGTTAGGGATTTCACCTTGTTTACGCGGTGCTTCAAATGTCAGCTTTACAATCATGCAGCGAAGACCTGCAAAATGGATACTAACATCTGCGGCCACTGCGGCGAAGCGGGTCACTCATTCAAGGAATGCACAAAAAAGGACGAAGCCCCAAAATGTGCAACATGCTCGCACTACAAAAAACAATGCAACCACCAAACAGGTGACGCCGCATGCCCAGCTAGACAAATGGCCGAAAAAAGGTATTTAAACTCCATAGATTATGATGGCGCCTAGGAGCGCCAACTTTTCACATATTTTTATAGCACTTTTTGTTTTCTTTAGTTTAACTACCTATGAATAATTGCATATTCTCTGACCTAGATAGTTTCTCTGTATCAGAGTCCAAAGCATGCGATGTCGAAACATGTAAACAACATATTCGACTCTGTCGAAGTCCTTTATCAATTCTAACACAAAACATACGCAGCATTTCCAAATATTTTGATAATTTTAATGTGTTTCAACAAAGACTGGATATTACTTGTGACATCATTGTCTTGACTGAATGTTGGATTGGTACCCATACCAATCTCCCAAATATGCCCGGCTACAGTTCGTATAGCACTATATCTAATTATAACCAAAATGACGGGGTTGTAGTTTATGTAAAAAATAATTTAAATATCACAGTTGTCGAACCCCATATACTAGATTGTAATCGGCTCTTAATTAAAATCGGATCAGATACGGCAATACTAGCCCTTTATAGACCCCCTTCCTTTAGAGATATTAGTAATTTTATCAAATCCCTAGATGAAAATTTAAGTCAATTATCATCTTTTAATAATATAGTATTGATAGGAGATATTAACATTAACATTCTACCTGAAAGCAGCGAAACGTCTTTGACAGCCCAAAGCTACCTTAACCTATGTTCTTTCCATGGCTTACCCCCAGCACACACGCTTCCTACACACCAAAGCGGGTCATGCCTAGATCATATTATGGTAAAATCAAACTTTTCGGCATTAGCACTTGTTACTAACTCTACAGTGACCGACCACAGAGCTGCCCTACTAACCCTCTATCGTAAATCACGTAATGCATGCACGCGCACGCAATTTGTCAATAAATTAAATATTAACAAACTTGGAGATGATTTACGCAATATTGACTTTGGCCCAGTTTATAATTCTGCTGATGCAGAAAATAGTATGCTGTACTTGATTAAAAATGTCCAACAAGCAATCTTACTTAACACCAATAAGACACGTCTTAATAGCAAGAATTATAACAAAAAACCATGGATTACCCCGGGATTACTTCGATCTATGAGACACAGGGATAAACTACACTTAAAAGCTAAAGCGAACCCAGACAATCTTATATTGCAATTGTCGTATAAAAGATATCGTAATTTTTGTAACAACTTACTGAAAAACGTTAAAACACACTACGACAAAACACAGCTGGAAATTGCTAAAAAAAACAGTAAATTAGTATGGAAATATCTTAGAAACGTAACATACACAATTACACAGCAAAGCAACGTGAGTCATCTGCAAGTTTGTTGCAAGTAGGTCCGTCCAAATTGTTGGCTGCAAATAACACAAATGAGTTTTTCGTTAACATAGGCAAAAACCTGGCTGAAAAGGTCCCGGGACTTCAGGGCGATTCGTCGTCACCCCCTTTAAGAATACTATCCGAAACAAACAAATCTTCCAAATCATTTGTGTTACTTAATACGGATGAAGCTGAGGTTGAAAGAATTACCATGACCTTAAAAGAAGATTCCGCGGCTGGTCGGGATGGCATCTCGAACAAAATAATAAAGACCTTCAGACACATCCTGGTGCCACCGCTAACACACATTTTTCAAAAGTGCATCTCTGAAGGAATATTCCCGAAATGTCTAAAGAAATCCATTGTAATCCCTATTTATAAATCTGGTAGCACAGCTGAAGTAACAAATTATAGACCGATTTCTCTGTTACCAGCAACCTCAAAAATCCTAGAAAAAAATATTAATAATAGACTTATACAATATCTGGAGAAACATGCAATATTGGCAAAGACACAGTTTGGTTTTAGGCCAAAGTTATCAACCGCAGATGCTGAACATGAATTGACTGACTATTTAGTTCAGGAATTAGACAAGGGAAACAAGACAATTGGAATCTTCTTGGACCTTGCAAAAGCTTTTGACACTGTTTCTACATCCACTTTACTGCACAAACTTGAAGCACTAGGTATTAGAGGAACACAGCTCAAATTAATCGCGAGCTACCTAGACGGACGTACTCAATGCGTAATAATTTTTAAGAAAAAAAAACAGACTTCTATGGGGCCCGGTGAAAGATTATGGTAGATGGTGCACTATGTAGAAAAGGAGGTAAAAACAGTACTTTCTAGTAGCATTTCGTGTCCGTAAGGGTCGTAGTTCTAGCCTAACCTAACCCACTTCTCTGATAGCAGTTCGGTTCTGTGAGGATCGCAGTTCGAGCCTAATCAAACCCATTTTTCTAGTAGCATTTCGTTTCTGTAAGGCTCGCAGTTCTAACCAAACCTAACCCACTTTTGTTCGGTTCTGTGAGGATCGCAGTTCAAACCTAACCTAACCCACTTAACGGCGCATGCGGTGCGGTGTACGGGGGTTTGAGCGGGAGGGGTTTGGCATCATCATACTTTATACCTACATTTTATGGTAGGTAATCATAGCGGTTTATTTAGTTTAGGTATCATAGGGGTTTTCCGGGTCAAGGTCCGGGTCTCTGAGTCAGAGTCCGAAATCACCAAACATGTACTCTGCGTCGTTGAAGAGTTCTGTTCTGATCATCATGAGCAGTTCCACTTCATCAAATGCGACAGTTTTTAATGTAAATGCTTGATTTTATGATGAAAATACAAAAAATTCTATACGTATGCCTTTAAGATTTGAGGAGTTCCCTCGATTCCTTATGGATCCCATCATCAGAACTCGAGCTTGACAGAAATGTGGCTTAAAAACTAAACTTGCTTAACAAACATAACGAAGAGGACAAATCGCCAAACGTGAACTATGCGTCGTTGAAGAGTTCCGTTCTGATCATCATCAGCAGTTCCACTTCATCAAATGCGACAGTTTTTAATGAAAATGCTTGATTTTCTGATGAAAATACAAAAATCTCTATACGCATGCCTTTAAAATTTGAGGAGTTCCCTCGATTTCTCATGGATCCCATCATCAGAACTCAAGCTTGATAAAATTGTGGCTTAAAAACTTAACTTGCTTAACAAACATAACGAAGAGGACAAATCGCCAAAGGTGAACTATGCGTCGTTGAAGAGTTCCGTTCTGATCATCATCAGCAGTTCCACTTCATCAAATGTCACGTTTTTGAATGTATATGCTTGATTTGTTGATAAAAACACAAAAATCACCATATGTATGCCTTTAAGATTTGAGGAGTTCCGTCGATTCCTCATGGATCCCATCATCAGAACTGGATTTTGACAAAAACGGGACCAATCTGTATGCATATACATACAATCAAAGAAATAATTTTCAAAATCGGTCCAGTAATGACGGAGATATGGAGTAACAAACATAAAAAATAAAAAATAAAATAAAAAAAATAAAAAAAATAAAAATAAAAAACATACAACCGAATTGATAACCTCCTCCTTTGGGATTTGGAAGTCGGTTAAAAATAGATAACACTATCAGTTCCGATTTAGAAAATACAGCTTTTGGCTTGCCGCAAGGCAGCGTATTGGCCTCGACCTTATTTTTAGTGTTCCGTACAAAACTTTGTTTACGGAACACTTATGGGATCACTTCGGTCTTGCAAATCAGTTAAATACGTTTTTCTCAGAGACCGTTTGACATAGATACCTAAAATTTGGAACAGTTATAGCAATAACCACCACTCATATTGTAAATAAGTCAAAACTGCTTATTTCTTATTAAAGGGGGAAATTTAGGGGGTTGAGAGGGGTAGGCTGAAACTTTTTTCATTTGTAAGAATCGTGTGGGGTACCATTAGAAAGCTTGCAAAAAATTGAGTCGATGGACTGATTTTGACTTCATTTTAGACTGCAATAGTTTCGTCAAAAAATGCATTTAAAGTTGCAAGTTTTCATACAAAAATTTTCACCTCTGTCCTGGCGATTTTCGTGAAAACTATAGCTAACAGGCAGCTGACCAGTCAATACCCAACTTAAAGAAGCATGGAGACGGCGGGAAAATTATCAGCTTAACCTTATCTTTATTAGTTTTTCAACTGCAGCTTGACCTTTGGTTGCTTAGGGCTAGCTAACTGATGCTTACACTGGTCAATTCATATTAGGCGAGAAACATCCTTAGTTAAAACTTTGGCATTAAAATTTATGACTTATGTCTTTGACACAAAGTTTAATTCTGCTTGCTTATTTTTGTGGGATATTTAATTTTATCTCAATAGCCTACTATAAGTATGAGAGAGATCTACAAAATACGACCTTATTATATTGCAAATAAGTTTCAATTTCGAACGGGCTTTCCAACCAATGGACTAGGCATCTCAAAAATCTGAAAACTTCAGATTAAGAATTCCGTTCTTGACTGTCGTTGTGTTTTTTTTTTCCCACAATAGGACACATAGAGTTAGTAAGGCGTATAGAGATAATAAAGTCATTTAATATTTATGAACAGCTTTGGCCTCATGTATAGATTTTATTGAGAGTATCTGATTCGTCGAAACAATATACACAATATTCCTTTTCATTAAGTACCATTACATTTCTGTATTAATTGTATAATTATAATATCTATTAATTATATTCAGTACTTATGTATATTTTTGAACGGAAAGGTGAGCAACAAGATTCAGAGCTATAACCGCGAAAATAGAAGTTCGCAAATTGCGAGCATTTTTCTCTGTCACTCTAATTACGCCTTCATTGGAGTAAAAGAGAAAATCCCCGCAAATTGCGAATTTCGGTTTTCGCGGTAGCCTCTCCTGTTACGAGAAAATAATTGTGGAAGACATTAATAGTATATGACAGTTAAATATCACAGTTTTTAGAAACAAAGTTAAAATTGACGAAATATTTAAAGTAAGCCGATCTTCTTTTTTAGCAGTTCTAAATAATATTAAAGTCTATATATATGGCATAGAACTAGAAACAAAATCAAATAAAAAATAATAATGAGTTCTAAATTCAAATTGAAGGAGTATACATTTAAGGTATTATAGGCCGAGCGCGCACGATATTACGATATTAATTTTTGCGACACGATTTTAGAATCGCGCTGTAATATAAGTATCGCAGAAAATTCACTGCGCGCACTGCGATGAAAAAGTCGACGATTTGTTCATTCTCAACATGGATTTCGTACCAGTCGCTTGTCATGAAACGTGTCTTTAATATGCGATTGCTGTATGACTTTGAGCATTTATAACACAAAGGTGATCCCCGTCTATTTCAATAATTGAATGGTCAACATCTAGCGTCTCATTTTGAGACTCCATTGGAGATGCAGGTGCCGAGATGTTGGGGTTTGGAGAGCGAAATGCCGACTGAGGTCCGGCCGGGGTGCGATTTTATTATTATAGTGTGCGCGGGGCCATACAACTCCGCATGCTGCAATTCACTTTGCGACAATCGCGTCTCGAACAATCGCGGAAAAATGTGATAAATCACAATTTTAAAATCGCTGCGATTTTTTTGTCGCATATGCGCGCACTAACATATAAACACATACGTTGCATTTCTGCGACAAAATTATCGCAGGACAAAAAATCGTGGTGCGCGCTTGGCCTTACTCTAAATTATTATAATACATCAAGCATTCGCGAGATGCTCGACTTCGGTATTCAAACACAAAGCAATAGTACAAGAATCTAACTAAATGCAAAGGCCGAAGGAGCGATTCGAAGATCCGAAGCGTCCGACAGACGCGCGCCTCCCGTAACTTTTCCAAGTATTTTTAAGTACAAGTGTCTAAGTCGCAAGATCCAAAGGCTGAAGTCGCATTGGGCCGAAAGTCCGAAGCATCCAGGAGGTCAGTTCTAAACACAGGTAATTAATACAAGTGTCTAAATGCGAAGGCCGGAGGCCGAGCTCCGCGTAGGGCCGAAGGCCCGAAGCCTGCAAGATGTCAGTGGTTAAACACATAACTGACAGCCTGGACGCTTCGGGCCTTCGGCCCTACGCGGAGCTCGGCCTTCGGCCTTCGCCTTTAGATACTTATACTATTGTTCTGTGTTTAAGTACTAACATCCTGGAAGCTTCGGGCCTTCGGCCCTACGCGGAGCTCAACCTTCGGCTTTCGCATTTAGACACTTGTACTATTGTTCTGTGTTAAAGCACTGACATCCTGGACGCTTCGGCCCTTCGGGCTACGCGGAGGTCGGCCTTTGGCCTTCACATTTAGACACTTGTACTATTGCTCTGTGCTAAAGCGATGACATTTTGCTAAAGCTCGGCCTTCGGCCTTCGCACTTAGACTTTTTGTACTATTGTTCTGTGTGTGTAGTTGAATACGGTATCCTAAAAACAGGCAAACAACCTCTGTAAAATGTAACGATGCGAGCGGTACGGCTACCATCAGTTTGGCATTGACATAAACGCTACCGTGGGCGTGAACGTAATTTACTTTCTATGTATCTCGCTCGTACTGACATATTAGTGCGAAAGAGATATACCTATACTCCTATAGGAAGTAAATTACGTTCACGATATCGTTTATGTCAATGCCAAACTGATGGTAGCCGTACGGAACACTAAATGTCTCGAGCTATCTCGGACTTGGCCAAATTATTAATTTATATTAATGACCTATGCAATCTAAAAATAGATAGTGGCAAAATCATTTCCTATGCAGATGACACTGCCCTACTTTTTAACCGACTTCCAAATCTCAAAGAAGGAGGTTATCAATTCGGTTGTATGTTTTTTTTTATTTTTATTATTTTTTTTTTATTTTTTTTATGTTTGTTACTCCATAACTCCGTCATTACTGGACCGATTTTAAAATTCTTTTTTTGATTGAATGTATATGCATACAGATTGGTCCCGTTTTTGTCAAAATCCAGTTTTGATGATGGGATCCATGAGGAATTGAGGGAACTCCTCAAATCTTAAAGGCATACACATAGTGATTTTTGGTTTTTTATCAACGAATCAAGCATATACACCCAAAAAAGTGATATTTGATGAAGTGGAACTGCTGATGATGATCAGAATGGAACTCTTCAACGACGCATAGTTCACGGTTGGCGATTTGTCCTCTTCGTTATGTTTGTTAAGCAAGTTAAATTTTTAAGCCACATTTTTGTCAAGCTCGAGTTCTGATGATGGGATCCATGAGGAATCAAGGGAACTCCTCAAATCTTAAAGGTATGCGTATAGAGATTTTTGTATTTACATCAGAAAATCAAGCATTTTCATTAAAAACTGTTGCATTTGATGAAGTGGAACTGCTGATGATGATCAGAACAGAACTCTTCAACGACGCATAGTTCACATTTGGCGATTTGTCCTCGTCGTTATGTTTGTTAAGCAAGTTCCCCTACAAGCAAGTAAACCTATTAGAAATGTACAGTCAAGCGTGAGTCGGACTTAATTACAGTTTTTGATCCGACCCCTACGGATTTTTTAAAGACCTTTCACTCACTTTTCATATAAAAAATACATTGTTAACAGTGCCGGATTACTTAGAGTAGTAGTTTTCTTAGAGTAATTGGTGATAATTTTCTGATAAGATAATCATTTTAAATATTTAACGGTCTTACCTACCTACTTACGAGTAATTGTAAGCTCAAATTAAAAATAATGTTTAAAAAAAATGTTAAATTGAGAGCTAGCTTAAAGTTTTTTGTACTCGTCGACTTTAATGGTTGAATTAATAAAGACTTTGTAACCAATAAGCAAAACAAGCACGTGCTTAGGCACCAAAATGCCAGGTTGAAAAAGGTGAACAAATTTAAAAATTAGGGACAGACATATCGTTTTTACCACACGATTTTTTTTAGCTGTCCAAAAGCTAATATGCAAAAATAATGGCGCGTAATTCTTTGGGAAACAATCGGTAGCTGTAGAAGAGTCGTGATTACATGCATAGATTCGATTTCAACCCACTCTTTTGCGGTTCGGCGTTAGGTCTTATGCGAGGCCTTCTGCCTTGCGGCAAAGTTGATCTTCTGCCTTAATTACACTTGGGCGTGGATCCAAATCCAAGCTTTCCTCTTTCGCAGCTAGGCCTACTGCCTTTCTCACACTTCGCCAATTCAATTCCAAGCTCTGCTTTCTTGCATATTTTATGCATGAAAACAACCTCGCTGAGACCCTTAAATATCGAGCCCTATGCGAAGCTAGGCTGATAGAAAACTGTCCCATCCCTTCTCTGTATGAAATCCTGTATTCGCGCCTGGTTGGGACTTAAAGTAAAATTGCGTTTTTATATCGAAAAATTTTCGCGCTCGCTTCGCTCGCGTTTTCAATTACTTTATAAGGTACGATAAAGGTGACATTCGGGTGGCGACTGCAGCAACATTACTCTGTTGCAACGTTACTGCTGCAGTACTATCTACTTCCGTGATAAAATGATGTGACTGATTTCCATACTAAAAGTAAAAATGTACAACTGTCTATCATATTTCGTTTTTATATCGAAAAATTTCAGCGCTCGCTTCGCTCGCGTTTCTATTACTTTCTAAGCTATGATAAAGGTGACATTCGGGTGGCGACTGCAACAGCATTAGGTACTCTGTTGCAACATTACTGCTGCGGCACTGTCAATTTTCGTGATAAAATGATGTGACTGATTTCCATTCTCAGCTGTAATGCGGCAATGAACTTCTCTCAATTTACCAAAAAAATCAATGTAATCTTGATGACCATAGGGAGAGGGGGCACCTAGAAATGCTTAGGGCATCAAAATATATTAATCCGTCACTGATTGTTAAAAATTGTGTAATATACGGAACCCTTGGAACGCGAGTCCGACTCGCACTCGGCCGGTTTTTAAGAGAAGTATTAGAGTTAGGCAAAAAAGTCAATGTAAGAAATAATCCTTAATAAATTCTTAGCAAAAAAGGTTTATAATTTTTTTAGTCTGATTCGCCATGTATTCATGTATTAACTTGTTGAAGTTCAATATGTCAATTTATTGCACATAATCAAGTTTACAGAAAACAGAAATAACAGAGTAAAAGATGTAAGTATATGTACAAAGGCCAACTTATCCCTAATAGAGATCACTTCCAGCTAACCTTTGAGAAAATGAGAGAGGAACAAACACTAAAAGGTGAAAGATAATTAAAAATCCCACCAATAACATTTTCATGTAAAATATTGCCAAGACGAAACCATAAGGCTCTCACTGACAAAAAGTTATCAGAAGTCTTGTAGAGCCAAGCTTCTAACTCTACAAGCTTTAACTTCACAGACTCTACACCTTAGTCAAAATATGTGGCTTGACGTTTTCTGGAGCATTCCACGGGCTGTCCCGTACAAACGCATTTAATTTCCTGTGTTGCGACTTTTTTTTCGGCATTTAAAACAGGCGATTATTACTCTGTGGATATTTTTGACCATTTGTTATAAAAAAGGAAACTCTTATACTTGCAAATCTTCACAAAATTCGCGTTTGTACGGGACAAACGGTAGACAATTTCATGGAATGCTCCTTCTTATCATAATTTTTTTTTTTGATTTATCATTCTCTCATTTTAGAAGTTACAGGGGGGGGGACACACATTTTACCACTTTGGAAGTGTCTCTCGCGCAAACTATTCAGTTTAGAAAAAAATGATATTAGAAATCTCAATATCATTTTTGAAGACCTATCCATGGGTTTCTATGGATAGGTCGCCGTGTGCCTGCTACACTGCCACATCTCAAAAAACCGTTTTTTCGAGAAATCGCGTCTCAAAGTTTTGAGAGTATAGTTCAGGGTGTTTAATAGGATCTTACTCCTTTAGTTTTAGGTCTATGAATTTAAAATTTAGCTTTTTTTACTCGGAATGATATAACCCTCCTTATGACCACGCCACTTTTTAAAAGAAATGTATATTTTTTAAGACACAAGGCCCGAAAGACAGGTATTTAGAGTTGTGGCCGTATTGCAGAAACGTTTTTTAAAGATTTTGAGATGCGGCCAAATTTAAACACAAAATTATTGGATAAAGGTTACCATGAAAATATAAATAAAAACACCAAAATAGTTAAAATCCCTTTATTTTTACCCGACTACGGCAACGCAAAAGGAGGGTTATGATTTTGACCGGTATGTATGTGGGTATGTATGTATGTATGTATGTATGTTCATTTGTTCCCTCATAACTTCTAAAGTACACATTATAATTTGACAAACGACATGTCATTCGAATTATCTTAATCGTCCGCTGGTTATAGGCTATATGAAGTCACAAAAAAATGAACAAGGCGTCCTCTAGAGGTCATAAAGTCACGAACGAAAAAAATAAAAATAAGTAATGATTACGTGATGTATATCATTTGAAAGAGCTCAGTTAGCACATTTTAAATATATAAATATTGTTAGCTTTTGCAACCGGCTTTGCTTGCATGCACCCGATGAAACATTAATTTATCGGGTAGGTAATTCGAACTACGAATCTACAAGCGCTCTGGATTCTATCCGCATATTACCCGACTACGGCGATACAAGAAGGTATTTGCAAAATAAATTTGTTTGGCCGCTATAAACATAGTGTTTTTTTTAATGACCTGCAATATTGTATAACGTGAATAGGTGTAGAAGTCCAGATCAGCCAAAATGTATAAAACAGCCGTACAAGAGACGTAGGAAGCTCGCTGTACGCGTTCCAAAGCCGGGCGCCTTCGGCGCCCTCATACTAGAGGAGTCGGGCGTAGCCTGACGTACATGGCGCGCTGCAAGCAGTCCAAAGCCAGGCGACTTCGACTTTCTCATACTACAAGTGTCGACATACGTGACACGCTGGACGCTTACCAAATCCGGGCAAATGCATGAAACAGCCGTACAAAAGACGTGCGGGCACGCTGTACGTGTTCCAAAGCCGGGCGCCTTGGGCGCTCTTATACTAAAAGAGTCGGGC
This sequence comes from Cydia fagiglandana, assembly GCF_963556715.1. Taxonomy (NCBI): domain Eukaryota; kingdom Metazoa; phylum Arthropoda; class Insecta; order Lepidoptera; family Tortricidae; genus Cydia; species Cydia fagiglandana. The sequence continues at coordinate 2,580,230 of NC_085959.1, read as the reverse complement.
GTAGCCCGACGTACGAAGCTCGCTGTACGCGTTCCAAAGCCGGGCGCCGAAGGCGCCCTCATACTAAAAGAGTCGGGCGTAGCCCGACGTACGAAGCTCGCTCTACGCGTTCCAAAGCCGGGCGCCTTTGGCGCCCTTATACTAAAAGAGTCAGGCGTAGCCCGACGTACAAGGCACGCTCTACGCGTTCCAAAGCCGGGCGCCTTCGGCGCCCTCATAGTAATAGAGTCGGGCGTAGCCCGACGTAGGAGGCGCACTGTACACGTTCCAAAGCTGGGCGCCGAAAGCGCCTCCATGCCAAAGGATAGCGCAGCCCGATATATGTGGCGCTCTGCGTGTATTTCTGTACTGGGGATGCCCTCGAAAAAGTAATATAAAGTGACTTCGAATAGGTAGTTAGTAACGAAGTCATGACTCCAAAATTAATTAAATAAAAAATAAGTTCAAAAACTAAAACCCGACTACTGCAAATCGCGCTCTAAAAGTATGAAACAAGATAGAATTCTTATCTGAAGTTATCAAACAGGAAATATTATGAATGTTATAATTTTTTTAATAAAAAAATACAACGTAATATGTATAATTTACTACATTATTTATATTTTTACAGAGATTCAGAGGATAGCTGTGGTCGTATGCCACTTTACCTTAAAGTTTATAATCGTGGCATACGACCATGCACGGCGATCCTTTGAATATCTCTGTAAATATATCAAAAATGTAATACATTTTATTACGTTGTATTTTTTTATTAAAAAAAATATAACATTTATAATATTTCCTGTTTGATAACTTCAGATAAGAATTCTATCTTGTTTCATACTTTTTAGAGCGCGATTTGCAGTAGTCGGGTTTTAGTTTTTGAACTTATATCAACTTTGACAGGAACAAGATCACTGTACGCGACAATAATAATATGTGTAACTCAGCTAATTATTATTTTCTAGGACGCAACTCAAAAGCTTCATTTAAAACGTGTGCTTTATAGCCACAACTCAAAAGTGGCTGTATTGCAGGGAATTGTCTGACAATTTATGGTCAAATGCATAAGGCCACTTGTGAGAAAAAGGCTCTTAAAGACCTTTTTTGCTATGGCTCTCGAAATAAGGTCGTAAATTGAACAATTTTGAATACGAATCTGCAATAATCCAGAAAATCAAAAATTTTGAATTGTGGCAGTATAGCAGGCACACGGCGAGGTCTTCAATGGTGATGGACACGTATGGATTTGAAGATAAAAAAAATTTGGAGTTTCAGTTCTAAGTATGGTAACCCTAAAAATTTATTGTTTTTTTTTCTATTTTTGTATGAAAATCTTAATGCGGCGCACAGAATACATTTACTTACCAAGTTTCAAGAGTATAGTTCTTATAGTTTCGGAAAAAAGTGGCTGTGACATACACGGACAGACGGACAGACAGACAGATGGACAGACATGACGAATCTATAACGCTACGTCTTACGTAGGCGAACAACGCGCGAACGCGGCGCGGCGCGGCGCGGCGAAATCAATCCTTTGATGCCCATAGAAGTGTCCTACGTAAGCGATCTCGTTGCGAACGCGGTGCGGCGCGATTTGCACGCCAATGTCAGGCGGCGCGGCGCGGCGCGGCGCGGCGGCGGCCGCTTTCGCCGCGCCGCGCCGCGCCGCGTTCGCGCGTTGTTCGCCTACGTAAGACGTAGCGTAAGGGTTCCGTTTTTTGCCATTTGGCTACGGAACCCTAAAAATGATAAAAAAAATCCAACGTCCCTTCATCATAAAAAAAATCGCATGCACGAAAGTGACGATCAGGATTTATCTGTAAATGCACGAACGTGCAAATTCATTTGGATTTGTAATATGATATAAAAAAGCCCAACATTTTACACAACAATACACTAGTATAATAATAGTTAAGTCTTTAAATTTACATAATCATCACAGTTCTCTTTAAGAATCAACACCTTCTTCTTCTTTTCACGTTATCTTCATATCACGAAATATATGAAAGATGCAAATAAACCCTTGTTTGTGGTATTATCAATTGATTTAAATAAAAGGCATGTTTATATTTATAATATTGTATTATTTATTAAAAAAATGTTTTACTTATAGAAAATAAATATACACTGAAACTGGCAACTTAATAAAAAATAGACATTAATAAAGCGCATTCACAAAGTTTTCAGTATTATACAAATAACATTAGGCATGCCTAGCTATCACACTTTACACACAGATACACTACACTTTACACAACACAGATTTCTAACTTGTATACATACATTTCTTCACGGTTAATTAATACGCTTTCCAGATGCGTTATGACTCGGTTCCTTCTGAACCCACTAAAGCTGTATAAATTTCACTCTGGCTGCTTCAACAGCCGTTGCTCCGCATTTAGCACATTTTCTATGTGCATTGCTGTAATCTATGTAGGTACATACTTACAGTCTTAAGTGGTTGTACCGCTACGTTGTATTTATTATTTAAAGATTTAATAAATAAAATTTTCGTTATGAACTTTAACCACAGCAGTTGGACAGAGTCATTGACAAATATATTTTTTTATTGTGGTGGGTAGACGTACCTACCCTCCATATATTTTATGAACATTGATAAAGACAGTTGGAAGCAAATATTCATTATAAAACTTAATCGCGTGTAATTAAGTTTTAAGCGTTTTAAGTCCCGTTTTATGATTAATTATGTATAAAATTCGTGATAATTTAAATCAGAGTTGGGAGCAATGTTGCTGTAGAAAAATGTTTTTATTTTTATTACTCGCAACTTTTTCTCGGAGGCCAACGCACACATAGAAGCTTCAGGCGCACACATGCGCAATTATTTGGGGACATAACTTTCTTAGGAAGTGAACAGGCCTTGATGTTGATACAATTCCTCGCCTGTCTGCCTGTGACCACGAACGTAACGTCGCGTTCAAAACGTCAGGCCATAAATAAACGTAAGTTTTACGCGATTAAGGGTCGGTTGCACCAAACTGTTCGTATCGTTAAAGAGTTTGCTAAATTTTAATGTACGGAAAGTTTCATAGTTAGCGCTGGGGCGCGCCGGCTGACGTTGATCAGTCTGTCAAATGTGATTGGTGCAACTGGCCCTAAGTCCCGTGTTAGTTATAAAAGTATAAATAGATGAGAGCAAGAACTCACTGTCTGTCTGACGGGCTGCATTTATTGCACCTTTTCGTATTTTCTTGGTACATTTTCAGTATGTGTTGGGGGTAGACGTCAGGAGAGGGGCCTAGCACGCACGTGGGGCCCCGGTTTACATAACAACTTTGATTTTTCTGAAGCTGCTCGTGACTCCAAACCTGTGTTGTTACAGAAAAGTTTTGACATATAAATGTGAAACCAAGTCGGTTACTTTAGTCAGTGCCAGGGGGTGTTAAAACCGTATCAATATTAGATATCTTTAATTTTTAATTCAAATGATAATGGTCTATGTACACATATTCATACTCACATCATACATCTTAGACCTTTACTTGACCTACTATTTGTGGGAACCGCAAAAGTAACTTTGCTGTCGCATATATATTTATAAGGCTGGCAATCGCTATCCAACGTGGTAACGCGGCAAATATCATGGGCAGCTTTGCACGCAGTACAGCCCGAGCAGGTCTTTTACATAAAATATTTAGATATATTTAAGCTACTTTTGTATGATTATTTATATATCATTAACCTTTTGTATAATAAATAAATATATTTTTAACTACAAACTTACTTATGCAGTTCTTAAATCTTTAAAACGTGACTGGTATTTCAATATTTTTTTCATCACACTTGCTCGGAAAAGATGTATTTACACGTAGGGCTTGCGGGCGGGAAATTGAAATTTTCGCCCTAGGGCGGAAAAAATCTTTTCCGCGCAAGTGTGATGAAAAACACTTATTTACACGTAGGGCTTGCGGGCGGGAAATTGAAATTTTCGCCCTAGGGCGGAAAAGTGTTTTATACAGAAGTTTGTTTTTATTAATTCTCCTTTTTTTCCTTACAAGTGTGATGAAAAACATTGTGTGTGCCACGGGCGGTAAAGAAATTCCGAACTCGTGAACATTTTAAGCCCTCGCTTCGCGTCGGGCTTAAAATTGACACTCGTTCGTAATTTCTTATTTCCCGCCCTTAATACACAATGTACTATACACGACTGCCCAAACAAAAAGAGTGTATTGTGTTCAGCGTTCATGTTTGTATGTATATATTTATTTACTTATGTGAGTTTCTTTATTCCACCATAACTTCTGAATGCCGTAACCGATTTAGATGTATGATACATCATTAGAATCCATACGTCATTCCGGGTGACATAGGCCATGTGACGTCATTATAAAACCAATATGGCGGACGCAATACGCAATATTGCGTGACGTTTAGAAAAAAATATCTTGCAAACCTATCGAGTGGGGTCTCAAAATGAAGAGCTTAGAAAGGCGATAGGGTTTCGAGGATATCTAAAAGGTACTCTAAATTTAAATTTTGACAATAACTCAGGGCAGTTTATAGAACCACTTAAAATTTTTGATAAAAATGTTAAATCTAAAAGATTTCTTCTATTTTCTACTGATTTAATTTTAAAATATTTAAGACGAGCAGCATAACCTTTAATTCTCCTGCTGTTACCTGTAGAGTATGCTAAGTGGTTAAGAAGTCGTTTTTGAATTCGTTCTATCCGTAGACTGTGCACTGCGTAATGAGGGCGCCACACAACCCCGCAATACTCGAGTGTGCTCCGTACAAGCGAGTTGTATAGAAGAACTTTTGTATTTGGTTTTCGAAAAGATTTTGTATTTCTAATTATGAAACCGAGGGATTTTAAAACATTATTTTTAGCTTTTCATTTCGCTTTAAAATGCAGCAGTCGTGTTTTTAATTTTTTAATTAATTAATTTTTTTATTAATTTATTTTATTGTATTAGGAGGTAGGCTGGTGGACAACAGTGCGCGCAATACACGTACGTAGATCGCTGTTGAGAAACATAGAATGGTCGCAACTAGAGATGATTCAAAATATAAAATCAAAGTTATCGAGCTTTATATATGCGTTAAGTGTGCTAAAGGTCAACACTGACTTGGAAACCGCGATGTCAGCATATTTCGCTTTTGCGCACGCAAGGCTCCAGTACGGTGTGATTCTGTGGGGGGCCAGCACTGATGCCAATCAACTATTCCTGATGCAGAAGAAATGTATTCGCATACTTACCAACACGCACATACCAGACAGTTGTCGACCGCACTTCGCTGCATTAAACATTCTCACGCTGCCCTCTATATATATTATGGAAGCGGCACTCTTTGTTAGGAACAATTCCCATCTTTTCACTAAAAAAGTTGTTAACTCGCAAAGAAGGCAAAATTCTAAAATTGAAATACAACTACCCCCAACAAAATTAGAAATGTTTAAAAAAGGCCCTTACTATCGATGCATACTTGTAGCAAACAAACTACCCGAAAAAATTATAAACGAAATTGAAGACAACGTTTTCAAAAGGGAACTAAAAAAATTGCTTCTAAAAAAATGCTATTATTCCATAGACGAGTACCTGAATGATGAATCTTTGCCTAAATAAAATAATAATAATTTTTTAATTAAATATACCTACCTATAATATTGTATAATGAATAAATGATAAATTGATGAAATAAATATATTTAATGCTAATTTATTAATAAATGATGAATTGAATTAAATGTCCTTGATACTAATTTATTAATGATACTAAGGGAGTGTATTTAAAAACAAATTAATAATAATAAATCAATGGTACCTATCAAAAATAAATAATGTATAAGTGTAATAACATAAGTATAAAATAATAAATATTAGCTTTTAATCTTATGTTGAACATAAGCATCAAAATGCGTTTAAATATTTTAATTTTAATTATGTACACATGTGCCTGCACTGCACGTCCTAGTTATATTTAGTTTAGTTTTAAGAAACATTTGCTGTGCCCTAACAGGGTTCATGTGTGAACTTACCCTAATGTAATATCTGTCTTGATTATTATGCAATAAAATTATGAATTATTATGAATTATGAATTATGATATGGCCTCGATGTGTGTTATGATACTTAGGATGAGTATATATATAAATATAAATAAATATAAATATATATTATAGGACATTCTTACACAGATTGACTAAGTCCCACAGTAAGCTCAAGAAGGCTTGTGTTGTGGGTACTCAGACAACGATATATATAATATACAAATACTTAAATACATAGAAAACACCCATGACTCAGGAACAGATATCTGTATCATCATACAAATAAATGCCCTTACTGGGATTCGAACCCAGGACCATCGGCTTCGCAGGCAGGGTCACTACCCACTAGGCCAGACCGGTCGTCAAATATATATATATATATATATATAGATATATATATATATATATATTTCTTTTTTTTTGTTGAAAACACATTTCATTGTTATTATTTATATGACTAGATTTATGTATTACACGTGTTGACATATTAATATTTTTAACAATCATTTATTTTAATAGTATAATTTCTAGTATTTGCAAATTTAACTTAAAATGGTGTAAAGTAATAATTTAAAAAAACAGAAAGTTTATTTTTATCCATTTTAATGACTAGAATAATATTACCTACTACGTGTGTTTGCATAACAATTATTTAACAACTATTAAAGCAAAAATATTATTTACATTATTTATATATTTACTATAATTATTTCTAGTTTAGGTATTTATTAGTGTTGAATGTGCTTTACCTACCGATAAATATAGATTTGGGGTTGAAGAAAACATCACACTTATCTTATTTTACTTGATAAAATAAATTAGTAAGCAGTAATTATTTTGAATCCCCAAATAGTTAATAGTTATTATAAAGTACGTATGCACATGCTATGTGTTTTTTTTATTATTATTATTTTTTTATTTATGTATTGGCTTTGCATTTATTAATTTTTTTGATATGTAGTTTTAGCCTGGTTTTAATAATGTTTATAGCTTTTGTTTCCTTTATATTTGTTGGCAGGCTGTTATACAGTTTTGCGCCATCATAGATAATGCATTTTCTTCCGTAGTTTGTTCTTAGTGTACGTAATACATATAAGGTCATTAGCATTCCTTAGTTTGATCTTTTGGTGGTGGTGCTTTTTTGTAAAACTAATTTGCACATTATTGTTGTTAATTATTTTTCTAATTAAAATGCATGTTTTATATGTGTATGTTTGAGTTATGTCCATTATGCCTGTTTCTGAATAAACTTTTTTTGTAGGGGTTAGATAAGCATATTGAAAGAGGGCTTTTATCAATTTGTTTTGTGCTATTTGTATTAAAGAAAGGTGACTCTTTGCGGCTGTCCCCCAAATTACAATAAGGTAGTCAATGTGGGGTTGTATGAGGGTGTTATATATTGTATGTTTTATGTCTTTTGGAAAGCACCAGGTATTTCTACGGAGTGCTCCTGTTAATGAAGTTATTTTGGTCTTTATTTTTTCAATGTGAGCTTTCCAGTTTAGATTTTTATCCAAAATTAGGCCAAGGTACTTTTCTTTGTCAGCTTTTTTGAGAATTTTATTATTAATTTTTAATGGTTCATAACTAGGGACTTTTTTATTTTTAGCCAAGAAAAGAATGTAGTTTGTTTTGTCAATGTTGATTGTTAAGAGATTTTTCTGGAACCATACATTTAGCACGTTGAGATCGGACTGAGCCTCTGCTAGGATATTATTAACCGAGTATCCGAAATAAAATAGACTTGTATCGTCAGCGTAGAGAGTTATGTCCCCTTTAAGACCCAAATTACAAATGTCATTTATATAAATTAAGAATAATAACGGGCCCAAAATCGATCCCTGAGGGATGCCGCATAATACAAATTTTGGATTACTTTGGTATTCGTTTACTTTGACTACTTGACGTCGATTAGACAAATATGATTTAAGTATATTAAATGCTGATCCCTCGATTCCTAAACTATGTAATTTATTCAATAGAATTTCGTGACTGATCGTATCGAAAGCCTTTTTTAAGTCTATGAATACACCAAGAGCAAGTTGTTTCTTATCGATATTGGTTTTAATTTTGGTTACGAGGTCTATTGTTGCAGAAAGTGTGCTCGATTTAGGTCTGAAACCATATTGCTTTTCAAAGAGAAAATTAATTGAGTCCAAGTATTTTTCTAGCTGGATATAGATAAGTTTTTCGACAATTTTAGAAATTACTGGCAACACTGAGATAGGCCTATAGTTCCCAGGGTCCGATCTTGATCCAGCTTTGTATATAGGCGTAACTTTCGCATTTTTTAGGCTATCAGGAAATATCTCTCTCTCAAAGCAGTCGTTAATACATTTGGTTAAGCCATCGACAATTAGATGTTTAATGCATAAGATCGATTTTACAGTTATTCCATCGAGACCGCAGCTAGTGTTGGGTTTTAGATTATTAATAATATTCATAACTTCACCCGGGTTTGTTGGCGATAGTTCTAGGAGTTTTGAGTTGGTAGTTTTATTTGAATATGTGCTACTCGTGAAATTTCGATATTTTTGTGGTATTTCATTTGCTAGATTAAGACCAATGTTTGCAAAAAAGTCGTTAAAATATTCACAAATCTCTAATTTATCTGTTATGACACTTGTACTGGTTTGAAGCTTATCCGGTAGATACAATTCCTTGCTTTTATTGACCGAGAGGCTGTTTATCAAAGACCACATTTTTTTAGGCTTTGTTTTGCAGTTCTTGAATTTTTTGTAATAATATTGGCTCTTTGCTTTCTGGATATCCGATGTGACACTATTTCTTTTCTTCCGATACTCTTCTTTTAAGTGTTCGTTTAAAGGATCCCGTTTGAGTTGTTGCCATAGCTTGTTTCTTTCATTAATACTTGTTAAAATATCCTTCCTTATCCAGTCTTGCGTGGGTGGATTTAGTATTTTGGTTTTCTTAATCTTGCACTTGTCGATGCTCGACAATAGTAAATTCTGGAGGCTCTCAAAATCATTGTCAACCGTGTTTCCGTGTTCTTCAATTATTTTGTATAACTTGGTGTAGTCTATGGCTTCGTATTCGAATGTTTTTCTTTCTGTCGGATGCTGATTCTTGATTTCTAAAAATAACTGTTTGTGGTCAGACAGGGCCGAATCAACGATGTATAAATTAAAATTGGTACTTTTTAAGTTTGAGCAAACATGGTCGAGTATTGTTTTTGTTGACGTTGTTTCACGGGTGCTGTAGTCTTCGTGTATTTCATTTAATATTTCAAAGCCGTTTTCTGTATTTATTTCTTCGTAGTCCTTAGTTTGTTTTTCATCGCTTAGTAAATTTATGTTGAAGTCTCCGAAAGTGACAGCCCTTTTGTGTTTTTGGAGTTGGAGCGAAAGCGTGTTTAGAAAGTCTTGCATACTAGAGTGGTTTGTTCTGTAAATAGCGCCAATGCTTACCGCGTGTTGTTCTAGATAAATCCATAAGTAATGGTTGCCATTTGAGGAGTGTTCTTCTAAGATGTGATGTTTCAGGTGGTTGTGCGCGAAGATAGACAGTCCTCCTCCTCTGCTGTTGGTTCGATAGTTATAGTAGTGTGTGTAGCCAGGCAGTTGTAACATTTGAGCTTCGTCATCAGACTTGATCCATGTTTCTGTGATGACTAGTATATGGATTGTATTCTTGACAGATTGGACAACACATTGTAATTCTTCTAACTTTCCTTTTTTAACTATGCTTCTAGCATTGGCGTATAAACATGTAAGTGCTCCTTTGGCGGCTGTTATGTCTTGATAGCTATTCTTTATTTGATGTGTGATTGACTTGTTTGTGATTGTCTGTTTATTTCCATTGCTGGTTTCTGCGGGTTGTCGTTTTTTGGAAAGAGTTGTACTACTTTAGGGATACCCTTGACATATTTGATGGTAAGGTTTTCTTCTCCATTTGATACTCGTTTAGCAAGTTCTTCTTTGATGTTTTTCATGTAGGCCTGTTGACATGGTGTTTGGTCGGGTACAATTTTAATAGAGTCATTTTTAATGCTTGCTTTATTTTTTAATATTGCCAGCGCAGTGGCTTGCGACGAGAAACAGACTTTTAATGGGCGTTTTTTATCTTGTGCATATCTGCCTATACGTGTTGTTTTCTCAGGTTCTGAGTAATCCAAGGAAATATTTTTTTATAATATTGATAGCTTCTGTCTTGTCTAGCTCATTACGTTCGATTTGGTTATCTGCCACTTGTTCTTCTATTCCTAAGATAATTATGTTTTTAGATCTCTGGCTACGCTCGTTTATTTCGGTCATTATATTTTCACATATGGGTTGTACGGACGTTTCAAGGGAGGCAGTGCTTGACTTCAGTTGCTGCAGGTTTTGCTCCAAAGTTTCAATTCTATTTGAGTTCATCTGGTTTCCCTCAGAAATAGTTGATAATTCCGATTTAATTTTATTTTGTTCTGTAGTCAGTTGTTCTACGGTGTGCCTTATGTCCTTGACTTGCTCTTTTATTGCTGCTACATCCAAACATAATTGGTTCAGATTTTCCGATTGGCGAGAATTAACAGATTTGAGGTACGACATCATTTCTGACATCTCTTTTCGCATTCCATGTACCTCCGATTTTATATCCTCATTATCATCATCGCCTTGTTTTCTTTTGTTGCGAAAAGTGACTTTTGTCCTGTCCGGAGACTCAAAGTATGATTTGTAATTTGTTAGTTCAGTTACTGGCCCACTACGCTCAGTGTCGAGGCCACTTCTAGTCGGTGAGCGCGGTAGGTCCGTGTTCGCCATTTGTACTTGCGCGCTGCACTGTTAAGGTGCACTATGCCGCCGTGCGAGCAGGATGAAAAATTAGGAGCCCGTCCCGCTCGCTCGAGGGCAGGAAGAGCCGTTACCGCGCTGACGTCTTGACTGATGTAGAAGAGAATGGTCGTAAATCGCACTCACTGTAGCACTCTATAGTTTGTTTTACACTTAATAACATAAGGTCCAAATTGTTAATAACGGCAAATTAAATATTTTAAATATAATTTGGTACACGTCTGCTCTGTGCGCTCGCTTCCGCTATGGATATATTTGTATGGGCAAATACCTACATATTGATGCATAATTTCCGCATATTTGGTCCAATTTTGATTTTATTAATATCAACGTATGGCGTCAGACGTCGTCTTTAATTTTGTAGTACATTGCTTTAACGTCCGATTTTGGTTTGGTTGTAAAACCCAAATAATTGAATATTCTTTACATCATTTTGATTCTTTTGTAAATGGCTCTTAAACTGCTGTATATTTTTGTACACATTGTATAAATGAAATATAGCATATTTAACTGGTTTTCATTCATTACCCCACACAATTATATGCAATGCATAGTTTGGGTGCAATATGCAATATTCGTAACGAAGCGGGAGTCATTTTGATGACGTCATTCCGCTAAAGTAGATGGCCGGCGCCGCTGTCTCCCGGCAGTTTTGGAGACCCAATACCATGCCCAACAACATACTAAAAGTTGGTAGCGGTTTCCGGCTCTGAACTATATTCCCATAATGCAGTGCACTACATATTATAATTACTTCGGGCAAAAGTTTTTTTATAAAATTTGCTACAAATTTGGTTATGTTTATCCCATCAAAAACATAAATGTAAAAAAGGAGAGCCAAGTTCAATACAAAAATTATGCTTGGCTGTGGGGTTCGCCGCAAAAAGAATGGAGATCTAAATGAGTGCCAAGTTCTATGCAAAATCCAAATATGTATTTATAGGAACAAAATAACATTATAAACAAGTATTAAACTCTATTTCTTTGCTTTATTGGATACCTATAACAATTGCTGTTATTTAAAAAAAATGCGAGATCTTAAAGCAGGTTAGATTTGACTTGGCCAGTTTTCATTACATCAGTCATTTTATAAAGTTATTCAACATATATATTTTGTAATTCTGATAAAAACTGGCCAAGCCAAATCTAACCTACTTTAAGATCTCACATTTTTTTTAAATAACAGCAATTGTTATAGGTATCCAATAAAGCAAAGAAATAGAGTTTAATACTTGTTTATAATGTTATTTTGTTCCTATAAATACATATTTGGATTTTGCATAGAACTTGGCACTCATTTAGATCTCCATTCTTTTTGCGGCGAACCCCACAGCCAAGCATAATTTTTGTATTGAACTTGGCTCTCCTTTTTTACATTTATGTTTTTGATGGGATATCAATACTTTTTGTAAAGAAAACTAGGCAGGTATTGAGATTTAATGTTTTTTCTTGTGTTTCCGCTGCATGTTTTTTACTTCTGTTCTTTGTATTAATTATGTGGTGCCGCGCGCCGCCAACGACACACCTTTGGCCGGTTGTTTAGCGCGTATTACAGGTTTTTTGTATGGGGATTTTTAGATTTTTTCCTACGCTTTCACATAATAACTGAGCTGGATTCCAAATTTCATCCTTCTAGGTCATCTGGAAGTAGGTTAGGTTTAGGTACTTATATGTCAGTCACAATAAAAAATGGTTTTTTTGTATGGGGACCCCCCCTATTTTATAACTTTTTTTTATTTTTAGATTTTTTCCTAAGTTTTCACACAATAACTGAGCTGGATTCCAAATTTCATCCTTCTAGGTCATCTGGAAGTAGGTTAGGTTTAGGTACTATAAGTCTGTCAGTCAGTCTTAAAATTTACGACTTTTTGACCTTCATATCTTTATAACCGTTTGAGCTAGCTTCATGAAATTTGGGCTTCTAGATGTCCTTATGGATATAATTAAACACACGTAGTTTTATGTGTTTACGTTAAAGATGTTTTGAGTTATAGAAGGGTCAAAAGTGGCACCAAGTGGTTCGTGTAATATTACACTTGGCGCTGGCTATCCAGTTCCTTTGCTTGAACTTGGCTTGACACGCTGCCGCGTGTCTAGATATAGTAATCTTAAGCCGACTTGCACCATTCCACTTACCCGGGGTAAAGCGGTTAAACCTGGAGTTACCATGGTTACCAGTACAATTTGACACTGGGTTAACAGTTTAACCGCTTAACCCTGGGTTAGTGAAATGGTGCAAGTCGGCCTTAGTTAGGTACTTTCTGATGTAATGGGTAAAATATAATTTAGAAAAGGTATCTTCTGTGGACAATAGGACTGTGGTTCATATATATCCCGTTTTTCTCATTTGAGTCTCAAGTACTGAATGAAATATTCTGCCTGTAAAGGTGCTGCGTAAAAAATTGCTTTTAGATTCCCTTAAATGCGATGGCTACAGGAAAAACACGAACGAGTTTGCTATAAAACGTGTATTACCAATATAAAATATCTATTCTCGTAATTTTGGAGTGTTATTTACAAAAAAATTGTACCTAATCGTTACATTCATTACTCCAAAATGAATTGATCATTTAATTATTTATATAGGTGTGACGCTGTAATGAATTATTAAGTTCATCTCGATACAGTGAATCATTATGACCCCAAATAATCTTTACAGATAAAATTTAGATCTTACTCAAAATTATTATAATACATCACGCATTCGCGAGATGCGCGACTTCGATATTCAAACACAAGGAAAGAGTAGAACTAAATGCGAAGGTCGAAGGCTGCGCTCTACGTAAGGCCGAAGGCAAGAAGCGTCCAGGATGTCAGTGCAATGTTTAACACAGAACAATATTACAAGTAACTAAATGCGAAGGCCGAAGGCCGAGATCCGCGTAGGGCCGAAGGCCCGAAGCGTCCAGTCTGTCAGTTCTGTGTTTAACTACTGACATCCTGGACGCTTCGGGCCTTCGCCCCTACGCGGAGCTCAGCCTTCGGCCTTCACATTGACACTTGTACTATTGTTCTGTGATAAAGCATTGACATCCTGGACATTTCGGGCCTTCGGCCCTATGGGGTGCTTGGCCTTCGGCCTTCGCACTTAGACATTTATACTATTGTTCTGCATGTACGTCTTAATGAGGATTTGGGAGAGCAGTACCCAAGATAGAGCTGATGCTGAACCCTCGCAGTACCTAGTGGAACTCAGGTATGGTGCAACATAGACACGCTGTTTTGGTCATTCGACACGTCTTAATGAGGACTTGGGAGAGCAGTACCCAAAATAGAGCTGATGATGAACCCTCGCAGTACCTACTGGAACTCAGGTTTGATGTAACATGGACACACGCTGTTTTGGTAATTCGACACGTCTTGATGAGCACTTGGAAGAGCAGTACCCAAGATAGAGCTGATGATGAACCCTCGCAGTACCTACTGGAACTCAGATTTGATGCAACATAGACAGTAGACACATGCTGTTTTGGTCATTCGACACGTCTTGATGAGCACTTGGGAGAGCAGTACCCAAGATAGAGCTGATGCTGAACCCTCGCAGTACCTAGTGGAACTCAGGTTTGGTGCAAGGTCAGGTCCGGGTTCAGGTTCAGATAAGAGTCGGAATCCAGGTCCAGGTCCGACTCCGGGTTTGAGACTAGGTCCGGGTCCGAGTCACGGTCCGGGTCCGAGTCCGGGCCCGAGTCACAGTCCGGATCCTAGCCCCAGTCCCAATCCAAGTCGAAATCTAAATCGCCAAACGTGTACTATACGTCATTGAAGAGTTCTGTTCTGATCATCATCAGCAGTTCCACTTCATCAAATGTCACTTTTGTGAATGTATATGCTTGATTTGTAAATAAAAACACAAAAATCACTATATGTATGCCTTTAAGATTTAAGGAGTTCCCTCGATTCTTCATGGATCCCATCATCAGAACTGGGTTTTGACAAAAACGGGACCAATCTGTATGCATATACATACAATAAAAAAAAATGAGAGAGGCTGTATCAGGGACACAGCCGCTATGGCTGACGTGAAACGTGGTGTGGACCCGAAGGCCCGAAGCGTCCAGGATTTAAGTGCTTTAACATAGAACAATAGTAAAAGTGTCTAAATGCGAAGGCCGAAGGCCGAGCTCCGCGTAGGGCCGAAGGCCCGAAGCGTCCAGGATTTAAGTGCTATAACACATAACAATAGTAAAAGTGTAAATGCGAAGGCCGAAGGCCGAGCTCCGCGTAAGGCCGAAGGCCCGAAGCGTCCAAGATGTCAGTGCTTAAGCACAGAAAAATAGTAAAAGTGTCTAAATGCGAAGGCCGAAGGCCGAGCTCCGCGTAGGGCCGAATGCCCGAAGCGCCCAGAATGTTAGTGCTTTAACACAGAACAATAGTACAAGTGTCTAAATGCGAAGGCTGAAGGCCGAGCTCCGCGTAGGGCCGAAGGCCCGAAGCGTCCAGGATTTAAATACTATAACCAAACGTCGGACTATAGGGGGCAGTTTGAGGGCAAGGTAAGGTTTACAAAAAAATCTTAACTTGCGAGTATTATAATGTACCTAGTATTAGTTGTAACATAGTTAATTAAATTAGTTACCCGTTATCATTTATTCATATATAATGTGTAAATACTCTTTGAAGTGATGACTGATAGCCCACTGAAGTGGCCACTTAAAAAACAAATAAATAGCTAACATGCGTCATTATGACTGTTGTTCATACTTATATTTGGAATTTCACATTATAAATACTAGGTACCAAATACTAAGTACAAATACTCAAAAGTGAATTGATTGATTTGCGAACTTTACCTAACATTCTGACATGCCACGAAAATGCCCGCTGGAGTCCGACGTATGACTATAACACAGAACAATAGTAAAAGTGTCTAAATGCGAAGGCCGAAGGCCGAGCTCCGCGTAGGGCCGAAGGCCCGAAGCGTCCAGGATTTAAGCACTATAACACAAAACAATAGTACAAGTGTCTAAATGCGAAGGCCGAAGGCCCGAAGCGTCCAGAACATCAGTGTTTTAGCACAGAACAATAATACAAGTGTCTAAATGCGAAGGCCGAAGGCCGAGCTCCGCGTAGGGCCGAAGGCCCGAAGCGTCCAGGATGTTAGTGCTTTAACACAGAACAATACTACAAGTGTCTAAATGCGAAGGCCGAAGGCCGAGATCCGCGTAGGGCCGAAGGCCCGAAGCGTCCAGGACATCAGTGTTTTAGCACAGAACAATAATACAAGTGTCTAAATGCGAAGGCCGAAGGCCGAGCTCCGCGTAGGGCCGAAGGCCCGAAGCGTCCAGGATTTAAGTGCTATAACACAGAACAATAGTACAAGTGTCTAAATGCGAAGGCCGAAGGCCGAGCTCCGCGTAGGGCCGAAGGCCCGAAGCGTCCAAGATGTCAGTGCTTTAGCACAGAAAAATAGTAAAAGTGTCTAAATGCGAAGGCCGAAGGCCGAGCTCCGCGTAAGGCCGAAAGCCCGAAGCGTCCAGAATGTTAGTGCTTTAACACAGAATAATAGTACAAGGGTCTAAATGCGAAGACCAAAGGCCGAGCTCCGCGTAGGGCCGAAGGCCCGAAGCGTCCAGTATTTAATTGCTATAACACAGAACAATAGTAAAAGTGTCTAAATGCGAAGGCCGAAGGCCGAGCTCCGCGTAGGACCGAAGGCCCGAAGCGTCCAGGATTTAAGTGCTATAACACAGAACAATAGTACAAGTGTCTAAATGCGAAGGCCGAAGCGTCCAGGATTTAAGTGCTATAACACAGAACAATAGTACAAGTGTCTGAATGCGAAGGCCCGAAGCGTCCAGGATTTAAGTGCTTTAACATAGAACAGTAGTACAAGTGTCTAAATGCGAAGGCCGAGCTCCGCGTAGGACCGAAGGCCCGAAGCGTGCAGGACATCAGTGCTTTAGCACAGAAAAATAGTACAAGTGTCTAAATGCGAAGGCCGAAGGCCGAGCTCCACGTAGGGCCGAAGGCCCGAAGCGTCCAGGATTTAAGTGCTATAACACAGAACACTAGTACAAGTGTCTAAATGCGAAGGCCGAAGCGTCCAGGATGTCAGTGGTTAAACACAGAACTGACAGACTGGACGCTTCGGGCCTTCGGCCCTACGCGGAGCTCGGCCTTCGGCCTTCGCGTTTAGACACTTGTAATATTGTTCTGTGTTAAAGCACTGACATCCTGGACACTTCTTGCCTTCGGCCTTACGTAGAGCGCAGCCTTCGACCTTCGCATTTAGTTAGACTCTTGTACTATTGCTTTGTGTTTGAATACCGAATTCGCACATCTCGCGAATGCGTGATGTATTATAATAATTTTGGATAATATCTAAATTTTATCTGTAAAGATTATTTGGGGTCATAATGATTCACTTGAGGTGTGCATATACTATACGTGTATGTAACTAGATGTAGAGAGAACATGTAAGTTAGTTTAGTCAGTCTGATTATAACCATCGAGCTAGACTCACGTCTTTTATTCCAACTATCCACCATACCTCATGGCGACCGTTGACCGTGGCCTCGACGTACCTCGGCGCGCGATGGTATCGGATATCATATAAACAACGACCGACCGCGGAGCGAGCGCGTACCGACCGAGCGATGAACTTTTAAATCAGTGAATTTTCGGACAGTTTATAAATTAAGTGAAAGTGAAAATGGGGCACCAGTACAGTAAACAGGAAGAAAGGGAGTTCATCATCACACAGAATGCAATTGGGAGCAACTATGCAACGAGCTCAAATGAACACACCAGAATCAATAATATACTAGTGAGCATCCTATTTGTCATAATAGCGCTGATTTTCTGCTGTGGACTACTTATGCGTGTTGGCGAGAAAAGCACAAGCGAATTGTGTCAGAAAAGAGGTGCGACGCGAATTCTGGAGCAGGATGCAGACCAGGCTGTCTGGAAGGCGGGCAGCCCCGGCGAAAGTCACCGAAGAAGATGTCTAGGCACCAAGGATCGGAGGCGAAGGAAGGAGCAAGGAGCTTTACGTGATACGCGTGTGTGAAGTGAAAAGCGTTAAAATTTCAGTGCGTCAAAGTGTGTTGTTAAAGGTATGGATTTAAAATTAAATAATATATATGAAAAGTTAGAAAAACTTAGAGTTGACCTGCGGAAATTAGGCGAGTGTAGAAGGCAACAAGAAGTAGGATTAATAAAATTTTCTGAAGCGCAATTAATATATGAGGACTATAAGCAGTTAGTTGTTTCTGTTAATGTAAATGAACTGTCAAAGGAATGTTTATTTTCGGAATTATTGTGTGAGAAAATAGAAGAAGTTTACGATAGAATTTTAAAGTATAAAATAATAGAAAGCGTGTCCGAAAAACCAACTAAAATGGCGAAGCAATTTGAAATTAGGGAAGCTAATAGCTTAATTCCAATTTTAGATGATAAGGAGGAAACTGTGGAAAGGATGATAGCGGGAATTGAAATGTTAGATGGCATGTTAACAGATAGTAGCGAAAAGAAGTTGCTGATTTCTTTTGTTTTAAAAACCCGACTTAATAAAATCGCGCAATTGAAGCTAAAATCGACATATGACACCGCTACCCAGCTAGTAGCCGATATAAAAAAATATTTGCTACCTAAGAAATCCGCAAATTCTTTGCTAATACAATTAAACAACATTTCACAAAGAGAAATGTCAATTAGCCAATACGGCGATAAACTAGAGGAATTGTTTATCGGCCTAACAATAGCGCAAGCTGACGGGAAGTCGGAAGCTTGCGATGTCCTTAGACCGATAAATGAGTCTTTGGCTATCAAAAAGTTTACAGACGGTTTGCGAAACCGCCGATTAAGTACAATTCTAGCTGCCCGGGAGTACACAGAATTGAAGGAAGCCGTCAGAGCTGCTCAAGACGAGGAGCTGGCGCGACCGCAGCCCGAGCCTGTGGTCATGAACATGACCAGAAGAGGTTTCCAGCAACCCCAGCGTTATGGTTGGCGCGGACATGCCTACCAGCCTCGAGCCAGAGCCTACCGCAATCATTGGGTACCGAGCTACCCGATGAGCAGAGGTACTGTACCCACTAATAATTTTTATAGGGGACGCGGACAGCGTGCAAATTTTAGAGGACGTGGTACACAAAGGAACCGCGGCCGTCGAGGAAATGTGTATACATATACACACGAGCCGCAAACCTCACGCAACACGGTGAGTGAAGAACCTTCACAGATGCAGTTTTTTCGAGCATAAAGTTTTGACTATATGTGACGGACTAGACTATGTTAGAGTTTCAGTAGGTGGACAAAATATTATCCTTATGATTGACAATGGTGCAAGTATATCTATTTTACAACGTAGCAAGGTTCCCAGAGAATCTCCGACATACGAAAAAGGTACTATAATATCAGGCGTAGGTGGAAAAATTACAAGTAAACATGTGACAGACGTGACTTTAGAATACAGTAATACGATATCGCTTACGCATAGGTTTCATATATTACAGGATGAGGATATGCCATGTCACGCGGATGGCATTCTCGGACTCGACTTCATGCGAAGATATAACGCAATTATAGACTTAATGACGGACGAACTCACGTTACACGATGGGAACGAGAGATACGTGTTACGAATTCAGAGAAGTAGCAATAACGGAACTTGTTTATCACTACCAGCGAGAAGTGAATCATTACATTTAATTAAAGTAAAATCTCTTGACTTGGGAAAGGATTACGTTATAAATTCTGAAAAATTAGCCGAAAATATATTTTTAGCCGGAAGTATAGTTAAAGTTAAACAAAATAGAATACCGGTACGAATTTTAAATACAAGTGACCATGACGTCCAATTACCCATGTTTCTACCTAAATTAGAAAATTTAAATAATTATAACATTTGTAGCTTTCACAAAACCGACAACGGAGTAGATCGAGTTAAAAAATTACTACCATCTTTAAAATTAGACCATTTAAACGATACAGACCGTAGACTTATCGAGTCAATATGTGCCAAATACGCCGATGTCTTTTACTTAGAAGGGGATAAATTAGGAACGTCCAATATATTGAGCCAAAGTATTACCGTGAAACCAAATACTAAACCTATATATACAAAGCCTTATAGATTACCAGCAGCAATGAAATCGGAAGTAAATAAACAAGTTGAACAAATGATTAAAGACGATATAATTGAGGAATCAAATAGCGATTGGAACAGTCCCATACTTTTAGTACCAAAAAAATCAGATGATAACACAAAAAAATGGAGATTAGTTATCGATTACCGTAAAGTAAATAACGTTATTCAAGACGATAAATTCCCTCTTCCGAATATTGTCGAAATTCTAGATTCTTTGTCAGGCGCAATATACTTTAGTCACCTTGATTTACAACAATCATATTACCAAACATCTCTGGATGAAGATAGTAGAAATATCACTTCGTTTTCAACAAGTCAAGGTCAATTTCGAATGAAAAGGCTCCCCATGGGTTTGAAAATTAGTGGTAGTGCATTTTCCCGTGTAATGTCAATAGCAATGTCAGGTCTCTCGTACGAGAAATGTTTTGTTTACATGGATGACTTAGTTATTTTTGGAAGAAATATGAATCAACATAATAAAAACTTAATTGATGTCTTAGAAAGGTTGCGTAAAGTTAACTTGAAAATAAATCCTCAAAAATGTGATTTTCTAAAAAAAGAATTACTTTACTTGGGTCATGTTGTATCGGCGGAAGGTGTGTTACCAGATCCACAAAAAACAAAAGTATTACAAAATTACCCAACACCAACAAATAGTGACGAAGTTAGGCGTTTCGTAGCTTTTTGCAATTACTATAGGAAATTTATCCCTAATTTCGCGGAGATAACTTTACCATTAAACAAGTTATGTAGAAAAAACGTAATATTTCAGTGGACCGACGAGTGCGATACGGCGTTTAACATACTAAAAGAAAAACTAATAACGCCACCAATCTTACAATATCCCGATTTTTCCATAGAAAACGAATTTATCTTACAAACAGATGCGTCAGCAAAGTCGATCGGTTCCGTGCTATGTAATAAAGACAAAAGGCCTATAGCGTATGCCAGTAGACCTCTAAATAAATCAGAGTTAAATTATCCCATTATTCAGAAAGAACTTTTGGCAATCACATGGAGTGTACGCTATTTCAGACCATATTTGTTTGGACGACGCTTTACAATATTAACAGACCACAGACCACTTCTCTATCTTTTCAGTATGAAAGACCCGTCCAACAGATTAGTAAAATTTAGATTGCAGTTAGAGGAATATGACTATAAAATAATATACATAAAAGGAAAAACTAACGTAGTAGCAGACGCTTTAAGTAGGATAACAATAACATCAGACGAATTAAAAAATATGAGTGAACAGATTATGGTTATGACAAGGGCCCAGAGTAAAAAATTAATGCAAGATAACGGATCGAGTGACAGTAATATTATGGATCTTAGTATATCCGAAAATTTAAGGTCTGATCAGCCGAGAATTGCGGAAATATTAAGAAAGCCTAATAACTCTGTAGAAATGTTATTTGGGTCAGAAGATGAGTTAAGAATATTGAGAAAAAATAAGTTAATAACCAGAGAAAAAGATTGTTTTGCGTACGTAAAAGATAAATTACGTCTTTACATTAACCTTAATTATACGTCATATTTCACGCGAGCCGTATTTGTGAGTATGTTAGGTGATTTCTGTAAAGAGATACAAGTAGACGAGTTATGTATAATAAAAAATGATAAAAACGCGTTATTTATAAAATCTCTGGTAAATGAAATAAAGTTAAATAAAAGTTGGTCCGGACCGAAAGTAAATGTCCTAGGAAAAATAAACAGAATTACCGACAAGGATGAGAGACGAGTTATAATGAACGACTATCATTTGTTACCAACAAGCGGACATGCCGGCGTTCGCAGAATGATAAGTAATATTAAGTCAAAATACTACTGGCCAGGTTTAGGAAATGACGTTAGGGAATATGTGAAAAAGTGTAGTAAATGTCAAGTATCTAAGTACTCTAAGAACTTAAGACAGCCAATGACTATCACAACGACAGCGACATCCGCCTTCGAGAAAATATATCTCGACCTACTCGGACCACTCGATGCCGACGCGGAAGATAACAAATACGTTCTCACATTGCAGTGCGAACTGACCAAGTACATTGAGGCGTATCCCCTACAGCGTAAGGATACAATTAGCGTAGCAAGATCTCTAGTAAGTAATTTTATATTAAGGTATGGCATCCCAGGAGCGATATCAACAGATCGCGGTACGGAGTTTATGTCAGCTACTATGGACGAAGTATGTAAGTTATTAAAAATAAGTAAATTTAATTCAACCGCATACCACCATCAATCAATAGGCGCATTAGAGAATATGCACAAACATTTAGCCGCATTTATGAGAATACAGTGCGACGGACACCCTGACACGTGGAGTCAGTGGTTACCGTTCTGGTGTTTCGCGTATAATACAACAGTACATACAGCCACAAAGTATTCACCATTCGAGTTGGTTTTCGGAAAGAAATGTAATATCCCTAGTAATTTAACTAACACTGTAGAACCTATGTATAACTCAGAAGATTATGCTTTAGAATTAAAATACAGACTACAATTAGCACATAAAGATGCTAGAGAAAATTTGTTAAAAACAAAAGAATTACGAAAAATATATTATGATAAGTTATCGAACTCAATGACTTATAAAAAGGATGATCTTGTTTTAATTAAGTCAGAAACTGGGAAAAAATTTGATAACCTTTTTAAAGGACCTTTTAAAGTCATAGAGGACGATGGAGTAAATGTTAAGTTAGATATAGATGGTAAGATCGATCTTGTCCATAAAAATAGAACTAAACCATTTTATAATTAGTATGTATCACTATGATATTATGTTTTAACGTTTAGTGTGTAGCAATTAATTTTAATGTTTTAAAATGTTGTAGTTAACTTTTCTATTATAATTGTCATTGTAACCTTTACTCATAAGATTAAAATTTAGGTACATATAAAATAAAAAACACATTGTATATTTTTATACTTTAATTTTAATACAAAAAAAAAATGTAATTTAACAATTAATTTTTTTTCAAAAGCACCCCCCAGGTGAGGTGTGCATATACTATACGTGTATGTAACTAGATGTAGAGAGAACATGTAAGTTAGTTTAGTCAGTCTGATTATAACCATCGAGCTAGACTCACGTCTTTTATTCCAACTGTCCACCATACCTCACACTGTATCTAGATGAACTTGAATGCGGCATTTGATGGGTAATTTTGAAATTATTAATTACAGCGTCACACCTATTTAAATAATTAAATGATCAATTCATTTTGGAGTAATGAATGTAACGATTAGGTACAATTTTTTGTGTAAATAACACACCAAAATTACGAGAATAGATATTTTATACGGGTAATACACGTTTTATAGCAAACTCGTTCGTGTCTTTCCTGTAGCCATCGCATTTAAGGGAATCTAAAAGCATTTTTTTACGCAGCACCTTTACAGGCAGAATATTTCATTCAATACTTGAGACTCACATGAGAAAAACGGGATATATATGAACCACAGTCGTTACATTTTATAGTACCTATTGTCCACAGAAGTGACCATTTCTAAATTATGTTTTACCCATTACATCAGAAAGTACCTAACTAAGATTACTATATACTTACTAGCATTAGGAACTCGGGATTGTCAAGCAGCCGTCATACGTTATATGTGTTCTATCAAAGTAACTCGCGCCGCCGCGCCGCCTTAGATGCTAATGCATTATTTGAGGAGATGAGCATGTATTACTATGGTGAATGTAGTATTAAAAGAACCGTTATTGCTTTATCTTACTATTTCAGGTATATTTTGTCAGTTTTGCGCCCTATTTTTCGCACACGGTGGCCTCAAACAAGAGCAGTGATAAAAATTCTGTAATAACTGTCACATTTTTATGTTTTAGCAGCTTATTACAATTCCACGTACTTTATTTTACTCATATTTCATTAAAATAAATTAAGATCTATCAAATGGCACCAATTTTACCGAAATCGGTTAATGGGCTGATGAGTCATTACTAAATGAACACTGAAAATAGGGGTCATATTAGCTCCGAATACGTCGTGTCTAGCGCAGAATCAGCGCCATCTATGTCAGCGGCACGTACTGTTCCGAGTAATGGCTACTTTCTTCTATATATCTATATCAAAACTATGTTTGTAGGTATTATAGTTTATGAGATATAAGCCGCCGCGCCATAACACTTTTAGTTACACTTGGTTTTTGGTCCGGCACCTCTACTACGGCTTTTTAAAGACGTTTCACGTCAAAAAATCATAATCGGTCAGGTAAACAAACGTTAAGCATTAAAGTTTCAGATTATCACCATCATTCGCTTGCCCTTGCCCCATTCATTTGGGATCGACGCAGCATGTCTTTTTCTTTTCATCCATACCTCTCTCTCTCGCCCAATAAACAAAACAAATCATCTTCATCACACAATAAACAAAATAAAAAATAAGTTCAAAAACTAAAACCCGACTACTGCAAATTGCGCTCTAAAGAGTATGAAACAAGATAGAATTCTTATCTGAAATTATTAAACAGGAAATATTATAAATGTTATCATTTTCTAATAAAAAAATACAACGTAAATTGTAGTAAATTATATTACGTTGTATTTTTTTATTAGAAAATGATAACATTTATAATATTTCCTGTTTAATAATTTCAGATAAGAATTCTATCTTGTTTCATACTTTTTAGAGCGCAATTTGCAGTAGTCGGGTTTTAGTTTTTGAACTTATTTTTTTATATTACAAGAAAACATTTTATATACAATAACGTCTCCCACATCCGATTTCTCATAACTGTGTTCAAACCCTCTGCGTCATGCTTTGGACAACATTTTATTCACATTCCATAACTGTTTTATTGCCGTTAATTTTAATTATTTCGGCATATTAGCTTGTTATCTATATCATGCCATAATTCACAATTGCTAACTGACTAAAAATTTTCATGAAATCTGCAACTGATTGCTATTTAGAGAAAATTGTTTATGTATCATGTTTTGGTAAAAAAATAAGTTCAAAAACTAAAACCCGACTACTGCAAATTGCGCTCTAAAAAGTATGAACGCCCGACTCTTATGGTATGAGGGCGCCTTCGGCACCCGGCTTTGGAACGCGTACTGCGAGCTTCATACGTCGGGTTACGCCCTACTCTTTTAGTGTGAGGGCGCCTTCGGCGTCCGGCGTTGGAACTCGTACAGCGTACCTCGTACGTCGGGCTACGCCCGACTCTCTTAGTATGAGAACGCCTTCGGCGCCCGGCTTTGGAACGCCCTAAGTATGAGGGCGCCCTTTGGAACGCGTACAGCGTACCTCCTACATCGGGCTACGCCCGACTCTTATAGTTTGAGGGCGCCTTCGGCGCCCGGCTTTGGAACGCCTTCAGCGTACCTCGTACGTCGGGCTACGCCCGACTCTCTTAGTATGAGGGCGCCTTCGGCGCCCGGCTTTGGAACGCGTACTGCGAGCTTCGTACGTCGGGCTACGCCCTACTCTTTTAGTATGAGAACGCTTTCGGCGCCCGGCTTTGGAACGCCCTAAGTATGAGGGCGCCCTTTGGGACGCGTACAGCGTACCTCCTACGTCGGGCTACGCCCGACTCTTTTAGTTTGAGGGCGCCTTCGGCGCCCGGCTTTGGAACGCCTACAGCGTACCTCGTACGTCAGGCTACGCCCGACTCTTTTAGTATGAGGGCGCCTTCAACACCCGGCTTTGGAACGCCTACAGCGTACCTCGTACGTCGGGCTACGCCCGACTCTTTTAGTATGAGGGCGCCGAAGGCGCCCAGTTTTGGAACACCTACAGCGAGCTTCGTACGTATAGCGTGCCTCGTACGTCTCTTGTACGGCTGTTGCCTACATTTTGGCTGATCTTGACTTTTGTACTATCAGCCAAAGCGAGAGTCGACCAGTTTCAAAACAGTGTCGCTTGCAAACGTTGAGTTTGGAGTTGACCCGCCCCTAATTTGTTGACCAATGAGAAACAAAGATCCTTTTTTTTTGTTCAGTAACTGTCATTGTTCACAAGTCAGTTGCATCTTGCACATCTAACTCGCACAACGTGTCTTAACCGTCGCTCTCGCAATCATGTCTCATCACCGCAATTTGTCATCGATGGTGCGAAACCGTATTATCACTTTAAGAGACGATGGTTATAATATTACTGAAATCTCGGAAGAATTACAAATTACGGTACCGGTCACCCATCCAAGTACTGACCCCTCCCGACGTTGCTTAACTTTGATCAAAAATCACGTTTGTTGTATGGGAGCCCCATTTAAATCTTTATTTTATTCTGTTTTTAGTATTTGTTGTTATAGCGGCAACAGAAATACATCATCTGTGAAAATTTCAACTGTCTAGCTATCACGGTTCGTGAGATACAGCCTGGTGACAGACGGATGGACGGACGGACGGACGGACAGCGAAGTCTTAGTAATAGGGTCCCGTTTTACCCTTTGGGTACGGAACCCTAAAAAAGATATAATTTGCCACTGAAATTTGAACCTGTAGTAGCAGAAAATAGAGTTGATTTTGCGTTGATTGAAAATTTGGTAGGACCTTGGCAGGCGTGTCTCACTCCCCGATTTCGTCGCTTTGCTACAGGTATCTAAAAGTGCATCCGTTCGGCCCCAATTTTGGGGCTTGCCATAAGCCGCGCGTGGCGCTGTCGTCACCTAGCGGCTATATCTGTGCTGATCGTAACAGATGCGTTTTGTTAGAGAGTGAGTACTACTTATTATTTATTCTGTGACCTTGGTCCTTAGGACGATAGGGTGGCGTTGGTTGCCAAGTGAAAATAGCCGAAACTAACTAACTAACTAGCCGCAACTGGACTAACGGCTCATTATCGCTGCCGTCAAATGGTAAAACGCTGCAACTCAAGTTACAGCGTTTTAAGTTGCCTTGGATCAAATGATTCCTTTTATGTTCTTCTATCATCCCCTTTTTTCAGATTTTTGATATCTCTTTTAATTAAGTCTGTAGAAAACTGTCAAAACGCGGCAACTATAGGCTAAGCATACCAAAACATTGTAACAAGAGTTAACACGTGTTTATTTCTGTGTCGTGTTTAATACATCATAACATAGAGTAAAGCAGAACGCTGTAAGTGCTACCTGCAGCGTTCTGCTTGTATTATAATATTGTTAAATTAAGAGCGTAGAATACGGCAAAACGCGGCAAGAGACTGAAAAAATTATAGTAATACCGTTTATCAAAAATGAAAGTAAAAAATATCCAATTACCTAATTAATTTAACTTTTTTAAATTACATACCCATTTTAAGAATTACACTTACAATGTTTTCCTTTTGCAATGAATCACTTTATGAGTTATAATCTAACGGCCAAAACGCTGCAACTAGGAAATATTGTGGCAAAATGATGTAACTATGGAGTTACAGCGTTTTGCTAAGAACTTCTATAGGTTATTTTTTGTTGGATCTTATTGGCAAAACACTTTATGACTAATATTTAAATAAATACACTAATTTATAAAATTTTCATTAGTCGGCTATATAAAATGCACTCTTAGGTACATATTGTGTAAATTTCAACCTTATAAGTTTATAAAAAATAGGTGTTTCAAAGGCCGGAATGTTTAAACCTTTAAATGCGTTTTTCTCAAAACTGCTTTTTTTGACTTGCAGCGTTCTACCATTTGACGGCAGATCGCTATTCAGACGAGCAGCTTTTTTGTGATTTTTTTTTTATGGGGTGAGCCCTTTGTGGTGCATATTTTTCTTTGACGGCATGCAGTACCGTAACTTGTCTTGCTAATGGCGAAATAAAAAGCAGACACCTGCAGGAAAGCAATCCACATGCGCCCTTTTCCCTAACTTTTTTTTTGAAACAGACTTGCTGTTTTTTTATTAAGCAAAAAAACATTGTTGCGTTGATGAGAATGCTTAAATTGTTCTCTTTTCTCTCCCGATCTACCTACTAAGTAAAAACAAGGGCATGTGTTTTCTTTACAAATTGCGCTCTAAAGAGTATGAAACAAGATAGAATTCTTATCTGAAATTATTAAACAGGAAATATTATAAATGTTATCATTTTCTAATAAAAAAATACAACGTAAATTGTAGTAAATTATATTACGTTGTATTTTTTTATTAGAAAATGATAACATTTATAATATTTCCTGTTTAATAATTTCAGATAAGAATTCTATCTTGTTTCATACTTTTTAGAGCGCAATTTGCAGTAGTCGGGTTTTAGTTTTTGAACTTATTTTTTTATATTACAAGAAAACATTTTATATACAATAACGTCTCCCACATCCGATTTCTCATAACTGTGTTCAAACCCTCTGCGTCATGCTTTGGACAACATTTTATTCACATTCCATAACTGTTTTATTGCCGTTAATTTTAATTATTTCGGCATATTAGCTTGTTATCTATATCATGCCATAATTCACAATTGCTAACTGACTAAAAATTTTCATGAAATCTGCAACTGATTGCTATTTAGAGAAAATTGTTTATGTATCATGTTTTGGTAAAAAAATAAGTTCAAAAACTAAAACCCGACTACTGCAAATTGCGCTCTAAAAAGTATGAACGCCCGACTCTTATGGTATGAGGGCGCCTTCGGCACCCGGCTTTGGAACGCGTACTGCGAGCTTCATACGTCGGGTTACGCCCTACTCTTTTAGTGTGAGGGCGCCTTCGGCGTCCGGCGTTGGAACTCGTACAGCGTACCTCGTACGTCGGGCTACGCCCGACTCTCTTAGTATGAGAACGCCTTCGGCGCCCGGCTTTGGAACGCCCTAAGTATGAGGGCGCCCTTTGGAACGCGTACAGCGTACCTCCTACATCGGGCTACGCCCGACTCTTATAGTTTGAGGGCGCCTTCGGCGCCCGGCTTTGGAACGCCTTCAGCGTACCTCGTACGTCGGGCTACGCCCGACTCTCTTAGTATGAGGGCGCCTTCGGCGCCCGGCTTTGGAACGCGTACTGCGAGCTTCGTACGTCGGGCTACGCCCTACTCTTTTAGTATGAGAACGCTTTCGGCGCCCGGCTTTGGAACGCCCTAAGTATGAGGGCGCCCTTTGGGACGCGTACAGCGTACCTCCTACGTCGGGCTACGCCCGACTCTTTTAGTTTGAGGGCGCCTTCGGCGCCCGGCTTTGGAACGCCTACAGCGTACCTCGTACGTCAGGCTACGCCCGACTCTTTTAGTATGAGGGCGCCTTCAACACCCGGCTTTGGAACGCCTACAGCGTACCTCGTACGTCGGGCTACGCCCGACTCTTTTAGTATGAGGGCGCCGAAGGCGCCCAGTTTTGGAACACCTACAGCGAGCTTCGTACGTATAGCGTGCCTCGTACGTCTCTTGTACGGCTGTTGCCTACATTTTGGCTGATCTTGACTTTTGTACTATCAGCCAAAGCGAGAGTCGACCAGTTTCAAAACAGTGTCGCTTGCAAACGTTGAGTTTGGAGTTGACCCGCCCCTAATTTGTTGACCAATGAGAAACAAAGATCCTTTTTTTTTGTTCAGTAACTGTCATTGTTCACAAGTCAGTTGCATCTTGCACATCTAACTCGCACAACGTGTCTTAACCGTCGCTCTCGCAATCATGTCTCATCACCGCAATTTGTCATCGATGGTGCGAAACCGTATTATCACTTTAAGAGACGATGGTTATAATATTACTGAAATCTCGGAAGAATTACAAATTACGGTACCGGTCACCCATCCAAGTACTGACCCCTCCCGACGTTGCTTAACTTTGATCAAAAATCACGTTTGTTGTATGGGAGCCCCATTTAAATCTTTATTTTATTCTGTTTTTAGTATTTGTTGTTATAGCGGCAACAGAAATACATCATCTGTGAAAATTTCAACTGTCTAGCTATCACGGTTCGTGAGATACAGCCTGGTGACAGACGGATGGACGGACGGACGGACGGACAGCGAAGTCTTAGTAATAGGGTCCCGTTTTACCCTTTGGGTACGGAACCCTAAAAAAGATATAATTTGCCACTGAAATTTGAACCTGTAGTAGCAGAAAATAGAGTTGATTTTGCGTTGATTGAAAATTTGGTAGGACCTTGGCAGGCGTGTCTCACTCCCCGATTTCGTCGCTTTGCTACAGGTATCTAAAAGTGCATCCGTTCGGCCCCAATTTTGGGGTTTGCCATAAGCCGCGCGTGGCGCTGTCGTCACCTAGCGGCTATATCTGTGCTGATCGTAACAGATGCGTTTTGTTAGAGAGTGAGTACTACTTATTATTTATTCTGTGACCTTGGTCCTTAGGACGATAGGGTGGCGTTGGTTGCCAAGTGAAAATAGCCGAAACTAACTAACTAACTAGCCGCAACTGGACTAACGGCTCATTATCGCTGCCGTCAAATGGTAAAACGCTGCAACTCAAGTTACAGCGTTTTAAGTTGCCTTGGATCAAATGATTCCTTTTATGTTCTTCTATCATCCCCTTTTTTCAGATTTTTGATATCTCTTTTAATTAAGTCTGTAGAAAACTGTCAAAACGCGGCAACTATAGGCTAAGCATACCAAAACATTGTAACAAGAGTTAACACGTGTTTATTTCTGTGTCGTGTTTAATACATCATAACATAGAGTAAAGCAGAACGCTGTAAGTGCTACCTGCAGCGTTCTGCTTGTATTATAATATTGTTAAATTAAGAGCGTAGAATACGGCAAAACGCGGCAAGAGACTGAAAAAATTATAGTAATACCGTTTATCAAAAATGAAAGTAAAAAATATCCAATTACCTAATTAATTTAACTTTTTTAAATTACATACCCATTTTAAGAATTACACTTACAATGTTTTCCTTTTGCAATGAATCACTTTATGAGTTATAATCTAACGGCCAAAACGCTGCAACTAGGAAATATTGTGGCAAAATGATGTAACTATGGAGTTACAGCGTTTTGCTAAGAACTTCTATAGGTTATTTTTTGTTGGATCTTATTGGCAAAACACTTTATGACTAATATTTAAATAAATACACTAATTTATAAAATTTTCATTAGTCGGCTATATAAAATGCACTCTTAGGTACATATTGTGTAAATTTCAACCTTATAAGTTTATAAAAAATAGGTGTTTCAAAGGCCGGAATGTTTAAACCTTTAAATGCGTTTTTCTCAAAACTGCTTTTTTTGACTTGCAGCGTTCTACCATTTGACGGCAGATCGCTATTCAGACGAGCAGCTTTTTATTACCCTTTGTGGTGCATATTTTTCTTTGACGGCATGCAGTACCGTAACTTGTCTTGCTAATGGCGAAATAAAAAGCAGACACCTGCAGGAAAGCAATCCACATGCGCCCTTTTCCCTAACTTTTTTTTTGAAACAGACTTGCTGTTTTTTTATTAAGCAAAAAAAACATTGTTGCGTTGATGAGAATGCTTAAATTGTTCTCTTTTCTCTCCCGATCTACCTACTAAGTAAAAACAAGGGCATGTGTTTTCTTTACAATGTGCACAACAAATGCGCTAAAAGTCCGGCTCTAGTTGTTTTTTGAATTGACTAAATTTGAATATCAACCTTCATTGCTGCACAAATTTGGACTTATTGCAATCCTTAATACCTAAAAGTTGCTTCGTTTAGACATATATATTACATCGATTTATATATATAACTTTTATGTATTATATATAAAATAAAAGTAAAATAATCAAAGAATTTATTTACTTTAATTACAGACTTAACCTAAAGTGGGAATACCTAATACATTTTAGAAAGGCGGATGAAGACGCGTCGCACGCGGCGTCGGGGTCTTGGAGTCGGCGGCGGCGGCGGCGGCGTCGGTGGCGTTGGCGCCGACGAGAGAGGCTCTCTGAAATAATCAATTAAAGCATTGAAATATGAAGCAAGCGAAAGATTCCAAAATTGAACCACGAGCGGAGCGAGTGGTTCGAAAAATTGAATCTTGAGCGTTGGGAGAGTTTCAAATCACGAGGGTTAAACATTCTATAAGTCTATCTAAGAGGTCATTTCTAAAAGTATGAGGAAGAAGAGTCTCTAGACATAATTTCAAGATGTTTTAAAATGGCAGCGTAACTTCTGTTGTATCGGTGACTTTTTTCCGGGTGACTGTTAAGCAAGGGTAGATAAAACGTTAAACTTATACAAGTCCTCACCTTAAGCACATGCTAAGGGGCGTTCCGCACCCCCAACAAGTGCCGCCAGCGGCTCCCACGCGCACCTCCGACCTGTGTAAGGTGGTGCAGCCTGTTAGTGTCCACACAATATTTATTTTCTAAATGTTTCTTTTTTTTATCCCTGTTATTGTTCTCTTCGCCCCCCGGGGGCGACGATATAAAGATTCCGGGAAGTTTTTAACTCAAGCATCTGTTATAGTTAACTAGTATTCTGACAGTTATGATTTAACCCTTAAATGTAGGAACATAAGATCTATCGTGGAATTGACACCCTTAAATTAGGGTCAAACCGTAACTGTCAAATGTTGAAACTTAGATCTCATAAACTACATTATTAGTAGATTTTTAACCAAGGTAACTTATTATGATTAACCAATATCTAAATCGGTAATCAGAAAACATGAACAAAGTCATTAGCGCATCAGTTTATTTGAGGGCCCTATTTCTCGAAACTATTCGTTTACTAGTATATTACTTAGTTATTCTTTACTGGTGGAAAATAAACTTACCCCTCGCCGTTGATGTTGCCGCTGCCATCAATGGACGGCTGTTGCTGTGATGACACTAATCGTTCCGCAGACCGTCGTCGTCTGTGTGGGTGTAAAAAAGCGGTCATTAGCATGTAAAAACACAAAACAATATTTTTAAAAGATAATGTTCAAGCACAAAAGAGTATTTTTTCATTCCTACCTTATGCATGTCAAGGCTCTCAATATAGCTCTCAGCCGCTCCATGATCCAGTGTGGTTTTTACACTTCAGAACTACACTACAAGGTTTTTCACTCCTGAACGTCAGTTTTTACCGAACAAGATGACTGAACTGAACCGAGAGAATCGTTGAGGGCACTTAAAGTTTACCAATTATACTTTTGTTTATAATATCATTTTCACACGTTAAATGTTTTGGTTACAATGTAAAGGGCTTCGAATAGTTAATTCAACACTGCCGAATAACGAAATAGGATACCTTTACTTTGAGGTTCGAAGCCGCCAGCAAAGACATCTTATTAGTAGTAACAATGTATCTAGACACGCGGCAGCGTGTCAAGCCAAGTTCAAGCAAAGGAACTGGCTAGCCAGCGCCAAGTGTAATATTACACGAACCACTTGGTGCCACTTTTGACCCTTCTATAACTCAAAACATCTTTAACGTAAACACATAAAACTACGTGTGTTTAATTATATCCATAAGGACATCTAGAAGCCCAAATTTCATGAAGCTAGCTCAAACGGTTATAAAGATATGAAGGTCAAAAAGTCGTAAATTTTAAGACTGACTGACATACCTATAGTACCTAAACCTAACCTACTTCCAGATGACCTAGAAGGATGAAATTTGGAATCCAGCTCAGTTATTGTGTGAAAGCGTAGGAAAAAATCTAAAAATTAAAAAAAGTTATAAAATAGGGGGGGTCCCCATACAAAACAACCATTTTTTATTGTGACTGACATATAAGTAACTAAACCTAACCTACTTCCAGATGACCTAGAAGGATGAAATTTGGAATCCAGCTCAGTTATTGTGTGAAAGCGTAGGAAAAAATCTAAAAATTAAAAAAGTTATAAAATAGGGGGGGTCCCCATACAAAAAAACCATTTTTTATTGTGACTGACATATAAGTACCTAAACCTAACCTACTTCCAGATGACCTAGAAGGATGAAATTTGGAATCCAGCTCGGTTATTGTGTGTAAGCGTAGGAAAAAATCTAAAAACAAAAAAAAGTTAATAAATAGGGGGGGTTCCCATACAAATTTCTTTTTTATTGTGACTGACATATAGTACCTAAACCTAACCTACTTCCAGATGACCTAGAAGGATGAAATTTGAAATCCAGCTCGGTAATTGTGTGTAAGCGTAGGAAAAAATCTAAAAATAAAAAAAGTTAAAAAATAGGGGGGTCCCCATACAAAAAACCTGTAATACGCGCTAAACAACCGGCCCACGGTGTGTCGTTGGCGGCGCGTGGCACCACATAATTAATACAAAGAACAGAAGTAAAAAACATGCAGCGGAAACACAAGAAAAAACATTAAATCTCAATACCTGCCTAGTTTTCTTTACAAAAAGTATTGATATCCCATCAAAAACATAAATGTAAAAAAGGAGAGCCAAGTTCAATACAAAAATTATGCTTGGCTGTGGGGTTCGCCGCAAAAAGAATGGAGATTTAAATGAGTGCCAAGTTCTATGCAAAATCCAAATATGTATTTATAGGAACAAAATAACATTATAAACAAGTATTAAACTCTATTTCTTTGCTTTATTGGATACCTATAACAATTGCTGTTATTTAAAAAAAATGTGAGATCTTAAAGTAGGTTAGATTTGGCTTGGCCAATTTTATCAGAATTACAAAATATATATGTTGAATAACTTTATAAAATGATTGATGTAATGAAAACTGGCCAAGTCAAATCTAACCTGCTTTAAGATCTCGCATTTTTTTAAATAACAGCAATTGTTATAGGTATCCAATAAAGCAAAGAAATAGAGTTTAATACTTGTTTATAATGTTATTTTGTTCCTATAAATACATATTTGGATTTTGCATAGAACTTGGCACTCATTTAAATCTCCATTCTTTTTGCGGCGAACCCCACAGCCAAGCATAATTTTTGTATTGAACTTGGCTCTCCTTTTTTACATTTATGTTTTTGATGGGATTTTGTTTACAACACTCGTGTTATCTAACTTTTTGAAGGACTAACAGTCAAAATACTCGTAGGGACCTTGCCACTTATGTTCATTTCATTACTTTCTTGTTAAAAATTCTTATTAAGAGGAAATTATTGGTTACAATGGTAGTCTGTGTTAATGTGGATAAAGTTTTAACGAAGGATGACCTTTTCCTAATTTTAAATAATGAGGCAGTGTGGCCGTGGGAAGGTCCGGTGCATTTTGTATTAATAGGTGTGTGTGATTGTGGACGTATTGTCTTGAACTCTCCATCACGTCCAGATCACTTAATTTTAGACTTTAATGCTATGAACAATATAGTTAGTGTTATTAACAATAACTTGTTTTGGTGTTTCGCCTGTGGTTTGGCTATTTATGACCACTATCCAGAGGACGAGTGCGAATATTGCCCCTAACAGGTAAACTATTCACAAATAATTTCTTTAATACCTACTAAATATAATATTATAAGTGTTTCTTATATATACTAATGTGATGTCTTTAAAATGTAGTAAGAATCTTTTTGTTAACACTTATGATTAAGAAGAGCGCATCTGTTTGTCTAAAAATAAAATAACCATTAGTAAAATAACTGTTGGCAAATAATAATAAAATTATGGGATACTCAATATCACAGGTAAAAGCTTAGGCATTCTATGTTAGAAAGATCACACATCTGGTGGCCGTTAAACAATTGCGCGACCAAGAATACTTGGAAACTTTTTTTGAATGGCGATAATGTTTGTCCATAGTTGTTAAATTTTGCGCATTTTGCGTGCAAAGACGCCCGCGCGGCGTCTTAACATCTGTCCGATTTTATCTTAAATTGTTTAACAACCCATACTTTTTTTTGAGCCCGTATTTAACCGGTCGACTAATTAATCGGATTTCAGTAGCTTAAAAAATAGAAATAGGTACTAAAATTAAATGAATACCTTGGCAACAAAATCGGAGCCTTAAAATATTTCAATAATAGTAGTATTTTAATGCCGTTACAGCTTATATGGCACTATCCCTTTCGGCTATTTAGGGTTGTCAAAATTCAAGTCATTTTCTTATTTGTGGTCATGCACGCAAAAGGACGTCAAGTGGTGCCAACCCTAATAATTGCTCGGAGCAATGCTGAGCCGGCATAATGAACTTGAGAGGGGCAGAACTAAAGTGGCTGAAACTTAAATATTAACAGTCCGACCACTGAAGATATCGAACATGGACGGAAAGTGAGTACTCACGAATTATTATTGTTTAAAAAATGTTAACTCACCAATTTTGGATATTGCGATATAGTGCTGGGTAACTTCGTTCTAATTAATGACTTTATACTAAACTTCAATAGAATAAGATTTACATTAAGATAACAATTAACTGTGCATTCTGTTTGCAGCGGAATAAATACCCCTCCTCCAACGCCGCCGGAGGGTATATCGCCTCCTCCGACGCCGCCGACGCCGGAGGCGTCTACTTCTTCGGCGAGCGAGGCGGGTTCCCCGCCTCGCTCGCCGTCTTTGCCGCCGACGCCACCTCCAGAGCTGGTGGCGGCTCTAATCTGGTGGCCGCCGGCGGGACCAATTGAGCCTCCGCTGCTGCCGAGGCGCCCCAGAGTTCCGGCGCCTCGCCCGCGCCCGCTAACTCCTGACCCGGTGGGGAACCCGGCTCCTCGGCAAGAGCGGAGGAACAGTGCACCTACTTAAAATCGAAATAACATAGTAAGTATTCACGGATTAATATTGTTTAAAAAATGTTAAGTCACCAATTTTGGATATTGATACCATAGTGCCATAGCGCGGATCACTTTGTTTGACATAGTTATTATATGATGTTACTCGTTTCTGAAAAAAACCAAATTATGACTAACGAATAGAGACCCGCGATAGCGACATAGTGCGATCGATTTACTTACATTAAGATAACAATTAACTGTGCATTCTGTTTGCAGCGGTGGTGGTGGTTGTGGTGGTGGTGGTTGTGGTGGTGGTGGTGGTATTTCCAACGTCGCCGGAGGACCACCCGGGCTTCCGCTGCTGCCAGGACACCCGGAATTTAGGTTTTAAATTTAGTTTAAGTTGTTAAATATGTATATTTTATAATAACCAATATCATAAATATAAATTAAATACATCAATAGTATTATTTATTGACCTTTGTTGAACTCGTAAAGCACTCAACTTTTTTTAAACTTAGATAAAAAAAGGTGGCTAGTAACAAGGCAAGCCATCAAGAGATTTATTTTTAGAACCGAAACTGCGAGGTAAGGAATTTGAGTTGGGCCACTTAGAATGCATGCAATTTTAAGTGAGTGTTACTAGCCAGATGTTTCTTGGTGATTTACTTATACAGTATAAAAAAGCCACTCCCTTCTATTTCCTATGCGTTGTAAATTGTAACGTATTGTTGTGACACCTACCACCATAATCATGATTGCTATAAAGGACTCGAAACGTCGAAATTGAATATTCCAACAATGATACTATCCGTGACACAATCCATATTTTTTTTTAATGAGAGGTATGGTGGCATATTAAAATGATGTAACAATCGTTTCAAGGGCCACCGTAAGATATCACGATATAAAGAAAAATAAAACCCATCGCGGCTCAAAGGACCGAAAGCCAAATGGGTAATTCTGGCATTTATGTTCATCAAACATCCTAATTTTGGTCGAAAATGCCTTGTCGGTTCTTTCCGAGTACTTATAAACTATGAATTATTTTCATATTTTAACATTTACAAAAAAACGTTTAAATACGTTGGCAAGATTAAACACTCATTTTATTCAATTTAAATTAATCATCATTTATTTAGTAATCTATTTAGATTAGCAATACTCACGCATTAATATATTTATAACATTTTGCTGTTATTCTTATTGGACCACTGTTTACATTCTGACAGAAAATTACAAAAAACTTCAAAAGAAATTCTAGTGGTCCGCCCCCAAATTTCATTGGTGGACAAAAGTTGACAAGCTTCGGGCAGATGTTCTCACTGCAAACAAAATGCGCCTTTAAGGTGGTCGACTCTCGCTTTGGCTGATAGTACCTATTCGCGTTATAAAATATTGCAGATCATTAAAAAACACCATGTATAGATAGTGGCCAAACAAATTTCTTTTGCAAAAATCTTCTTGTATCGCCTTAATTGAGTAATACGCGGATAGAATCCAGAGCGCTTGTAGATTCGTAGTTCGAATTACCTACCCGATAAATTAATGTTTTATCGGGTTCATGTAAGTAAAGCCGGATGCAAAAGCTAACAATATGTATATATTTGAAATGTGCTAATTGAGCTCTTTCAAATGATATACAA
The DNA here is from genome assembly GCF_963556715.1 of Cydia fagiglandana. Classification (NCBI taxonomy): domain Eukaryota; kingdom Metazoa; phylum Arthropoda; class Insecta; order Lepidoptera; family Tortricidae; genus Cydia; species Cydia fagiglandana. The sequence goes on along the minus strand of NC_085959.1, from coordinate 2,542,267 downwards.
CACGTCATCATTATTTTATTTTATTTTTTTGGTTCTTGACTTTATGACCTCTAGAGGGCGCCGTGTTCATTTTTTTGTGACGTCATATAGCCTATAACCAGCGGACGATTAAGACGATTCGAATGACATATCGTTTGTCAAATTATAATGCGTACTTTAGAAGTTCTGAGGGAACAAATTAACATACATACATACATTCCCACATACATACCGGTCAAAATCATAACCCTCCTTTTGCGTTGCCGTAGTCGGGTAATGAGCATGTTTTCACCTTTTTACAAAACATTTTAATATATGTCTAAAACTAAAAATCCTCATAAGGTACCTTTTCCCGTGGGACGTCACAAATCTTGTTTGAGTATATGTAACGTGGATTTTAAATAATTATCGATCACCTGTCATATGGCAAGTGAATGACGCTTCATACACCTGCCATTGCATCATTCACCTGACTTTTTTGGACAGGTTAACGAGACTTAAGACAAAAGTACACAAATTTCAATAATATGCAGCTTTAACAGACAGGATAGTTTTTATCCCTAAATTAACACACAAAAGCGATATAACCGCTATATAATTATATAGTTACGAGTATTAGTTGTGGTATCAGTGACATTAACCTGCCGCAAAATCTCATCCACCTGGCAGTTTTAGCCAGGTGGACGATATGCAGGTGATGGGGAAAATGGCAGTTATATCGCGAATACACAAAATGTATTAGCTTGATGAACTCCATACTTAGGCATATAAAACTAAACTATTGTTTACGTTTAATTATAGTTAGTTTTAGTTTTATATTCCTATTTATGTCTTTTAGTAATTTATGTAATTTAATATTTCTTATCTAATGTCATATTCTTCAAATAAAAATTTATTGTTTACGTTACATATCTTGATAGTAATGCGATAGGTTACATAATTAGCAAGATATCGACGCCAGGATAAAGAGTACTTACCCATTACAAACTCCAATTTCCGATACTTTGTCGTTTGTGTTTTATTTGCGAAGCACAATAACCACGTCTTCGTCCTACCAGGTGATAGCTGATGAGTGACGGCTTCGGCTCGTGCGGAGTGAGACGGGAAAGGTGCGGTGGGGGTTATACAATCGTCATGAACGTGACGCGCCAGGTGACTGTTAAGAATTGCCTTGGACAAACTTTGAAGCCGAATAACTTAAAATATAAGTATAGTAATACTTTCAAAGTTAAGGATATATGTTAATAAAATACGGTAATGACGTTAAATTAAGTTAATAATTTGTGTGGTTTTCATCGTTGGGACACGGCAGGTTAACGGATAAACGTGATTACAATATTTTTTTTGTAATCAATATTTATTAAATGTTTTTCAAAGTATTAGGCCTCTGTGTAAAAAGTCTCTCTAAATATGGGTTAAAATTTTATATATAAAAATTATACATAATGAAAAAAAAGTTCTAACATAAACCTATTTATAGGTGGCGGTGCCAACTTTTTGAGAAACAACCTGAAATCTAAACCTGTGAATTTCGATTTAAGCGATAGGCTTTGAATAATTTATGGCTTATTGCATTCTTATATTTCTTGTGAATAAAATTGTACTTGACTACTAATTCAACCCGACTGTAAAAAAACAGATTTTGATTTAACACGTGCGTAGGTAGGTAGGTACATACCAACCTCAATCATTTCTTCTTAACTTTAGTACTAAACTAATTTTCATAATAGTAAGAAGTATTTAAGTGACAATGATTATACATATTATGTCTTTCTATACTTGTATAGGTCGACTGTAATAATAGAAGTGTATTGTCATTCTATGTCTGAACACCAAATTAAAGGCGCACCAAAGGTAAACTTCGCGTAGGGCCGAAAGTCCGAAGTGTCCAAAAGAGGCGTACCTACTACTCAAAACGTTGGGCGTAGCCCGACGTACGTTGCGCGCTGTACGCTTACCAATCCCGGGCGCCTCCAGCACCCTCATACTAAGAGTGTCGGGCGTAGGTAGTCCGACGTACGTGGCGCGCTGTATGTGTTCCAAAACCGGGCGCCTTCGGCGCCTTCATACTTAAAGCGTCGGGCGTAGCCCGACCTACGTGGCGCGCCGGACGCGTTCCAAAACCGGGCGTCTTCGGCGCCCTCATACTAAGAGTGTCGGGCGTAGCCCGACGTACGTAGCGCGCTGTACGCGTTTCAAAGCCGGGCGCCTTCATACTTAAATCGTCGGGCGTAGCCCGACCTACGTGGCGCGCCGTACGCGTAGCAAAACCGGGCGCCTTCGGCGCCCTCATACTAAGAGTGTCGGGCGTAGGTAGTCCGATGTACGTGGAGCACTGTATGCGTTCCATAACCGGGTGCCTTCGGTGCCCTCATATTTAAAGCGTCGGGCGTAGCCCGACATACGTGGCGCGCTGTATGTGTTCCAAAACCGGGCGCCTTTGGCGCCCTCATACTTAAATACGTGGCGCGCCGGACGCGTTCCAAAACCGGGCGCCTTCGGCGCCCTCATACTAAGAGTATCGGGCGTAGCCCGACGTACGTGGCGCGCTGTACGCGTTTCAAAACAGGGCACCTTCGGCGCCCTCATCCTAAAAGAGTCGGGCGTAGCCCGACGTACAAGACACGCTGTACGCGTTCCAAAGCCGGGTGCCTTTGGCGCCCTCATACGCGTTGCAAAACCGGGCGCCGAACATACTAAGGCACTGGTCCCACCGCGAGCTAGTAAGCTATGAGCTATCGGCTATAAACACGAACAAAAGATAAGCACTCCCGTGTAAATAAAAGAGACACGGCGATATTTATAGTTACTCGCCCAGCGGTGAGCTATAAATATCGCCGTACAAGTGTCTAAATGCGAAGGCCGAAGGCCAAGCTCCGCGTAGGACCGAAGGCCCGAAGCGTCCAGGACATCAGTGTTTTAGCACAGAACAATAATACAAGTGTCTAAATGCGAAGGCCGAAGGCCGAGCTCCGCGTAGGGCCGAAGGCCCGAAGCGTCCAGGATGTGAGTGCTTTAACACAGAACAATAGTACAAGTGTCTAAATGCGAAGGCCGAAGGCCGAGCTCCGCGTAGGTACGAAGGCCCGAAGCGTCCAGGACATCAGTGTTTTAGCACAGAACAATAATACAAGTGTCTAAATGCGAAGGCCGAAGGCCGAGCTCCGCGTAGGGCCGAAGGCCCGAAGCGTCCAGGATTTAAGTGCTATAACACAGAACAATAGTACAAGTGTCTAAATGCGAAGGCCGAAGGCCGAGCTCCGCGTAGGGCCGAAGGCCCGAAGCGTCCAGATTGTTAGTGCTTTAACACAGAATAATAGTACAAGGGTCTAAATGCGAAGACCGAAGGCCGAGCTCCGCGTAGGGCCGAAGGCCCGAAGCGTCCAGTATTTAAGTGCTATAACACAGAACAATAGTAAAAGTGTCTAAATGCGAAGGCCGAAGGCTGAGCTCCGCGTAGGACCGAAGGCCCGAAGCGTCCAGGATTTAAGCACTATAACACAAAACAATAGCACAAGTGTCTAAATGCGAAGGCCGAAGGCCGAGCTCCGCGTAGGGCCGAAGGCCCGAAGCGTCCAGGACATCAGTGTTTTAGCACAGAACAATAATACAAGTGTCTAAATGCGAAGGGCGAAGGCCGAGCTCCGCGTAGGGCCGAAGGCCCGAAGCGTCCAGGATGTTAGTGCTTTAACACAGAACAATAGTACAAGTGTCTAAATGCGAAGGCCGAAGGCCGAGCTCCGCGTAGGGCCGAAGGCCCGAAGCGTTCCGGATTTAAGTGCTTTAACATAGAACAGTAGTACAAGTGTCTAAATGCGAAGGCCGAGCTCCGCGTAGGACCGAAGGCCCGAAGCGTGCAGGACATCAGTGCTTTAGCACAGAAAAATAGTACAAGTGTCTAAATGCGAAGGCCGAAGGCCGAGCTCCACGTAGGGCCGAAGGCCCGAAGCGTCCAGGATTTAAGTGCTATAACACAGAACAATAGTACAAGTGTCTAAATGCGAAGGCCGAAGCGTCCAGGATGTCAGTGGTTAAACACAGAACTGACAGACTAGACGCTTCGGGCCTTCGGCCCTACGCGGAGCTCGGCCTTCGGCCTTCGCGTTTAGACACTTGTAATATTGTTCTGTGTTAAAGCACTGACATCCTGGACACTTCTTGCCTTCGGCCTTACGTAGAGCGCAGCCTTCGACCTTCGCATTTAGTTAGACTTTTGTACTATTGCTTTGTGTTTGAATACCGAATTCGCACATCTCGCGAATGCGTGATGTATTATAATAATTTTGGATAATATCTAAATTTTATCTGTAAAGATTATTTGGGGTCATAATGATTCACTGTATCTAGATGAACTTGAATGCGGCATTTGATGGGTAATTTTAAAATTATTAATTACAGCGTCACACCTATTTAAATAATTAAATGATCAATTCATTTTGGAGTAATGAATGTAACGATTAGGTACAATTTTTTGTGTAAATAACACACCAAAATTACGAGAATAGATATTTTATACGGGTAATACACGTTTTATAGCAAACTCGTTCGTGTCTTTCCTGTAGCCATCGCATTTAAGGGAATCTAAAAGCATTTTTTTACGCAGCACCTTTACAGGCAGAATATTTCATTCAATACTTGAGACTCAAATGAGAAAAACGGGATATATATGAACCACAGTCGTTACCTTTTATAGTACCTATTGTCCACAGAAGTGACCATTTCTAAATTATGTTTTACCCATTACATCAGAAAGTACCTAACTAAGATTACTGTATACTTACTAGCATTAGGAACTCGGGATTGTCAAGCAGCCGTCATACGTTATATGTGTTCTATCAAAGTAACTCGCGCCGCCGCGCCGCCTTAGATGCTAATGCATTATTTGAGGAGATGAGCATGTATTACTATGGTGAATGTAGTATTAAAAGAACCGTTATTGCTTTATCTTACTATTTCAAGTATATTTTGTCAGTTTTGCGCCCTATTTTTCGCACACGGTGGCCTCAAACAAGAGCAGTGATAAAAATTCTGTAATAACTGTCACATTTTTATGTTTTAGCAGCTTATTATAATTCCACGTACTTTATTTTACTCATATTTCATTAAAATAAATTAAGATCTATCAAATGGCACCAATTTTACCGAAATCGGTTAATGGGCTGATGAGTCATTACTAAATGAACACTGAAAATAGGGGTCATTTTAGCTCCGAATACGTCGTGTCTAGCGCAGAATCAGCGCCATCTATGTCAGCGGCACGTACTCTTCCGAGTAATGGCTACTTTCTTCTATATATCTATATCAAAACTATGTTTGTAGGTATTATAGTTTATGAGATATAAGCCGCCGCGCCATAACACTTTTCGTTACACTTGGTTTTTGGTCCGGCACCTCTACTACGGCTTTTTAAAGACGTTTCACGTCAAAACTTCGTGGACAAACTAAATGGCCGGGGGAAATCTATATACCTACCTTAAATCATAGTTTTATACTTAGTTTTTTTCACTAAAATGTTTAAAATAAAATAATTAATTAAAAAATTAAAAAACACGACTGCTGCATTTTAAAGCGAACTGAAAAGCTAAAAATAGGTAATGTTCATATGTTAGTTACATAACTTTATGAATCTAAATTGGAATGTAAATAAACACTCACGGTCATTCACAGTAAATACTAAAGGTTATGCTCATTTATGACCGTGAATGTAGGTACGTGTATATTTAATTTCTATTGCAGTCGGGGGACCTTTTTTGAATGAGATGCACTTAGGCACACCAAGGTCCCCCGATTGTAATTAATTTTATCTGTGGCTCGTTGACAAGTGACATCGCAAATTTTTCATTTCTGGGAAATTAATAAGAAATTCGTGGAAAAGTGAAAGATTAAATAGAAATCGTACGAAAGTCTAAGAACTGGACTCACATTTCATAAAACTAAAACCGAAATTTAATATAAAAACTGTTGTCCGCGCTAAAAACACCATAGTGACAACTTAACCTCAAAATCGTAACAAAGAAAAATGAAAGAATCACAAATGGAAGAAATGATGACAAGGCTGATGAAGTCCCAGACGGCGGAAATTACACAAAATTTAACAAAAATACTGGAAGAAAGCTTCGGCAGCAGAATTACCGCGCTGGAAACGGAAAACAAAACCTACCGGGAAACCGTTGACAACCTTCAAAAACAAGTGCAATCCTTGACAAGACAAAACAAGGAAAAAAACATCATCTTATTCAACGTGCCTGAAGAAAAAGGAGAGTTCATCACTGCGAAAGTCACAAAACTTCTTCAAGATAGTGGGGAGATGAACATCGGGGAATGTGATATTGATTATGCAAGAAGACTTGGAAAGTTTACACCCAACAAGAATAGACCGATCCAAGCCAGATTTGTGCGTAAGGAAATGAAATCAAAGCTTTTAAACTGATTAAGTATCTAAAATCAAAAAATATATATTTAAGTGAAGACTTTACAAAGGAAGTTCTAGAGATTCGCAAAAACTTAATTCCCCTTGTCAAAAAGGAACAAGCAAATGGAAATAAAGCTTATATCAAATATGACAAATTAGTAGTCATCCCTAGCACAAACAAGCGAATACGCTCGGAATCACCCCCCTCGGAAGAAGACAAAAACTCATATGTTGGTAAACAAACACCATCCTCTAAGGTTGTAAAAACCAATGCCTTCCAAGTAATGAGGCATAGGGCACAAACGAACAGCACGAACAGCACAAAAAACTAATTGCCATAGGCCACAGTTCAACTCCTCTTATTAAGAAACAACAATTTAAATCAACTTTTTCAACACCTCTCCCAATCCGGACAGCGGTCACCGTGGGAGAACAGGACCGCACCCCTCCAGCAACAAATACTACAAAACGCAAGGACAAAGACTATCAAATTGTACCAACCTCAAAACAGAAAGAAAACCTCTATATCTCCACACTTAACGTAAACACACTTAGAACTCCAGAGAGATTGGCCGAACTTGAAGAAGCACTTAAAAATATAAACTGGCATGTAGTGGGTTTAAGTGAGGTACGCCGTCTTGGAGAAGAAATAGAAGAACATAGCAATTTTATTATGTACTACAAAGGAGAAACACGAGGGCAGTATGGGGTTGGCTTTCTAGTACACATCTCACTGAAGAAATATATCACAGAATTCATATCGATATCAGACAGAATAGTTATACTAAACTTGAAACTCCCGGAGCAAAAAGAGCCAATGTCAATAGTACAAGTTTATGCTCCTACCAACTGTGCAAAAAAAGAAAGTTTTTACAATCAACTTAACTCAACAATGGCCACTACACACAAGGCAAAGATTGTGATGGGAGATTTTAATGGCCAAATTGGAAAAAACGAAACATCCATTAACACAGTGGGAAATCACTCTACTGGCAACAGAAACGACAATGGTCAAAGACTGATAGATTTTTCCTTATGCAACAACCTTTACATCATGAACACTTTCTACAAGAAAAGACCGTGTCGGAAGTGGACTTGGATGTCCCCAGGTGAACGCTACAGCAATGAGATAGACTTTATATTAACAAACCGGCCAAAAACATTCCAGGATGTGGATGTTCTTAGCTCACTAAACTTCAGATCAGACCATCGTATGGTAAGGGCTAAGATTGCTGTAGGGATGCCTAAACTGGAAAAAACGAAACATCCATTAACACAGTGGGAAATAGATTCAATAAGTAATCTACAAGAAAAATACAATCGTCTAGAAAAAACGTTAATTACTGTATCCCATAATATTACCTCAATCAACAGAGAAAAAGACAAGATTGGAGACAGGGCACGAACTCTCATGCAAAAAAGGAAAACTATGTTGATGGAGAAGAAGACAAGGAAAAACGAAATTACACAAATTAGCAAAGACATAAACAAAGCTATCAGACACTATAGAAAGGGAAAACAAAGAGATGCATTGGAGCACTACATACAAAAAACAGGCGCAGTCAAGAAAGCTTTTAAAGATATGAGAGAAATGGTTACATGGATACCTAGTTTGAGATCAAAAAGGGGGAAAAAGGAGTCGAAACGGACCTCAATCCTGCAAGTAGCTACAGAGTTTTACAAAGACCTCTATAGTGACACTAACCAAGAGTCTATTGTAGAATTACATGAAAACCCTGAAGAAGAAGCACTTGAGGTGCCAAGTATCCTAGAGAAAGAAATAGAATTTGCCATAAAATCACAAAAAGCAGAGAAAGCGCCTGGTCCAGACAAAATAACAAATGAAATGTTAAAAGCCACTTTAAAAGTAATTTCTAAACCGCTGGCAAGTATCCTTAATGAAGTATTAAGGACTGAAAAAGTACCAGAGCAGTGGAAGAAATCTATTATTATATTGCTACACAAATAAGGAGACAAACAATCAATAAACAATTATAGACCTATAAGTTTAATGCCAAACCTATACAAAGTATTCTCAAAGATTTTACGAAACCGGCTAACGAAGACATTAGACGAAAACCAACCAAGAGAACAGGGAGGATTTAGATCTAATTTTAGCACTATAGACCACAATATATTTGTAGTCAAACAAGTAATCGAAAAACTAACAGAATTCAGGAAAATATACTACTTAGCATTTGTGGACTACAATAAGGCTTTAGTCAAACAAGTAATCGAAAAACTAACAGAATTCAGGAAAATATACTACTTAGCATTTGTGGACTACAATAAGGCTTTTGACAGCTTAAAGCATGCGAGCATATGGAGTGCTACAGCAAGGAGTAAACAAAAAATACATTCGGATTATCAAAGAAATATACAATAACTGTACTTCGGCAATCCAACTAGAAGCCATGGGAACAGAATTTTCTATCAGTAAAGGGGTGCGACAGGGCGACCCACTCTCACCAAAATTATTCTCAGCCGTGCTAGAGCACCTATTTCGAAACCTCAACTGGGATCATCAAGGCATAAACATAAATGGTAAAAAACTTAGCCACCTGAGATTTGCGGACGATCTAGTGCTATTTGCGCAAAGTGCCCAATCACTACAAGAAATGTTAGAGCAACTCGCTGAGCAAAGCGCTGAAGTAGGACTAACAATGAACACAGAGAAGACCAAGGTTATGTCAAACCACACCAAAAATCTTGTACTTGTCCATGGAAAAGAGATTGAATATGTCGAGGAATACACATATCTAGGACAAATTATAACAGGTTCAAACATGACAAGTAAAGAAATTGAAAAAAGAACTGTTAACGCATGGAAAGCCTACTGGTCATTGAGAAACATTCTAAAAAACCAAGATTTACCATTGTCCTGCAAATCAAAGGTATTTGATATGTGTGTTCTACCATGTATGACTTACGGATGTCAAACCTGGGCAGTAACTAAGAAAGATCTCCAAAAATTAAAAGTTTGCCAACACAACATGGAAAGATCAATCTTATCTGTAAAAAGGAAAGACAAAGTAAGACTGACAGATATTAGAAAGAAAACTAAAATTAAGGATGTATCAGTGACTGTAAAAACGTTAAAATGGAAATGGGCTGGACATATGGTAAGAGAAGGTAGAAATAAGTGAGATAGAGAGGTGGCGGAATGGTATCCTAGAGATAGAAAGAGGAGAGAAGGGAGACCATTAATGAGGTGGTCAGACGACATCAAGAAGCATGCGGGAGTAAACTGGATTAGGACGGCACAGGATAGAGAGACGTGGAGAGAACTGGAGGAGGCCTATGCCAAGAAGGCAGACTAAAATACTAAAAACAATGACATTAAAATATATTTATTGAAAATTTGATAGGAAAGATATTAAAACTAATATAATGATAAATGAAATGTGAATTTATTTAAATACAATATGTAATAATTCTATTTTGGTCAATAAAGGCTATTCTTATCTTATCTTATCTTATACAAACTTTCAACCCCTTTTTCACCACCTTAGGGGATGAATTTTCAAAAACGCTGAAATGAGTTTTCTTGTATTTTATTAATATATCTTTTTACGAAGTTTCAAATTCCTAGCTTAAAAGAAAACTTTAACCCCATACAAATTTTCATCCCCTTTTTAACCCCCTTAGGGGAATAATTTTGAAAAATCCTTTCTTAATGGATCCCTAGACCTTATAAGGAATCTAGTTGCCAAATATGGACTTTCTAGTCTCAGTGGTTTGGGCTGTGCGTTGATTTAAGTCAGTCAGTCAGTCAGTCAGTCAGTCAGTCAGGTCTTTCACGTTTATATATATAGATATACAAATCATATATAGATGATTTTTATATATTTTTATGATCAGCAGTCAATACCCTTTCATTTGATAGCTCACTAAATTAGATAGAAGGATTTATTTTTCTTAGCACATTTTGTAAATCCTTATTTAACCAAAATAAGACTTAAACGCGTATGCTGCATATATATTTTAAATCGTCTTTCAAGGCTCTTCATTTTGAGACCCCACTCGATAGGATAGCAAGATTTTTTTTTCTAAACGTGACGCAATTTTGTGTATTACGTCCGCCATATTGGTTTTATAATAACGTCACATAGCCAGTGGCGTGCACTTCATAAAGGCAAAAAGGCACTGCCTACCCTACTATAATTCCGATGTCTATCCTCTTGATGGCACGTGGGCGTAGGTCGGAGGATATTGAGGGAGTCGGAGACAAACCAGCGTGTGCTTCTTATGGTGTATATTCGGAAAGTGAGTATGAGTACATCGCAAATTAACTAGCCTAAAATAATTAAAGCTAATTACAGCGCCACCTATGCACTTTGTAGGGAACTAAGTAGGTACGTTATATAGATCATTAAGCCATCTAGTGATTCTAGACTTCGATAAAGTACGTAAGAGGTGAGATAGATGGCGCTGTTAAATATACAATTTAACATGCTCCCGGGCAAGGGAGTTGCTTAAATATAAGAAACCTGTCGTGCCATTCAGAAAGGTTGTTGTCTCTGTCTGGCATGACAGATTTGCTATTATACTTCTTTCAACACATGACTATCTCTGAATAAAAGGAATGTAGATAACTATGATCGATTAAGATAATCATGTTTTTGTTGGAAGAAGCATAACACAAACTGTTTGGTACTATAGACAGATAAAATAGGTGTATTATCACAAGAACTAGTTAAATATTTATTTAAGAGTAAAGTTTAAGCAATTGTTAGTAAGTACCAAGCATTTTGTTTTACTATTTAGGTTAAGGTCAATGAAAAGAACCAGGAAACAAATTATAATAAACAATAGGAACTTATGTAACATTAGGTATGTGCTAAACTTAAAACTACTTATATAGCTAGGTATACGTATAGAATAATCTACTTATATATCTATCGCGTCGATCGGTAGCGGGCAAATATTATTAAAAGATCGCTTAATAATTCCTCTTGCTGTTTGGATTTCGGCCACCCTTGCGATGCCGTCACGACCTTGGCAGCAGCTGATGATGCGCCCCATCCTCCACAGGCAGGGCGGCAGACTTTCCTCTCGCACCAGTACCACGGCTCCCGCACGAAGAGCTGGACCTTTGGAACTTCTCCATTTTGTACGTTCCTGCAACAGCCCTATGTAGTCTCTTGACCAAGAGGTCCAGAAGTTCTGTTGCAGCTGCTGTAATTGTTGATACAGGGTGAGTCGGTTTATAGGTACATCTTTGTAGTCATAATTGGGCATTGAGCTAGGTGTCCTACCAATCAAGAAGTGGGCTGGCGTGAGACATGTAATTTCATCAGTATTTGAATTTGGAATAGGGCATAAGGGACGACTGTTTAAAATTCCTTCAACTTGTACAAGTATCGATAAAAAGTCCTCATAGGTTAAAAGAGCTTGACCTAGAACCCTCTTTAAGTGAAATTTACATCGCTTTATAGCGGACTCATGGAGCCCTCCCATATGGGGAGTATAGGGTGGAAGGAATTTCCATTGAATTCTTTCTTTCGCACAAAAGGTCATCAAGTCATTAGAATGTTCATTCAAAAAATCATAAAGCTCTGTTAACTCGTTACAAGCACCATGAAAGGTTGTAGCGTTATCTGACAGGAGTTCCTTGGGGACCCCTCGTCGAGCAATAAATCGTCTAAAAGCCGAGAGAAATGCTGAGGTCTGTAACCCTGAAATCAATTCTATGTGAACTGCCTTCGTTGTCATACATGTAAAAATAGCTATGTAACATTTATAGGTTTTGTACCCACGTCCCCTCCTGTCCCTGACCGTGTACGGACCACCGTAATCCAACGTAGTGAACATAAAGGGAAGCGCGGGTGTGACCCGCGTCGGCGGCAAGTTACCCATAATGGGAATCTGTGACCTTGGTTTGGCTCTGAAGCAGGTTACGCATTTATCTACAATTTTATTTGCCAAACTCTTACCGTTTATCGGCCAAAATCGTTCGCGAACCGATGACGGCAACAGTTGAGGTCCGGCGTGCAGCAGTCTCACGTGGTAGTCGCTCATGATGAGCTTGGTTAATATGTGTTTGTGTGAAAGAATGATTGGGTGTTTTTTATTATGGTCGTAAGCAGACAGACCCAAACGGCCACCTACTCTAATTAGCTTGTTTTCCATAAATGGATTTAAAGACAATAAGTTTGATGATTTTAGTAACGGTTTATTATTTTGGAGTAAATTATATTCGGTTGAAAACATTTCAACTTGTGAAATTTCGATCCCATCAAAAACATAAATGTAAAAAAGGAGAGCCAAGTTCAATACAAAAAAAATGAGAGAGGCTGTATCAGGGACACAGCCGCTATGGCTGACGTGAAACGTGGTGTGGACCCGAAGGCCCGAAGCGTCCAGGATTTAAGTGCTTTAACATAGAACAATAGTAAAAGTGTCTAAATGCGAAGGCCGAAGGCCGAGCTCCACGTAGGGCCGAAGGCCCGAAGCGTCCAGGATTTAAGTGCTATAACACATGACAATAGTAAAAGTGTCTAAATGCGAAGGCCGAAGGCCGAGCTCCGCGTAGGGCCGAAGGCCCAAAGCGTCCGAGATGTCAGTGCTTTAGCACAGAAAAATAGTAAAAGTGTCTAAATGCGAAGGCCGAAGGCCGAGCTCCGCGTAGGGCCGAAGGCCCGAAGCGTCCAGAATGTTAGTGCTTTAACACAGAACAATAGTACAAGTGTCTAAATGCGAAGGCCGAAGGCCGAGCTCCGCGTAGGGCCGAAGGCCCGAAGCGTCCAGGATTTAAATGCTATAACACAGAACAATAGTAAAAGTGTCTAAATGCGAAGGCCGAAGGCCGAGCTCCGCGTAGGGCCGAAGGCCCGAAGCATCCAGGATTTAAGTGCTATAACACATGACAATAGTAAAAGTGTCTAAATGCGAAGGCCGAAGGCCGAGCTCCGCGTAGGGCCGAAGGCCCAAAGCGTCCAGGACATCAGTGTTTTAGCACAGAACAATAATATAAGTGTCTCAATGCGAAGGCCGAAGGCCGAGCTCCGCGTAGGGCCGAAGGCCCAAAGCGTCCGAGATGTCAGTGCTTTAGCACAGAAAAATAGTAAAAGTGTCTAAATGCGAAGGCCGAAGGCCGAGCTCCGCGTAGGGCCGAAGGCCCGAAGCGTCCAGAATGTTAGTGCTTTAACACAGAACAATAGTACAAGTGTCTAAATGCGAAGGCCGAAGGCCGAGCTCCGCGTAGGGCCGAAGGCCCGAAGCGTCCAGGATTTAAATGCTATAACACAGAACAATAGTAAAAGTGTCTAAATGCGAAGGCCGAAGGCCGAGCTCCGCGTAGGGCCGAAGGCCCGAAGCATCCAGGATTTAAGTGCTATAACACATGACAATAGTACAAGTGTCTAAATGCGAAGGCCGAAGGCCGAGCTCCGCGTAGGGCCGAAGGCCCGAAGCGTCCAGGACATCAGTGTTTTAGCACAGAACAATAATATAAGTGTCTCAATGCGAAGGCCGAAGGCCGAGCTCCGCGTAGGGCCGAAGGCCCGAAGCGTCCTGAATTTAAGTGCTATAACACAGAACAATAGTACAAGTTTCTAAATGCGAAGGCCGAAGGCCGAGCTCCGCGTAGGGCCGAAGGCCCGAAGCGTCCAAGATGTCAGTGCTTTAGCACAGAAAAATAGTAAAAGTGTCTAAATGCGAAGGCCGAAGGCCGAGCTCCGCGTAAGGCCGAAGGCCCGTAGCGTCCAGAATGTTAGTGCTTTAACACAGAATATTAGTACAAGGGTCTAAATGCGAAGGCCGAAGGCCGAGCTCCGCGTAGGGCCGAAGGCCCGAAGCGTCCAGGATTTAAGTGCTATAACACAGAACAATAGTAAAAGTGTCTAAATGCGAAGGCCGAAGGCCGAGCTCCGCGTAGGGCCGAAGGCCCAAAGCGTCCAGGATTTAAGCACTATAACACAAAACAATAGCACAAGTGTCTAAATGCGAAGGCCGAAGGCCGAGCTCCGCGTAGGGCCGAAGGCCCGAAGCGTCCAGGACATCAGTGTTTTAGCACAGAACAATAATACAAGTATCTAAATGCGAAGGCCGAAGGCCGAGCTCCGCGTAGGGCCGAAGGCCCGAAGCGTCCAGAATGTTAGTGCTTTAACACAGAACAATAGTACAAGTGTCTAAATGCGAAGGCCGAAGGCCGAGCTCCGCGTAGGGCCGAAGGCCCGAAGCGTCCAGGATTTAAATGCTATAACACAGAACAATAGTAAAAGTGTTTAAATGCGAAGGCCGAAGGCCGAGCTCCGCGTAGGGCCGAAGGCCGAGCTCCGCGTAGGGCCGAAGGCCCGAAGCGTCCAGGATTTAAGCACTATAACACAAAACAATAGTACAAGTGTCTAAATGCGAAGGCCGAAGGCCGAGCTCCGCGTAGGGCCGAAGGCCCGAAGCGTCCAGGACATCAGTGTTTTAGCACAGAACAAATGCGAAGGCCGAAGGCCGAGCTCCGCGTAGGGCCGAAGGCCCGAAGCGTCCAGGATGTTAGTGCTTTAACACAGAACAATAGTACAAGTGTCTAAATGCGAAGGCCGAAGGCCGAGCTCCGCGTAGGGCCGAAGGCCCGAAGCGTCCAGGATTTAAGTGCTATAAGTGCTATAACACAGAACAATAGTACAAGTTTCGAAACGCGAAGGCAGAAGGCCGAGCTCCGCGTAGGGCCGAAGGCCCGAAGCGTCCAAGATTTAAGTGCTATAACATAGAACAATAGTACAAGTGTCTAAATGCGAAGGCCGAAGGCCGAGCTCCGCGTAAGGCCGAAGGCCCGAAGCGTCCAGAATGTTAGTGCTTTAACACAGAATAATAGTACAAGGGTCTAAATGCGATGGCCGATGGCCGAGCTTCGCGTAGGGCCGAAGGCCCGAAGCGTCCAGGATTTAAGTGCTATAACACAGAACAATAGTAAATGTGTCTAAATGCGAAGGCCGAAGGCCGAGCTCCGCGTAGGGCCGAAGGCCCAAAGCGTCCAGGATTTAAGCACTATAACACAAAACAATAGCACAAGTGTCTAAATGCGAAGGCCGAAGGCCGAGCTCCGCGTAGGGCCGAAGGCCCGAAGCGTCCAGGACATCAGTGTTTTAGCACAGAACAATAATACAAGTGTCTAAATGCGAAGGCCGAAGGCCGAGCTCCGCGTAGGGCCGAAGGCCCGAAGCGTCCAGGATGTTAGTGCTTTAACACAGAACAATAGTACAAGTGTCTAAATCAGAAGGCCGAAGGCCGAGCTCCGCGTAGGGCCGAAGGCCCGAAGCGTCCAGGATTTAAGTGCTTTAACATAGAACAGTAGTACAAGTGTCTAAATGCGAAGGCCGAGCTCCGCGTAGGACCGAAGGCCCGAAGCGTGCAGGACATCAGTGCTTTAGCACAGAAAAATAGTACAAGTGTCTAAATGCGAAGGCCGAAGGCCGAGCTCCACGTAGGGCCGAAGGCCCGAAGCGTCCAGGATTTAAGTGCTATAACACAGAACAATAGTACAAGTGTCTAAATAGTACAAGTGGCCGAAGCGTCCAGGATGTCAGTGGTTAAACACAGAACTGACAGACTGGACGCTTCGGGCCTTCGGCCCTACGCGGAGCTCGGCCTTCGGCCTTCGCATTTAGACACTTGTAATATTGTTCTGTGTTAAAGCACTGACATCCTGGACACTTCTTGCCTTCGGCCTTACGTAGAGCGCAGCCTTCGACCTTCGCATTTAGTTAGACTCTTGTACTATTGCTTTGTGTTTGAATACCGAATTCGCACATCTCGCGAATGCGTGATGTATTATAATAATTTTGGATAATATCTAAATTTTATTTGTAAAGATTATTTGGGGTCATAATGATTCACTGTATCTAGATGAACTTGAATGCGGCATTTGATGGGTAATTTTAAAATAATTAATTACAGCGTCACACCTATTTAAATAATTAAATGATCAATTCATTTTGTAGTAATGAATGTAACGATTAGGTACAATTGTTTGTGTAAATTACACACCAAAATTACGAGAATAGATATTTTATACGGGTAATACACGTTTTATAGCAAACTCGTTCGTGTCTTTCCTGTAGCCATCGCATTTAAGGGAATCTAAAAACATTTTTTTACGCAGCACCTTTACAGGCAGAATATTTCATTCAATACTTGAGACTCAAATGAGAAAAACGGGATATATATGAACCACAGTCGTTACCTTTTATAGTACCTATTGTCCACAGAAGTGACATTTTCTAAATTATGTTTTACCCATTACATCAGAAAGTACCTAAGTAAGATTACTATATACTTACTAGCATTAGGAACTCGGGATTGTCAAGCAGCCGTCATACGTTATATGTGTTCTATCAAAGTAACTCGCGCCGCCGCGCCGCCTTAGATGCTAATGCATTATTTGAGGAGATGAGCATGTATTACTATGGTGAATGTAGTATTAAAAGAACCGTTATTGCTTTATCTTACTATTTCAGGTATATTTTGTCAGTTTTGCGCCCTATTTTTCGCACACGGTGGCCTCAAACAAGAGCAGTGATAAAAATTCTGTAATAACTGTCACATTTTTATGTTTTAGCAGCTTATTATAATTCCACGTACTTTATTTTACTCATATTTCATTAAAATAAAATAAGATCTATCAAATGGCACCAATTTTACAATAGTACAAGTGTCTAAATAGTACAAGTGGCCGAAGCGTCCAGGATGTCAGTGGTTAAACACAGAACTGACAGACTGGACGCTTCGGGCCTTCGGCCCTACGCGGAGCTCGGCCTTCGGCCTTCGCATTTAGACACTTGTAATATTGTTCTGTGTTAAAGCACTGACATCCTGGACACTTCTTGCCTTCGGCCTTACGTAGAGCGCAGCCTTCGACCTTCGCATTTAGTTAGACTCTTGTACTATTGCTTTGTGTTTGAATACCGAATTCGCACATCTCGCGAATGCGTGATGTATTATAATAATTTTGGATAATATCTAAATTTTATTTGTAAAGATTATTTGGGGTCATAATGATTCACTGTATCTAGATGAACTTGAATGCGGCATTTGATGGGTAATTTTAAAATAATTAATTACAGCGTCACACCTATTTAAATAATTAAATGATCAATTCATTTTGTAGTAATGAATGTAACGATTAGGTACAATTTTTTGTGTAAATAACACACCAAAATTACGAGAATAGATATTTTATACGGGTAATACACGTTTTATAGCAAACTCGTTCGTGTCTTTCCTGTAGCCATCGCATTTAAGGGAATCTAAAAGCATTTTTTTACGCAGCACCTTTACAGGCAGAATATTTCATTCAATACTTGAGACTCAAATGAGAAAAACGGGATATATATGAACCACAGTCGTTACCTTTTATAGTACCTATTGTCCACAGAAGTGACCATTTCTAAATTATGTTTTACCCATTACATCAGAAAGTACCTAACTAAGATTACTATATACTTACTAGCATTAGGAACTCGGGATTGTCAAGCAGCCGTCATACGTTATATTATGTGTTCTATCAAAGTAACTCGCGCCGCCGCGCCGCCGCGCCGCCTTAGATGCTAATGCATTATTTGAGGAGATGAGCATGTATTACTATGGTGAATGTAGTATTAAAAGAACCGTTATTGCTTTATCTTACTATTTCAGGTATATTTTGTCAGTTTTGCGCCCTATTTTTCGCACACGGTGGCCTCAAACAAGAGCAGTGATAAAAATTCTGTAATAACTGTCACATTTTTATGTTTTAGCAGCTTATTATAATTCCACGTACTTTATTTTACTCATATTTCATTAAAACAAATTAAGATCTATCAAATGGCACCAATTTTACAATAGTACAAGTGTCTAAATAGTACAAGTGGCCGAAGCGTCCAGGATGTCAGTGGTTAAACACAGAACTGACAGACTGGACGCTTCGGGCCTTCGGCCCTACGCGGAGCTCGGCCTTCGGCCTTCGCATTTAGACACTTGTAATATTGTTCTGTGTTAAAGCACTGACATCCTGGACACTTCTTGCCTTCGGCCTTACGTAGAGCGCAGCCTTCGACCTTCGCATTTAGTTAGACTCTTGTACTATTGCTTTGTGTTTGAATACCGAATTCGCACATCTCGCGAATGCGTGATGTATTATAATAATTTTGGATAATATCTAAATTTTATTTGTAAAGATTATTTGGGGTCATAATGATTCACTGTATCTAGATGAACTTGAATGCGGCATTTGATGGGTAATTTTAAAATAATTAATTACAGCGTCACACCTATTTAAATAATTAAATGATCAATTCATTTTGTAGTAATGAATGTAACGATAAGGTACAATTTTTTGTGTAAATAACACACCAAAATTACGAGAATAGATATTTTATACGGGTAATACACGTTTTTATAGCAAACTCGTTCGTGTCTTTCCTGTAGCCATCGCATTTAAGGGAATCTAAAAGCATTTTTTTACGCAGCACCTTTACAGGCAGAATATTTCATTCAATACTTGAGACTCAAATGAGAAAAACGGGATATATCTAGACACGCGGCAGCGTGTCAAGCCAAGTTCAAGCAAAGGAACTGGCTAGCCAGCGCCAAGTGTAATATTACACGAACCACTTGGTGCCACTTTTGACCCTTCTATAACTCAAAACATCTTTAACGTAAACACATAAAACTACGTGTGTTTAATTATATCCATAAGGACATCTAGAAGCCCAAATTTCATGAAGCTAGCTCAAACGGTTATAAAGATATGAAGGTCAAAAAGTCGTAAATTTTAAGACTGACTGACATACCTATAGTACCTAAACCTAACCTACTTCCAGATGACCTAGAAGGATGAAATTTGGAATCCAGCTCAGTTATTGTGTGAAAGCGTAGGAAAAAATCTAAAAATTAAAAAAAGTTATAAAATAGGGGGGGTCCCCATACAAAAAAAACCATTTTTTATTGTGACTGACATATAAGTACCTAAACCTAACCTACTTCCAGATGACCTAGAAGGATGAAATTTGGAATCCAGCTCAGTTATTGTGTGAAAGCGTAGGAAAAAATCTAAAAATTAAAAAAAGTTATAAAATAGGGGGGGTCCCCATACAAAAAAACCATTTTTTATTGTGACTGACATATAAGTACCTAAACCTAACCTACTTCCAGATGACCTAGAAGGATGAAATTTGGAATCCAGCTCGGTTATTGTGTGTAAGCGTAGGAAAAAATCTAAAAACAAAAAAAAGTTAATAAATAGGGGGGGTTCCCATACAAATTTCTTTTTTATTGTGACTGACATATAGTACCTAAACCTACCCTACTTCCAGATGACCTAGAAGGATGAAATTTGGAATCCAGCTCGGTAATTGTGTGTAAGCGTAGGAAAAAATCTAAAAATAAAAAAAGTTAAAAAATAGGGGGGGTCCCCATACAAAAAACCTGTAATACGCGCTAAACAACCGGCCAACGGTGTGTCGTTGGCGGCGCGCGGCACCACATAATTAATACAAAGAACAGAAGTAAAAAACATGCAGCGGAAACACAAGAAAAAACATTAAATCTCAATACCTGCCTAGTTTTCTTTACAAAAAGTATTGATATCCTATCAAAAACATAAATGTAAAAAAGGAGAGCCAAGTTCAATACAAAAATTATGCTTGGCTGTGGGGTTCGCCGCAAAAAGAATGGAGATTTAAATGAGTGCCAAGTTCTATGCAAAATCCAAATATGTATTTATAGGAACAAAATAACATTATAAACAAGTATTAAACTCTATTTCTTTGCTTTATTGGATACCTATAACAATTGCTGTTATTTAAAAAAAATGTGAGATCTTAAAGTAGGTTAGATTTGGCTTGGCCAGTTTTTATCAGAATTACAAAATATATATGTTGAATAACTTTATAAAATGACTGATGTAATGAAAACTGGCCAAGTCAAATCTAACCTGCTTTAAGATCTCGCATTTTTTTTAAATAACAGCAATTGTTATAGGTATCCAATAAAGCAAAGAAATAGAGTTTAATACTTGTTTATAATGTTATTTTGTTCCTATAAATACATATTTGGATTTTGCATAGAACTTGGCACTCATTTAAATCTCCATTCTTTTTGCGGCGAACCCCACAGCCAAGCATAATTTTTGTATTGAACTTGGCTCTCCTTTTTTACATTTATGTTTTTGATAGGATATGAACCACAGTCGTTACCTTTTATAGTACCTATTGTCCACAGAAGTGACCTTTTCTAAATTATGTTTTACCCATTACATCAGAAAGTACCTAACTAAGATTACTATATACTTACTAGCATTAGGAACTCGGGATTGTCAAGCAGCCGTCATACGTTATATGTGTTCTATCAAAGTAACTCGCGCCGCCGCGCCGCCTTAGATGCTAATGCATTATTTGAGGAGATGAGCATGTATTACTATGGTGAATGTAGTATTAAAAGAACCGTTATTGCTTTATCTTACTATTTCAGGTATATTTTGTCAGTTTTGCGCCATATTTTTCGCACACGGTGGCCTCAAACAAGAGCAGTAATAAAAATTCTGTAATAACTGTCACATTTTTATGTTTTAGCAGCTTATTATAATTCCACGTACTTTATTTTACTCATATTTCATTAAAATAAATTAAGATCTATCAAATGGCATCAATTTTACCGAAATCGGTTAATGGGCTGATGAGTCATTACTAAATGAACACTGAAAATAGGG